>NC_134710.1:336759516-337377016 GCF_043290135.1 Rhipicephalus microplus
CAGCAACACACGAGATGAATTTCGCGCGTTCGTGCACCCTTTCGACACACAGCGGCGCTTGTGGCATCTGAGTGCAGTCATCACATGTGGGGACACGCTTTCTCGTGCAGAATGCGCACGCTCAGCACACTAGGCAGTATATTTCTAGACACTGTAGTATAAGAGGAGTACATACAAAATGTATATAAAATTGAGTAGCCAGCACTGCAACCACTATTGACGTTTCCCGAAGATTAGTGCCTATTTTAAAAGTAGTTCCTTTGTGGCAAAACGCTTCATGGCCACGCAGAATGCTTGGGTTTGATACTAGCTGGGACCCTGACATTTATTCTATGCATTCTTCGGGTGAACGCTACCGATGTCAGGAATTTATTTACGCTCACGCGTTAAAAGTGTCCATGTGTGTTCTCGTCGTTTTTGGGTAGATACTAAATGTCAATCACCTGTGGCACATACACGCCCGTGTCTGGTGCGAATTGTTCGACGACGTACGCAACGGCATTATGACATTATTCATGTCTTGACCAGCGCATCATATTCGCCAAGCCATCTTACCCTGCCATGCTCATTTTGGTTCACGCCAGGTTAAGGAGGTGACCACGAGAGTACACAAACGTAACGGCTATATATATATATATATATATATATATATATATATATATATATATATATATATATATATATATATATATAGATAGATAGATAGATACGCTCAAAGCCACTGAAGTTCGGCAAGTTAAAATGTAACTGGAGGTGAAGGGTGTCCAACTTAATACCCCTCGCACGCTGAACGAGCGCTCTATCGTCTGAGCTTTCTCCCCGAGGAGAGACAGTATAAATATTTGAGGTATTTGAGTATTTAGGTTAGATCGAACTGGTAAAAGAAGCCTTTGCTCTCTCTCTCTTTCTCCCAATCCAGTTTTAAGAAGGCCACGTAAACAAGAGAAGGCTGATCGGCGCACGCTTGGTAAAAAGCAGCTCCGGCGACTAGCAATTATGGGGGGAAATTAGAGGCGAGTATCATAACAGCTGGGCTAAGACATGTTTTGGGCGCAATGTTTTGGGTTCATTGTGCCTTCATCACAAATATAATGAGATTATGTGTGAGTTAAGGACTTTTTTGTGTACCCTTTGCTGATTGTTTCCCTGGGTGATCCGCGATCTGCAATATATCGCACCTACGCTCTCTTGTTTGTACGGCACACGGGAGTAATTTTGTTACCTGGTGCAGTTCACCTAAACTGCTGTTGACAGTGTACGATAAAACTCCTTGTGCTCAGGAGGACAAAAGGTGGGTTCGCTGTTTGCATAAACTAATGAGGCTGCATCGAAATAATTCACTACATAGGTGGGATATCTGGTAATAATTAGTACATGAACCCTGTGGTGGTGGCATGGCCTACAATAATTAAAAGACGCTTTACACAATGACAAGTGTCTTATACTGGAAAATAACGTGACACTGTAGAGTAGTGCCTTGTATATGTGGCACACCTTTATATATATATATATATATATATATATATATATATATATATATATATATATATATATATATATATATATATATATAAACTTCAGATATGGCAATTGAAACAGATAATTTAAGAAAAAAAAGATAAAGCAATTTGGAAAGTACAAAATTTGGACTCAGGATTGATTCTAGCCGATGCATCAGCAACTGTATTGGTTGCTTGGTTGGCTGTATCCAGCTGTTGTCGTCAAATCCTCAACTCATGGTGATGATGATGATTCTCTTTGCAATTGTGGCACAAAACACTCAGGGGTATTGACCAAGAGTTGAGTGGGTCTTACAGAGTGGATTCATGATTAATATTTCGTGCACTAGCATGATTGCTTATTCCTTGGCCCACTGCAGAGCATGACTCTTGAATTTGAACAGAGAGATGATCCTTCTCTTTTTAATTCATCTCCTGGTTTGCACGTGCTTTTTTCAGCACGTGCTCCTTTCAAAAGCACGAAGTAGATACCACAGACACCACTGCCACAATATTTGTTAACAGACGCTAGCCAAGCGTCTCATAAAAACAGTGAGGTTTTAAAAAGATGTACACACTCGTCCCCATTTGCTTTCATTCAGATTGAGCGTGTTCTTTTTGTAAGGTTATCTTCTTAATAAGCGACGACGAAGTTAACGCGTGCTACCCGCGCGCGACGCACTCGGTTTGTTGTTAAATTTAATATTTTACGTATTATTGTCATTTTGTTTCTTTATTTCTGGTTTTATATTTTATAGCTTATCTAAAATAACATTTTACAGTCTCTACGTTGAATTCTTGGCCAACCCCCAAAGTGGGTACGTGTCATGTATCTAGGGAAGCAAAGCAAAGCAAAAATAATTGGCACCGTGTCTGCATGTAATCTGCAAATGTCGAAAGGCGATAGTCTTGCGCGGGGAGAGAGGGAACAAAACATTTTTTTTGATGTTCTGCGCAAGAAGTTCGGTGAATGGTATTCTGGAGGCGCTGCGTTAAGAGTGCCTCGAGCGTGCAGCGGAGGCGAACGAACGTGTCAAGTCCCGTCACATGTGAGACATGAGCGCCATCAGGCAGTTTTTTTTGAAAACGAAGTGCGTGGCCCTGAGACGGGCGTGCGCGCCCATCTCAGAGATGATAAGGTGCAGAACGCAAGGCAACGGGTAGGTGCCCTCTCCATGGCATCTTAACAAAGCGTTGGAATCACTCGTCTTTTCGTGCAAGCGTTGCATGGTCAGCACAGCGTGATAAATGCTATGGTCCTTAGAATTACCCATGTAGGCCTTTTATAGTGAAAGACGCACATGCAGAATATATACGTGTTGTTATGGTGCGTAAGATATGTGGAGAAGCCGCCGTACTACGGGCAACGTCAACAGCGACCCGGCTGGACATTGCCGTTCCCTGAAGCAGGCAGGGGCTTCTCGGAACTCTTTCGCCACTTGCCCACCCAGATGGTGTCCAAACACGGCGTGATGACACAAGTCATCCAGGGGTTTCTGCCACCTTTCTCAAGTAGCACCGCGCCAACGACGACAAGTGGCGTGGCGGCGCAGCGTTACTATGTCTTCAGCAGAACAGACGCGCTACCGTCAACAATGCCGGGGATAAACCCGGGTACGTTTCAAGCCGTCACGAAGGCATTGACCGCTAAGCGCGAACCTCTTATATCCGTGGATTCGTCCTTCATCAAGACGCCTGCCATGGCCTAGTTACTTATGGGTGCGGCGTCGTACACCATGAAATTGAAGCCCAAATGGGAAACTCTGTCGCTGGCCTGCAAGAAGACCAGAGAAGGACTCCAGATGACTTAGAGAAATATTGCCTACTCTGTCCCAGGTGTCGCTTCCACCTCCAAGTCTAAGTTCGTCGACGGCCCGCCACTAGAAGTCCCGTCTACGTCTCCCCGAGACTGTGTGGCTTAGCAGGCGTCGCCTGCGCTGCTAACCACAACCAGGCCGCGACAGCGGGAACCTACGTTTCCACTGCAGAATAGGGATAAATCGCCGGAAAAGTGAACGGTGGATCAGGTGGCAGAGTACGTTTCTGGGATCCCAGACTTCGGGCACATCGCAGAGAAGTACCACCACCACAAGTTTGATGGTGGCGAGTTGTTCCTCATCAAGGAGCTCCACGTCATGACGACAATGAACATGAAACTGGAACCAGCATATGAGATGTGCGCGACCATCACATTGACTTCGCCAGGTGTCCTAAGACGGACTTCGGTGCACGTCGGAAGAAAACTGAAAATAAGAAAGGTGTTCCAGTTGTTTCAACTCTGTTCACTGTGACACCACTGCAAGTAACGTCAACAAAGAAAGAACGCGAAGTGACATGGCAATGTCCTGTTTTTTTCGTTGCTTTCCATCATGTCAACACCCCAAATTGATATCATCTTGTTAACATTAACACCAGTTGTGTTTGAAAAGAAAAAAAATCACTGCAGCAGTCATCTGGCTCGCTTGTTTGCACCCATGAATGTCATCGGGAACCCTAGTTAAGTCACGCAAGCGTCGTGAAAATCACCGGCCTTTTTTTTTCTATTAGTGCTGCCAAGAAGTGAAACTTCTCAATTCTGCCTAATGAAAGAGTTTGTGCGTCTGTTGACATAGAAATGTTGGACACTTTGTCTGTTTTACTAACTTACTGCAGGCGAAGTTTACAAGTGGTACTCAGGTTTTTGTGAATTTTCATGCAGTTGCGATAGTGAAGTCGTGGTTAACGTCGCAGCGATATTGTGACGTCAGTTACGCTGCATCAGTTGTTACAGTGATCGGTTGTTGACCCGGAGGTCGTGGGTTCGATCCCGGCCGTCGTGGTCGCATCTAAGTAAAGGCGAAATGGTAGAGGCCTGTGTACTGTTCGATGCCAGTGCACGTTAAACACAAGGTAGTGTGAATTTCCAGAGTTTTTCACTGCCAATTATATATTAATCGTATCGTGGTTTTGAGAGTTACAACCCTTGATATTATTATTATTATTATTATTATTATTATTATTATTATTATTATTATTATTATTATTATTATTATATTACCATAACAACGACAGGCCCGTAGACGGAAATGTTTCGCGAGAGGTGGGTAGGGGGGAGTGGGCACCGGTTGATGGCCTTAAAAACACTTTTCCTCGTCCGCACACCGAGCTCACGTGCACCAATTTTGGCTTCTCAGGCTTGTAGCCAGGGGGTAGGAGGGAAGTGCCCAAGCCTCCCCTCTTCCGGTATTCGAATGGTGGGCGGTGTTTTGCCGAGCTTAAATCATGAAAAAAAAAGTACACTGCGAGCTCCTCTGCTCTATTCCGACCATAGTGAACGTGTCAGACGTGAGGTGGGCGTTGTGAGCGACGGAAGACCCACGCGATGAAAAGCAGGAGGTGGGTACATGCGTGAAGACTGCTTTGACTGTGACGACTGAGCGTGGTTGTCTGTGGATGGTGGGTTATAACGAATCTTCGTCGTAGTGGACATTGTATTCTTTAAACCAAACGTTCATTTCTTTTTTTGATCTTCTCCCATGACTCGTCGTTTTGAAATATGTGGGTGAGGTAGAATTTGAAAGCCTCACCGGAGATGTAGTCGGTAAAGTTTATGATAATCTCCCGTTCCGACCATGATGCAGCGGTAGCGTGGACCTCGAACAGGTCGAACCAGTCCTGTACAGGTCCATCGTCCACTGCTCTGATGTACTTGGCGATGGGAAGGTCAGTCAATAGTTCTCACATGATGCTGGTCCATGCGTAATGCTAGGCGTTTGTACGGTAGTCCATGTACGCTCAGGGTGTCATGCGGAGAACTGCGTAGATGATGAGCGACTGATGAAGGGGCAGGCAGGGCTCCCGTTCCGCATAGTGTCACATATATATATATATTGTGGGCATTCATCATGTGCTTCTTCTCGGATATGCATTATCACATTCCTCATCATCCGCCTGGGTCTCTGTCCTTATCTTCACTGGGTATCACGACAATCATCGGGTGTGCGCGCGCTCTGTCTGAGACTGCCCGTTCGCTGCTGAGCCCTTGGGCTGAATAAACACTGTCTCAACCCAGACGTCATACGTGGTGGAGGTGCTGGGTGGAGGTGCTGGGTACTAAAGACGGTATTCAGCCGGATCAGGGCAAAATTGCTGCGGTGCTTCGCTTTCCGCGCTATGAAAGGCCGAAGGAGTTTGCTGCAAGTTTTCTTGGTCTGGCCTCCTATTTTCGCTGTTTTATACACAACTTCGCATCAATAGCGGCTCCACTGCACCAGCTTTTTGTTTTCGACGCGCCCTTCCTGTGGTGGGAAAAATGTTAAGTGGCATTCGAACTGTTAGAGTGCGCCGTCACGTCCAATCTTGTACTCCGCCACTTTGATGAAGCCGCACCGACCATCCTGCATACGGACGCTAGCGGGCGCGGTATAGACGCTGTTCTGCTCCAACGTGACACCTCTTCACGAGAGAGAGTAGTTGCGTAAGCCAGTATAGTACTAACTGTGACCGAGAAGAACTATACCATAACTGAGCAAGAGTGCTTGGCTGTGGTTTGGTCAGTGCAAAAGTACCGACCCTATCTCCGTGGCCGTCTTTTCACGATCGTTACGGACCACCATGCCCTATGCTAGCTTTCCACGCTGAAGAGCTTCTCTCGACGCTAGGGTCGGTGGCTTCTACGTTTACAGGAGTGTGACTTTGATATCAGTCATAAGTCTGGTAGAAAACAAGACGCCGACGCCCTTTCACGCTACCCGCTACCAAATACTCAGCTCAGCATCGTTCAATGTTCGGCCATCACTTCTACTGCAGCGTCCACGTTCGCCTCAGTAGACCAGCTATTCTCGGATGACAAGCACACATTTCACTCCTACCAGTGGCCTGATACGTTCTGTAGGCGTAATATGGATGAGCTCTCAGGAGCTTCCCGTCAACCTAGCGCGCGGCATCATCGTCAACTCTTGCGATTTAGGCTGGAGAATGGCGTTCTTTACCATCACATCTTCCACCAGATGGTCAACGCTGGGTTCTCATGCTACCACACTCTCTTCGACTTGACGTGCTTAAAGCCTTCCACGGCGACTTGACTGCCGGACATCTTGGCATTCAAAAAACACACGACCACTATCGCAGTCACTTCTACTGGGCTGGTAGCATTGCACGCTACGTTGGTTCCTGTGTCTTGTGCCAGCATCGTAAAATCCAGACAACTGCCCCGGCAGGGCCTCTGCAGCCGATTACGTGCCCCACAACGCCATTTGAGGTTGTAGGTATTTACCTTTACGGCCCACTTCCCATCACGTCTACTGGCAAACGATAGATAGTGACCACTGTAGACCACTTGACACGCTACGCGGAGACAACGTCTGTATCTACTGCCTCTGTTTCGGAAGTTGCTGACCGTTCTGCACACCATCATTCTGCGCCATAGCGCCCTCGTATACGGCTCATTGACTGTGGAAGGCTGTTCCTGTCAGAAGTGTTAAATGAAGTATTGCGCGCCTCTGCAATAACACACAAGACAGCTTCAAGCTACCAACCTCAGACGAACGGTCTCAACGAAAGGTTTCACCGTGCTCTTGCTGATATGATGGCCGTCTACACCAGTCCAGACCACAAAAACTGGGATACTCTTCTGCCATTCATCACCTTTGCCTACAACACGGCCGTTCAGTACACCACCATATATTCGCGTTTTACCTCATTTATGCATGTTCCCCTACTTTCTTTCTCGACGTTTCCTTTTTACACGGTGACGTCAACTCGTCTCCGTCTTCTAGCGAGGAATATATTTCAAGACTAGCTCAGTGTCGTGATCATGCTTGCATCAACACGGAAGCGCGACAGCAAGAACGAAAAGCCATTCATGATGCATCCCATGGCCTTGTTTTTTTCCGATCTGGTGACGATGTGCTCCTGTTCACACCTATTTGTACAGCTGGTCTGTGTGACAAGTTTCAGCCACGCATGATTGGGCCTCACATTATTATCGAGCAGAGTTTGCCCGTTAACTATCGTGTGACCCCACTTGTTGTCCCAACAGACCGTCGTCACTGCACCACAGAGATCGTGCACGTGAATCGCATGAAGCCTTTTAGGTGACGTTCTCTGTCACACTGACTTGCTACGGCCAGGTTGGCCGCTTCCATGAAGGGGGACTGAGTGTGGGCTTTCGTTAAGCACTCGTTCCCGTGTATGCATTATTTTAATCACCATCATGATCCATATGGGTCTCTGTACTCATCTTCACTGGGTGTCACCACAATCACCATCGGGTGTGTGCGCACTCTGTCTTAGAGTGCCCGTTCGCTGCTGAGCCCTTGGGCTGAATAAAGGCTGTCTCAACCAAGACGTCATATATATATACCAAAATTAATGTATATCTTCAGCGACAAGGTTCATGGCCACTCCCCCAGAGTGGACGTGTGCCACATATACAAGACACTGCTCTACAGTGACACGTCATTCTTCAGTAAAAGACATTTGTCAAGTTGTAAAGCGTCTTTTATTTATTGTAGGTCTTTTTAATTAGTGTAGACTACAGGTTTCACGTAGTAAATAATACCAGGTGTTCCACAGAAGGAGTGGACAGTAGCATTGCAGCCTCATTAGTTTATGTAAACAGCGAGGACACATTTTGTGCTCCTGAGCAAAGGGAGGTATTATTGCATACTGTTAACAGCAGTTCAGGTGAGTACAACTGCACCAGGTAACAAAATGCTATAGTGTACCGTACAAACAAGAGAGCGTTGGTGCAATATATTACAGATCGAGGATCACCCAGGGAAACAATGAGCAAAGAGAACGCAAAAACGACCCTTAGCTCAGACAAAATACAACATTATTTGTGAAGAAGGCACAATGCACTCAACATATTGCAACAATCCACTCACAACACGCCTTAGGCTGGCTCTGATACTCTTGAACTCTGTTTTTTTTTTCATAATTGCCAGTCCCTGATGCTGTTTTCTACCCGTCGTGCGCCGATCAGCCTCCGCTTGTTTAAGTGGCCTTCTTAAAAATGTATTGGGAGAGAGAGAGCCAGTTTTTTTCACCGGTTCAATCTAACTTGATTGAATCAAATTGCTCACAAATTTTTACTGCCTCTCAGAGGGTAGAGTTCAAACAGTAGAGCACTCGCTTAGCATGCGGGAGGTACTGGGATCGACACCCAGCACCTCCAGTTCCGTATATTCCCTCAAACTTTGTCTTTCCTTTATTGTGTTGTTATCTTAAAAGTGGTCCAAAATTGAAAAACTGGTGTGCATCAAAACTGTTTATCCCAAATATTCTATATTGACCAGCCCCCCAAGCAAAAACAAAAAAAAATAATGAAGCAAGGCTAAAAATGAATGAATATATAATTTTTGGATGCTGTAAACACAGACGGCAGTGATATTTACGCCAGAAATTGAATTGGCGCCTAATTCAGATTCACCATTCGTAAGTATGCTTCCATGGAACTGCTAAATGGCAGACAGCAGCGAAACATAGTAAGATCCGTCATGCAAGCGTCCGTGGGTGTATAGCTCAGGAGGATTGAGCACTCGCTTGGCATGAGACACTTACTGAGATTGATGCCCTATACCTCCAATGACATGTTTTCTTTTTCCGTATATGCAGTGTTATTTTTAATGCATTTATAAAGAGAGATTGGATTGGATAAACTTTTATTTTATAAAGAGAGATGACAACAATCAATTTGGCGACAATGTGAAACGCGTCAATCGATAAAGTAAATATTTGGCAAATAACTAATGAAGATATTGACTGAAAAATTGAATAGGTCTACTAGACTTTACAATGTGACTCAATAGTCCAACTCTAACATCCTGCGTACAAGCAGTCACAATGATTCGGGGGTCGTTAATAAACATGATTTTGATCGAATGAACATGTTTATGAGTTACAAGCTCCTTTTGTAAGTGGACATGCCGTTGTGAAGTGTATAACATGTGCATATTAGCAAATCTAAATAAGGTTCTTTTTTTCAACCAAGCAGGCTGCTTGCGTCGGCAGTAATCCAGCTTGTTTAGAAACGTGAAAGTTATTCGCGGTTCGGCTCACTATTGGAATGAGAACCTTTCTCTGTCCACTGCATATGGGGTATATATCGCTTTCGAACACTCTCATATTAGCAGGTGTTAACCGATTAACTTGACTCGCTATATTCTTCAAAATGATAATGACAAAATCCCGTCACGTACCTCGGAAAATTGCGTGGTTTTCAGGTAGGTGCTGCACGTGCCCGTGTGGCATATACCTGAACACCACGATATTATACCTGCCCAGGAATAGTGTGAAAGACGGGGATAGTTTTAGCACATGAGCTTTAAATAAACCTGACAATAGCAGCACTGACCCCACCAATGCAAATAAATAGATGTCGGGGTACCAGCAGGACTCCAATTCAAGCATTATACATGGTCGTCGAGGATTTCACCACAGAGCTACGCCAGGTCTTGAAAAGACTTTTCAAATAGACACTAATGTTTATGAAACTTCTACTTTAGTTGCATTGATGCTTATGTATTATTAAAACGTTAAATATATGCTCTTTTGGTACAGCCATCACATCAGGTTATCGTCATTTTATGTTAGGCGTCTTCTTCTAAAGTTCATTTATGTAGGAGCAACTTAATTTTAGTTTTTCGATAGCATACCATACCTTATGAATTTGCACAGTCAATATGAAGTTACCGCTCTTTAGAAAGGATAGTAATGTCAACCTCTTTTTACTTAGCGCACCAATGCTGGTTTTTCATTTTGATGCATGTATGTAATCCTTTTGTGTAGCACAGGCTTTGAACCTATACGTACACATTAAATATTATTATCCGCATTTTCAACCTCCATGCGCACCCGCCACAGGCTGTGTCAGCCTATTAGCATGGACATGTGCCACCCGATGCTCCTCGATTTCTGTATATTTTAGTACACACTTCAAAATCAAATCAAGACAATTGCCACACTATTAACATTACCTAACCGAAAGTGACAAGAAAGAAACGTATGAAAAAACCTGAATGGTACGAAAGTGGGTGGTAATTTTGGAACAGTCTCACACGAACACGAACAATTATAGATAAAGAAAAAGTACCAGTGCTACTGATAATCCTGGAATCCTTACGTAAAAATGAAAAATAAAAAGCCGTAATCATGCGGACAACGGCATGGAAAAAAAAGTCTGGCTGATGTGCTATTTGAACCCGGGACTTATCGTACCTAAGACGAATGTTGTATGTCACAAATTGGGTATTTTATTAAAGATAACAATAAATGAATCACCAAAGACGTCATTACAAATAACAATATAACGATAATGATTATCAATATGAGCGAAATACGTGATTAATTGATCAGGAAAATAAGGTGTTCTCGCACGTAATTACGACGTAAAAGAAGACTGTTGGTAGCCACAAGATGTCGCAGCCTCTGGACAGGACAGCTAGCTGGTGCTGCAGCGACGTCCTTTCGTGTACAAGCGCAGTCTTGCGGCTAGAGTCGTAGGCATACTTTTGTGTGTCCTGCATTATCTGGATGGCCAACTCACATGCAGGCGATGGAATCACTGCAATCAGAGTCTCTACGGGGCAGGAGGGCGGCTTCTCGGGACCAGTGCAACTCAGCAGCGAGTACAGAATGGGCGGCCCGAATGAAGCTGTCTTTCCAGATCCAGTCTGTGCGCAGGCCATGACGTCCCGGCCGGCCAAGGCTATGTTGACGGCGTATTTCTGTACGGGCGTCAGCTTTGCATACTTGGCACGCAGCGACTTCTGCTGCATGAGGTCCAGCAGGCTCAGTTCCTCGAAGCTGGTGAATGACATCAAGAATTGAGGGTCACAATCTTCGACAAGAACGGCGTCATACTTGTCGAGGTTCATACCGGTGGAGATGGTGGAATATAGCTTGTCATCTTCCGTGGCAAGAGAAGGTGGCACATAGGGTGCTTCCATGGGCTTGCCGTTGGGGACCCAGGTGTGCCACAGGCTCATTCGTGCAGTCCTTTGCAATGTGGCCCTTCTGCTGGCACTTGAAGTAACCCATGATTGCCTAAGCCACACCGCGGCATCGGCGTAAACGGAGACATCTTGTTTATCTCATCTTCCTCCTTCTTCCCCCGTGGCGGCCACCGAGCGCGTGCCACCGCACAGCGCTGTAGTCGGTAGCGACGCCTTATACCACATATCCCCTCTTGCAAAAAAAAAAAAAAATAAAATAAAATAAAAATAAATGGTAGAAACACACAAAACTGTTTTTGTCTACTTCCTAACGAAGTCCTTCAATTTCTTTGGGGTCTTCTTTTTACGCTTGCTTTTCCTTGCAGGCGCATTAAATCCTGGACTGGTCAAAGCTTGCGTGCCGTCTGGTGGAGATGATACGGGGTCTGCCCTTTCATGACCATCCGCTCTTGATGTGTCCCATTGGGGCGCACTAGATGACCGATCAGATGCAGGGGACCAGTTCATAAGGGCAGCGGTTTCAGGCTGTAATGCATGAGAAGACCGATTAAATGCAGGTGTCCAGTTCATAACAGCAGGGGTGCCCGATTTCATTTTGTTGACCGCTCCGGAGTGAACTGCGATTAACTTAGATGCGTTCCACACACGCCCATCGTCCAAAAGGTACGAGGCCGGTCCCCGTTTTCCAATGATCTTCTTGGGCGCGGAAAATTGTGAAGACAGCTTACCGTGAGCTGCAGTTGTCTTAACGCGCACGTAATCACCAACGACGAAACTGGGTTCCTTGGCTCCACGTTTTTCATCGGTGTAGCTCTTCGAGATCATTTGCTTCTTTTTGACATGCTCTCGTAGCTGTTCAATCGCCCTTGACGGGTCCGTGCTGAAGCATCTGTCGGGCAATCCCAATATGTCAAGTCTGGTGCGAGGTTGGCGTCGATGAAGAAGAACAGCGGGTGTCGCACCAGTAGTCGCGTGAGGCGTACAGCGATATACTTGCAGGTAATCAAGCATGGCTGTTCGTACGTCACGACGTTCAAGCAGGGCTAGTTGAATGTACGACTTCAGCACCCTATTGAATCTCTCCACCAAGCCGTTAGCTTGTGGGTAATACACGGAAGAGTTGTAGTGCGTTATTCCACGCTCCGTGAGAAACTCGTCAAAGCTTGCTGAAGAGAACTGTGGTCCATGATCGGATACAATACTACGTGGGTAGCCTTCTCGCGAAAAAAGTTCAAGTAAAAACTTCTTCACTGTAGACGTGGTCGCATCTCGCACGAACGCCACTTCAGGCCACTTGCTATAATAGTCAATAACAGTAATCGCAAAACGGCAGTCGGCCGAAGCTTGCGTGAAAGGTCCCACAATGTCGATGGCAATTTTTTCCCACGCCGCGTCAGGAAGAGGAACAGGTTGCAGTGGCGCTGGAAAGGTACGTGCGGACTTGTCACAAGACTGGCAAATCACGCATGTGCGCACCAGTTCTTCAATGTGACTATCCATGCATGGCCACCAATAGGACTCTCTCAGGCGAGCTTTGGTACGACTAATGCCTGGATGTGACTCGTGGGCCAGATCCATAAGGCGGCGTGTCAACGTTGCAGGCACGACAATCCTGTCACCCCGGCATAGGATATCACTTACAACAGAGAGTTCAGCCTTCACGTAAAAGTAAGGTAGCAATTCTTTTGACAGTGATTTCTTGTCAGGCCAAGAAGTAGTCGTGAAGTGCTTAACTTCACAGATAATCTGATCATTGGCACTTGCTTCTTGAAGTTCTGGCATGGTAACTACGGGAGACAACAAACAGATAAATTCCTCTTCTGGTGCATCGCGGATTAAACTCTGGACGGGTAGCCTGGAGAGAGCGTCAGCCACGACGTTTTCGCTACCTTTCCTGTATTCGACGGTATAGTTGTAGCAGAGCAACCGTGAGGACCAGCGCGCAATCCTTAATGGTCGGTGACCGGTGCCTTTCGTCGAAAGAAGCGTAACCAGCGCTGCGTGATCCGTTCGTAAGATGAAAGGTCGTCCCCATAGATAAACGTGCCAGTGTTCGCAAGCCCAAACACAGGCAAGGGCCTCACGTTCGCCGACTGAGTATTTCCGCTCATGCGGTTGAAGTGTGCGGGAGGCGAATGCGACAGTTTGCAGTGAGGTCCCGTTGTCTTGCTGAAGTACTGCACCTAATCCATATCCTGAAGCATCAGTTGTAACGAACACAGGCAAGTGAGGATCGAAAAGATGAAGCACTTCGCAAGATGTGAGCAGAGATTTCAGGCGCTCCAAACTGCTCTGTGCTGCCGCACTCCAAACGAAAGAGGCTTGTCCTCGTAGCAAGGCGCGCATTGGCTCGACAACATCCGAAAAATGAGGAATGAACTTGGAATAGAAGCCTGCAAGCCCCAGTAGCGAGCGGAGTTCGTTAATATTTGTAGGTGATGGTGCCTTTGTTATCGCCTCAATGGATGACATCAACGGAAATAATCCTTTGGCGCTCACAACGTGACCTAGAAAAGTCAACTCTGCCACGTCAAAGACACACTTGTTGTTGAGCCGGAGGCCAGCATCAGAAAGACGTTGCAATACAGCGCGCAAGTTTCCCAAATGGTCCTCTCGGGATTGCCCATACACGATGATGTCATCAATGTAAAATAGGACACATTTGCACCCTTTCAAGATCATGTGCATCATTTTCTGGAACGCTGATGGCGCCGACGCCAGTCCGAAGCAAACCCTCTTGAAGCGAAATAGTCCATCGTGAGTGATGAACGTGGTAAGGTCACGGCTCTCTAAACTGAGCGGTAACTGGTGATATGCAGAAGCTAAGTCTAGCTTCGAGAAACGCTGTGCCCCAGCCAGGCTGTTCAGGAGCTCCTCAGTTTGTGGCAAAGGAAAACTGTCTACTACCACAGCTTTGTTTGGCTCCCGTAAGTCAACACACATGCGAATCGAGCCGTCTTTTTTTCTGGCTACGACAATAGGGGAGACCCACTCAGAAGAGTCGACACGCTCAATGATGCCCTGAGCTTCTAATTTCTGAACTTCTGCCGAGACTTGCTCGCGAATGACAAGTGGCAGTCGTCTCAGTTTGCTGGCCACCGGTTGTACAGACGCGCGAACTCTGACCTTGTGAGTGAAACCTCTCACAGTTCCCAGCTCTTTTGCAAATAGGTGCTCAAACTCAGAACGTAATTCTGGAGGTAGCACCGGAGTTTCTTGCGTCATTAGAAGACACCTGAGCGGTGACCCTTGGATCTTCATATCCAGAGCAGCGAACGGAGGTGGCGGCTGTAGCCCCGAAATACTCATCGTAGAAGATGGTAGGCAATAAACGAGGGCACAGATGAGGTTCAGGCCGGTAGCACATGGGCTGGTGAATCCTCGTCGCCAAAATATGTTACATCGTGCATAATGAATAGCACAGCATAAACGGAGACATCTTGTTTATCTCATCTTCCTCCTTCTTCCCCCGTGGCGGCCACCGAGCGCGTGCCACCGCACAGCGCTGTAGTCGGTAGCGACGCCTTATACCACAGGCGGCAATCGCCGATTTATGGTCGTACCGAAGACCAGGACGGAAACAAGTGGCCTCTGAGTGTCGTCGTCTTCTGCCTAGCCGCTAGTCTTGTCTTGTCTTGTCGCCTAGGAAATCTTGGCTCATGCCCACATCAGGGATTGGCCACACTGTACCTCATAATAGTTAATTTGTTTACAAAGCTTGCTAAAAAAGATAGAGAAATTAGATAGAAACAATAATAATTTTCCCTCAAAAAATGTGAAAGAGTGCAGAAAAATGCGATAAACCAGAATATATAAAACAAATTAACAAGAATGAGGAAGGGGGACAAAGAATTGGATATATCTGGCAGTACCACTAGCAGCGTATCCTTCCGGTTGCTTGAATGAATTTACGTAGCGATGACAGAATAGCACTGCGGCCCACACCCAACTGACTGGCTCCAAACGATAGCGGCGTCGGAGCAGCAAGCACGAGCACTGGTTTTCGTCTGCTTCATCCTTTTGCGCAACAATTTGCAATATTGAGTCGAAGTCTTACGGTCTAGTCAGCCGTAGACAAACTCCGAATTAGCTCACCTATAGTAAGTAAAATATTATTGGGGGTGTCTTGCCAAAAATAAAGATTAAATACAATATACAGCAGAAACCCTATATCGATGTTCACCACTTAAAAAAAAATGCTAGGACTCCTTGTTATTATGGAATTTCATCTATCGTAAATAGTGCCGGAGATTGGTACAAAAGCAAAGAAGACGAAGACAAGCTCCTAAGGGCAACGGATTATCCTCACGCGTAGGTACGCGCCACATCATCAAGGAGATCGACCTAATTTGATTTGACCTGAAGGCAGGACCTCAGGCATAAATATCTATATGCAGCGTAGGAATCACTTTTTAAGGTATAATTACCAGTGAAAATAAAACCTTAGCAGCTGCTTTGGTACCTTATCATTGGTATGCTTCGTCGAAGCTAATAACGTTGTGCCTACGCCACATTGATTGCATGTACGTACCTCAAGAAGTTTGTAAAGTAAGGGTCTGTTTTTTTTTGTTAGACACAAAGTTTTCAAATGTTCAAACTACAAAAGAGTTCACACAGGCTGCGGGTGTCGCACAATACTTGCGGTGCTTGCCTGCTGACCCGAAAGACGCGGGTTTATACCGGCCGGGACAGTCACATTTCAATGGAGCTGAATGTACGAGGACTATTTACACAACTTTAGGCTATATTAATAAACTCCAAGGTACCAAAATTGCGGAGCTCTCCACAAGGGCGTGTCCTCTAATCATAATGTGCTTTTGGCACATAAACTCTCAAAACTTATTAGCACGTGTTCAAGCAGCATAAATATTGTCGTATAGTTCACTGCAAATATATTGTCAACTTTAGAACACAAGGACGTAATTTGTCAAAAAAGACAAACAATGTACGCCCTCATCCTGTTTGAAACCTAGGACCTCTCGCACTCAGAGGAAGAATTAAACCCCTCACCAACGAGCCTGATGAGTGTGACGATAACACCATGATGACATCTTTTACCAACTTATCGATTGTAGAAAGAAATAAGCATACATAGAAAGGTCAATAAGCTGGGCGCTAGACATTTGAAAATCTCCGGTTGGAAAGCTGGATAACATTTCAGAAATTATGGCTATAAATGGAATTAAGCAGATTGAAAAAAATGAGAAGACCCACATGAGCACATGCGCCAATTTCGAAATAAATTTATTGGATTGATCGGTGCATTGATGATGTATTTATACAATGGCATGTACCTGTTACGAAACAGAAGTTTTCAGATATAATTCACCAAAACATTATTAAAGTACATTACTGATAGCCTCTCATTCCGAGAAGACACGCACCTATCACACATCCCTTCGTTACAAAAAATGCGACGTGAACAAATTTTTGCACAACCTACTACAGATACAAGTTTGGGAATTACCTCACTCGTCCTCTTGTTATTGAATCAACCACCGTACAACTTGGCACGCCTGATCTGAGGGCGAAACAGAAGAGGAAGAGAGTGAAAAAGAAGTAGATGATAAACAGGTCACATGCCGAAACAGGTGGCCGATCCCCCTTTGTGGGTGTGCGCCAGAGTGTCAAGGATCATCATCATCATCATCATCATCATGGGAAGAAGACTGTTGAGCCACCGCTCGTGGCAGACGTGGCTCCTGAACGCTCGAACACGCAAGTAGCTGGTCGTGCTTGCTCTGGGGTTTTGGCCTAAGTTTGTGTAGTGGCTGTGGTTTCTTTGTCTTTATTAGGTGTTCCTATAGTGCTTTTACAGCTAAGTAAGCGCTTTTAGCGCTAGAAAGTTCACTTAGATGCAGTTTTCTTCACCTGGACCAGGGGCTTGCCCCTGGTCTGCTTCACTTCCGCCACAGGATATACCAGTGGATCAGTTTCTACGCAACGGCATTCCCGCAGTTCCTGTGGCCCTCGTCCCTAGCAATGACGGCTTCATTCGGAGGAAGAATCCGAAAGTGATCCAGGCGGAGCTTAGAGCTGTGACGTCTCACTTTCACAGCATCACAGAGGTCCGCCAGTTCGGCAGAGGTGGTATTTTATGTTTTTCATCTGATCAGCTCTGTATCCAAGACCTATTGAAGTGCTCGAGTTTCGCGACCAATCCGGTGAGCGCCTTTATTCCCCCGCATCTGGCATGCGTGAAAGGTATTGTTCACGGTGTCGATGTTAACTTGACCCCGTCGGAGGTATTAGAGATGTTTGCCATGACTGGTGCTATTTCCGTTTATAGGTGTGCACGACTAGTAGAGAAGCAGAAGACGCCGACTGAGTCGGTAATTGTAACCTTTGCTGGAGTGAATCTCCCAAGCGAAATCAAGGCATGGCCACTAATATACAGAGTGGAACCGCTATCACCGCGACCACTCCAGTGTACGAAGTGCTGGCGATACGGTCACACTATTAAAGGATGCAGGTCAGAACTCAGATGCCGAGTGTGTGGTGACAACCACGAAACAAATTACTGCAAAGCTAAAGAAGAGAAATGTTGTCTCTGCAACGAACAACACTGTGCAGATAATCCTGATTGTTCTGCAAAGGCTCGAGAAATGCAAATTCTTGAAATTATAGGGCGTAGGCGCTGTTCTCGACGAGAAGCCCTAGAGGAAATACAGACTAGAACTCAGGGGTATGCCAGTGTTGCAGCACGACATCTCTCGGAAATAAATGGGTCGATTTCCCTGAATATAGCGGAGGCCATAGAAAAGGCTCTAGAAAAAGCCATGGAACGACTGACTTCTAACCTTTGCGATTCTCTATCTCAAATTTTGGCTAACCAGATGACTCGCATATTTGGTACAGCGGGAGAGTCAGGCCTAGTATCCCAACATGTTGAGAGTTCACGACCAATAGCTGACGGTGAATCTGAAACTGCGCCATCGTATTATCAGCCCGCAGGAGCCTCTGCAATAGGCGTCCACAGCCAAAATGAGGAATTTGAAACCGCACCATCGTATTCTCCGTCTACAGCACCCTCTGCAGTAGATATACAGAGTGTAAGTGAAGACAAAGCTGCATATATAATAGATTCCGATGACATGGATTTGGACACTAGGTCCCTGAAGAGATCTAGATCCCCTGTGTCAAGGAAAACTAACTCACCGAAACAAACAAAGAACAAAAAGTATCTGAAAGAAAAAGAGAGCCTTTCAAAGAGGGATTTCTTGAAAGAAAGCATTCTAGAGAAAGCTATAGCGGAAGCAGCTCTTTCGAAACCATAGGGTCGCTTAAGATTCTCCATTGGAATTGCCGATCAATCCATTCTGCATCTACGGATTTGGTATACTTGACTTCTAAATTCGCTCCTGATATTATTGCATTACAAGAGACATGGCTATCTGTACATAATTTGTTCTATTTAAATAACTTCCAATCTTTTCGATTAGACCGTCCATCGAGAGGTGGGGGTCTAGCTCTCTTTATTAGTAATAGAATTAGTATGAAAGTCAAATGCTCATACAATTATATGTCGCCAGAATGCGAAACTTTGGCAGTAGACATTACACTGCCCAACTGCACTCCTTTCACTTTAGTTAATATGTATTTTCCTGATGGAGTTCAAGACACACGAAGTTTGGATCTAGCTACAAAATCGTGGTGCAAAGACAAAGTTTTAGTTGGAGACTTTAATTCCCACCACACGAGTTGGGGTTTTAGAACTGATCTTAGTGGGAAACGCTTGTGGGAGTGGACAATGGCCAATGACCTGACGTGCCTCAACGTCAGAACCCCCACATTTATTCGTAATCACTCCAGGTCGGCCTTAGATTTAGGTTTTGTCAGTTCAGCCATTAGTACTTCTTCTTGGAAAGCGCTGGACTGTGGCACCAACAGTGACCACTTACCGATAAGTTTTGAAATTTCTTGTCCGATAATTCCATCTTGTTCAAACGTAAGAGTATTTGTAAATTACACTAAATTTAGGAATGACCTGCAGTCAGCACTGGCTTTTCACTCGGAAGAGAGCGATGATATAAAAGCACTGAAAATAAACGCAGTCATTAAACGATCCTACAAAAGAGCCGAATTTACTGTTGAATCCACAAAAAGAGTATATAGCCGTTGGTGGAATGATGAATGTACAAGAGAGCACCGACGACGTCAGGCAGCTTGGAAGCAGCTCTTACATAATCAATCCCCCCAAAACTGGGCCGATTATAAATTCATTGCTGCGGGCTTTAAAAGAACGGTAGCTCAGGCTAAACAAGATTATGACAGAAGACATTACGAATACCTGTCGAATCCTAAACATAAGAAAGCACTGTTCCGATATATGAGAGCTCGGAAAATCTTGCCATCACCAGTTAATGTAGCTTGGGATAATCTGTCGGCACAAGAAATGACCACTACCTTAGAGGCTATCGGTGAAGGTCTGGAAAGCAGATTCACTTCAGTAGTGCCAAACAACTGGCACAAGTCTACGACAAAGTCTGACTTTGAAGAAGTGACACAGACTGAAGTATCCAACGTGATTAAACATTTACCCTGTGCATCTCCTGGCCCAGATGGAATCACAGTACCCATGATTAAAATTCTGTTCAATTTATTGCCTCGAGACGTCGCCAATGTTATAACTACTCCTTAAAAAACTCATGGGTGCCGCAGGATTGGAGGATAGCAAAGGTGATTCCTATACTAAAAACTCCGGGTAGAGGATTAACAGTCGATAATATCAGACCAATCTCTTTAACATCTAACATGGTCAAACTAGTAGAGAGGGTCCTACATAGCCGAGTAAGTATCTGGATGGCAGACAATTTAGTAATAAAACCGAACCAAATCGGCTTTCGTAGTGATTTCTCAATTTGGTGTGCCCATGCTGATTTAGAGAGCCGAATACAGCTCGCGCGTAAAAGAAGGCAATACGCTGCTTTAGTAACGCTTGAAATAGCCAAGGCGTATGACAGTGTGGAGCACTTCATATTGTTAAATACGCTAGAGAGATTGAACCTCCGACAATATTTTATTGAGTGGGTGGCAGAATTCTTAAAATCAAGAGAATTCTACTGCGTCAAGGATGGATGTTCCTCATCTAGATTTAAACAAACGCGCGGAGTTCCCCAAGGAGCAGTCTTACCTCCAATATTATTTAATGCTTTAATGAGCACAATTCCAACAGATCAAGAAGTTACTGTCTACATTTATGCTGATGACATCGCACTCTTTGCTGCTGACTGTGGTATTTACTCATTACAACTTAAATTACAAAGATATATTAACATGTTGAAAATTTGGTTGCAGTCGATTTCGTTATCGTTAAATGTCAACAAAAGCGCGCTCATGGCGTTTCCGCTTGCAGAACCAATTTCAATTTCAATTCTATATAAACAGGAACCCATCCAGCAAGTAGACTCTATAAAATATTTGGGAATCATTTATAATGACAAACTTAACTGGAGTCCACACATAGAGTATATAACTACCAAAACACAGCGGGCTTCAGGCTTACTACACAAGCTAAGTAACCGGAAATATGGGTTACGGAGGCACACCTTGATAACGTTGTACAAGATGTACATGCGCCCCATCATGGAATTCGGCTGCATATTATTCTCGGGTGGCCCTGCTTATAAAACGAAACCTCTAGTTGTCTTGGAGCGAGAAGCACTGCGAATGTGTCTGGGACTCCCTAGATTTGTGGCTATCAACGTACTGTACCAGGAAGCGCGCCTGCCTACACTGCTTTGTAGATTTCGAATTTTGACCGTACAATCATTTTTAAAATGTTATAGCTTACCGGCAAGAAGATCTCAATATGCTTTTATCGCAAATCCAGGCGCCTTCTTTCTTGCTCATTGGCCACGGTTTCACACACCTCAGATAATGTTTGTACAAAAAAATCTACAAAGTATAAATGTGAACATTAGAAATGTAATTGAGACTAATGACTCGAATTGTCATGTTATTATTGAGTATGATGATATATTCCCGCAAAACGCCAAATTACAATCCCTCAAATTTTTAAATAACATATTATTAGATTACTTGGAGCATGCAAAAACTAAAAATATAATAGCCACAGATGCTTCCGTAAATAATCAAAAGGCAGGTGTAGGCATTGCCTCTGATTTGCTTGACTGGTCCTTTTCAGTGAGACTGCCTGATTTTACTCCAGTTTTTGAAGCGGAGCTTTTGGCGATTATTTTAGCTCTTCGAAAACTTCCATCAAATCAAAACAATGCAGTAATAATGACGGATTCTCTTTCAGTTTGTGCAGCTCTGACAGCTTCAGAGAACTCTCGAATTCTAAGCACATTCAAAATATTAGTACCGCCGCAGTTGAGACTCCTGAGATTACTATGGGTTCCGGGTCACTGTGGATTAAGATTAAATGAATTGGCCGATTCCTTAGCACGAGCCGCACTTGATGGGCCAGTTTTGTCCATACTGCCAGATGTAGAATATATCACGGCTATAAGATATCGAAAATCAGCAATCTCCACTGATACGATAGAAAAAGTAATTACATGGACAGACTATAAACACCTCATGTTTCCATGGCAACCCCACTGGAGTCAGTCCAGAAAGATCGAAGTCTTAATCACTAAATTTCGATGTCGTGTCCCCCCCCCCCCTAAACCTATATCTACACAGAGCTGGTCAGACAACATCACCCCTCTGCGCATTCTGCGGAGAAATGGAATCACTAGATCATTATTTTTTGTATTGTCGCCGCTACGAGATACTTAGAAAAAGGTTACTAGTTATGCCATTTCGGAAAATAGGCCTTACATTGACGGCGGAAACGGCGCTAAGCTTTGGCGCCTCAGCTTTGGGACATTGCCACAGGGATGCTTTCAATGCCGTTTGCGATTATATTCAGGCAGCCAAGCGTATACCTTTGTGATCTTCAATCAAAAACAAAAAAAATATTTATTACTCCCAAGGGCAGAGTGAAGTAAACGCAGCTAAGTGGTAAACATAACACCTGAAATCTCAAAATTGCTCAACTTGATTTTTTTTTCGTTTGCTCTTTTTATGTTGTTTTTATTTTTACATTAGTCTTATTATAATATCAATTCATTACACATAGTTAAAATGATTACAGAAAAACTGCACTACACTTTCTTGACCAATCCCCCTGAGTGGGTATGAGCCAACCTCCCAGGGAAACAAAACAAAACAAAACATATGCTGATCAAGATTACGACAGTTTTCTCTTGACTATGTATGCACTAATGGTCTGCATAACAGCAAGAACGAAAAGTCATTTATGACGCATCCCATGGCTTTGTTTTTTTCCAATCTCGTGACGATGTGCTCCTGTTCACACCTATTCGTACAGCTGGTCTGTGTGACCAGTTTCGGCCACGCATGATTGGGCCTTACATTATTATCGAGCAGAGTTTGCCCGTTAACTATCGTGTGACCCCACTTGTCGCAACAGACTGCCGTCACTGCACCACAGAGATCGTGCACGTGAATCGCATAAAGCCTTTCAGGCGACGTTCTCTGTCACACATACTTGCTACGGCCAGGTTGGCCGCTTCCATGAAGGGGTAATGAGTGTGGGCTTTCGTTAAGCGCTCGTTGCCATGTATGCATTATTTTAATCACCATCATGATCCATATGGGTCTCTGTACTCATCTTCACTGGGTGTCACCACAATCACCATCGGGTGTGTGCGCACTCTGTCTTAGAGTGCCCGTTTGCTGCTAAGTCCTTCGGCTGAATAAAGGCTGTCTCAACCCAGACGTCATATATATATATATATATATATATATATATATATATATATATATATATATATATATATATATATATATATATATATATACATATAACAAAATTAATGTATATCTTCAGCTACAAGGTTCATGGCCACTCCCCCAGAGTGGACATCTGCCACATATACAAAACACTGCTCTACAGTGTCACGTCATTCTTCAGTACAAGACACTTGTCAAGTTGTAAAGCGTCTTTTAATTATTGTAGGCCATTTCAATTAGTGTAGACCACAGGCTTCACGTAGTAAATAATACCATGTGTTCCACAGAAGGAGTGGACTGTAGCATTGCAGCCTCATTAGTTTATGTAAACAGCGAGGACACATTTTGTGCTCCTGAGCAAAGGGAGGTATTATTGCATACTGTTAACAGCAGTTCAGGTGAGTACAACTGCACCAGGTAACAAAATGCTATAGTGTACCGTACAAACAAGAGAGCGTTGGTGCAATATATTAAAGATCGCGGATCACCCAGGGAAACAATGAGCAAAAAGAACACAAAAACGACCCTTAGCTCAGACAAAATAGAACGTTATTTGTGAAGAAGGCAAAATGCACTCAACATATTGCAACAATCTACTCACAACACGCCTTAGGCTGGCTCTAATAATCCTGAACTCTGTTTTTTTTTCATAATTGCCTGTGCCTGATGCGGTTTTCTACCCGTCGTGCGCCGATCAGCCTCCGCTTGTTTAAGTGGCCTTCTTAAAAATGTAATGGGGGAAAGAGAGCCAGTTTTTTTCACTGGTTCAATCTAACTTGATTGAATCAAATTCCTCACAAATGTTTACTACCTCTCAGATGATAGAGCTCAGACAGTAGAGCACTCGCTTAGCATGCGAGTGCTCTACTGTTGAGTGCTTAGCATGCGAGAGGTACTGGGATCGACACCCAGCACCTCCAGTTCTGTATATTCTCTCAAACTTTGTCTTTTCATTATTGTGTTCTTCTCATAAAAGTGGCCCAAAGTTGAAAAACTGGTGCGCATCAAAACTGTTTATCCCAAATATTCTATATTGACCAGCCCACCAAGCAAAAACAAAGAAAAATATTCAAGCAAGTTGAAAATAAATGAAAATATAATTTTTGGATGCGGTAAACACAGACTGCAGTGATATTTACGCCAGCAATTGAATTCGCGCCTAATTCAGGTTCACCATTCGTAAGTATGCTTCCATGGAACTGCTGAATGGCAGACAGCAGCAAAACATAGTAAGATCCGTCATGCAAGCGTCCGTGAGTGTATAGCTCAGGAAGATTGAGCATTCGCTTGGCATGCGACACTTACTAAGATTGATGCCCTATATCTTCAATGACATGTTTTCTTTTTCCATATATGCAGTGTTATTTGTAATGCATTAATAAAGAGAGATGACAACAATCAATTTGGTGACAATATGAAACGTGTCATTCGATAAAGTAAATATTTGGCAAATAACTAATGAAGATATTGACTGAAAAATTGAATAGGTCTACTAGACATTACAATGCGACTCAATAGTCCAACTCTAACATTCTGCGTACAAGCAGTCACAATGTTTCGGGGTCATTAATAAACATGATTTTGATCGAATGAACATGTTTATGAGTTACAAGCTCCTTTTGTAAGTGGACATGCCGTTGTGAAGTATATAACATGTGCATAGTAGCAAATCTAAATAAGGTTCTTTTTTTCAACCAAGCAGGCTGCTTGCGTCTGCAGTAATCCAGCTTGTTTAGAAACGTAAAAGTTATTCGCTGTTCGGCTCACTATTGGAATGAGAACCTTTCTCTGTCCGCTGCATATGGGGTATATATCGCTTTCGAACACTCTCATATTTGCAGGTGTTAACCGAATAATTTGACTCGCTATATTCTTCAAAATGATAATGACAAAATCCCGTCACGTACCTCGGAAAATTGCGTGGTTTTCAGGTATGTGCCGCACGTGCCCGTGTGGCACGTACCTGAATACCACGCAATTACACCTGCCTAGGAATATTGTGAAAGACGCGGATAGTTTTAGCACATGAGCTTTAAATAAACCTGACAATGGCAGCACTGACCCCACCAATGCAAAAAAATAGATGTCAGGGTACCAGTAGGAGTCCAATTCAAGCATTATACATGGTCGTCGAGGATTTCACCACAGAGCTACGCCAGGTCTTGCAAAGAGTTTTCAAATAGACACTAATGTTTATGAAACATCTACTTTAGTTGCAATGATGTTTATGTATTATTAAAGCGTTAAATATATGCTGTTTTGGTACAGCCATCACATCAGGTTAACGTCATTTTATGTTAGGCGTCTTCTACTAAAGTTCATTTATGTAGGAGCAACCTAAATATATGTTTTCGATAGCATACCATACCTTATGAATTTGCACAGTCAATATGAAGTTAGCGCTCCCTAGAAAGGATAGTAATGTCAACCTCTTTTTACTTAGCGCACCAATTCCGGTTTTTCATTTTGATGCGTGTATGTAATCCTTATGTGTAGCACAAGCTTTGAACCTATACGTACACATTAAATATTATTATCCGCATTTTCAACCTCCATGCGCACCCGCCGCAGGCTGTGTGAACCTATTAACATGGACATATGCCACCCGATACTCCTCTATTTCTGTATATTTTAGTACAAACTTGAAAATCAAATCAAGACAAATGCCACATTATTAACATTACCTAATCCAAAGTGACAAAAAAGAAACGTATGAAAAAACCTAAATAATACGAAAGTGGGTGGTAATTTTCGAACAGTCTCGCAAGAACACGAACAAATATAGATAAAGAACAAGTACCAGTGCTACTGTTAATCCTATAATCTTTACGTAAAAATGAAAAATAAAAAGCCGTAATCATGCGGACAACGGCATGGAAAAAAAAGTCTGGCTGATGTGCTATTTGAACCCGGGACTTATCGTACCTAAGACGAATGTTGTATGTCACAAATTGGGTATTTTATTAAAGATTACAATAAATGAATCACCAAAGACGTCATTACAAATAACAATATAACGATAATGATTATCAATATGAGCGAAATACGTGATTAATTGATCAGGAAAATAAGGTGTTCTCGCACGTAACTACGACGTAATAGAAGACTGTTGGTAGCCACAAGATGTCTTAGCCTCTGGACAGGACAGCTAGCTGGTGCTGCACCGACGTCCTTTCGTACACAAGGGCAGTCTTGCGGCTAGAGTCGTAGGCATACTTTTGTGTGTCCTGCATTATCTGGATGGCCAACTCACATGCAGGCGATGGAATCACTGCAATCAGAGTCTCTACGGGGCAGGAGGGCGGCTTCTCGGGACCAGTGTAACTCAGCAGCGAGTACAGAATGAGCGGCCCGAATGAAGCTGTCTTTCCAGATCCAGTCTGTGCGCAGGCCATGACGCCCCGGCCTGCCAAGGCTATGTTGACGGCGTATTTCTGTACGGGCGTCAGCTTTGCAAACTTGGCACGCAGCGACTTCTGCTGCAAGAGGTCCAGCAGGCCCAGTTCCTCGAAGCTGGTAAATGACATCAAGAATCGAGGGTCACGATCTTCGACAAGAACGGCGTCATACTTGTCGAGGTTGATACGGGTGAAGATGGTAGAGAATAGCTTGTCATCTTCCGTGGCAAGAGAGGGTGGCACATAGGGTGCCTCCATGGGCTTGTTGTTGGGGACCCAGGTGTGCCACAGGCTCATTCGTGCAGTCCTTTGCAATGTGGCCCTTCTGCTGGCACTTGAAGTAACCCATGACTGCCTAAGCCACACCGCGGCATCGGCGCAAGGCGACAATCGCTGATTTATGGTCGTACCGAAGACCAGGACGAAAACAGGTGGTCTCTGAGTGTCGTCGTCTTCTGCCTAGCCGCTAGTCTTGTCTTGTCTTGTCGCCTAGGAAATCTTGGCTCATACCCACATCGGGGATTGGCCACACTGTACCTCATAATAGTTAATTTGTTTACAACACTTGCTAAAAAAAGAAAGAGAAATTAGATAGAAACAATAATAATTTTCCTTCAAAAAAACGTGAAAGAGTGCAGAAAAATGCGATAAACCAGAATATATAAAACAAATTAACAAGAATGAGGAAGGGGGACAAAGAATTGGATATATCTGGCAGTACCACTAGCAGCGTATCCTTCCGGTTGCTTGAATGAATTTACGCAGCGCTGACAGAATAGCACTGCGGCCCACACCTAACTGACTGGCTCCAAACGATAGCGGCGTCGGAGCAGCAAGCACGAGCACTGGTTTTCGTCTGCTTCATCCTTTTGCGCAACAATTCGCAATAATGAGTCGAAGTCTTACGGTCTAGTCAGCCGTAGACAAACACCTAATTAGCTCACCTAAACTAAGTAAAATATTATTGGGGGTGTCTTGCCAAAAATAAAGATTAAATACAATATACAGCAGAAACCCTCTATCGATGTTCACCACTTTAAAAAACAAAATGCTAGGACTCCTTGTTAATATGGTATTTCATCTATCGTAAATAGTGCCAGAGATTGGTACAAGAGCAAAGAAGATGAAGACAAGATCCTGAGGGCAACTGATTATCCTCACGCGTGGGTACGCGCCACATCCTCAAGGAAATCGACTTAATTTGATTTGACCTGAAGGCAGGACCTCAGGCATAAATATCCATATGCAGCGTAGGAATCACTTTTTAAGGAATAATTACCAGTGAAAACAAAACCTAAGCAGCTGCTTTGGTACCTTATCATTGGTATGCTCCATCGAAGCTAATAACGTTGTGCCTACGCCACATTGATTGCATGTACGTACCTCAAGGAGTGTGTGAAGTAAGGGTGTGCTTTTTTTGTTAGACACAAAGTTTTTAAATGTTCAAACTACAAAAGAGTTCACACAGGCTGCGGGTGTCGCACAATACTTGCGGTGCTTGCCTGCTTACCCGAAAGACGCGGGTTTGATACCGGCCGGGACAGTCGCATTTCAATGGAGCTGAAATGTACGAGGACCGTTTACACAACTTTAGGCTATAATATTAAACTCCAAGGTACCAAAATGGCGGAGTTCTCCACAAGGGCGTGTCCTATAATCATAATGTGCTTTTGGCACATAAACTCTCAAAACTTATTAGCACGTGTTCAAGCAGCATAAATATTGTCGTATAGTTGACTGCCAATATATTGTCAACTTTAGAACACAAGGACGTAATTTGTCAAAAAAGACAAACAATGTACGCCCTCATCGTGTTTGAAACCTAGGACCTCTCGCACTCAGAGGAAGAAATAAACCCCTCACCAACGAGCCTGATGGGTGTGACGATAATAACATGATGACATCTTTTACCAACTTATCGATTGTAGAAAGAGACAAGCATACATAGAAAGGTCAATAAGCTGGGCGCTAGACATTTGAAAATCTCCGGTTGGAAAGCTGGATAACATTTCAGAAAATATGGCTATAAATCAAATTAGGCAGATAGAAAAAGTGAGAAGACCCACATGAACACAAGCGCCAACTTCCAACTAAATTTATTGGATTGATCGGTGCATTGATGATGTGTTTATACAATTGCATGTAACTGTTACGAAACAGAAGTTTTTAGATATGATTCACCAAAACATTATTAAAGTACAATACTGATAGCCTCTCATGCCGAGAAGACACGCACCTATCGCACATCGCTGCCTTACAAAAAATGTGACGTGAACAAATTTTTGCCCCACCTACTACAGATACAAGTTTGGGAATTACCTCACTCGTCCTCTTGTTATTGAATCGACCACCGTACAAATTGGCACGCCTGGTCTGAGGGCGAAACAGAAGAGGAAGAGAGTGAAAAAGAAGAAGATGATAAACAGGTCACATGCCGATCAAGATTACGACAGTTTTCTCTTGACTATGTATGCACTAATGGTCTGCGTAACAGATTTGCTGTTGAAAATAAAGCTGGAATTTAAGAAGAAGAAGCATTGATAGCCACGTTGAAGCTAACTACCTAAGGAAGAAAGAAAACTAAAGACGTTGCGTTTGTCCAGGACTTGAACCTAGAACCTCTGAAACCCAAAACGAGAATCGACCCCTAGACCAACCAGCAGCTTTTTAATAGTATTTAATAAAGTATTTGCGTAATAAAGACAAAATCAAGCAAACAAAAGTACAACCAAATGGCGACAATAAGCGCTCAAGCGTTACTCATAAACACTCAATGTCTAACACAGTGGAAGTTCTTCACACCAAGAGTTCTTCACATCGTGTTTTCAAACAAGAAAAGGGTGAGGTCAAACAGCTTTCTATGATCGAGTACTAGTCCGGTCTAAAGTCCAGCTCGTCGTACTTGTTTTTGAGGTGAATAGCCATTTGAAAGAAGTGTGTGCTTGAAGAGGTGGTGGGCACTGCAATGTGATCTTGCATTCGTGTCTTCAACAAGTTTTGCATATCAATCAGGAAAAAAAAAACATATCATATGGCACTTCGTCAAGTGCTGCTGGTAGAAGATAACGTATTGTTTAAGAAATAATGACGAAACATTTTTATTGATCGCTGACGGACATCCCAAAACAGTATGGCATCTTTGCAGTTAAAAGGCAATGTTTAATAGTTTCTGGCACATCACGTAGACGGCAGTTAACAGATGGATTAAAGATACTCTTTCTTTTTAATCATGTGTTTACCGCCAATGTTTCAAAGTCGAATTTATAAAGCAACAATTTTGAATTCTTTGGAATGTATATTTTGTCCCTTCACTTCTACACATCGTGGCCTAGAAGATTGGAGTACAGTGAGTGGTACAACGGAGGTGGGAAGAGCGTACTCAGTAGATCCTCATACAGCACCTTGCGCGATACTGTGTACAGGTATTCAACAGAAAAGCGAACTTTAAGAAACTAGATGCGAGGTAAACATCCTGCACGAATCTCCACAAGCATGTGTGTTCGGAGAAGTTCGATGAAACAATCAAATCTGGTAAGCAATCAACAAGTGCTACCTGCAAGGATGAACGTATTACAGGAGGAGAATTGTCTCGAAAAAAGAATAATCGTAACACTATTTGCCTTAGATACAGGTGTTTTAATCCTAACCCACCCTCACTAACTGGCTTGAATATATTATCGCGACGTATGGGCTCAAAAGTCGAAGACCATATAAAAGTAGCAAAAATCTGATGAAAGCGTTGTATATAAAATCTTGCGCAATCGATAAGTTGCAATACATAGTAAAGCTTTGCTTCTAAGAAAGTATTGCAAGCTTCAGCTCTCGCAAAGATTTAAAGTCGATTGAAAAGAAATGTCTGGGCTGGTCACTGAAGCTTAGGGACGCATTCCTTCCAGTAATGTGCACTGAATCTGTATGCATGCAATGGTACCCCGAGGTATGTTAGAGGAGGTCTTGTTCAATTAATCCCTGTGAAGTGGTTTGGTGTGCTACCCCACAAGCCAAACCACAGTCTTAAACAATTAGAGGTATTTAAACGAGCTCTTGATACTATGCCAAACTTTTCAATCGTAGATACCCCATTTTCTACACTTGGCTTATTTGTGCCAAAGAATGCCACATCGTTTGCCTAAGCTAATACTTCAACTTCACTGCCTAATATACTGAAGCCACGAATGCGACTTGACTGTATTATGCTTAAGCACAGTGGTCCTAGATAAATTGCAAATAGAACAGGTGACATCGGGCTTCCCTGTTTTACAGAAGAGCAAGTAGAAACAGGCTTCGGGAGTTGACCATTACCTCTCAGACGAGTTGAGCATTCATTATAGCATAGTTTAACGTCCTTAAGAACAACTTAGCCAACAGTAGAATTTTCGAGAAGAGAGAAAAAAGGAAGGAATGACAAACAGGATCAAAAGCTTTTGCAAGGTCTACCTGTAGCATTGCAAGATGCTTTTGAAAACCATGACAGTATTGAAGCACTGTTCGAGCGACATGTATATTGGTTTGTATGGATCGACCTCTGATCCCACATGTCTGATTAGACCTGATGAGGATCGACATAGCAAATCGCAACCCATTTGCTAATACTTTTGCGAAAATTTTGTAGTTCACGTTTGACAAAGAGATTGGTCTGTAGCCCTCGACGAAGCGAAGTTTTTCCTTGTCAGTTGTTTCCGGTATTAACACGGTGTGACTTTTGCAAACAGATTGTGGGAGTTTATCTACGTCATAACTTATTTGAAGAATAACCAGCAATATAGGAGGAAGCGTTTTCTTCAGAGCTTTGTAAAATTCGCCTGAGATGCCATCAGGGCCGGATGTTTTCAATGAAGGCATGTTGTCGATTGCCTGCTCGATTTCCTGTATAGTAATGGGTCCATTAATGACTGCACAATCATTGTCCTTCAAGGGGTTCTCAAAAAAAACTAGCCTTGAGATAAACGTCAGGATTATCAGAGAGAGAGCTAAAGAAACCGTTTTAGTACTTTTCGAACGCCAAAGTAATGTCTATAGCATCCTTTATGAGCACATCGTTAGAGTACATGTTTGGAATAACTTTAGAAATCGCATGGCGTTGGTCATCAAGTAGAGCTTGGCGCGTTGGTTGCTCAGAATTTAAAGTGAGCTGGTTCCGAGATCTAATACGTGCCCTTTGGTAGCGAACAGCATCATATCTTTGTAGCTGGCACTTAATACTCTCAATGTTTTTTATGTATATTCCCGGCATTTCGAATTCCATCTCACAAAGATTGCAAAGACTTGTGAAAAAGTATCTTTTCTCATTATTTCTACAGAAAGACTTAACAGCCCCAATTTCTAAAGCTATAGCACGAATTTTTTGTTTAAAAAGCTCGCAATCAGCGAAGATATGGAAACAAATCGAAAATGTTTGCCTCAACACCATCTGCACATGATTCGAGAATTGCAGATCACAGAGGAGCTTCGCAATCATTTTCGAAAGGGCTCAATGGGGACGGAATTGTTTCGGACAATTTTAAACAATTTGTGCAATAATCAAATAATGGTGTGAGAATGAGACAGGTTCAGTGCTGCAGGACATTTTACGAGAGCGGAGTGATGAGGACACGTAAATCCGGTCAAGGCGAGCGTGAGAACTGCCCCGTACTCTTGTATATGCCGTTGCCGGATACGAGACCCCGAGGTCAATTAGCCCTGCGTTATCTACAATACTGAATAAAAGCTCGCCATTCCTGTCTCCTTTTCCAGAAAGATTATTACGATCAATAGCATCACATATGCAGTTGAAAGCTCCCATACATACCATGAATTTGTCGACGTCAATTAAACTACGCACTTTTTGAAATAATTCAAGTCATTTCGGAAGCTCATTAAACGCATATAGATTGATAATTCGCCCCGGCACCCCTTGCAACAAATATCACATCATATATACCAGCCCTCTTCATCAACACTAGTGTACAATGTTGATTACGGTAGGCTCTTTCTCAGAAACAACCAACAGCCCACAGATAAAGATTTCGCATGTGAGACATACACAATATACTGACACAGAAAAGGCCGCAGGGCCTTCTCGGCCTCTTCCTTGCTCTCGATCTTTGTTTTTTGAATGGCGAAAAAGTCGAGACACTGCCTATTGAGAAGTCTACGGAGCTGTGCCTCTGTCTGCGAAGACCTAAGGCCGCGTACGTTCAAGGTAGCAAAGATAAGTAGCGCAGACTGCGCCATGGTGACTACCTTCTAATGCGCTTATCGTCCCACCTAATCAGTCGCAAAAGTTGGTGGTGACGCTTCCCGTGAACCACCACTAGGCCTCCTAGATCGAGATCGCCGACACTTCCCTTTGGACATGAACTTTCGGCGACGGCGTGATTTTTTAGTCAATAACGCTGGCGTGGTTGCTTGAGAGAGTTGGTACGACATGATTCACACAAAAAAGCGCCCAGACCGAGGGACAAGAAAAGAAGGAGACAGACAGCGACAGTGCTGCTGGCTGTCTCCTTCCTTTTTTGTCCCTCGTTATTGGCGCTGTTTTTCATGTGAACTGACGCTGCGTGACTCCTTTTGCTTGAATCCGAGCTCTAAGACAGGCGACGCTTCGGTATTGCTAATTCTATAGAGATCTGCATACGATCTTCTCACCCCGCACTATGATGAAAGAGCTGTTGCGAAAGTGCAACGCAAGCAGGTGAAGAACCTTCTGCAGGATCCAGTCCAGAGTCTCTGTGTTGTACTGGCGGCTGTTCGGCATCTTTATGGGTCAGGGCAACAGCACTCTTCATAGGAACTTCTGCGTTTGCTAGGGGTTGTGCGAAGCCATTTTGGGTATGCTGCTTGCATGATACACTTGGCTCTTTGCACGCAGAAGTATCAATTGTGTCAACAGCGAGTGACTTTCTTGTCTCTTCTGGGTTCGTTGTGGTAGAGCCCGAAGCATCTGAAATTAACGGAGTGTGGTCCAGAACCTCGGTGGCATCCATATTGCGCTCTTATAGGCTATCATCTGGCTGTTGTGTCTGCTATTACAGCTTGTTGGCGTATGTTATAACACAATTTTCGGCCGAATGACCGAAGCGTCGACAGTTGTCACAGCAAGAGGTACTGCAGTTTAGATGGCTGTGCCCAACCTTACTCCACGGAAGGCGAAGTAGTGGGTGACCAGGTATGAGAAAAGGCTCTGCACTCCACAGACAACAAGAATATGAGGATAATCAGCAACGTAAACTCTATCAGCAAAGGCCAAAACAACATCCCTCTTTAGCGTCCGCATTTGCTCCATGTCCGCTACTTTCCAGCTTTCTTGAGATATTGACCTTCCCTAGAGCTTCCAATGCCTCGCAAGTATTGGCGTCCTTCAAGTGCTCAGGAAGCCACATAAGCTTCACTTCCGTGAGTCAATAACGAAGCATCAACGACTTTTGAGAAAAATTTGCCTCTTGTGACCAACTTTGTTTTCGTCAGCGCTGAACTGCATGGGACCATCCAAACATGAGACATTTGAAATTATCCTATGGAGCATACTTCCTTCAAGCCAATGATGTCCCGAAGAGCATCTCCGAAGTCTTGAACCCGGTAAGGGTGACCACCGCATATAGAAAAACAGAGTCCACAACACGCTGACAACGTGAAGGACAAGTTAAAAGACTGATTTCATCAACGGTTTTTTTCACAGTACAGTCATTTTTCTTTCTTGCTTGCTTGAAGCTTTCTTTTGTGGCTCTCAGCCACTAAAGGGGATTGGCCAAAAAGGCAGTGGTTAATGCAGTCAACACCTTTAGGTTTTTCAGGCTAGCGGAATAGGATTACTTTGTTTTGACTGTGAAATTAATTTGGCCCAATGTAAAAAAGGGGTAAGAAGAGAAATAATATTATTTGTAAAACTTCTGAGGTGTAATCGTTATATGAAATTCTTCTGAAGGTTAAATCATTACAGTGTAATAGCTAAATTATAAATTTTAGATTGGCTAATGAAACTCAAGAGCTGATCAATGGCTCAGCAAGGTAATCCTCTTGTGTTATATAGGGAATTCGTAGGGAGCCCCGCAGATGTTCCTGTCCCGGTGTCCTAATGAAGCGGCCCCAAAAGACAAAATATTAGGAGTAGTAAGGGATATTCCTAATTTTTTGAATATAATGTCGAAGCAATATTTTCTTTGATTTTTGGAATGGTCACATGTGAGAAGAAAGTAGTCGATATGTTCAGCTTTACTACAGCTTGAACACAAAGGAAATGGCACCAGACCAGACCTGTTTAGGTAGAAATTAAAAGGTGGTACACGGCAACGTAATTTTTGTTATAGAGACTTTCAATTTACGCGTGAGACACCATTTATCATTTCATGCGAAGTGCAGGTGCGAGAAGTCAGGATCCTGTATCGTACTTTTTGATGAGTCTTCAAGAAGGGAAAGTTTTCGAACCTCGATGCTGTTACATGAGATGTAGGAGACATGATTTGAATAATCGGAAGATCAAGGGATGTTCGCGCGAGTGTGTCAGCCATCTAATTTATAAATATACTACGATTGATTGATTTATATGTGGGGTTTAACGTCCAAAACCACCATCTGATTATGAGAGACGCCGTAGTGGAGGGCTCCGGAAATTTCGACCACCTGAAGTTCTTTAACGTGCACCAAAATTTGAGCACATGGGCCTACAATTTTTCCGCCTCCATCGGAAATGCAGCCGCCACAGCAGGGATTTGAACCCGTGACCTGCGGGTCAGCAGCCGAGTACCTTAGCCACTAGACTGATATATATGGTGTTTAGGCTTAAAAGCACCAAGCAAAAGAAATAAAAGTATCACACGCCTGGGACTAACGCTATACTGTTTTTATCTCTACGTGGCGTGTTAGAACATTTTTTTTCTGATTTGCCAAGCAGGGTAGATCACGAAAATTTCTTAATAAAATTTTGAAACACTTACTACAGACAAAAAAATTACAGAAAAATGGTAGTCATGATCCAGAAATAACTTCATTTTCAAGTTATGGTAACAAAATCAAGCTGTTGAATTTCTTTTTGAGCTGTTTTTTAAAGAGCGTGATAATAAAAAAAATACCACGTGAGTGCGGCCTGACGTGCGGAGCTTTTATTGCTCTCACAAGTAAGTTGAACGGATCAAAAACTGCTTTTAGAGCACGAAGATCATGAGAACAGGCTATCGGGACTACAATGAACGTCAAGCGATAGTTGGACGATTCTGCTCGAAAAGCAAGAAAGAAAATAAAGAAAGAAAAAGATTAAACAATTTTTGATGAAACTGCCGCCATGGGCAATGCAATAGGAGACCGGAGGCAGCCACAGAGAAACTTAATGGTTGGAGAGAGCGTGGCATTGTGATAAAAAACGATATTCTAGAAGTTTTTTTTTCATAATTCTATCAATTACATGCGATTCCTCTATACTAGGTATTTGCAAGCAACACGGCACTATCAGCTGTTAGTGTAAAAGTGTATTGCTTCTACTTCATCTATACATTTAGAAATTTTTGTTTAGAAACCGTCTGTCAAAGCGCAGTACATGTAAATAAGCAGAAAGAATGAAAAAGCATTCTCTGCTTAAATAATTGGAAAGCTAGGTGTTGAAAAGAGATCAGCGAAGTCGCAGAATTCAAAATGATTTAATTGAGACGTTATGGGCGGTTACATCGCGTGCTCAAACAGACCTCTATCGGCGCTATACAAAACCTACATCAAGTCAGCACACTTTCTTTCGATTTCCGCGACATTTCTTTAGTATTACAGTGGCATACATCTCCTACTTTAGAAATCAGTCTTGCGGGCATTGTCCTCACTTCGATATAGACGTGTTTTTTTGTTTTCCTATAGAACTAAAGTAAGCTGAATCAAATATAAGGATCTTGCACGCCACTCTAAATGTCCCAGATGGTCGATTTATTTCTCAGGAAATTCTTCATCAAGCTATGTTTGAGTGCACCCACAGCTGTACGGAGGGCCTTCTTGCTTCGACCAGATATTGCGAAGCTGTGCCTGGGGAAGAAATGGTCAGGGCAAGTCTCTCAGTGGTCATTTAGTATTTCAATAACGAAAAGTTCTGCGGTTAGTGTTCCGTCGAAGAAGACTTAGGCAATAATAATGCCATCATAAACGCAACACGAAACACTGAAATACCACTGCCCAATGAACGAGAGAGACAGAGGGCAAAGCCTGTTCACAAGTAGTTGCCCCTGCATATTGGTTTTCTACTAGGCCATGACTAGGTGTAGACTCACAGGGCAAGGGCGGTGGTGCCGGTGCCACCTCGTGCGAGGAGACAGCCTGTGGCGCCAAGTATCTTACATTTGCTTTTCCGTAGATCGTTCACAGCCGGTTGCCAGATGAGCCGGTGGTCTATGGTAACTGATAAAAAGTGCACCTTCACACTCCACTGGACGGGGAGGCACCTGAGCAAGAGCCGAGGCGTGGAGTAGTGCGTTGAGGCTCACGGGTGCACGAGCAGGGCTTCCGTCTTGGAGGCGACGAGTGTTATTCCAGTCCCACTAAGCAATGCACCCACGGCGTCGATGACCATCTGCAGGGACTCGAGAAGGACGGACAGTGACCAGCTGCACGTAAATCGCGCAATACCAACAGCGTAAATGGCCGCACGCACATGACACGCCGTGTCGCACAGCATGCAGCTGGCCTGCTTGACAAGAGCCACTTTAAACCGGAAATGGCACGATATGCTGCAGTGGGGGTGGACACCACTGACGAGGCAGACACAGCTGATTATGGAGCCAACACGAGCGTGAAAAGTGTGGTCTCCCATAAGCTTGCGAGGTATACAAACGTCTACCTGCACACACCTATGTCACGAATTGGGTGAAGAATCGGTGCGTAGGGCAAACAGCACAACGCACTTCTGACACCGAGAAGGACGAGGATGTCTTAATCCCCGTGCGACTCTCATTCCTCGAGGGTGGCGATCACGTCAGCCACCCGGTAAGTGGCCGTGCCTTGTGCAAAAAGTGCTCTGTTCAGGAAGGCATGCGTCTGTTGTTGTGGCAATCCACCTAAAGTGTTGCAGTGTCATGGCTTTCATGGTCTTCCCTGCGGCCAAGGTGAGTGATACTGGCTGATAAGACGAGAGCTCCATGTCTGGTTTGTGTGGCTTCAGGATGGAAACCACAAGCGCCCACCCCAGGCAGGCAGCTCACCCATGCGCCACCCTTCTTTGTAGGCTTCCATTCTTCGGGAGCGCATGAACGGGTGAAGTCGCACAGAACCTGGTAGGTAAGGCCAACCACATAAGAGGCAGACCGCTTCGTGCGGCTGTTGAGCACTACAGTCAGTTCGCTGAGCGTAAACTACTCCGTGCAAAGCGCGGATTTCCTGCCGATAATCCTCAGTGAGAAGGGGCTACCCGGAAGCGAACCACTCAGGCTTATTGAGTCAGGAGTGACAGTCCGTGCAGTGGCTGTAACTAGCTCGGCCAACTCCTGCGCAGTGATCCTCATCGCGACAGCAACACCAAGAACCGAGGATCGAGGCTCTCTGGTTCCAAGGAGGGGGAGAAGATGCGCCACACGTGAACAGGGTTGCGAAGGTAGTACAGTGACGAGCAGAAGCTACCCCAGCTCTGGTTGCGATGGCGTCTGGCGCGCCTGCACCACACCGTGTCAATACAGTTTGAGACTCGCCAATCTTCCGAATTTCGAGAGTGTACCGCAACGATTTGCGCCCTGCGTCGTACTGTCAAGAGGTTCAGGAAGCAAACATCTAGTGGAGGGTTGCCCTGGTGCGGTGTATTAACTGGCTCCTGCATTGTCGCACTCTGCCAGTGCGGTGAAGACCTCTTTAGAGCCTGGTACTAAAGCACACAGTTATCTGATGCGCGCCCTCTACACCACTCTGTAGCTCCGAGCGTACATGGTGGCTGAGTGGGGTTCACCGCGATAGGCTAATGGTAGAAGCCCTGGGAGGTCAGTGTACGATATTATTCATAAAGATATGCACCACCCCCCAGTCTCAAGTTGATGACATTCTCGGACACACCTCGATGCGCCAGAGTGCAACTTCCCGAATTAAAAGATGACATGGGCGGCTCTGTGTGCTGCAGCGAGAAGCTCACCCGCGTAAGTCAGTCGAAACACAGTGCCACGAAGTATGGTGTTAGTTAAGGTCACCGCCAATGATTGCGTCGCTGTTGAAGTGGCTGGCGAGGCGGGCTATAAAGGCAGTGTCTCTATGTGCTCAGAAATTTGCCATGCGCTCGTAAACACTCACGACACTTGTAATTTCGTAGCTTCAGAAGCGTGTATCTTGAAGCAAGCCTCAACTTTTAAATATTTTTACGCCATTACGTCACCGATATGATGCAGCACACCGAAAATGGCTCCAAAATTCTTGCAAGTCCCAAATATTGCACCAATAGGCGAACGAAACTGTTGAAAATGCGCTGGATCGGAGCATCGAGGAGCGTGCGCGACGGATCGAGATGACGAAGAGGTGGAAATAGGGACGCGCTAGTCATGGACAGCTTGAGCTTCAAGACAAATAAACGGGTCGTCTCCGCCTAACGTCTGCGGACGGGTTATTTTTACATTTTGTGCATGAAAACCGGGATGCACCCCTTCGGAGACTTCCCTGAACGTGACGACCATGCGAATTCTGACCATTTTCGGAAGAAGCGCAGTTGCATCAGAGCTGGTGTGACCGGAGCCCTAGCAATGTTATTGAACCTGCTGCAGCAACTGGACCCTGACGCTTCAACGATTGCCTGCCACATGGATTTCCTGAAAGATAAAGAAGCAGCACTGCCAGGCTCGATGGGGTCATTCTGGCGGCAACGGATGAAGAAAACCTGGATCGTAAAGTGGAAACTACAGACGAGTACAAGGCAAAGATTCTATACGCCGTGTCACGAGCTAAGTTCTGGGTACAGGAACGTGAGAAGGCAGCCACTACGGAGTCACGGGCTACTGGACCCGGGCCAAGCAACCTAGAACTTCCGAGCTCCGGCGAAGCAGCAGGGCATGAGAGAGCACACCATCCGCTTGCGGTTCAACTGCCTAAGCTCCAGATTCCAACGTTTGATGGTAGTCTTTGTGGATGGCGGTTCTTTTGGACCATTTCGATGCTACCATCCACGAAAACACCGAGCTACCGCGCATCAAAAAATTCAAGTACCTCGACACTTACTTAACCGGGAGCACGAAGCGAGCTGTCGAAGGCATCCATTTAGCAGAACGAAAATAAAACCTTGCAATCAAGGCCCTCACAGATCGCTTTGACGCCAAGATCTTTTTGTGAACAATCATGTTGATTATCTACTTGCGCTAAGCATTGTGAAAAGCTCTCCAGACGTTCGAAGGCTTCGTCTGCTGCATGATGGAGTGCAGTTCCACGTCAGTACCTTGGAATGCTTAGGAGTTGCGCCCGACCAGTACACTGTTGTCTTAAACCGTGTCCTAATGCGATATCTGCAGGGCGATGTCGCTATTATCTACAGACATAACTCCAAAAAATTGAACAGCGCCTCCAGCATCGCCGAAGCGCCTGAAGACCAGACGTGGCTCGTCAAGGATTTACTAACGTTTGTCCACATTTAAGTGGAAATCCGGGAGGAGGGCCGGTTACAGTTTCGTCATTTGTCGCAAGATGAAGCCAGAACTCACATATCTGAAGAAACGTGTGGCATAGAAATCATACGGTCAGAGTCCACCCTAGCGGGGTCTACCTTGCCTGTTAGACTGGCGTGGAAAGGCTCACATGAGGGCTGCTTGCAATGCCAACCTATCGTCTGAAGAGAAGCGGGCAGGCTATAGAACACCAATTTTTGCTTCCGCTGTGGAACACGAAACCACATCGCTAGAATGTGCAGGAAGTCATTCAATCTTTAGTATGGTACTTACAAGCGGCGCCCCCTGACTATTCCCTGCGAGTTATCACGCCCAACTGAGGATACACACCCCAACACAGGATTATCAGCCTTCTCTCAATCACCCCAATTAACCACGCCAATGGTCACTACTGCCCAGAGTCACGTTGACTCCTCTCGCGTATTGTTTCAGACAGGTTGAATTTGGGCAGAGTTTGAAGACCACCGACTTCTCGTGCGGGTAGTGCTGGACAGTGGCAGTCAGCGCAAATACATTTCTACGGACCTGCCAAGGACGCTTCAGTGCTTTGTTGTAGGAAAAGAAGAGCTCTCCCTTGTCACTTTGGTAGGATACAAGTGACGAAGGCGACTTTGCACCAAGCGTGTCAACGTGCGGTTTCAAAACTAGTTCACCGATTCAGCCAATACCTTGGAAGCGTTAACGATTCCTGAAATTTGCTCTGTCACAAGCTCACCACTCGACTCAAACATTTCGCACCAACTTCTCGAACGGGAGTACAACGTAGCTGACCACTTTCAACAAAGTACGTGGCAACCGAACGATATCAATGTCTTCAAAGGATCGAACGCTTTTTGGCAAGTCACAAGTGGCAAAATCGATCGCATCAGTGCATGTATAATCTCGATCGAAACCACCTTCGGATGGATGGCGCAAGGTCCTATAATGTCCGACAGCCAATTCTCAACAAGTGCATTGTTCGTTACGACTGACATTTATGACGTGTTGTCAATATGGCGTCTCCACGCAATCGGGATCGACGCCTCCTGTTTCCAGACCATCGAAAGTGGCCCCCCTCCATGTCTGCATTTATTGCAGAGCATCTCCAAGCAAGATGGTCGTTTTCAGGTGCCTCTGATGGTCTAACCGCCCGGGTTACCGTAATCTGGAAGCAACAATTGCTGACTGGCCGACCATCGACTGCGAATTCAAAGTAATCGTTTCTGAGAGCAGCCATAACTGCTGGAAAAATACGACAAAGCAAATTCAGCTTATTTAAACGATGGTCATGCCGAAAGGGTACAGGACGAGCAGCTACTCAAGGCCAACATGCTATATGCCCCATCACACCGTGGTTCACGGTTAGGCTGTAACAGTGAAGCTTCACGTGGTATTTGACGCATCATCGCATGAAGCTAATCATTTTTGCCTTAACGATTTACTCTCGAAAGGCGTAAAACTTGGGGCAGACTTCATCAAACTCCTATTAAACTTTCTACCATCCTGTGGCGCTCGCTGCTGATATAAAGAAAGCATATCTGCAGCATCTCATTAGGCCTGAAGACCGAGACCTGTTACGCTTCATCTGGCTGGAAAGATTACCGACTAAGCAAGAGCCCACGCCACCCACAACAATGTGGAGAAGAACGAGGGTTCCATTCGGAGCCGCATGCAGCCCATTCCTTTTGGCCGCTACACTTCAACACTACTTATCGTCTTATAAGCAGAAATAACCAGTACAGTAGCCCTCTTAGAGCAGGCCTTCTTTGTGGACGACCTTCTGGTAGGACTACCGAGCACGCAGGAGGCAATAAAGTTGTATGAAGAAACAAAGAAAATATCCAGGGAGGCCAGCATGGAGCTCCGCAAATGGGCTTTTAATTGTGACAGCTTGAAGGAGCGATTCCTCCACGATAAATGTGTTATTGAAGATGAAGCAGGTGACAGTCACAAGATGAAGATTCTTAAAATTTATTGGGAACATTCTGGTGAAAGCTTCCTCCTCACAACTGAACAAGCTGCTATTTTCGCATCTCGGAAGCCTGCGACCAAACGCGTGGCACTGCAAACGTCGGCGTAACTTGACGACCGCTTCGGATAACTCAGCCCATTTATCCTAAAGGCCAAGATTGTACTCCAAGATCTTTGGAAGAAGAACATTGCATGGGACGCGATCTTGCCAGATGAAGAGCAAGTCAAGTGGAACAGCTGGTGCTCAGAGCTGAATGGCGCAACGTGAGTCTACATCCCACGATACGTGTTCCTGAGAGACGACGTCAAGCCATTCAAAGTCGAGCTGCATACTCTCGCTGATGCCAGTCCAAGAGCGCATGGCACGTGCATCTACGCCCGTGTAAGATCTGAATCTGGTATCAGCTTCACACACCTGTTAATCAGCAAAGGTAGACTTGCTCCGATCAAGATTGTGTCACTTGCGCGCCTGGAGCTCCTCTCGTGCGTCATCGCAACGCGGCTAAGCTGCTACGTAAAAAAGTGTGGTTTCTTCAACGCGCTCCAGGGTTCTTCTGAACAGATTCGCGGGTGGCACTCCACTGGATAAGGAGTTCATTAACCAAACTAGACCCCTTTGTAGTACACCGAGTTTCTGATATACAACAATTACTCAATCTATCACAATGGTTTCATTGTAGCAGCAAGGACAATCCCGCTGACGTTATTACTTGTGGAGAATCACATACGTGTTTCATGGAATCTAATATATGGTGGCAGGGCGCAGCTTAGCTCTCTGACCAGGGAAAACAATTTGAAGGTGCAAGCAACTCCAAGAATTGCACCACAACGACAGACATTTTATTGGTGGAATCGAGCGATTTTTGAGGCACATCTATGCGAATTACGTCCGTTTGTCCATCAGGTGTTTTCCTCCGTCAATGGATCTTGCGCGTAGAAGACTACAGCTCTATTACGAGGCTGCTATGATTCACTACATGAATCAAGCGCTTCGTCCATAATGCTTCGCGACACCCCCCTTCATTATCTGGACCTATCATGGCGGAAGAGTTATTACAGGCTGAACATTTTTGGCTACAGACCATTCAATAACAATTCTTTCCCAAAAAATTTCTTGCCCTGCGCAAGGGTCAGCCGTTACCCACAACATCTTGTGTTCTTCGCTTTTGTCTGTTTACTGCTGCACTAGCTTTGCGCTATTCACGACATACGCCATCCCATTCTCGTGGCAAATAATAAGCTCACCAGCCTTATCGTATCAGCGGAAGACGTGTGCACTATCCACGCAGGTGTTGAAGCAACATTAACGCAGCTTCAAGAGCGCTTTTGGCTGCTTAGGGAAAGCCACAGTAAAAAAACATAGTTTAGAAATGCAGGATTTTTAATGATGGAAGGCAGCAGCAGTATCTGCACCAATGGGTCCTCTACCACGCGAGAGAATCAGTGAAGCAAGCCCATTCACCATTGTCGGGCTTGATTACTGTGGGCCCTTATACGTTAAACTAGCAAGTGGTTCAGCAAAGTCCTACGACCTTCTTTTCTCATATGCAGTCACACGAACGGTACATCTAGAACTAACCTCAGACACGACTGCCACAGCAACATTGCTCGCCTTCCGCCGTTTCGTCGCCCGGTGCGGAGTTCCTTCGACGGTAAACTCCAACAACGCTAAAACCTTCCGCAGCTGCGCAAAAACACTTGCATCTATACTACGAGCACTTCGGGAGTACGTGGCCAAGCTACGGATACAGTGGAAGTTCATCGTAGAAAGAGCTCCATGGTTAGGCAGATGGTGGGAGCGTCTCATTCGCTCAACAAAAAGCTCCTTGAAACGCTCGTTGGGACGCAGCAGCCTCGGCGTGGAAGCTCTCACAACTGTGCTGTGCGAGATTGAAGCAGTAATCAATGGCAGACCACTTATGTATCTCGAGGTGTGAACCCGATGAGGTCCAGCCATTAACTCCATCGAAGTTCTTGTTTGGGAAGCGCAGCATTTACCTGCCACAATAAATTGTCTTCTCGGAGCTTCCGACTACAGTTGACTTGAACCGCAAGGCTCTTCATCACCAACGTATCTCAGATGAGCTTTGAAAAAGATGGAAACGAGCCTATCTGCTAATACTGCGTTCAGCTCATAACAGCCCAAGTCGTTCATAAACGAAACTACAGATCGGTGATATAGCGATTATGTTAGTGGACAATACACCCGCAACGTACTGGAAGCTAGGCCGAGTGAACGCCTTATTGCCAGGAAGAGACAGCATGGTGCGCGCGTGCTCAGTGCGTCTAGCCAATGGTTCAGTAGTGAATCTCTCGGTGCGAGAACTCTGCACCCTCGAAGCATCAGACTTATCTTAGCGTGCACTGGAGAATGTTGCAAAACGCACCGGAACGAAGTATCGAGGAGCGTGCGCGATGGATGGAGAAGACGACGAGCTGGAAATAGGGTCGCGCTAGGCATGGAAAGCTTAGGTAGGCTCCATGACGAATAAACGGGTCGTCTCCGCCTAACGTCTGCGGCCCGGTTATTTGTTACATCCACAGCCACTACGCAGTTGGTCGCATGCTGGAAAAAAAAACAACGCGACAGATGGGCTTAGAGAGTTCGCTGTAAGTTACAAGCCCTAGCGCTCAATTCTAGAGATGTTTCCGATTACTTATTCCTAATCATCTAAAAATCTGCGATTCATTTGGGTGCTCTAACACAAAGGAATTTTACTGAATGAAGTTGCGCACTTTATTGCAAAAGCTTCTCTGGCAGGCACAGTTCTCTCTATCGTTCTAGATACGGCATTTAACTCTGAGGGAAGTTTCAGAAAGTGTGCATTATGTGTGCTTACCCCAAGTCTCGATTAATCGCCGGACTTTCTGCACCTACAGTTTTCTTGGAGAGGGAAATGGTGTGTAGCAAGACGGGCTGAATTCGTAATGACCTGAATGCGTTGTAGAATTCCAAATTTTATTTTTTACATGCACAAAGCGGGTCGCGATCTCCTATTTTTGCTCCTATCGAACACTTTCTCCTATCGAACGCATCTTGTTGAGCGTCCGACGTGTATTCTTACACAGAAAATGAAGTATCAGAAATATTTAGCGGAAGTGTGGTCTACAGTTTACGTCGGCCGTTCTGTTATCTTTCGGGGCTTCTGCTCGGGGACATTCGGACAGTAATATTTTAAAAGCTGTTGAAAACCTATATGCGACTCGAATAGATTTATCAGGTGTATTGACGGCCAGTGATTCTTTATTATGTTTTAGTAGGCAAAAAGTCTTCGGTCACTGAAAAGTTGCACAAAATAGTGCAATCTAAAAGTACAAATATTCATTATTATAGTTACAATAAACGTTCACCGCTAACCCGTTTTAGGTCTTAATAATATTAATCATATATCGAGTATGTTTGGTCCGCCCGACACTTTGCCAATTCCCCTGAGTGGGTAGCTGCCAATATTCTAGAGAGCATCGCGATCATCATCATCATTCATTAAACAGACCGCCCTCCTTGCAGCGCTGCCGAAGTTTTTTTTTGTTGTATCTATGTTTTTTTTGTTCCGAAGAGGGCTGCGTATAAACAAAAAGTACCCTGACGGCCGTTTTTGACGGGCTCAATCTGTGTTCACGTGATAGTCAGGCATATTGGCATGTGAAACGCTCGTTATGTGGCACTTTGAGCTGAAATGAAAACGTGATGCTTATGTCCACCTATATACTGGACATTACGCGGTACAATTGATTAACAGTGCCGAGTTTTCTTGATCGATTCAAGCTTCAACTCTATGATGTGTCTAATATCCCTCAGGAACATTTTGTTTGAATATGTACCTGTTATTTTCCTCATTGTTGTAGTGTTCCACGTTTATTTTTTGTGTGTATGTTATTGAATGTTTCTTTGTACTGTTTTGTTATGTCTGTGTTATTGGTACTGTTTTGGTGTACATCTTTTATTTCGCGCCCTTCGTGGGCATTAAGTGAAAATGCCTAAGATATTTGAATATGTGAAATTCATTGCAAAATACTAATAAAAATAAGCTGTGGCAATATTTTTTTTCGAAGTGGCAAAATTAATACTGTGCCGCTTTTTTTTAACGCCAGATATAACGATTGCTTGGTACATATGCCAGTAAGGACTGTTAAGTAAATTTTGCTTCACAGTGAGGAAAAAAATGTCGAACTAGCATTTTTTTCTACTTTGTACATTACTAGACGACATTTAGTCAAATTATTAAACATTGTTTCTGAAAACTACCCTGGTAATGACGAATCCCCCAGCGCCAGTGTGTGCCACTGCCTAGTTCTACCCTGCTCTACTCTATTTGTCCTCCTTCAAGATTTTTTGTTCATTTTTGCGGCAAAATCTTCAGCGATCATTCTAACTCTCCAAAAGTCCCGCCCTTCCTTTGCCGGATTCACTATCGTTACCATCCTGCGTCGCTTTCAAAACATTACTTCTGCAACGTTAAGGTATGAAGTTGATTTGCAATTAAAAGGAATATCATTGCAATAAATGTCTGATGCACATGCAAAGGCAACATTTAATGGCCTGGTATTAATGTATTTCCATTCATATTCATTAAATGTGCTAAATTCATGTGAAATGAGTTTTCTGCGCCGTCAATAACAACCGAATTAGAATTTCAGCACTTTGATAGTAAAATGTGTCATACACGAGCAATTGGAATAGCGATCACTCAATTACACGTCGTCAGACTCCATATCTAAATATTTATTCACCCTACAGATGGTCTGAAAGCATCCCCTGAAATTTAATTTTGAGCAGTACAGGATAGACTAAAGCATTATTGAATTTTTGTTAATGAATATATTAACCTGTGCAAAATTAGCTTGAAGCAGTATTCTCACTTTCGTGTCAGCTGATTTTATCACTGCCTGAACTTGCTTTTTACTGCTCGTCCAGCCACAAAAGACCGCTGACCACGCTCTGTATGTCTCCTCTCAAGTGAGTCAGGCGTCCATGCTGTCCATGCTGGTGTGTCTCGCCCATGTCGCAGTCAACATCGCAAAAACAGCATTGTCAGCGTCTTATCTAGTTTGGTAGAGTCTCTGTTCAAGGTGAACTTTCAATGTCTCGCGCATACGCATCGAAATACGCACGTACGTTGCTTGGAATTTCCAACCTGCAAGCTTTTACAACCGACGGCAGGAGTTCTCCGCAAGCAAAACATTCTTTCTTGTGATATTTCAAATCAGTAACGCACATCTGTTTAACGACATGCTCGCACGTTCTGCTGTGGAAATCGGTGCTCGAAATGTGATAAAATAGAACAAAAACACGAACGCTGACGTGCAAACGAAAGTTCGTTTCGAATTGTGTCGCTACTTCATTGGGACGCGGAGAACACCACATTTTAGACAAACAAACAAAACACAGACAGCAAAAGTGAAGCTGTAAGGTGTCACGGCCAGTCGGCCCCGTGATCACAACAATGAGATCGTTGACGTCTTTACTAGCGGATGGTCAAATAATAACTGGAGAGGCACTTGTGAAATCTCCAGACACGTCATAATCTTCTAGTTGTCGCAGGATGCTGAGACCCCGTTAGCTTGCGCGAGCTGTTCGCCCTCGAATTAAAATAACTTTACGGACACATTTCATACTGCTCTTAAAAAGATTCGCATATCAAGCAATCAAGTGAGGATCACAACTCTAGCTTGAAATTTCACGTCCCACCACATTCAAGCAGTGCCTTACTCATCTCAGGATTTTTGGAATGTCTTTCATGTATAACTTGCCTTATGCAGCAGAGACTAACTAGTATAATTTATAATTTTCGCCAACCTTTGGCGTCCTGGCCAAGCTTCCACCAGCGAAGCCGCAGGTGGGGGCCAGCTGAGCCACGCGCCAACATGTCGACCGACAATGACCACATGCCTGCGCGTGCTGGCTACGCGTGTAAACGGTAGAAGACGAAGAAGAGAGCGAGCTCTCACGCGCAGTTCGCACCACTCAACCGACAGACAGGCCGCCTGCTTAGACGCTCGTCGGAGGCTTGAAATCACTGCGGCAGGGTGCCAGTCCTCTGCGCAACCACCTTCGGCCACCGAAACCAGAGGTAAGCGTCGTCCTCTTATAGGGTAGGCGGAGTATTTGACTGCCATCATTGTCAGCACTCGGGCTTTCTTTCGTCCCGCATGCTGCCGAACGCAATAGCCGTCAATATTGAGGCCTTTAGAAGCACTGGACGTATCGCATACGCTGACTAGGCGGCTTACGAGCAATCTTGGGTGGATAGATCGACACTCGCCGACAAAATATGAAGGCTATTTTGTACGGCTGGGACAATTTTTTTCATCAAAAATTGTGGTACTGCATGAGCGCGCGTTCGTGGCATTCACGAGCCACCTTTTTCTTCCTGCACGTGTCACGATGTACGCGCTCGCAATCGGAACTCGAGATCGAACTACATGTTTTCCCGCTCAATTTATTCCAAGCGCCAGCCAAATTGATCTAGGCGCCAGTCAATTTAATCCAGCCGCCACTGAAATTAATCTAGGTGCCATTCGTTTTAATCCAAGTGCCACTGAAATAATTCCAACCGCCAGCCGATTTAATCCGGACGCCAGTGAATTTAATCCTGATGACATTGTGACTTCAAAACGACCCAGAATTTTCGGGAATGCATGGAGTGAATAGCCTTGGAGTGAATTTAACAGAGAAAAACCATGAATGAGTCACTAGTGACACATTGTGACTCGCGCGACTTTATCACGCCTATCACCCGCGTAAGCACTATTCACACCTTCGACATGCATATCAAAGGAAACGCCGTCCACACAGTAATAACTTGATACTTATTAACTAGGCCAATGCTCTCATCACGAGTGACTTAGGTGACGTCCTCGCGCATATCACCCACGCACACACTGTCTTAACCTTCCGTCATGCATATCAAATGAAACGTCTTTGAAAGGGCGGGATCTTGGTACCTAAAACTTGGCCAAGTCACCGGATCACCAGTGACTCAGGGGACGTCATCACAAATACCACCCGCGCACGTTATTTACTCGCCTGCCGGCATGCATGCCAAACGAAACGTCTTTGAGAGAGCGATAACGTGGTACCTATGGCTCGGCCAACTGACTTCATCACTTGTGATTTAGGTGACGTCATCACGCCTATCACCCACGCACGCAATGTCTAACCTGCCATCATGTATACCAAACGAAACGTCTTCGAGAGGCTAACAAATTGAACGCTGTCAATCGGCCTAGTGACGTGATTACTAGTGACTCGTGTGACGTCATCACGTCTGACACCCACGCACGCAGTGTCTAACATGAGTTCATATATATCAAACGAAACATCTTTGAGAGAGTAATAACTTCAACGCTGTCACAAGGCCCAGTGACGTCATCACTAGTGACTTGCGTGACGTCATCTCGCCTAAGACTCACGCAAGCACACTCTAATGTGCCTTCATGCATATCAAACAAAACGTCTTTGAAAGGGTAATAACTTGAATGCTGGCACTAGGCCGAGTGACGTCATCACTAGTGACTCACGTGACGTCAACACGCCTGTCACACGCACACGCAGTGTCCAAACCTGTCATCATACATATCAAACGAAACGTCTATGAGAGAGTAAGAACTTGAATGCTGTCACTAGGCCCCGTGACGTCGTCACTAGTGACTCGCGTGGCTTCATCTCACCTAAAAATCATGCAAGCACTCTCTAATGTGCCTTCATGCATATCAAACAAAACATCTTTGAAAGAGTACTAACTTGAACGATGTTTCTAGGCCTAGTGACGTCATCACTAGTGACTCACGTGACGTCATCACGCCTATCACGCATGCACGTGGTGTCCTAACCTGTCTTCATGCATATCAAACGAAATGTCTTTGAGAGAGTAATAACTTGAACGTTGTCACAAGGTCCAGTGATGTCATCACTAGTGACTAGCGTGACGTCATTTCACCTAAGACTCACGCAAGCACTCTCCAATGTGCATTCTTGCATGTCAAACAAAACGTCTTTGAGAGGGTAATAACTTGAACGCTGTTACTAGGCCTAGTGACGTCATCACTAGTGACTCACGTGACGTCATTACGCCAATCACACACGCACGTGGTGTCCTAACCTGTCTTCATGCATGTCAAACAAAACGTCTTTGAGAGAGTAATAACTTGAACGCTGTATTTAGGCCTAGTGACGTCATCACTAGTGACTCAGGTGACGTCATCACGCCTATCACGCACGCACGTGGTGTCCTAACCTGTCTTCATGCATGTCAAACAAAACGTCTTTGAGAGAGTAATAACTTGAACGCTGTATTTAGGCCTAGTGACGTCATCACTAGTGACTCAGGTGACGTCATCACGCCTATCATGCACGCACGTGGTGTCCTAACTTGTCTTCATGCATATCAAGCGAAACAACTTTGAGAGAGTAATAACTTGAACATTGTCACAAGGTCCAGTGATGTCATCACTAGTGACTCGCGTGACGTCATTTCACCTAAGACTCACGCAAGCACTCTCCAATGTGCATTCGTGCATATCAAACAAAACGTCTTTGAAACAGCAATAACTTGAACGATGTTACTAGGCCTAGTGACGTCATCACTAGTGACTCACGTGACGTCATCACGCCTATCACACACGCACGTGGTGTCCTAACCTGTCTTCATGCATATCAAACGTAACGTCTTTGAGAGAGTAATAACTTGAACGCTGTCACTAGGCCTAGAGACGTCATCACTAGTGACTGAAGTGACGTAGTCACGCCTATCACACACGTACGTGGTGTCCTAACTTGTCTTCATGCATATCAAACGAAACGTCTTTGAGAGAGTAATAACTTGAACGTTGTCATAATGTCCAGTGACGTCATCACTAGTGACTAGCGTGACGTCATTTCACCTAAGACTCACGCAAGCACTCTCTAATGTGCCTTCGTGCATGTCAAACGAAACGTCCTTGAGAGTGTAATAACTTGAACGCTGTCACTAGGCCCAGTGACGTCATCACTAGTGACTGGCGTGGCGTCATCTCACCTAAAAATCATGCAAACACTCTTTAATGTGCCTTCATGTATATCAAAGAAAACGTCTTTGAAAGAGTAATAACTTGAACGATGTTACTAGGCCTATTGACGTCATCACTAGTAACTCACGTGACGTCATCACGCCTATCACACACTTATGGGGATTGCCCTAATAGAGGGCAATCCCCATACTTGAGATACATACTATTGCTATTTGCAAATGGCCATTTGCTGAGGCGCCATTCAATGCTGTGCCTGGCTCGTGCCTTCCTTTCTACATTCTACACCACGCCGTTTCTTATAGGTTAGTGTGCTTGGAATAAGCGTACCTGTTTAGTGTAGAACGCCTGTCCATTCACAGTACTGCGGCCTGGCTGCCCGCATTTTCAAGGCATTCTACGAAACACGAGAAGCAACAAAAAAGACGCGTACATCTACCCACACGACGAGCTGGAGTAAATGCGTCGCGGAGAGGTCAGGGTATCGATTGAATGTCGCGTAATTGAGTATGGTTTGGAAAATGCTTAATTGTCATTTCGCCTTCATTATTCCTATCTATTGAATGAAGGAGAAGCGTTGTCCTCAACGAGTGATGGGACGCTGTTGTTGGGTTGTACCACACTGCTGCTTGAAGGTACTGTTGCTTCCATCGCATCTACTCGAATCAAGAAAAGCGTCAAGTCGAACAAAAGCCATGTAAAGACGCCTTTGACTGAATTCGAAACGCGCGATCTGGTGCCTACGTATTCTGGTTAGCTGGAGAACGGCTGTGCAGCGCGAGAAGTCAGTTTTTTACTAGCAGACGCTGCCTGCGACGGCCTTCAAGTTAATGTTCTCTCAATGACGTTTCGTTTGATATTCATGAAAGCACGTTAGAGAGTGCTTGCATGACTGTTAGTCGTGATGACTTCACGTAAGTCACTAGTGATCAAGTCGATTGGACGAGTCATAAGTATACCATTATTGCTCTCTCACAGACGTTTCGTTTGATATGCATGAAGAGAGGTTAGGACAGTGCGTGCGTGAGTGATAGACGCGATGACGTCACATGAGTCACTAGTAATCACGTCACTAGGCCTAGTGAAAGCATTCAAGTTATTACTTTCTCAAAGACGTTTCGTTTGATATACATGAAGGCAGGTTACAGAGTGCTTGCGTGGGTGTCAGGCGTGATGGCGTCATGCGAGTCACTAGTGATCATGTAACTAGGCCAAGTGACAACGTTCGAGTTATTACACTCTCAAAGACGTTTCATTTGATATTTATGAAGACAGGTTAGGACACCGCGTGCGTGTGTGGTTAGCATGATGACGTCACTTGAGTCCCTAGTGATGACCTCACAAGGCCAAGTGACAGCGTTCGAGTTATTACACTCTCAAAGACGTTTCGTTTGATATTTATGAAGACAGGTTAGGACACCGCGTGCGTGTGTGATAGGCATGATGACGTCATTTGAGTCACTAGTGATGACGTCACTAGGCCAAGTGACAGCATTCGAGTTATTACACTCTCACAGACGTTTCGTTTGATATTTATGAAGACAGGTTAGGACACCGCGTGCGTGTGTGATAGGCATGATGACGTCACTTGAGTCACTAGTGATGACGTCACCAGGCCTAGTGACAGTGTTCAAGTTGATACTCTCTCACAGACGTTTCGTTTGATATGCACGAAGACAAGTTTGGACACCGCGTGCGTGTGTGATAGGCATGATGGCGTCACTTGAGTCACTAGTGATGACGTCACCAGGCCAAGTGACAGCGTTCAAGTTACTACTCTCTCAAAGACGTTACATTTGATATGCACGAAGACAGGTTAGGACACCATTTGCGTGTGTGATAGGCGTTATGACGTCACGTGAGTCACTGTTGATGACGTCACTAGGCCTATTAACATCGATCAAGTTATTACTCTTTCAAAGACGTTTTGTTTGATATCCATGAAGGCACATTAAAGAGTGCTTGCATGATTTTTAGGGGAGATGACGCCACACCAGTCACTAGTGATGATGTCACTGGGCCTAGTGACAGCGTTCAAGTTATTACCCTCTCAAGGACGTTTTGTTTGACATGCACGAAGGCACATTAGAGAGTGCTTGCGTGAGTCTTAGGTGAAATGACGTCACGCTAGTCACTAGTGATTACGTCACTGGACCTTGTGACAACGATCAAGTTATTACTCTCTCAAAGACGTTTCGTTTGATATGCGTGAAGACAAGTTAGGACACCACGTGCGTGTGTGGTAGGCATGACTACGTCAGTTGAGTCACTAGTGATGCCGTCACTAGGCCTAGTGACATTGTTCAAGTTATTACTCTCTCAGAGACATTTCGCTTGATATGCATGAAGACAGGTTAGGACACCACGTGCGTGTGTGATAGGCGTGGTGACGTCACGTGAGTCACTAGTGATGACGTCACTAGGCCTAATTACAGCGTTCAAGTTATTACTTTCTCAAAGACGTTTTGTTTGACATGCATGAAGACAGGTTAGGACACCACGTGCGTGTGTGATAGGTGTAATGACGTCACGTGAGTCACTAGTGATGACGTCACTAGGCCTAGTAACATCGTTCAAGTTATTACTCTTTCAAAGACGTTTTGTTTGATATGCATGAAGGCACATTAGAGAGTGCTTGCATAATTTTTAGGTGAGATGACGCCACGCGAGTCACTAGTGATGACGTCACTGGGCCTAGTGACAGCGTTCAAGTTATTACTTTCTCAAAGACGTTTCGTTTGATATGTATGAAGACAGGTTTGGACACTGCGTGTGCGTGTGATAGGCGTGATGACGTCACGTGAGTCACTAGTGATGACGTCACGCGGCCGATTGCCAGCATTCAAGTTATTACCCTTTCAAAGACGTTTTGTTTGATATGCATGAAGGTACATTAGAGAGTGCTTGCGTGAGTCTTAGGCGAGATGACGTCACGCCAGTCACTAGTGATGACGTCACTGGGCCTTTTGACTGCGTTCAAGTTATTACTCTCTCAAAGATGTTTCGTTTGATACATATGAACTCAGGTTAGACACTGCGTGCGTGGGTGTCAGACGCGATGACGTCACACGAGCCACTAGTGATCACGTCACTAGGCCGATTGACAGCGTTCAATTTATTAGCCTCTCGAAGACGTTTCGTTTGGTATACATGATGGCAGGTTAGACATTGCGTGCGTGGGTGATAGGCGTGATGACGCCACCTAAATCACAAGTGTTCGTCAGTTGGCCGAGCCATAGGTACCACTTTATTGCTCTCTCAAAAACGTTTCGTTTGGCATGCATGCCGGCAGGCGAGTAAATAACGTGCGCGGGTGATATTTGTGATGACGTCCCCTGAGTCACTGGTGATATGGTGACTTGGCCGAGTTTTAGGTATCAAGATCCCGCCCTTTCAAAGACGTTTCATTTGATATGAATGACGGAAGGTTAAGACAGTGTGTGCGTGGGTGATATGCGCGAGGACGTCACCTAAGTCACTCGTGATGAGATCATTGGCCTAGTTAATAAGTATCAAGTTATTACTGTGTGGACGGCGTTTCCTTTGATATGCATGTCGAAGGTGTGAATAGTGCTTACGCGGGTGATAGGCGTGATAAAGTCGCGCGAGTCACATTGTTTCAATAGTGACTCATTCATGGTTCATAGTTTTTCCCTGTCAAATTCACTCCAAAGCTATTCACTCCACACATTCCCGAAAATTCTGGGACGTTTTGAAGTCACAATGTCATCAGGATTAAATTCACTGGCGTCCAGATTAAATCGGCTGGCGGTTGGATTAATTTCAGTGGCACTTGGATTAAAATGAATGGCACCTTGATTATTTTAAGTGGCGGCTGGATTAAATTGTCTGGCGCCTAGATTAATTTGGCTGGCGCTTGGAATAAATTGAGCGGGAAAACGTGTATATCCTTTTAAATATACTGCCCAAGTTTTTCTTTATTTCGTCTGACGTGCATCAGTGGGTGCTCTAAATGTGTTGTTAAAGGAGCACGCTTCGCCACAACATTAACGTAAGGGCTGTAAATGTTTGCCGCTGTCTTGTCGTTCACACGCCTTTTTCTCCGTTCGGCCATTGCTCGGGCGCCACACGCCACGTTTTCCTGAAATATGCATTCCGACGGTGATTCGAATTTTAGTCACTTCCGTGGCCTTGATAGTTATGGACTTAGGTCAATCCTGCGCGCTTTATCTATATGAACATAAAAATACGAGCCCCCAGTTTTTGGTAATAAAAAATGTTTATACAATCGGCGGTGATAACCAACGTTTTTTTTCTGTATAAACTGACCACTGAACAGGCACCTGACTGTCACATAGTATACTTTCATTAGGAAATATAAATTGTGGGGAACGTATGTCACGTATCTATTTTGATTACCAGTGCGGGCAATCATCTCGTATCTCAATGTCACGAGATGGCATAGTTTCAGCATTTCGAAACTATAGTGGGCCTTGACCAGTCCGAGTTGTCTTTCTCCTGCCAAGAACACAGCATATGGACTGCAATTCCACAGCTTCTTTTTCTTATCTATATTATTTGAAAGAACTGCAGAATATTCTGCGAGGATTCCATCACTCCGATCATTTTTTCTAAAGTCGCTGCAGTGCAATGAAGCCGCCATTTTGTTTGTCTTTTTCACTTACTGCTTCTAGATGGAAATTTTAGATTAGAATGGTGGACCTGTGAGTTTCTAACCCTGCGCCACTTCAATCTGAACCAAGATCTTCATATAAAAATTACAGTTCTTTGTTTTGCTGTAATGTGGCTCGAGTCTACTCACGGGTGCTTCTCGGGGACCCTAGATCACTGGGATCAAGAGAGGTGCTGAACGTCTCCTAACTTCTTGTGCTCTTCACCGCGGTTGGTATGTTTTTTTCGCAATCCTAAAGTGTTTTTTTTTCACTATTGAGGTCAGCATGTACAGAGAGTTTCACCAATTGTGCGAGACGTGAAATAAATTTGACATTCACCTTTGTATATAGGTTTGCTCTAGCGGCAGCACTGATGAATTAGTGAATATCTCGAATGAGACATTAGGTAAAAAACAACTGTCTCAAGTCGCGCATGTAAGCGGTAGGCTCAATAGAGAGAATCGTAGCCATTTCTTCGAAGAACTGCCTTGATCATTTTCAAATTTGGCCTCTGAGAATTTCAGCAATCTGGCCTATAACACTGTCAAAACATAAAACAAAGAGCGCAGTCGCGAAAGGTCACCATCTTCCTCGCCATCCAAATAGCTATAAGTACTCTACTCCTGCAACGGTCAAGGGATTGATGCACGAAAGTGACACCTTATGCTGCTACATCGAGGAAAATACAAAGCACCACCTCAACTTCTCATACGCCAAGTTAGGCGTTTGGCGGTGCACACTAAATTCATTGATAGCGGCGAGCCTGGAAGCTTTGGTGCAGTGCACAGGATGAGGTAAGAGTACTGTTGAAGTAAAGTGCCCATCAACACTGGTCACTCAAGGGCTTCATGTAGTATACACTAAAGCTTACTTTTGCCTTGAATATGCCAATGAGAATCTGCAGTTAAAACAGACTCACAGCTATTGTTACCAAATCCAAACGCAAATATCTGTAATTGGAGCTGAATACTGCAATTTTGTTGTTCGGTCGCCTCCATTTTCGCACATCGAGAGAATACCTCGAGACATCGGTCTTTTTGAAGGTGTGCTGCCACAGGCTAAGACGTTTTTTAGCCATGTGATTTTTCCAGAGCTTTCCGTAGAGCGTTTTTTCAAGAAAGGAAACTGTGGACACTTCAAACAGAACTGATGCAGAAGCCTTCTGCTGCTGTGGAGGCCCTGAAGCATGCATGATGCTAGGATGTGATGGGGGCAAATACAGATATAAAAGGTTTCACTACAGCTCCCTAGGAATCAAGCGTGCTCCAAAGCTGAACACCTGGTTGTGTTCTGATTGTGCTACTCAGAAGAGTCGCAGAGAATGTTTCCAGCAGATGTCAAAATACCAGTTGTTTGAAAGAAATAACGTTATGCATTTCGCTTAACAAATAAATAACCTTTGAGAAGCCTACCAACATATTGATGGTGACTTGTACCCACAGATGTCTTCCTCTTTATTTATGCATCAGTATAGCACGAGGCAAAGCCTTCCTGCGTATCACTCAGATATGGTAATTGTAATACATTCCGCAACATTTCGGTGCGAACAAGTACAAAATTAGTCGCACAGGAAAGAAAATGCGTAGCCTCAACAACATGCAATGTATCTGCCATAGGTTTCTGCTGAAAAGCAATCACTTACGTTTACTTGGCAGGCTTACATTTACTTGGCACCAACAAAAACATGATATAATAGAATGTCTAATTAAAATTTTTGCATGCAGCAAGTATTTTTAAAAGAACATTGGGGTGAGTTAGTGATTGCATTTGCAGCTACTAAAGATCATCGCTTTGGTTCATTGGCACTACAGATAGGCAGAAATTTGCAAGCGCGAAGCACACAATAAAAATCTTGTCCAATGCAGTATATTTGTCACCTGAATTGCTTGTGACAAATTCTATTGGCTGAACAGCTTTCATGATATTGAACTTGTTTCGAACTACACCGAAGACCCTATCCGCGTGTATACGCACGGTGACAAGCTTGCGGGTGCTGGCAAATTCAAGTGCCGAGAGTTCAATTTTGCCTTTTGTGAAAGCCGGGATGCGAGAGTGGAACCATACAGGCCCACAGTGTCTGTGATCTCAAAGCCCCTGTCTGGGAGCACGACGTCCTCATGTGCAAGTTTTCAAGTAGGCCACATTGCTGCGGGATGTTTTTGTCACTCGATTTTCCACCCACCCTTCTGGAAGGAATGCTATTGCGTTTTGGGCACTAATAAAACTTAGAAATTTATTATTGTTACTCGCTTCATATTGGGACGATGTCTCGCTCCTTGTCAGAAAAGATGATGGCCGTTCAGTCGTAATATCAAAACAGTCTATCACGACAGCCAGCTTATTCCAAAAGAGTCTACAAATGCCTGTGGCATTGTCCTCTGAAGTTTGCTTCTCTCTGGCCATACTTTTATAAACTTAAGTCTCCAAACTTCCCCATGCAGCAATCTTTCCAGGATTCTGCTTGCTGTGAAGTGTGAGATCCCAAACAACAATGTCAGACAAAATTGTTGCTGCCTTGGGGAAGCCAAAAAACTACAGGCCTGCGCGGAAGGCACAGCACAGTTACAGCGAAAGGTAGAAGAGCGGTCATTCAGGTCCTTTTCAAAACACTCATTGGGTAACTGCTCCAAAATGCACACTTGTTGGGTACCAACTACGGCATTAATGATAATTTCTGGGTAGTAGGCCGGTATTCGCTATGCTATTTTTCGTCATTCTTCTGAAAAGCGTGGTATCCGCTAAACACTTGCAAGGAATTTTGTGCCAATTGTTCATGCAGTGGCTGACGACGAGGAATAATGGTTGAAGTGGATATGTGCCACAGTTAATAGGGGGAAGAAAACAAGCTTTTGTAATGGGTTGGAGCATTGAACGACCCACTCCTTCAATATTGGCATTGTGTGACAAGTGGTTGTTCTTTTGCTCTTCTAAAACACTTTATTACTCATATCCACGCGATTCTTTTCCTGACATCAAAGCTGCCTAAGGCAAGTTTGCGAACAAGTCCCAAGCACTGGCATGGCTCAGTGGCAGAATACTGGGCTGGCGCGCAGTGGACCAAGGTTCGAGCCCTACTGTGTCCTTAGGAGCAGGTTTTTTTTTTTACTTCATGCTATAGTGGTTACGGACACAGGCGGCGGCAGTAGTGGACAACTATACGGCTCCACACGTGACCCGAGTTGTGATCTTATGAAAACAGCTTTCGCTGTAAAATGCAAGGCAGCAACTATTAGCTTCCTTACGGAAGGCAACGCTACTATTTGAAACATTGGCTCCAACAACATTCGCTCCCTGTTCAAGGATTGTACATTTCCGTGTGCTCAGATTTGTGTGCTTGTTAAGAACCCCAGGTGGTTGAAATTTTTGGAGTTCTCCACTACGATATCTCTCATAATTATAAGGGGTTTTGGGACGTTAAACGCCATATATCAATCAATCGAGGATCGTACATCTCTTCAAGCCTCAATTTTCCACTGAACTTGTGCGTTTTCGAGGGGGGTTAGCAAATATAGTAACGTTCATTCAAGTGTTCGAAGGGATAGAATATTTGTAGGGCCTAATTTGCACCAGTCTCACATAGGCTATAGAGTGTAAAATGACACGCATGCAATGGCACAGCCAGAAATATTATTTTTGCAAGGGAAACCACTTGACTCCTATGGTAACGACGTGGGCTAAGTGAGCGCATTCACCCATCGCATTGCATCAAGCATCCCTGTTATAGACAAATTCCATAACACTGATCTCAACACATCTCAACACTGATCCCAGTTTCAAATGCGTGGTCGCACTCTACTGGCACTCAGTCAGCCTCACTGGTAGCCCGAAACGGTTTCAACTGGACCTTGTTGGTGAATCATCTGATGGGTTGTGATGCGCACAAAGGATGGGACACAGAAGAAACACAGGTAGACAGACAAAGCGCCACTAACAACAGTTTATTGAGGCGAAATGTGACCTTTTTTATAGCAACCGCTAACACTCATTTCACATTAAGAAGCCAAGCAAACATGAAACTAACATATATGTGTCTTACTAGTGAGATATGCAATTTATTGGGCCGATAAAGAGACGGATGGCACAATTAGGCATTTATCTTTGAGAGATGAGACATTGTGAGCTTCAATATTTAGGCGTCTAATTTCACTTTTGTTCTTTGCAATTACAGTAAAAAGTGTGGTTGCAAACTTGAATTTCAACGTTCCACTGTATGTTACAGATCCCCCCCCCCCCCGCTCTTAGCGCCGCCGTGAGTACGGATTCGTAACTAGTTACTTCGCTCATAGTGGAGCAAGCTATCGACATGCTTCGAGTAATCTTGTATATCTATAATACATGCATCAGTGGCGGGCCTGCGTGACATTTCGATAAAAGCGATAATTCAAATAAATCGACTTCGTTGTAACAAGGATTTACTGTGTCATACAACTCGCACGGTACTCCGAAACATTAAAAACAACAGACACGAAACACAACACGAGCATCAATGCAATCTCATGCATTAACTATCCAAGCACACTTATGGACTAGAATGTTCGTCAAATGAATTCAGTCCAGAATTCTTGGAACAAAGCTTGAATGCTTCTCTTCCAGGAAACACTTGCTCAAAGTCGAGCACCGGTAGTCCTCCTGCTGTGTCCAAGGTATCTCTTCCTGAAAACTCTCGCGTCGTCAACTGACCGCACTTCAATAACAAAACTTGCTCACCGGCATCCTATCGGCCACTCACGTGTATCCACTGCAGGGCACGCCTTCAACCACTGGCGGAATCATACACTTCATCTCCTGTTGCAACTCCCTCCGCTACTTGCTTATATTCACGAGCCGTTGGGTTTCTGAAACTTCTAGGCATACCGCACAGCCAAGGCTGTGGAAAGAGTGGGACCTTACTCGTAATTTCCCCGCCCCGTGACGCAACCTGAGAGTGACTCACTAACTCCTTCTTTCTCGATATTTGAGTTTGCTCGGCATTCCATCCGTGACTTGGTCGGCGTGGCAGCGGCTCTTTCAAGGAAGAGAGGGAGGTGCTCGCAAGGTGTCTTTTTACGCTTGTTTGTTTATTGCGCCGGCTTCTGTCATGTCTGACTAGCGCCTGCTTATTCCCGTAGGTGATGAAAATCAGAGGCGGGGGCTTTCTTGAACACTCATTTGTGGCAATCACATGATTAAAATACTAAATCATTTGATAGCGATGCTTCGACCTAAGCTAAAATTATCTGCAGCCACCAGTCTAAGCAAACCACAAATAAAAATATTTGATATGTGGGTTTAACGTCCCAAAACTGATTGTGAGAGACGCCGTAGTGGAGGGCTCTGAAGATTTCGACCACCTGGGGTTGTTCAACGTGCAGCCAAATCTGAGCACATGGGCCTACAGCATTTTCACCTCCATCGAAAACGCAGCCACCGCAGCCGGGATTCGATCTCGCGACCTGCAGGTCAGCACCATAGCCACTAGACCACCGTGGCGAGGTAAAAATGAAAAAAAAAATAGGTGCCTTAAATATTTTCGAGAGCCCGTTAACTTCTTACACGAAATGCGACCCCCCTGGATCAATTTTTTGTGTGTGCGCTAATTTAAATTTTCCAGGCAAATATACTGCAGAACGAAATTGTGTAAATTTTGGGGGGGTGACCACAAAGAGACAAAAATTATTTCTGTTGTTATATACTCAGTGGCCCAGCCAGTTTGTCATTTGGAGCAAATTTGGAGCAGGAAAAAGTGCTTTGCAGCGGAATAAGATTGAAGCATGAGGAGCTGTTTTTTGGAGCATACTTGGAGCAGACAACACAATCATTTGGAGCAGAATATGTCTAAATTTCCAATTAACACCCTTCATGCACATGCTGGAAATGCTGCTGCAATGTAAACAAGGAGACGAAGCCGACGTCCACGTTTTAATCAAGGTCTTAGCACAAAAGAGTTTCGCACTCTGGCTCCACTGCACTGCACGAGATGTGAACTGAAGTGAAGCATTCATAACAAAGCAAACATGCAACAATGGTTTCTGCGAATGACAGGAGTCATAATGTCATTTTAAAAAAAGTCCTGACTGAAAAACAAGCTGTCAGCAATTAAAGGAGACTAAGAAAGCTTGTTGCAACCTAAAATACACTGTCTGAAGTTACCTGCAAACGTAGTGCATCAGTAATCGTCACAATTCACTATGAATGATGCTCCATCATGTTAAATAATTTTTTGAGGCATCAGCACCAAGAACATGTTCCTTCAACTTTTAAGAAATTCGAATGGAGCACTTACTATTCTTGGTCTTCCAAATAATTAGCAATAGTCCTAAAGAAATAAGACTGGTACAAAGTAAACCACCATGAAAATGACAGGGTCGGTGGTAAATCTAAGAATGAAGAAGAGAAAGCCTCTTCTTCAAGGCAGCCTTGAAGAAGAAAAGTCTGCTAGTCAAAACGTTGGCTTCTGCGGTGACACCCCGTTTTCACGAATTTTTTCCCCCTAATATGCCATCGAGGTGCATACGAGTCCCCATGCTACTCACACGGTTAGGAAATAACCATGGCTTTGCATGAACAGGCCAGATGACAGAGGACAACCGATTGGTTCGGTGGGTGAACCGGGTTTTTTTTGGGTGGGGGGTGGGAATGAGAGTTTTTCTTTCAATTCTTTTCGCTTACTCGGTAATGAATCTGCCTGACCGCGCTCTTTCTGGGCCCAAGGGACGACAACGAAATGAATTATATCAAAATTACTAGCACACACAAGACACTCATTCTTTTAGCATTTGTCTTGAGCGTTTAAATAAGCAGTCACGAGTGAATGAAACCACGGCATTGTTTAAGAACCTCATTATATGATTTGACTGGTTTGGCCAGTGAGCGACTCTTCCGACAATCTCGCCGCGCGTATGTTGACCTTGATGACCGCCGCAACAGCGCGCCCATTTGTTCTGTTAATTGTCATCTGCTCTCGTTTCGTCCGAGGCATCACCTGTTTTATCCACTGCCATGCGGAGAAGGGATCCCTTCCGCCGCTCTTCCTGAACGACGGTTTGAAAGTAAACAAGTCGCTTGGTGACATTTGAACGGAACGGAACGAGTCTGTTCCGCACCGATTTACCATAATACTAGGGAGTTTTAGTGCTGGGTGCGCATTCTCTTGGGGCGTTGCGGGCTTGGGGTGCGCGGCGTTGCGTGCCAGTGTGTGCATTCCTATATAGATGTATTTCTATATATTGCTTATTGTGACATTGCTGGTATATGCCACAAAACTTGTGATGCCTTAAGTAGTGTATTTGGTTATACACTTGCAAAAACTTGTCTACCTCTCGTGGTAACCTGCAAGGAAATGCTATGCTATGCATGTTCTTAAGCCAGAGAGGATGCTTTAGGAACATTCTTATACTGCTTGAACCTAATCTTTAGACAAACGTATGTTATTCTCGGCTAGTAGATTGTTTAGGGAACTCTTCTGTTTTCTTTTGACTGAATAGGAATTGGATGTTCTTTCAGGCATTGCGTACATTAAAAATTGAAAAATGTGTCATCTTACTTGAAACCGACGGTTTATAATGACATTGTATTTAGTGGGAACGTTTCTTGCTGCACCAGCTTTTACTGAGAATTTCTTATTGGAATAGCCACATCTTTACACGTAGTGGTTATGCAAAAGCCAATTTTTTTATCGGAACTGGCCTTCAGAATCATTAAACAAGCTTTGAAAAAATCTTTCGTGTTAGTGAATCTACCATAAATATGGTGTTTCCAATTGTGATGCAGTGATGGACTGCTTTCTGGTAATATCTGCATGCATAAAAGAAATATATTGTGCAATGTACTGATTTATGCAAATTTACTTTTCAACTTGCTCTCTTGTAGGAGTGGTCAAGAGTGCCTAGTAAACAAAGCCTTTTAACCTATAATGCTTTGAATGAAGAATACCCTTTACAGTACCATGCATTTTTCGTGCGCTTTATTCGCGTTTATTGGAATGGGTTGCGAAGATGCATGCAGTCAAGCAAGTTCACGCCGATTTGTATCAAAGGGATGAATTGTTTTCATACTCCCGACACTTTCAGCCTGAAATGCTTTTGTACCCTACTACTGGTGGTGCTAATTTTAGGCAGTTTTCATAGAAAACAAAACTCTTTATTTTTTAGCCTTATGTTCCATTGCTGTCTGGGCTTCTGTACAATCACAGTTGTTGCTAATATTTACTTTCATGGCTTTGCTGCTTTTATTTCAGACAGTTCTAAATTGAAAACATGGCTGATGACACTGAATATTTGAAGCTGTCTGTGGAGGACCGTTGTCAGCATAAGGTATTACTACTGTTCACTTCATTCACTACTCTTGGCTGACAAAACAAGACTCTACTAATAAGAAATATAGAAAGACAGGGCATTGTGCTTTTATACCAATTCTGTTTTGTTCGTATTCCTGGCACTGTGATCAAACTGTGAAAACTGTTTTCTGTGTTGACATCGATCTCAGCATTGGTAACTGTGATGCTAGTTTATAAGATAGGCATGCATAGTACTTCTAATAACTTGGGCATTGCACCGAAATAACAATGTGTGAACAAAGCTTTTTTGAATTCAATGTCAAATCAAGCATTAGTCGCATATTGACAGCTTTTTTTCAAGTTGTGTTGCTGACAGCATTGCACAAGACTGGAACACTGTACACTAACTACTGCCCACCAGTGGCATAGTATTCAACGTGATGTCACTACCTCCAAGTAAATTTGACATTAAAATTTTAGATGCTTAGAAACCACCAATGTCTATCAGATTGTTGGCTCCGTATCATGAGACATCCTCGTACTACATCCACAGGGTTATAAAAGCTTTACCTGTGGGTTATATTTTGATAGAAAAGGGATGTAAATTGAAAAAAAATGAATCTTGCTTCACATGAAATAGACATACGATTTTGTATTTGAAAATTTCTGACATCTATACACACGTACAACACATCCTTGATATAAGTAGTAAGTACAGATTGTCTTTTGCATACTTATAGAGAATGTGAAGCCTAACTTCTTTGAGCAAAGTAACATATTCACCAATAACGTGTTTGCTTGCTTCTTCCTGTGTTTGTTTTTAAATGTGGTGGCACTTTTCACTATCAGTGTCTGTGTTATTGCTGAAAATGTGCAATGCTGTATCTGCCTCTTGCATTGTTGGGTTTAATTTTGCTTGATTTGAAGCCACTGTTCGAAAAGCCTGTTATTAACATTGAAGTGTATAGTCTGCCAAGCTATCGCTAAAACAAAGATTTCACATATTGTACAACCCCCAATGTTTCAAAAATACTTCCTTACATGTATTGCTGTTTAGTTCACTTACTACGATTTTTCTTTGTTCTTTCTTTCAGCTGTGGAAAGCTCGTCTTAGTGGGTATGAAGATGCCACCAAGCTTTTCGGTTCCGTCACAGACCCCAAGAGTCCAGAGTTTCAGAAGTTTTTGCCTCTCATAAAGAACTTCGTCACAGATAGCAATGCTGTGTCTCAGGAAAAGGGACTCGCAGCTGTCCTGTCGTTTGTTGAAAATGCCCACCTGGCCAATCGCATATGTGGCGACGTCCTCACCGGGCTCGTCACCAAGTGCATCGCCGCTCCGAAGCAGAAGACACGGGAACTGGCGCAAGAGATCATCTACATGTACGTCGAAATTGAGACGCAAGATGTGGTTGTGGAGGAACTTGTCAAGGCACTGGATAGCAAGAACCCGAAAATAGTGGCGGCATGCGTGGCAACACTGCGAGAGTGCTTGCGTCTGTACGGTGCTCGCGTTGTAGCCGTAAAGCCTCTCTTCAAAGCACTTCCGAAACTCCTCGAGGACAGGGACAAGACAGTGCGTGAAAAAAGCAAGCTGCTGACTGTCGAGATCTATCGATGGATTAGAGATGCCCTGAAACCAATGCTGCAATCTCTGAAGCCCATTCAGGTGTCCGAGCTTGAAGCAGAGTTTGCCAACGTGGAGAAAGGCACTGCTACTGCCGAGCGTTACATCCGTTCGGAGCAGGCACGAAGGGCACAGGCAGCTGAGACTGGCACCAATGGCGTGGATTGTGTCGAAGAGGTAGAGGAGTGCGGTGGTGATGGGGGTGCCACTGTTGACGCGTACGAACTGCTAGAAGCTGTCGACATTCTCTCCAAGCTGCCCAAGGACTTCTACGAGCAGTGCGAGGCGAAGAAGTGGCAAGAGCGAAAAGAGGCGCTAGAGAAGCTCCTTGAGCTCGTGAGCAATCCTAAGCTCGAACCTGGTGACTATGACGATCTCGTCAAGGCACTGAAGAGGATTGTGGCCAAGGACAGTAACGTAATTGTAGTGGCGCTCGCAGCCAAATGCTTGGCAGGGCTGGCAGCTGGTCTGAGGCAGAAGTTTCACCCATATGCGAATTTGTGCATTTCGGCGTACTTAGAAAAGTTCAAGGAGAAGAAGCAGAACGTGGTGACTGCTCTGAGGGAGGCTCTGGACAATGCATTCCAGGCCACAAACTTGGAAGCAATCCTGGAGAATGTGACGGGGGCCCTGAGCAACAAGAATCCACAGATAAAGGCGGAGACGACCCTGTTCTTAGCACGTGTCTTCTCGAAATCTACGCCGGCCTTGTTGAACAAGAAGCTGCTGAAAGCATTAGTGACGTCGTTGCTCAAGACTCTGACTGACTCTGACCCAGCTGTGAGGGAAGGTGCAAGCATGGCCTTGGGGACAGCGATGAAAGTGGTCGGCGAAAGGGTGATAGCACCTTTTCTTGGTGACCTGGACAATCCCAAGATGGAAAAGGTAAGCTTAATATATTCGATAACTTTCTGTTCATTTCACAGGCACAAGGGGGGCATCCAACTGTACATACGAGGCCTGCTTTGTGCACGGCTGATACAGGGTAGGGTTGTGTAGCTGAAGTTAGGGATGCATGCAGCCACTCGCTCTAGGGGGAGGGTGCCTGAAGTAACATTAAAAAAGGAAGAGGGGGGCGTGGTCATGACTTTGTTAGCAGAAAAACCATTTCAGCAGAAAAACCATTTCATAGCTTAAATACTGTTTATGTGTGCCCCCAGTGGCTTCACTCATTTCTCCTAATTGCTGATAGGAGGTGGAGTACAAGCACTGAAGTGGGGGGGGGGGGCTGACACAAGCTTTGGGGGGGATCGCTCCTACTGCCCCCCCCCCCCTTTGGATCCGCCACTGGCTGAAGTGCTACAGTTGTTCCTGACTAGCCAGCCTTTCTCCCTCTCTCCATTTGTATTGTTTTCTGATAACTAATATTTTTCATGCCACGAGAACAAATCAGTGTTAACAAACAACTTGGATGACAAGGAACTTTATTACTTGGGAGGTATAGTCTGTACTTGAAGTCTGGATTGGTGTGGTAGAAGGCTTTTAAGGGTTATTGCTTTATTAGATGTCGCCTAACTAAACTGATAGTGACATCAACGGAGCCATGGAGAAAATTATTCATATAGTTTTTCAGCAGTGGTGTGGTGATTTATAGAAAAGGAAGTAAAGTGGAAGAAAAAACACCTCGCTGCTGGTTAACCTAGGCTTTAATTAGCAAAGCACACTTTTCCCCCCTTTGTTTTTAATGTATGTTTGCTATGTTTACCTCATTTCGTCCTTAGTTTTATTTGTTTCCTATTTATTTTATTACCTTGTTCTGGGTCAGATATAAGATTCAGATATACGTCGGCTCTCATCGGGTGTGCTCAATGTTTCTTTTACTTAATCTCCGCTATCTTGTATCGTTTTTTCATAATTCATAATCCACCCAGCTTTCCACCGTATTGCTTAAGGAAGAACATGGATACCTCGGTAAGCCATCGCAAGATTTTCATGTGAAGCAATTTGCTTGGGATTTGGCTAAGAAATTTCTCATATAGCAAACAATTCATGCAGTTCCTGGTCTCTTTAGTTACAACTATATGTGTAGGCCCCACCACAGTACAGCAAAACTGTAAACGGGTGTTAAGCATAAGTACAGTAAAACCTCCATAATTCAAACTCGGTTATTTTAAAGTCGTGCCTAATTTGAAGTATTTCCGCGCGCCCGTATTTTACAGTGGAAGTTTAAGCAGATAGTTTGAAGCGGCGGTCAGCATAAGTTGGGTTAAGTCAAAAACTTCGGCTGCAGTGTGCCAATTCTTTCTGATCCTGATTCCAGCGCAAGTCCGCAGAAACGACAGCCCTTAAGAGCCATTAGGCAATCTAGTTTAGCAATGCTAATGAGTGACAGCTGAACCACCTCAGCCTTGCTACTTCCAGCACAAAAAATATAATTAAAAATAAAATACGGTCTTGTAATCGACTTAAATGTGTGCCCACGGATAAAAAAGATTGGCTTCACTGCAATACAGTAAAGATGCACGGGCAGCAAGTTTTATGCTTTTTGCAACGTCGGCACGTCATGATTTACCTATTCTTTCTGGGAATTCAAAGAAATTAATAAAAGTGAGTCTGGTGGCATTCGCGATATATGCGACTCTCCGATTGGTGGTTGCTGGAGCGATTTGTGCACTTGATCTGCTAGCTGTGTTCTCGCCTACAATGCCTACTTTGATAACTCTGTTTGCAAGCTTCAAAGATGACGTTTCTGAGCCAGAACACTTAGCGAATTTTGTCACTGTTTATTATTAAGTTCTTTATTTTACGTGCTAACGCACGGAGGAGCAGGCGACATGCTGTCCGCATGTCACTGTTCTGTTATAGTGAAGAAGTCTTTTTTTTTTCAGTTGATCACCCCCTTTTTTATTATTATTTTTTTGTGATGGCAGCAGCGAGGCCTGGAATTGCCCTTTGTTTTCGGCAATATTGTGGCCAGGTATTGCTGGAAAACATAACCCTTGGAACCGCAAACTCGCCGACACAGCAAACGACCAGCCCTGATTACTTTGAATAATTTCAAGTCCCTTTCGTCGCACTTTTTGTATGTTCCGTTAATTCAAAAATGTGCTTAATTCAAAGAATTCTCACAGTCCCAGTGACTTTGAATTAACGAGGTTTTACACATGTAGAAGCGAGGAACTGTGATTATCAACATTATTGTGCTAGCTCTTTTTCATGTCCTCGGTCACGTGCCCTAACTCGGCATATCGGCAGCCTGCGAGGTTTGATGTTGAGCTCTGTAACTGAAACATTTCCCTGTCAAAACAGGTAAAAGAGTGCTGTGAGAAAGCAGAAGTGGTTGCTGCACCACCTCAAAAGGCCCGTCGCAAGCCTGCTGCTGCTGCTGCGTCCTCGGGCACGAGTAGCACAGAGTCAAAGCCGGAAGCACAAGCCGCCCCAGAGAGGAAGGCTGCAACTGCAGTGGCCAAACCTCGTGGTGGTGCCCGGGTCGTGAGACCGGGGGCTGCTTCTTCTGCTGCGCCATCGTCTGCCCCTGCAAGAGCCACGCAAAAGGCTAAAGCGCCTGGACCTGCGAAAGCACAGTCGGGCAGCAGTGCTTCTTCCAAGGTTTGTGCCACCCCGGCCTCGGTTATTAACTGGAATGGCAGCTTTGCCATTGAGCTGGAGGTTGCATGTGCGGCACCAGTCGCAACAACCACATCTTCAATGCATTGTGATGCAAGACGACTTGTGTTTATAAACGTTAAAAATCTTGGGCGAGGAAAAAATTAATTCAGAGGTCCTGATTCATGCCTTGTAATAAAGTCTTTGTAATTGCCACATAAAAAAAACCTCGATTAGTTATGGTTTCCAGGTATGTTTTCTTCTCTGCTTTTCCTGTGATGGGGGTCAGTAGCTACACCATTCCTATTGCTTAGCACAAGAATGCTTTTTATTTATTGCTTTTCTAAAACATGACTGCTATGGGCACATTGGCCCACCGCCGCGGTGGTCTAGTGGCTAAGATACTCGGCTGCTGACCCGCAGGTCGCGGGTTCGAATCCCGGCTGCGGCGGCTGCATTTGCGAGGTGGGCGGAAATGTTGTAGGCCCGTGTGCTCTGATTTGGGTGCACGTTAAAGAATCCCAGGCGGTCGAAATTTCCGGATCCCTCCACTACGACGTCTCTCATAATCATATAGTGGTTTTGGGACATTAAACTTCACATATCAATCAATACGGGCACATTGGCATCCCATCATGTGCTGAGTGTATTTTATTTTTCTAAGAGTGTTGCGTTAAAGTGCTCATTATGCAGAAATATCAGTGTCTGCATCTTTGGTATTGAGCAAATAATCAGTATTGTCTTTTGAGAAAACTCGAGATAGATGAAAACAAGTATAATAAAACTGTTTTGTTCAGGTGTGAATCGAACGCAGGTTTTCTGTGTGGCTAGAAGGTGCTCTACCATGGAACCATTGGAGTTTTTGAAATTGCTTCGAAAAAAATTTTTAAAAAATGTTGTGTAGTGGGTGGAGTCCCTCACACACGTAATATACTGTACCTAGTGTACTTTTAGTCTGTCCTCGATTGCGACTGCATTTTCTCCCTTTTTTATTGCATATTTTGTAACGCAACCACCCTGTAACGGCCTTCGGCCAACCGTATTGATAAATAAATAAATAAACAAACAAATAAAAATTTCGCATGGCAGAATCGTACTCGAATCACACCAGGTGTCGAAAAAAAAAAGAGAATTGTAGAACGAGTTGGCGGTTCAAAGCTGCCAATCCCTTACAAAGTGTGCACGGCACCTTTCGGGCGATTAGCTTATTTCGCCTATTTGTAAAAGGAAGAATTGTGGCCTAATGGACACTTGGCAACTGTTCATCCAGCAAACATTCTAGAATGGTTTGAAACAGCCAGTCTTACTGTTGAAGATGAAGCTCAGGCGTTCTCCTAGATTTTTTCTTTTTTCTTTTTTAAGGCAGGGAGTTCGCCTCATTAATGGTGGTGTGATAGTGATGACGATTGAATGGATACTTAGATTAACAGGCTAGTTCGTATCACCTGTTGGCATTCTAAGAACACAGTATTAACTGGGAAGGCCTTCACAAGCTTTTTCATGTGCTGAACACCCCATCTGTGCACAAAGTGAGGGTAAATTTTGTATGCACACGCACACACACATGCACCCTATATCTGCACATCCATCTATTTCAGTGGTGTTGCACTCCTTGACTACTTTTGTTTCGTACCCCTTTTATTCTTACGAAGGTCTCCTTGTTTCACATTCTCTGCTGTTTTTGTCTTTGCAGCCTGTGTTCTCCGAAATGGCTCTGGCAGACGAAGAGGTTCAAGGCCGAGCAGCAGCCTTGTTCCCAGAGGAAACGCTTGCGGCTTTGGGGAGCGCAAACTGGAAAGATCGTTTGTCTGCCGTTGAGAAGATGAAGGAAGTTGTCGAGGCTATGGAAGGAAGCCTGCCTGTTCAAGTCATTGCGAAGACGCTGTGCCGTAAACCTGGACTTCGAGACACAAACTTCCAGGTTTTTCATTTTCTTTAATATTCGTATGAAAGCTTTCTCTTCTATATACACACGAAGCGCATTCTAACAAAATTGCATCTTGCACGAATGTTCGTAATGTTCGAAAATTTGTTATAAAAGTTTATTTCCAACACTATGTATCTATTGCAAGACAATTTTCCTTTATTTTGTTGTAACGGGTATTTATTTTTATCTGTGTTCATTATATTTTAGTTTCGAGTTTGTATAAAGCATCGGTTATATTACCAGGTGTGTTGATGTGTGTGCAGATGTACAACTGTATAACTGTAAGACTAGAGCTGTATAACTTCTTGCAATTATACTGTAACTTCGATTTCCAGATTTTCAGACTCTCGATATAGAGTCTAGGGTTTCGTTGCTGTTTCTACTTCAATCTCTCTGCATGCCAACCTATGCATGTCTGCGCAGGTGCTGAAGCTGAAGCTGGAAACCTTATTGGTGGTACTGGGTGGTGGGCCTGTGTCCCTGTGCGTGGCCGATTGCATGTTGGCAGACTTGGTGGACAAGGTCGGGGACATCAAGAATGGCCAGGGCGCCACATCTGCCCTGACGGCCTTAGCTGAGGCCACCTCCCTAGACCATGTTGGCCAGGAGGTACTGGAGCATGTCTCCTACTCGCATTCATTTGATTCTTGCGCTTTAGAAATTCACAATTCATGTGGACGTCGTAGTTTACATCCATTTGTGGCATTTGGCACCTTCTGGGCCAAATTGCTATTCAACAAAATTGCTATTCACCGAATTCACCTTTAGTCAAAAATTTATGCACAAGCCTACTTTATTCACTAAATAAGGTGCTCCGACTTTTCTTTTTTTCTAGCATTAACTTTCTCGGTCAGTGTTTGCAGTTCAAACTTGGCAATGTGATGTTCACTTTTTCCACATTTTAAAATTTAAAGAAAAGATTGTGAACTTCACTGGCTCTTCCCTGGTTCTTAGTGCGACAGGTTAACCAAAAACAATAGCTGCGCATTCTGGTATTCATCGACGCATGCTCAAGGCAAGCATTGCAATGCACTTGGGAAATTAATCTACACATGCTCATTGTAATGAAACATGTAAGCTAGGCAATGTACCTTGGTGTGATATATATATTGATTTCATTTAATTTTTGCCTTTCATAAAAACCGTGATTGCCAACAGTGTTTTTTAAGAGTAAAATGCCACAAAATTCTTCAAATAATAGGGCAGTATGAAGAGATATAGTGTTGGTCATGAAAAAAAAAGCTTTGTAGTTTTTAACATGAGAGCCCTTGACAAAAGTTTACTCCTTCATCCTACCCCCACAATGTCTTCCTTACAGCTGGCCTATACCTTGTGAAGAGCCGAAACTGGGTCAACCTACACAGCTATACTCAGCCTAAGCACCTGAGTTGTCAGGTGCTATTACTCGTAGTTTGCTTTACTGTCATGACTAGAATAGTCTCTTGTGCATTTGCTAAGCATAGTAACTGTGTTAACACAGGAAGTAGATTACAAACTCTGCTTTGCTGCAGCATCTTAGGCAAACTGGGTTTTAGCTTGAAGCCCTTTTAGAGCATGTGTTTATTTTAAACTTTTAGTTAAAATATGCTAGATACTGAAGCTTTCAGGTTGCTTTGTGAGTTTCTCTTGTATGTTAGTACCACTTTATTTTTTTCCTTCTCCAGGTTCTCCAGCTTTGTTTTGCCCAGAAGAATCCGAAAAACCAAAGTGAGAGCCTGATGTGGCTGGCCAATGCTATCAAAGAGTTCGGGCTCAAGTAAGTTTTTTCAAAAACTGGGCAACTATGCATTTCAGACACACCGGGTTTTAAGTGTGGAGCACTATAGATGCTCGAGATGTCGTATACTGCCACTGCATTGTGTAACGCAGGCAAAACCACGTATAGCATAGCCATCTGTAACACCAAGAAGTCTTCCTCTTCTTGTTCTTTGGGTGCCGCGATGATGATAATAAGTGTGGAGGAAATCAGGAACCCGGGACGTCGTATGCTGTCACAAGCTGTCACCACTTAGCATAATGCACGCAAACCCGCATTTAAAAAATAAAAGAAAAAGGGGGAAAGCAAGGGATACATAGAAGAAAAGAGGGAGAAGGGAATAGAAAAAAAAAAGAAAAAGTAAATGCAGAAAACTTCAAAGAAGACAGGAAAAAAAGAGGGAAGAAATAAAACCGAAGAAAAGCAAGAAATGCCGCCCAGCTCTGCAAATCCTTCGGGATTTGCACAACTAGTGTGAAATCACCTTAATTTTTTGCCAGAGCAGTCAACGATCTAGTGTTGTTTGAAGCATTGCAATGTACTTCACTTGTCTGATGTTCACATACTTGTTATTTTGCAGGGTTCCAGTGAAACCAGTCATTGAAAGCATAAAAAAAGGTCTGGCTGCTTCGAACCCTGTGAGTATGAGCCAGAGCTTTTTTTTGTGCTGTACAGTGCGACTGTTCACCACTGTTGTTGCGTAAATGTTGCATTTTGCGTGTGAGGACTTGTCTGAGGAAAGTGCAAAGAGGGTGCAAATGACGGATGGTGAGACAGCAAAGCCAGGTGTTTCCGCAGTGCAGGGCTTGCGATTACCACCATGGCTGTGGAAGCTTCCTATTGCTTTTGTGTGAAGGTTTCTCTGCGCATTCACTAGCGACTGTTGGGTATTGTGAACAGAAGTGGCTCCATCCTTGTAAACTGTTTGTTAATGGAGACCTTTTAATTTTACATTTTCTTCTCAGTGTTAATGTAGACGTCCTAGCTGCATTTTGCGATGTCAGACGATCACTTCAGTAATATTCAATGAGTGAATTTGACTCTTGTATGAACAGGCAGTGAGAACAGCGTCCATCACTCTGGCTGGTGTTCTGTACCTCTACATGGGCAAGACGCTGAGGACCTTGTTTGAAGGGGAGAAGGCCGTCCTTGTGCAGCAGCTTGATGCGGAACTTGCAAAGGTTGGTGGCGTCATTATACACCTCATGCATGTTGATGGCGTTTAGCCAGTGTTGTTTTAAGCTCTTATGAAAAGAAAGTGCCATTGCGGAAATTCGCCGATTACCTTTCAAGTATGGATGTGCGAATATATGAAAGTTTTGAATATTCATCAAATATTGCATTTGTGATGTTAGTATTCAATTCGATAATGCATATTCGATAATTTAAAATATTTGAACAATTCAGAATATTCTTCAAATATTCTATCTTCACGAATATTCTGTCACATGTCTCGCTGTGAAGAACTTCAGATTTGGCACATTTCCAATAACAGCAGTGTTTACTTCATGCAGTGATTACTAAGTTAATGCAGTTCATGCAGTGATTACTAAGACTTCGGCACGAGTATTATATCGCCTGCACAGCAATTCATGGAAGCTTGGTGACGGCCATCGATGAATGCGGTGACAGGTCATCGTGACAAACCTACCAATGATAAATATCTCAGTTTAAATTGTGTACTGCTTGCTCGGCAGTATGTGGGGCTTGGTTGTTTAGCGCTGTTACTGTTCGTGTAAGCGTACCAACCACTCCATCTGTTGCTGCATTGCTCATCGAAACGAAAGCAACTCGTCAATGCTGCATTGGGTCGACAAAATAGCTGTTGTAGCATATATCGGTTACGTGGCGAGCGAGTACGAAGAAAAAACGTCTCTGCACAAGCGCAAGTGCACGCGTATATTACAGAGAGCGGCACGGACTAAGTGAGCTTGGTAGGCGACGCACTGCACGCAAGTATAGCACTCGGCTTGACGTGATGATAACGCGTTTTGTGTGTAGCTGGGCCATTTTTCACTAATGAATGGCCTTGCGAACATGCGCAACAAAGCCTTACAAGTCGTCAATCGGCTGTGCCGCTACTTCAGCATGTATTCTCTTCATAGTTCCCAAATTATTTCATGGTCGCACATATGGTCATGTGAATAAGTTGGTGTTTCTCCGTGCAGTGGCAAACAAAAGGCCACGCACTTTTTTGTGCAGCAGCTTACAATGGCGTCATAACATATAGTTCTGTAATGTAAAGCGGCAGACAGAAATTTGAGGCACTTAATGCGTAGTTTCACTGTGTTCCCGACAGCACCTTCGGGAATGCGTCGTATACACATCGCACTCGCGCGGCAGCGTCTCCTGCAATCAATACTCTATAGCTTCGTTTGTGTGATCTCGCTCTTTTGCCAATATCAGTTAACTACCATTAGCAGCCAGTGCGCCGAAAGGGGTCGCGATGCAGCTTAACAGTGCTCTCGTCGCTGGGAGTTGTGGCTCCGTTAACAAAAAGGTGTAATTGGGGTGTCTTTCTACCGCACATCAATAATCGCCTATCTCACATGTGCGTCTTGTGCTATCACAGCGCCTGGTACACCTTGGCAACGATCGTGTAGCTATCAGCGTGACAGAGTACTCTTGATCGGAAAATGGGGAGTGGGCAGTCCTCGAGAAAGGGAACAGAAACAAGTCAAATAACGAGTATTGCTGTGTAGTTGAAAGACTCCCCAAGTTCTCCTATTTGCCTCAGTGGCTTGACCGGAGAGAACAGGAGCACAAATTAAAAAGAAAATGATAAAATCTGGGGTTTTACGAGTCAAAACTGATAGTGTGAGAATCTGGCTGAATTGTGACCACCTAGGCTGCTTTATAAATCGCTTAGTCTTAGGTACGCGTGTGAACTGTTACATTTCACCTCATCAGGATATGGCTGCCATGGAGGAATTAAACCAGGGGCCTCATGCTCACTACCACTAGTCATCATGGCAGGTAGAAAACCTTTCTTTTTTTTGTAAGAGCAACCACAAAAAATAATTAAAAAGCAGTACGAAAATTTTGTTCAACATGAGAGTTGAACACAAGACATCAGAGTCGCAAGCTCAATTATTAGTCATATGCTTCCTGGCAAGTACTGGTGGTGAGCATTTTCGTTTTTTGTGCAATAACAGACTACCGTATTTACTCGCGTTATGATCGCACCCCTAATTTTTGTCATCTAAATTCGACTTTTTTTTCCCCCGCGTAATGATCGCACCCTGAACTTGCCGTATCGATATGTCATGTGCCAAGTCTAGCTGAACACGTCTATCATTATTTCTGTGATCTGAAAGAGGGCATCACTATGCTAATGTCGTAACATTACTGAAATAAATGAAAGCATTCCTTATTTAGATGGAAGAAGCTGTTTTGACGCACGTGACGCACTCAAAACCTCCATAGCTGACGCAAATAAGAAAAAGAATGGGTAGCCTTGCTCCACGGAGTGCTTCGCTCCGTCAGCCATGTTTGTTTTGACATCCCGCACTGTTACAGCGGCGGCCACATGTTGGTCGACCTTTGTTCATCCCGCAGCAATGTTTTTTTTCTCTGAGACCACATTTTTTTTGTGTGTGTGCCTTGTAATCGTCTGTTGAAGCACCAGTTCACCATGGGGCGGTATGCGAGCTTTACTGCCGCGTTCAAGCTGAGGGCGCTTGACTACCCGCTAGAGCACGGCAACCGCGCTGCCGGCAGACATTTCGGCGTCGACGAAATCTGGATTCGATATTGGAAAAAACAGCGTTACATGCTCATGGCTACAAACAGCACGCGATGGGCTTTCCGTAGACCCAAATCTGGCAAGTTCCCTGATATTGAAAAGGCAGTCCTCGGATACGTGAAGGACATGAGCAAGGACGGTTATGCAGTGTCATTAGACATGATACGGACGCAGGCGTGCACAGTTTCCCGGAGGTTGGGAATAGCCACAAAGGACTTCCGCGCCAGTTCAGGCTGGACGACACGCTTCATGCGGCGGAATGGACTATCGCTGGCATTTCCAACGTGCTCGACGGAACGGAAGATGACCCTCTGTGGGACAGTGAAGACACTGCCGGCTCCGACAGGGAATCGTGTGGCGACGGCCCTGCCGCCAGTGATGCTTTGGAGTCTGAATGTACGTTAGGGGGTCAGAGAGGTAAAAAAAATATAAGGGCAGTGTGCCATGCATGTAGCTCCTGCGTAATGTGTGCATTTTATTACAAAGGTAAGCCTTAATTTACTTTTATTTTTAATTAAGTTCATGATAGCTACCGTAAGAATTCTGATTAGCGACTTTTTTACGTTTTCTGTGCTCAGAATGTTTTTTCACGGAAAATTTACCCCATGTAATGATCGCATCCTGAAGTTGGAGTAAATTTTTTTGAAAAAACAAAGTGCGATCATTGTGTGAATATATACGGTAGAGTAGCTACCATTGGTACTGTTTCCAGCAGAAATATATGATTGAGTGAAAGAATACTGGCGAATAAATTTGCATCTTTTTATTATTCGATTCTTATTTGGAACTATGTATTCATATTCAAAAATTTTGATATTCGCGCACTTCTAGTTTCAAACTACCACTGAAATTTTGTGCGCTGAATGGTACTGGCCGTTCGATTTCACTAGCTCTCACCGTATATCTAAAGACATTGCAATCGCATCATGAACCACCATTCGAGTGCTACAAGCACCACCCACACCCCATTTTCTTCAAGTAAAGCCACCTCAAGCACTTGCGTTGGTTTCGTACGAAACCGCAACTTTGATTGCTCGCGGCCACCTACGGTTCAGCATGTTGCGGGAACTTTGTACAAGACGTTAAGATTGGGCGCCGAAAAGATCGCACTCGAGCATGGATCCAGGAGTAGCTCGCGTGATACAATGTTTAGGTTTGCGGCCTGTCTACGGCGACAAAAGTCCACAGCGATAGTGCAAGTCTGCGTAGTGATAGCGCAGGCTAAAGCTCGCATCGGAAAGCCGAAAAGTTTCTAAATTTGTGAAGGAGGTAGCAAACACAATAACGACCACATTTTTCCTAACAGGAAACTGAAAACGCACTTGATGGGGACGCAATCACATGATCTATGAGGAGCACGCACAGCCGAAGCCACGCCAGCACTAAGGTTACCCCGATATCCAGGCAACCGCCCTTCATCCTCACTTGGCGAGCGCGGCAGCTCTGCCGTGGTCTTTCTTCTTTTATTTTTCCTCGCTCCAGTTAACATAATAGGGCATCGAATCGCAACCGTGCAAGTGCGATACCAAGCTACTGATTACGTCCAACTATTATGGGGTGCACCTATTATGTGCGGGAGTAAGAAAATCTTATTTCTCATGACCAAACTGGGTGTACGTCTATTATGCGAGTAAATACGATACTCCAAAAGCGGCCCTGGCCTACTTCACCCTTTCCTTCGCTACGCTTCGTTCATAGGCTCGTCTATCCTCCTCATTATGCGAGGGCAAGAGGGAGGGGTGCACGTACCTGCAAGCAGACAAATTTTTGTGTGTGTGTGTGTTGGGGAAGGGGATACTCAAGTGGTGACATTGTTCAGTGCTGAGGATAATTAGATTGGGGGGGGGGGGACAAAAAATTGTTTCTTGAAATAATTGGTTCGCCCACGGCTCGGGGCACTGCCAGATTTGGCACTGTTGATCTTAATGGCATTCTGAACTCAATGCGCGAATTTACTTTAGATCTTGAAAAAAAAATATTGGAGATGTTTTAAAGGCCCTTTAAGTAGCGAATTTGGATATGAATGCTCTTTTGGACCTGCCAGGTTAACCCAATCTTTTCATGAATTATAAATTCGCCTTTCAAGAAGGTCCTGCTCTTCACTGTTTCACTGTACCTTAGGGAGTTCTCGGCTTGTGAAAAAACACTTGGTGCCTCTGTGGAGTCATCGTAGATTTACGGCGTTTGAGTAAAGGAAACTGCAATGGATTACTGTGCGTTGAAGGAGATTGAAATCAGTTCAGGGTGTGCCTTTTATGTGTAACAATTCAAAAATGTTTCAATAAAAAAGGAAAAAGCTCAGAACAGCTGTTCTGGTGCAAGATGCATTGTTTCGTCCAAGTGTTCATAGCTTTGCACTTTCGATCCTCCAATTGCAATGTTATCTTTCACACGTCCAGCTGGAAGGTCAAAAACCTCCCGCGCCCACTCGAGGTGTGCCAACTTCCTCGGTCAACGAAGGTGGAGGTGATGCCCCGGAGGCTGCACAGGAGGAGCAAGAGGCTGCCCTCGATATGGAGGAATTGGTTCCTCGAACTGACATCAGGCAAGTTGTTAGAAGGCATGCTGGACTGATGCTTTGCTGCTGTTTACCTTGGGAACATTGTGAGCAATTAAAGTATTTGGAAACGTTCAATTTTTTAAAATTCGCATTTATTGAAGGGAAGAACTGGTAAACAGAGAGAAACCATACTTAAAGTTGTTCAATTGAATTACAGAAGGTAACTTTAAATTTGTAGACAAGACAGCTCTGCAAGTGGAAGCCAAACCCACATCTGCTGCATTTTACTAGCAGCGTCTTTTCCATTCAGCTACTCACCATTAGCATTTTCATAGGTGTTGGTGTACAATATGGGAGTGCCTTGCCAGGGCTGTTCATGGCCATGAGGGCCGATAAGGTGCTTTCTCCACGCATCAGGTCAATGCTTGTTAAAATGCAAAGGCTGGTATGTATAGTATGATTTGAACGGCAGCATGCAGTCATTCGAAAACTGGCCGCATCGACTGCTGCCACATGTGTGTACGTGTGCATGTGGGAGAGAAAGTGCATACTCGCTCTGTTACACGTACATTATTATTCCGTGTCTATTGAGAAGCCCAAATTGCGAGCTTCATTTCAGCTAGTGTGCCGCTGCTGTAGCAAAGTTTTTAAATAAAGGTGGTACGGTTTAAAAACAAACTAAATAAAGCTGTTAGTTACAGTGAGGAACAATATTCGTTGCTTGGCAGCCCAAGATGCATGTCGAATGTTTGCAGTGCGGAGATAATCGCACTTGGTCTGAACGCTCTGTAAACTGGTTGCCTCTGTCATTTGAGGTTCTCCATTCATGCCAAAATATCTACGTTCTATTTATTTATCCCAGCTTGTACGCACCTTAAAGGGACTTTAAAGAGATCTAAAAAGATCAATGACTAGTTAAATGTTGAAACTACGCTACATCACCACTCTACTACCCTACGCTCACCAAAAAATTCCTAAAATACCCTAAAAGTAGGGAAATTACCCTATGGTTGGCTACCCTGGTCCACTTGTCGGAACTCATGCTCGAGCTCACAACCCCTGTTTACGGATTTTATCCTCCCAAGCCTCCATCATCCCCTTCCTGCCGTCTCTTACTCGTTAAAAAGCTCGTTTCGCAGAAATTATGGCGTCAGCATGGCCTTCATGGTTTACAGACATCCTGTATATTGTAATGTCACCGTAATCTTGTGTGTTAGAAGTGTACACTGCCACCGGGTGTCGGAACACGCGATTATCATAACGACTATGTGGTTTAAAGGTGGCACCCCATTATGAAAGGCGCACATGTTGCTATGCATATTTCCTTAACACCACGTAGTGCGTCCGCAGCAAGTTAAAAAACATTACACGCGCGTTTGCTCGTGGTTCAAAGCGTGCCACTGATCACACAGAATGTGGCCATATGCGATAGCTTCACTCGTACAAGCCACTTTCAACTTTATCGATTGCATTATATAATCCACATTTTAAACTTTTCGAGCAAGATGAAACAATAAAGGTAGCTAGCATTAAGTTGTTGAAGTACGCACTAGAGATAGGATATTTCTATGCACTCAAACATTGTTATAACGAAGTTGAAGGGGAGCCACAATTATTTCATTATATTCATTATTGCGTTATATCGATCATAACAGTTTCTGGCAGTTATGCTCAGATGGGCGCACACCTATAAGCATGCAAAGAAGGAAACCGCCTTGCGGTCCGATTTACCGCAGCGCGACTACGCGTGCCACGGAAAATAAACTTAGTCAAATCTCATTAACTCGAACTTTCGGGTAATTCCAACTCACACTGAGGTCCCGTAAAAGCTATGTGTATTCCCATGGGCGAAAACGCCCTGTAATTCGAACGGGCAAGCCCTTCCGACGGTTAATAAGAACATTCCGCGCTCCGAAAATGCTCTCGGCACCATGTCCAATGTCGCGGCGGCACCTCTAAACGCTGCGTGCGAAGAAGGAAAAGAAGAAAAGGAAAGAAAAGACTATGGCGGATTGTTTGCTCTTCTTAAATGCCGCTCTGCTACACGCCTGTTCCACGCTTCTCCCTTTTCAGTCTCTGCACGTAGAGACCCTTCTCCTTCCAAGGCCGGGCGCGCAGAGAGAGGAAAAAAAAAAGAAAGCTGTCGCGGAGAGTCCACCTTTCTCGGTGCAGATAAGCAGCCATTGTAGCAGCAGAGACTCAGTCGTTGCCGTTGTGAAAGGGAAATCGCTTTACACCGCAGCGCCGCTTCTCTGTCATGTGGCCCGCTGAGCGCTTCCTCAATCGTCTCCGCTGGCTGTGTGAGGAGGTCGGCTCTCTTGGCCACGCGGGGCGTGGCTGTAGGTAGGCGCGGAAGTTTTGAAAGAGCCGTGCCGAACGAGCGTCAAACTTCGCAGAAAACGCTATACAGTCGAGCCCACTTAAAACGGCCCCACCTAAAACGAACTTTCGCTTAAAAGAAACAATATCCGTGTGACCGTGAAAATATACATTGGTTCAATGGCACAAAACACGCAACGATTGTCCCCGAGCGCCGCTGGTCGGGTACAGCAAACGGAGTGAGCGGTCTGCCGATTTCCCGGGAAACAAATTTCGACCACAGATCAGGCATCGGCGATGTGCCCATACATTCTTATTGTCAAACGCCGACCCTGCCTCCGTGACCCTCTAGTTGCCGCTCTCCCCAACCCATGGAACAAGGAAAGCTGTTTCCTTCCTCCATGCCCCGACTGCTTTTTGTTATGCACCCCTCCGTCCTTTGTCCCCCGCTACTCTGAGCACCCCGCATCGCCAGACGAGGCCAGAGTTTTTCACACTGCCACCGATCTTTCGAAGACAGGTCGGCCATCTACCCTGTTTTTGATCGCTGGTTGGCGTCGCCGGCCTGGAGGGACCAGACCATTTGCCAACATTGTCGGCCACCGACTGTATACGATAGTCTGCGTCTAGTGCACGCGCGTACTCTACCCCACCGACTCTGCGATTTGTTTCATGTTTAGGACTTGTTCTCGCTCACTTCGCACTCTGCCCCGCATGCCTTCCGGGCGCGTGCGGAAGAGCGAAAATGGCTGTTAATTTGCGTGGAACAAATTGCGAAATATCGAAGTTCGTGAAGCCACGCAAGCCCGCCGGTGCAACAAAACGATTTTTTTACCACGGCCACGCGTACAGATCCCGTTGGCCATGCTTTGACTTTTGCGCATGCAGGCACTCTTTCCAAGTTTTTCTACGTGTGAGTTTCGCGGACCTTTCAAGCAAGCTACCCAATCTCCTTCCTTCCTGTGTGTTTCGGTTTTCAAGGTCGCCCCTCCCGCCGCATCCTCCCCTCTTTTTATCGCAACTCCTTGCCCTTCTCTCGCAAGTCTGCTCTCCTTTCTTTATCACAGCCCCTTCGCCCATGAAGGAAGGTTCCTCCGTGCCTTCGCCTGTCTCCGCCGCTCCGCGACGCCCGCCACGCTGGCTTGAATTAGTTTCGTTTTCTGGCTGAAAACGGGCCCAGAGCTGTTCCACGCGTTCTGACACGTGTGTCGCGTGTGCACCCCTTGATTGCTCTTGGTATGCGTATGTAGTCAAGATGGCAGACGGTAAGACTAGCACGCTTTTTCCTGCCGCTCAACAAAACCTCAAGCCAAGTGTGACCGCTTGGCTTGAGCGTAATCCGCGCGTTTGGTGCCGCGTTGCTGAGTGCTTGCTCATAGCTGTTGGCCATCTGGCAGCCAACTTGCCGCTTCGGGCGTCCCAGTATTCAGCTGTGGAGATGGTGAACATTTCGTGGGCGGCGGTGACGGCTACTTGCGCGCGAAACCGTTTTCGCGAGGCCGACTTCGTCGACGTCGGTGTTACGTCCTAACAGGACCACTGCGGCGGGGGTTTGTGGCAGTGCATCGTCAGCTCCGACCTGGTAAAGGTGGTGGACAATCTGTTGAGATTGTTTAATTACGGCGGATGATGATGCCGAAACTGCGGAACCATGCACTAGTTGGGACATTGTGAATGAAGTACGTGGCTAGAGCGATTTTGAGGAATCGGATTGCGAGAACGACGAAACTTTGGAGCCACTGCCTCATGCAGCTTATGCCACGGGCCTCGGCAAACGAGCACCCTGCCGTCTTAAATGAACTCCAGGCCGCCCTTATCGCTTCTGCTCTTCGAAACAAGTGCATCACGGACTTTTTTGGGGAGAAAATTGTTTTCACTCGCAACTTTTTTCAAGAGATGTGTTTAATTTACTACGAACTTCAGGATACAGCGAACGGATGCCGCGTCACACTCAGGTTTGTTATAAGCGAGCTTGACAGTACCTGACACACTAAGGTTGATTTTTTATAGACTATTTGATGGACTAATTTAGTTTGTTATATCTATTTACCAGTCAATTTTAGTTCGTTAAAATAAGGTTTAAAATGTATGGTTCTTAATGGAGATTTCAAAAGGAACTTCGTTTACTTCGTTATATCCATTATTTTCTTATATCCAGGTACGTTATAAGGAGGTTTGAGAGTAGTGCTCAGCTCTCAAAGGCGAAGCTTAGGGTTCCCCCAATTTTTTGTAAAAGCGCTTCAGTATTTCCGCAGGCGAACCTTCTGCAATGAAATTCATATTGCTTTGTCTTTTTCAAAATTAACTGAACCCTTCAAATTATAAATCAAACCGATTTTTAAGTTGAAAATTGTAGTTACCTCGCTTCTCACAGTAGCAAATGATCACCGCGGGTTCGCGCCTAGCGAGCCACAGGGCCTCGACTTCATCACCTACTCGCGTGTAGCGCACCACTCTGCGCGCGCTCAACTAACAAGGCGTTTTGCGCGGCGCGGCAAAACAGACAGTGTTCGAATAAAAAAAATACACAAACACTTTATTGCCTTTGGCAGCACCTCGAACAACAGTACAACGTCCGCTCCCGGGATGCGGGGAGTAAAGGCTCCGGCACGTGGACGTTCACGATAAGGGGAAACCGCGAGCACGTCACAGCTGGCAATGGCAAGCTTTGACACGGCGGTCGGGTAAAGGTTCCTTGCGGCTGTGCTGCGCACTCTCACGATGGCCACTGGGCCTGGTCGCGAGAGTTATGGCAAATTTTGTACGCGTAGGCCTATGGCAAGTGCTGCTTGATGTGGTGCGACCACACCAAGCCGCACTTGCCGTAGGCCTACGCGTACTCAGGCTAGCACTCAAGTAAAAACGCCTGCCTGGGATGCTAAGGCCCCCCAAGCAGGCTACAAAGGAGACGCCGTCGAAGGAAACACGTGCTTACCAGGCGCCGACGAACAGAGGAGAGAGACTTTCCGGCGCGCACATGACTTGGCCTCGCTGATTCTCGCAGCCCTCGAGAACACGCGCCCATGCGGGGCGCCATCTATCACCACACACCGTTACCAGAGCACGGGAAAGGGAAAAGGAGCGGCCGTACGGCGGGATGCCCTCGAAAAGGTCGCGGGCGTGCTTCAGATCCCCACAAAATCAATCCCATAAAATCGTCAGACATAAGCCTCTTCCATTAACTTACATAATGTTCCAAGTTCGAGCATACTTGTGCCTGCAGATTTTGTTAAAACTAACTTTAACGTATTCTTAAGGGCTGTATCATTTCACTGGAGAGTGCAGTGCTGCTTGGGAGTGTGGCATCATTATGTCAACTTAATCTCCAGAGATTGCGGCTCTTTGAGCTCACGGACAGTCATGCCATCAGGCAACAAACAAGTGTACATTTATTATCCTGCTTTTAAATCGCAACGAGGTTACGAGCCGAAACTAAAACATCACTAGCGACAGGCATAAATAACCTTACAAAATATTCCAAATAGCACAAGCAACATCATGCTTGCAAAGTAGGCTTGTGCGAATTGTAAATTTTTTGTTCAAAGTGAATACTGATCTGATTAGAATTATTTTGAATTGAATTTTAGTTGTATATAGCGCATATTATGAAGAAAAATTAGCATATTTTTCATGATCTGACCAACCTGCAAATTTTTTAATTGAAACGAAGCATGTCAAATGACAATCTTATTGGTTCACTGAGAAGTTGAACAAACTTTGAATGGCAGCAGGATTTGACCATCGATAGAATGCAAGTGACTTCCAAAATGTGTTATGCTTTAAAATTTCTAATACCGAAGGAATATGAGCCATTATAACAAGCTTTTAAACTTCAAAAACGAATGGATGCGAAGTTAATACATCTACAAGTGGGGCTTCGCGGCATTCCAGATTTTTTTTTCGAAAAGATGTTTTTTTGTTATAGCACTTCTTTACTGCAATGGAACCAGCTTTACAGGCAGGTTACACTTAAAATAATTTATTCGTTCATTTCGATCTTCAAAACTTTAAATAAGTTCAATTCGAATTGAAGGGCATCTGAACATGTTAATATTTGTTTGAATATATGCACAACCCTAATGTACAAAGTACCACAAATGCAGTGTCACCAACCTTCAACTCGTCGGGAGGAGTCCACGGGAAACGAGCTGTGGTACTGTCTCCATGGGCCCACTGCAGGAGAGGTCCGTTCCTACCAAACCGTAAAGACTCTTTACTGTTTCCTGTGTGCCGACCTAACCTCTCCAGCCAGGCGGTGCCACCGACATCACTGTGCTAATTCTATCTCGCGCGACCACACAGCCACCTCTCCTTGGCCGCTGTCAAACCTAGCTGCGGCTAATATGCTAGACACGCGTGCGTCATCAGGCGCAAAGACTTTAATATGGGTGATAGCACCTCCGCGTTATACATGTCCACATGCGCTGTTTTATTCCTAGAAAGGCCATTTTCACGAAAAGGAATATCGAGGGACAGCTACAGTGTCCATATAAAGGGAAATCCCAGCTTTTGAATATTATCGTGCATTTTTTACAAAAAAAGTTACCAAGTCTTTCAGTTTTAGCTGGATGCTGTCGCCACTATTTTCTTGGCAGAAGTGACCTGAAAGAGACCGCAAACATTCAAATCCTAGGTAATGAACCAGGAAAGTGGTCTTCATACTTTAACCTTATGCCTTCCAAATTATACATTTTTTAATTAGGGAAGCAATTCTGAATGACTTTTTTTATTTTCCTCTGTAAAACGGCATTAAGCAAAGTAGACGCATTAAAAAGTATTTTGTATTGCAGAACACGCTGACGAAAGTTGACTATAAGAGAGAGTTGGCTTTTCTGCCAACTGGACAGGGTTGCACTTTTCCTTGAAGTATTTTGTGGAAAATAATAAAATGGTAATGCAATCTGTGCATGAAGACGATAACTAAAATGCACTGACCTGATCAGTCTTCGGTAAGGGACGACCTCTGCTAGCTCGTGCTAGTTGGCATGTGAAATTTTTGGTTCAGCCAAGCTAGTCTAGGTAGGATGAAAGGTTAATGAAAGTGAACACATGCATTCATGTTGTAAATGGCGGCAAACATTCGAGAGGTTCAGTATCTTGTGACACACTGCTACGTGCCAAAATATAGCGGAGCTAGGCTTCTTTCGTAGTGAGCTTAGTGGCATTTCGCTTGAAAAATAATGACAAAGCCTCAAGGAGGTTGCTGCAATTGAATTGGAGAATCCGGTCAAAATGATCGATTTATGGATATTTTTTTCTGATCGTAGTAAAGTATTATAATGATTTACGCTGTTAAAATCAAGGAAAAATCACTTTATCAGTGTGTTATCGTCGAAAACCACAAAAAATGTCTTCAGGAAGTAGACTAAAATGTAAGTGAAGTAAATCCTGAATCAAAGAGGGGTCATCTGCAAGGCGTTCTGGTCCTCAGTGTTAGGTTATCGTGTTTGTGTATAGGGGGGGGGGGGCTGACGCAGACGCGCTTCGCTATCAGCGGTGACCCGGACTCGGACTGTTGGGCTTCGTGATGTCAATGCTCGGTGTGATAGTGGCTCGATCATGTATATAAGCAACCGCCCCTTTTCCTTCCGGGTGGTAAAACAGTTGGTTGTGTGACCGAATAAACATTTGTTGCACTTAGCCACCGTGTGCTACCTGCCGGTCTCACCCCTGTTTAGACGAAGATATAATAGTGGCGACAATGATGGGATCCGAGTGAATCAGCACTGCCGACAGACGCCAGGCACTTTTGGGAGCGGAAGATTTCAACTTGGCAGCGGCTGGCAATTTGAACCCTTCCTCGAGGACGGAGACGAGGCTTTCGAATCGTACATCGAACGGTTCGAGCACTTCCTTCGGGTGACCCAGGTGAGCGACGACCTCAAAGTTTTGATGCTGGTTATCGCTATTGGGAAGAAAACCTATCGCACGCTTAAAAATCTGCTAGCTCCCGCGAAGCCCGAGGAGATAGAATATGCGCAACTAATTCAAGCCCTCAAGAAGCATTATGCTCCGGAACCCATGGTCATAGCGAAACGTTTCCGCTTCAACCGCCAGATTCAGCAGGACACAGAACTGGTGGCTTTGCGTTAGAGTTAAAGAGTCTGGCTGCCTCCTGCAATATCGGGGCATTTTTGAATGAATCTTGGCGGGACCGTTTCGTTGCCGGGCTGAAAGACGAGACAACGCAAGCAGAGCTTCCGAAGAGGGCCACACTGACGTTTGCAGAGGCGTGCGAACTAGCCCGAAGTATTGAACTAGCCCGTTCCGAGACGAAAAAATTCCAGCCCGAGGGGCAAAAACTGGGTGTCCACGCCGTACAACGACAAGCTCCGAGTTCAATGTCGGGACAGCCGCGTGGAGATTACATGGAAACCAGAGCAACGAAAGAAACCACCGGTTGGGCTTGCTACCGCTGCGGAGCCACCTCCCACACCGACGAAAGGTGCCCGTTCAGGAAATACCGCTGCCGCGCCAGCAAAAGAGTGGGCCACTTGGCAAGAGCGTGCCGATCGTCCGCCAGCACAGCGCACTATGCGGAGGACAGTAGTGGTGAGGACTATATTTTGCTACAAAATATATTTTCGTGTGCCGAGAGTGTCCGAAACTATACTGTAAACGGACGGGTCGGGGGTCGTAATGTGCCGACGCAGATAGATACGGGCGCGTCTGTTTTTATCGTCCTCGAGACTCTCTATCAGCGACACTGGGCCGGGAGACCGTTGTTGCCGTGTAGCATAAAGCTAAAAGCCTATGGGGGAACGCCGTTAGCGGTTCTGGACAAGCTGGTGATGTCGGTAGAGCACAACTACCAGACAGCGACGCTGCCTCTGATCGTGGTCCGTACGTTGCGAAAGAGTGAGACTGCGTTGCTAGGGCGAGACTGGTTGGAATCTCTTAAATTGGAGTGGTTGAGTGTGAGTGGGGTGGGGATCGATCGAGTAGCTTGCTTGATTGAAAGGCTCTCGGAAGTGTTTGAACTAGAGCTCGGACAGATAATGGATTGTCAAGTAAGCTTGTTGCTCAAGGATGGCACAACACCGGTCTTTTGTAAACCTCGACCGGTGCCCTTCGCACTTCGAGGTCCCGTTTCCCAACAATTGAGGGCCTGGCAGAACGCAGGGGTGATAGTTCCCATTCTAAAAAGCGACTGGGCCACGCTACAAGTGGTGGTTCCAAAAGGAGACAAAACGGTCAGGATTTGCGGAGACTACAGAATGACGGTGAATCCCTGCTTGCGCACCGATCATTATTCGCTGCCAGTCATGGAAGATTTGTTTGTAGCCTTGCATGTGTGCAAATATTTCACTGTGCTTGACCTTTCAACCGCGTATCAGCAGCTGCAGTTGCACCCTGACTCGCAGTTTTTGCTCACAATAAATACGCCCATGGGGCTGTTGAAGTTTACGCGCCTACCGTATGGTATAACCAGTGTACCCTCGATATTCCAGGCAGTCATGGACCATGTTCTAGGAGGCCTAGATATAGTCGCCTGCTACCTGGGTGATGTGTTGATTGCCGGGGAAAGTTTTGAGGAATGTTGGGAAAAGGTGGAAAGCGTGCTGACAAGGTTCAAGAAACGAGGCGTTAAATTGCGCAAAGAAAAGTGCAAGTTTTTCGAAACATCGGTGGCGTATCTGGGTGACGTGCTGGACGAAAATGGCATTCGAGCATCCGAGGATAAGGTGCGCGCTATCAAAGACGCGCCAACACCCAAGAACAAACAGGAGCTTCGAGCATATTTGGGCATGCTCAATTTTTATGCCAAATTTGTTCCGAACATGTCAGCAGAGCTGGAACCATTGTACGTGTTGTTGGGCGAAAATGTTAAGTGGCAATAAACGGACCGGGTGGCGGATACTCTTAAGAGATCTAAGGATTGGCTTATGCATCCCAGAGTACTAACACACTGCAATCTGGATCAGGAACTGGGTATGGTATGCGACGCCTCGGCATATGGACTAGGGGCGATTTTATTCCATAAAATCGCAGGGGTCGAAAGACCGATAGCGTTCGCATCGAGGACACTAAGTCAGGCAGAGCAGGGCTACGCCCACCTGGAGAAAGAGGCTCTTGCAGTTATTTTCGGTCTAAAGAAGTTCCACAAATTTTTGTTTGGTTGAAAATTTTCCGTTTATTCAGATCACCAACCCCTGGTTGGAATTTGCGGGCATGGCTAGCCAATCTCTACAATGGCAGCAGCACGGATACAGCGGTGGGCCTTCATCCTTGCAGCGTATTACTACCGATGGGTCTACCGAAAGGCAAGCGAAATCCAAAATGCCGATGCCCTTTCACGGCTACCACTCCGAGGCAAAGCAGAGGAGTCAGAGGGCGTTTATTTAATTTCAGTGCTAGACGAGGCTCCATTGTCGGCAAAAGAAATCAGATCGGAAACGCGTAAAGATCGATTGCTGTCCAAAGTGCTGTTTTTTACGCAGAACGGGTGGCCTTCGCATGTGTCGGACGACGATCTCTCATCATACTTCGTTCGCCGTAACGAACTGTCGGTAGACCAAGAGTGCGTAGCTAGGGGCAATCACGTGGTTATACCAGTTTCGTTGCGACAGAAAGATTTAGAAATGCTGCGCGAGGAAACGCAGAGATGACTCGAATGAAAATGCTGTCAAGGAGTCATGTCTGGTGGCCTCGCTTGATGCTAGACATAGAGCAAGCGGTGAAAGAGTGCATCACTTGTCAGTGGTCACAGAATGCGGCAGCTAGAGTGCCACTAATGTCATGGGGCTGGCCAACGCGTAGATGGCAGCGAGTTCATCTGGATTTTGCGCAAAGGGACCAGCATTACTTTTTGGTCCTAATGGACGCTCATTCGATGTGGGTTGAGGTGTTTGTCATGACAACAACAACAAGTAAAAAGACAGTAGAGAAATTGCGAGGTGTTTTTGCGGCCCACGGACTACCAGAGGAGATCGTGACCGACAACGGGCCCCAATTCACATCGCAGGACTTCGGAACATTCCTGAGCAGGAATGGAATTCGTCATTCCAAATCTCTTCTCTATCACCCAGCTTCGAGTGGTAGCGCCGAACGGTGCGTTCAGACCATCAAGAAGAACTTGTTTAAACAGATACTAGACGAAGAAAGAAAAGGAGACAAGAAGTCCATACAACATCGCATAGACCAATTTCTCTTCAGTTATCGCAACACCCCGTCCAGCACCACTGGTGAGACCCCGGCCCAGATCTTCTTGTCGTGGCAGCCAAGAACCAGGCTGAGTCTGCTGCACCCTGAAATGAAACAACGCATGCGCGAAAGGGGGAGCAGGCGAAGCTCCGCGCAGACCAGAAACGAGGGCCATGGAGAGACTTTACGGAAGGTGACCAGGTTTTGGTAAAAGGGCTCCGCCCGGACGACGACAAATGGTTGTTGGGTACAATTGCTCAGCGGTGCAGCGCCTGACGCAACTTTTGCAACACTCGCTGCAGCCACAGATTCACGAGCAGCTGACGAAAGGAAGTCTGCTAGAGAAAATGAGACAATAAAAAAAGAAATGGAGGCTGTCACATCATCATCATAACATCATGATAAAGTGAGGGAAGAAAGGTGAGTTGCCATGGGGTCACTTTTGAAGGTGTCAATAGCGCGTGCACGCAAATTTTACAATTTGTGTAAAATACCTTTCAAGGTGTTCTGGCTGCATGATATGCACATGTTCGCGGGAATGGATCCCACAGGCTATCTCGGCTGCTAAATTTTGTGTCTGTACCCTTTAACTTCTTGCCCGACCATTGACGAGTGTAGTCGAGATTTTCTAACAGTGACCGATGACCACTATAGTCATCGGTCATTTAATTTGTTTGAAAATTTCGTGACAACTCCCAAGAATTAGGCGTGACCGAAATAATGCTCACTATACTTGCCACATTTTTGTTTGTTGACGTTAGATTGCCGCATATCTAAGACATTTGTGTCCCAGCTTTAATTTATTGCTTTTTTTCATTATATTGTCTCTCAGTGAAGCCACCTTTTATCATTTTCCACACAATTAGTGAATCAATGCTATTGAATTGAAAGACTGGTACCTTTATTTACAAATAAAAAATCTTTACAAATTGAGCAAAATTTTTTTTTCAATGATCCTTGCAAGTTTGTTTTTTCTGTTGTGAAAGGGTTAAATTGACGGCCATCCACTTAGTAATTACCGCCTCACCCTACTTCTTTGTACCACTTGCTCAAACAGTGAATGTCGGTACTGCTTCATGTCTTGATAATAGGCTACAAGCGACCACGCAGCCTCGTTATTAAGAGGGATGAGGGTCTTGAAAAGTTTATTTGTTCTATTGTCATGAAAATTGCCATGCATGTGTATCACTGAACGGAGATTTAAAATGTGGAAGCAGATTTCAAATATCTCGCTTAGAAAAGAAGTAATGACAAATTTTCACAATATAATTTGGTAATTTCTTATGGGTGATTATAGTAACTTGCAATAAAAAATTAGTTTTCGAAACTTCATAGTTCCTCTACAAGGTTCATTCCACAAACTAAAGCGAACTAGACTTTAAAACGACTATTCAGAAATCGGGAATTCAGGATCAGGAATAATATTTAAACATGGAAGGTAAAAATGACCTTCCAGTAATCGGCTGCTTTTTATCATATGGTTACATTTTCATCAAGGTTGAGAGAGAAAGAAAAGCTTTCACTTGCAGTTCAAGTGCTGTGGAAAAGAGTGGAGCCAAGTTTGTTTAGATGTCTTCACAGAAACTTTCGCAAAACTTTCGTAAGGCAGATCCACTCCAAATAACAATGCCAAAAAAGTTAGGTTTCAAGTTTTAAAAACATTTGTAATTTCGTCTATCAAGGTTTTACCAAAAAGAAATGGTTTTCTGCCATAATAGAAAATTTTGCCAAAACAGAATTTGGACTATAAATACCACAAATCGCAATTTCCGAAAGTCCAAGTTTGTCATGGCCCTGCAACACTTTTTGAGCATGATCGGGAAACGCTGCTGATCGGTGGTAGAGACTCCCGAGAATACTCAAGCATAATATTATAGCGCAGCACACAGCACCTGGAATTCACATAAATTCTCAGTCAGCTAAAGATCCCTTTCTTCTCTCTAGAGTTGATAAAAGAAGCTAAAAATCTCTTGTCAAACCTGTTCTACCATCATTGGTCTAATTGAACCGGGCATGTTCTGTCGTTGCAGAGATCGTTGTCGGAGGCCAAAACTTGTCCACGCGTGCGCATGCGATTGCACTTAAAAAGCTGCGTATTCGGGAGAGAAAAAAGTGCTCTAGGTCAGGAGGCTTGTGTGACTTGGGTATTTTCTCTACTCGTGTCATGTCTCCCTGCTTAGCTTCCAGCGCTTTCGTCGGGAGGAGAGAAGAGAGCATGCAATTGCAACGTGCATCAAATCTTTGCAACTCCGCTCGTACTGGACGGATTGATTCTAAAAATCTTTGCGATGATGTTTTTGTGAGACAATAAGCTTTTTTAATAAACTCCTTAGATGGCTACTTAAAAAGTGTTGCAGGGACCCTTTATTAATCAATTCTCTGTTTAGCACGCTCCTGTTCTTTCAGAATTTTACACTTTATCGGTCACACCTATGCTTGTTTCCACTATTCTACATCTTTTTCACACAGGATTTCACGAAGACTTGACGTACAGAATGCGGAAATGCAAATATTTTACTGTACTCTTTAGAGGGTGCATTGTAACAGTGGTGCGCGCTGTGGACACTTGCGACTGCTAACTACTGCAGTGGCGTCTTGTCCACGTTTACGTTGGCGCAGGCGTCCCAAGAGTGGCAATCCTTCTGGAGCACGTCCGCGGTCACTGGGCGTCACTCTGAGCTCCGACTTGGAACGCATGCTGGAGGAAGCAGCGGTGGTGCCGTCCAAAGCTTCAGGCATTCAAGAGGTGGATGTTGACGCCATTCTGGCGGAACCGTCCGTTCAGCTGCCTCCCCGCAGGCAAGCCCACTTATCGAACCCCTTGCATTTTTTGTCGTTGCATCCTGGATCTTTCGCATTTGTCACCAGGCTGGCATTGCCATCTTGTTCTCTGTTACTGTAAAAGCTCAATAATTCGGGTTTCATGGAACTGGAAGAAACTGTCCAAGTACATCATTGGTGAATTGTCTACGCGATAAGGAACCAAAAAAAGCATACTAAATCAATACACTTTCATTTTCTTGAGGATTACCTTCAACTCTTAAAGTTCATGATAACAAAGTTACATGTTTCATGAAAATAAATTCGTTATATCGGCAAATTCGTTCCTAAAAGTATATTCCTACTGCTGTATCTATTTTAATACTGTTCTTCATTTGCTTCGTTATAGTAACATTTACTTCATTTTAATGAGCAATATTTCATTATGTTCTGGCTTGTTACCGAGGTTTGAGTGTATATCTAGCATCTATTTTGAAAATTAGTTATGTAGGCTGTAATTTTCTTCATTTGCAACATCACAATGATACCTTACTCTTGAGCCGAAATGTGCTCTGAATTCATGCCTTATCACGTATCAGTAATGGGATCATATACTCCTTTCAGAAAGCCTGCAGCTGTTTCAGTTGTCTGGAATGCTGTTTTTGTTCCTTTGCGTCTCACAATTGCAGTGCTTTGCAGGTGGAGAATGCACGTCGACACGTGTTTATGTGACGCATGTTTATCTCTGCTCTAGCTCGGCTGCGGTTTTTATCAGGACAGGCGTGAGCGGGGACCACGGTGTGAAAGCCAGGCGATGGATGCGTGCCTCGCAGCGTTACTTTTAGTATGGATGAATGCTACAAGTGTGGCTGAGGCTTGGGTCAAGGTGCCAACATCTAGGCGTGTTGGAGCGTTGACAAAAATGCACTTCTTGCATTAGAAATGCGGCCGAATGGGATAGGTGCGGAGCAATGGTGCATTGCAAGAGTTAATGACTTAGGCCACGGTCATGATGCATTGCTTCACTTTGCCACTACCAGAGGCCACGACACCCCGTCAAAAAAGAGCACTGTCGGAGAAAAGTGGTGTATATAAAAGATGCGATTATAAAGCTTCTGCAGTGTGTGACCATGGCACCGTGAATAGCGTGCCTGGAATCTGTTGTGACTGAAGGAGAGATTGTGGGTACGACTCCTGCTGATAGAACTTTTTCTTTTCATCATTTCCGGGACAGAAGTAAGTCGCTGCAGCCTTACGGGCATAAAACACCTTCGTGTTAAAAAAAATATATAAAATTTCTTCACCTTTAAATAAATGCCTCCCTGGGCGCCGCCATAGCCCTCCTTGGGCTGTGCAAATTGGCGCGTCCCCTCGAAAATGCACTGACAACGCTGCGTCCTTAGCCTTTGTACACCCGCGCACAGCCCATCATGGCAGTGGGACACTCTTTTTCACTTCTTATTGGAGATGGCTTTCTGGTTGTCGCAAGAATATGTTTCACATTGTTTCTATTTTGGAGAAATCCTTCAGGCTCCTGCAGTTTAGTCGAGAGTTGTGGAGATTTTAGTTCCATTTGGTGATAATTCTTTTTAATGACAATGTACCAAACCAACCAATTAAGAACTTTTAGTTCAATTTGTAAATTTTTAAGTTGGGGAGATTTGACTGTACAACGTTCTACTAAAAGATTTAAACACTGACCTATTTACACAGCAGGCTCAGTAGCTCATTAGCGCAGACTGTGCTGACAAGTTTTTCGTATTGTGTACTAGTATGAAAGGGTGGGCTGTAATATTGATGCAATATGTCCAGTCTTCACTGCGAGCTGATTCTTGTAGCTTTAGAGATCTAAGCCCACTCGCTCATTCAGTTACCCTGCTCTCTATGCATATGTAGATGTGCATTCTAAAGTTCAGCAAAAAGATTGTTTGATATAGTAAATGCACCTTGCTCTGAGCAGTAGCTTAATAGTGTTTCTTAATCCTATATGAAATATGGGTGCACTGTACGGTGTGTAGCTTGCTTGGTGGCTGTGTGGGGACCGGAAAGAATGCATGGACGACACGAGTGCAATATTCCCGATACTAAAGGAACCCACACAAAGGGGGGAGAGAATGCATGACAGCATGAAGAATTGTGCCTCTGTTCGACAGGATAAAGTGGGACCGGATGAGTATGTTTTGGGCTTTGTGCTTTCTCCTGAAGTTTTTTGTTCTTGCTAAATAAATTCTAATTCAAATTATTCATTTAATATGTTCGCGCTAGTATATATTGACTTTGCTCTTCTCAGCCTCTGCAGATGTTGCATTGCTGTGTTTGTTTCACTTCCCAAGTGCCCTCAACTCTTCCTCAATTCGCTCGTTCTTTTACAGATGTCTCAAGAAAAGTGCCAGCCCCCCCAGCCATACCCGCAGGCTGCCCCTCGACACTGATTCCCTGGGCCTCATATCGCGGTTGTCGTCGCAGGAGATTCCCGTTGTGCTCGAAGGATTGGCAGAGGTACGCTGCATGTAACATTGCTCATCAAAGTGCTTTGTTCCCGCTATTGATAACAACAGTATGTTCTCAGATAAAAAAAAACTACTCTGCCTGAAATAAGCCTGTTAACAGTTCCCCAGCTAACATTGATTGCCTTTCGATGAAGTGACCTCTACTGTACAGAGGGCATACATGTATCAAGTCTGAATGCATTGCACAAAGGTGAAATGCTCAATTCTCATCACGTGCAACATTATGGCTGGTAGTGCATCAAATCTTAATCTTTCAGCCTCAGCTTGTAAAAAGGGCCCTGTAATACATTTTCACCATGATCAGAAAACACGAGTCGACACCAATGAAAACACAATAGCCAAACATTGCATTATAGCACACCAAGCAGCATTTCGCAATTCATTTTCAGTCAACTCTAAATTGTTCTCTCTCCTTTCTGCAAACAATGCCATATGACTGCGCAGTGTCCCTAACTGCACGACCATCAGCCGAATTGAGCAGCGTGAAGTTCAGTCACTAAAGCGGCCACATGCCTGCCCGTGCAATTCCACTGCAAGAATGCTGTGCATTCAGATCATGACAGGCCTGCAACATCATTTTGTTTTTTTTTCATACTATTCCTCCCACTTAGCAACAGGTAGTTGTCTTCAAAATGTGTTGTTATTTCAATAACAGCTCACACTTTCCCTTTGCCATTGTAACTTACAAGGTATTTCTTTTTGTTGCAGATCTTCAGTGAACCGCTGCATGTAACTGAGGCAAGGTATCAGCAGATGATACAGCGATCCGAAGAGATGACGAAAACAGCGCGTCAGATAATCGCCGACTTTTGGAGTCGTGATAGAAGTCAGGAAGACTCTAAATGCTGAGCAGCAGTGCAGTCGAGTTCTTATTTTAGGGTTGACAGGCGGGCTAGTTGGTACAATTGTCCCCAGTTGTTTCCCTTTCTTATCTTTCTGGCATATAACTTCTTTTCTGAATAAACTGAGTTTCAGTCTGCGCTTGTTTGTCTCTTCTCCCGTGTCCCGTTGGTTTGCGCTTCTAATTATTCCATTATGAGTTCTTGTTTAGCAGACAGCGGACAGTTTCGTCTGCAGCACGCATTTGACGAATAAACTACGCATCATGTGTAAATACGTGTTGTACCGATTACGTTAGTTTTTTGTGAACGTGCTTTTAGTTCATCTGCTTTTAAATGTGCTTTTAATCGCGTGAATAATTTATTCCACCGATGGAGTGCTGGTGTTTATTTTCTGCTTTGAAGGCGTTAAGCATGGAAAGAATGTATTGGTGCTGAAAACTGTTAAGATAAATTATTTAAATTATTTCAGAGGGTTTGAGAGTTATTTTTTTTTCGAATATGTGAAAACAAGGACTGTGTTGTTTTAAAAACCTTTGCTGTTGTGGTAGTTTTTTGTGCACTTTGACCTCTTGCCCTGTGTATTCTCAAGTCCCTTGGATTTAGCATTAATAGGTCAATTGACTCGAAGGTCATGCGATTGAATCCCGGATGCTATTTCTGCATTATATGTGAAAATACTTGTGGCCGATGTACTTAGATTTAGATGCATGTTGGAGAACTCCAGTTGGTTGAAATTCCCAGAGCCATCCTCTACGGCATTCCTCATTATCATGCTGTGGTTTTGAGATGTTAACATCAAGAGTTATTACTAATAAAGTAATTTTACTGCAACAATGAGGCCACCAATGCTATGCTTGCCTCTAGTAAAGCTTGAATAATCTTTCGAGTTGTAGTATATGACACGACCATGTGTGTGTTTACAGGTGTTATGAGCAAAAATGTTTTGCCTAAACTTCTGCCCACCACTGGTCTGATCCATACTTCATTCTAACATGCCGAGCGAAAGTGCAATGGCTTATGTGAGCAGACTGCAAGATATTAAATGCGGAGCATTTCTTAGTCGCATGATGTTGCGCTTTGGCGTCGGCGTTGTCCACTCCCCCACTTCCCATACTCTCACCTTGTGCTGGCCCAGGAAGACACCTGCAAAACTGTCGCTCCCTTCACCCTCTCTCGCCTTCCAAGGCTGACGCAGAGAGTGTCTGCTAGTAAAATGACTGCTCATGCTGCACAACCATTCACTGGCCACCCCGTATCATTAGGCACTGGATCGCACGTTTGGAATTCAGTCAAGGGCATCTTTACTTGTCTTTCGCTCGACGTTGAAGGCAACGATTTTTCTTCTTCATTCAATAAACAAGAACAATAAAGGCAAAGTAACGATTAAGTATTCCCAAGCTATACCCAACTGCGCAACATTCACCTGATACCCCCCAACTCTGCGACCCATTTACTCGCGTTCCGTCGTGGGAGGATGCAAGCGGCAATTTTTTTTCCAGTCATTCAACCGTACCTAGAAATGCGTGGTAATGCTAGGTTTGAGATTAGGTCTTTCGGGACAGGTAGGTGCCCACTTTGGAAGCTGCCATTTGCCGTGTTTTATTCACGATTCCTGTCATCGAAGCACTCATCTGATCAGCTTTCTTTTTTGTCAGATGGGAGAACCTGACTGGGAGAACCTGACTGGGAGAACCTGAGCTCAACAAGCGATCTTAGTTCCTCAGTTAGAATAGTATCCTGACGCCAACTTCTAAGCAGCCTGTGCAAACCTATCTGACACAGCCCACCGGTCGGGCAACAATGACTTTATTTGGCATTGATTTCGTCTACTAACATGTTATACTTGTGATATAATCCCTGTGATATATTTACTAACTGTTCCTGTTGCAGCTGTGTAAGTTATCCTGCTGCTGAAGACAATATTTACCTGTGACCTCAAAGTAGTTTATTATCTGTTCGTTACCACATTACCTGAGCTTATTAAACAGACTTGCTCATGTACATGTCAACTCTCTTTTGCATGATCAATGTTATCAAAGTTTAGTCGGACATCTGCTGTTACTGAGAGCACCATTTGCTATGTTATGTGTGAATGAATATCCGAAACTTCTAACTGAAATCAGATACGCTTTGCCATTCAATATGTGAACTAAGTATTGTAAATTGTTAAATGTCTAATTTAACTTTAGTACCACAGATAAGACTTGCGGTCGTCTTCAGGGGCAATGACTGATGCAAGGATTGTTTCTGAACAATTCTGCTGTATTGCACCAGCGCAGTGAGCTTCAGCATGTGCAGTGAGCTTCAGTACATTAGCTTCAAGCCACTGAAATAGAAAATCATTTTGCAACCTGAAGAGTTAGTTCTAATTAAGCTAATGCATCTATGTAAGCCACACCATGTTTGTACCTATTTGGGAAAAATATGCAGCAGTGTTGTATTGGACACAGGCTGCAACCAGATTGGAGGAATACTTCCACCTGTCGTGGGGATAATGCCCTAGACATGACCACCATGTCGGTTCCATACTTAGAAGCTCCTAATCTGTATGACATAACAATACCGTTTGCTTTCTTTTTTTTATCAAATACAATATGCACAGCCTCTATTTAATCACCTGTTTACAAACGACTTATTCAATCAACTACTGTAATGCATTTTACCTTATATTATTCTTGGAAAAAAATGTTAGACTAACACCCCTCATCACTGCACAGTGCGAACATAAACACAATGCTGAAGCTTTGAGGAGGATTTTTAAAAAATGAGCAAATGTTAAGGCAGTGCAGCGTGCAATGAAATGAAAAATGACTGGCGTAAAGAAACTAGCAATCCTTCTGTTTACGAATACAACTGATGAGCGAAGCTCCTTGGAAGTGGGACGCAAACGACTATGCGGCTCATTTTACTGCTCACTTTCATGAAGGCGGTAGGGTGGGGAAACGTATTTAGAACCAGTATAGTTTCACATCTCCGCTCGCGATCCAGCACACATGCCTGACGCGTGAACACAGAAGCGAAGCGGATGCTGTGGCGAGCTGAGCCGCGCGAAGAGTAGCGTCCACACGAGCGATCGCACTTGAAGTAAGTCGCATATACAAAGAAAAAAAAGGAAGAGGTGCTCAAGGTCACTGCCTGCGCACGACGTAATTTTATTACCCGTGCTTCCCTGGCTGCTCAGCTTCCTGTGCTTTTGTCGAGACGAGAAAATAGAATGGGCATTTTTTTTTTCCAAGTGCTTTCATGTGGACATCATGAGCAACATGCGAGTCACAAAGGATGACTTTTTCGGCAAGAAACACCACAAACTAAGAACGAAAAAGTGAAGGAGCAGGAGAAAAGTGGATAGAAGGAGAGAAAAGGAAGAAAGAAGAAAAAAACAAAAACTTATACAAGAAAAAAAAGAGACAGAAAGAAAGAAGCAAAGAAATAAAAAGGCCACCCAGCTGAGTTTTTCCTTCGGGCTTCCTATTGCTAGTGCGAAGCTGCCATAATGCCTCTTTATTTTTTCGCTCTAAGCTTCGTGCCATGCAATACCACGTCCGCCCATTTAAACCAAAAAATTTAAACAAAAACAATATCCACGACACCTCCTGAAAGCATATACAAAATCAAGTGAAATGCCTATCTACTTTCTTGGATGAGCACCATCCAAGATTTGGCGAGGTCACCAAATCTAATTCGAGGCTCTATAGCGCTGAAGCGTTCTTAGGCGATTTGCGCTCACATTTATATATGCGCGGCTTGAGACCATGAATGAACGGCGCCATTTCTGCCCACAAACGCCATTGGAAAATCACCGCTCAGCTTAAAATAGTTATATTTGTGTAAGTTTAAGGCATCTTTGTGCAATATGCCTGCCGTGATAGCTTATAGGGGCTCAAGTTTTCAACTGTTAAGCTCGAGGACACCGTTTCCCTCTTTTACAGTCCCGGCGGCCTCATTTAAATGGTTGCAACTGCAAGAACAGCCTTGTACTGGCACTCGGGTGGACGTTAGAGAGCTACAGGTGGGCCAAAGTTCAATCCCAACTTCCTTTCTTTGTCATATCACGATTGAATGAATGTCTAGCAGGTAACACTTGCCAGAATGAAATTGACCTTTAAAAAAGATGACCCGGTATTCTAATCAACTATTTTGTAAATAAATAAGCAATATCACGTGTTATTCTTTGGTTCAAGCCTTTTCGTGCCAGCTAGCTTGGATCGCAACTGACTATACTAACGTAAATTAGAAATGAACATGCGACTACCACTTCACTTCTCCTTCCTTTTTTTGTTATTTGCTTTTGCATTAGTGGTTTTTTGTTAGCCATTGCGCTCGTCTTGAATATTTTGTTTTATCCTCATAGGGTAATTTGCACTGGTTTTCAAAGTGTGTGCGACACGATCACATCATACGTACTCCATACCTACGTGATAAAAAAGAAAATGAAATGGCGTAAGATATTTACAAGACGCGCCGCGCCTCCTGGACACCTCTCTTTGTAGTGACACTGTCTTGTGCACCCAGCAGTACTGCATGCGACATTAAAAATGAAGAGGTAAAGAAAATCAAGTCTACATAACAAAAGAATAATCGCAGGTTCCCTTGCAAGAGCAGATCCACCTCCAAAATTTCGATGTCGCGCGGCACCACGTTGCAGTTTGTTTAGCAGGAAAAGATTAAAGCATCAAAAAGTTCAAGCCTTTTCACAGACTTGTAACTACAGTAGACATTTTCGCATTTTTTTCTTTCTCTGATGAACTGCTCACTTTTATTTGGTTAAGCATTAAAAAAGAAGACAGCAATGGGAGATATAATCTTCCTACAGAAATGATTCAGCCTTTTGTTTTTTGAGATACAGTAAGCATGCATATACGTGCATGCGCGAGTGAGCTGTGATTGACAAATTTCGTTCTAGAGAGAACTGCAACTGTGAGCTACAATGAGGCCATTCTACTACTGCTTTTTTTCTTTTCTTAGTTTGGTTACAATGCGATGGTGTCTGACACGATAGATCATGCATCACCACCATTACTTCTTCGTACCAAGCGACCCTGCAAATTAAATCCTGTGCAACTTGCATACTAAATAAAATGAATTATATTATTTACAACAATTTTTTTTACCCTAGGAAATCGTACCACGGCAATTCAGAAAAGCCATTGTGTTCGTTACGGTGGCAGCAGTCTTGAGTGTGGTTCCGAAAAAGAAAAATACAGCAAATCTCGCACTGTGCAGTTGAAGCCTTGAAACAGCAAAACTGGACGATTATGCAGACTATTCTGGATTGTTTCTATGCCTTAGTTAGGTCATCAGTTTGTTTCTAAGTCGTCACCAGGTTGTAGCTAGGGGATTCCAAGTTGTGTGTATGTTGAGTCTCAACGACGATAGGATCGAGTTAAAGCACAGACTCATAAAAGACACGATACGGACACATTGTCATTTAATGCCAAATGTTGGCAAGTTCTATTTGAGACCAGCACAGGCACCTTTAGTCATTTTGGCCGTCCACGGCATTGTATACGGCTGGAACAGCGAGCATAAATGGCTCGACTTTGCACATTCATCAGGAAAGGCCATGCGAAAAGTCAGCGGGATTGCCTTGGCCGTCTGAGATGGCCAGTTCAAACGTACAGGGCAGGAATCGTCCCATAGTCGCAACGTAAAAGCGGCATTCCCAATGCACTCGAATCCCAGGCAGCTACCCAGAAACCAGCTGAAAACAATGTAACAGCCAGGAAAATGCTGCGCCCGGCAACGTAACAGCAGGATTCTAGTATAACACAAATAGGCAAATCATGCACCGAGTAGTAAATAGTGGGTGCGATGTTTGCTTTATTTTTGCCAGTGGTCCAGCCTTCTTCTTTTGCCAGTTTTTCACTCGTATAAATACTGCATCCATTTGACAGACAGGCACAGGAGCCACTCAACAAATATGCAGACTGGGTCGCAAATACAATATTTTCTCTTTTCTAAGCACCGTTCCACCCCCACCCACCTCTTTTTTTTACACAAATGTGGGAAAATACACACAAACCTGAGCAGCTCTTTTCAGCAAGAAAGAGCACACAAGCAAGTCCACCAAGCGCATTTTGTCATTCCGTCGTTGAGCCAGATTTTTATTTTATTATTTTTCCCCAGGTTTTCAGGTGGTTCGACATCTCAGGCACCACGACATCATCTTGATTGATATGTGGGGTTTAACGTCCCAAAACCACCATATGATTATGAGAGACGCCGTAGTGGAGGACTCTGAAAACTTCGACCACCTGGGGTTCTTTAACATTCACCCAAATCTGAGCACACGGGCCTACAGCATTTTTTCCCGCATCAAAAATGCAGCCGCCGCAGCCGGGATTCGATCCCGCGACCTGTGGGTCGCAGCCGTACCTTAGCCACTAGACCACCACGGCGGGGCACGACATCATTTTCACAAAAAAAAAAGCCAGGAAATGATTTTTTTCTAAATATGCTATAGTAGAGTCAAAGTTAAACGGTAATGACAATGGAGCTGATGCCAGCCTCAATTTTGAGTCGTGTGGCAGCACCACCTGGGAGCATTGCTCGATAAACCTGTTGGCACGCTGTCGAAGCTTTTGTTGAAAACATTTCAAGGCAATCTTACACCAGAGTTAACGTCAAGTTTCAAAGCAGCAAATGTGACTTGGTCGTGATTCAAGATGGCACAATGCCTGTGCTGCAACAGCAAAACGTTGCAGCCAACAAAACTTTTAAAAGTAACCTTCGACAGAAGTACATACAGTCGGTGCACATCCTCAACCAAAAGGAGATGCCGATGTGCAAGCTGCAGAAAGCGTCCTTGCCAACCATCGCAGGGTGGATTTCAGATGCATGAAAGCAGGTCAAAGGTGATGATGTGGCCAAGTAATTTAAAATGAATGTAATTACAAAAGGTTTTGACAGAATGGAAGGCAACCTACTATGGCATAGCGAGATTGTTGCCTCAAGCGGTGCATCTGACTACAGTCAGTGAGCGACGGAGTGCCAGACACAAGCAGTCGGCTCACTTTCTGCACCAATTTTTTCTTTTTAATATAAGCCAAATAAAATGATTTATGTTTTATCTTGTTCCCACCGTAATGTTGCTGTCGTGAAAGTAAAAAGGGGTGAAGTCAATTTACACTTTTTAAATATGAGAATCAACCCCCTCCATTTGGGCATCACAATCATAAAAAAGTGTGATTTAAATAACATAAATGTGGTACGTGCACAGTGAAACAAACCGCATGAAATGCAAGCCTAAATAGCACACAACTTATGTTAGCACATGCAATGAGCAGATTGACGAATTTCGTCTACACCAAACTGATGTTTGCTTGGCAGCTGCAGGAATCATACCATAAATTACTCTTATTTTAACCAAGGGGTTGAAAATAAGTAAAATTACACCGATGTAAGAGTCAGTGTTAGGTTTACGAAATATCTTGCATTGCATTATTACATTCAAAGCAGGATCACATACTCAACAAGCATATGTAAGTATCATCGGCCGAACAGACACAAGTGCACAGAAGAGCTAGTTTGAACCATGTACCAAAATGTTTCAAACTAGCAGAAATACAAACAGTAGGCAATCAAAAATTGACAGACTTCAGGTAAAGATGAAATCTTGAAGTGAAAAGAAATTGTCGAACTGGAAACGTTGCAGCACTAAAACATGGCTTTTCCAACAAAATCACATTCAAGACAGCCCAGCCTATAAACAAAAAAAACTGAAGACAACTTTTTGTTTGTTAAATAATAATTGCTGAGATTTCACTAGCCAAAGCCTTGATGTGACTATGCGGCACGTTGTAATGAGGGGCCCCGTGTAGTGTCTGCCACATGTTTTTTTTTAACAAGCATTGATATCACACGGTGCCTCTAGCATCTAAGTGATTGTGAAACTCAAGTGTCACACATACAAATGACTCATTAAACCACTCCTTGCAGCTGCTGCATAATGACATACTGCACACTCTCAATGACATTGTCAACCCATTCACTGGGTTCATGGCAGGAAAAAGGCCTCCCTGTCGACGATTTCCAGTCGGCCCGGACTGCCTCTATGGTCGACTCACTCCACCTGCCCATCTCGCCATTTGATATTCGGTCACACTAGGCTTCACTTTCCTTCCCCTGGTGTCCATTTGATGGTGTTCACAATAGAAAACAGTTCATCGATCATGGTAGTCCTTCAGCTCGTTGTTAGGCTCCTTTGGATTCCACAGTCCCTGATAAGAGAGTTGGCGTGAACCACGGTGACCGGCGAATGAAATGTCCTGCAAGAACAGAAAGAAAAGGCCAATTGAAGTTTCCTTTAGTCTACCACTTCCCAAGGCAGCTGCAACGCCAGACTCTGCTACAGGTTACGTGCAGCCATTGCTGCACACCTGGGTACTCAACTAGACATGCACACAAACACCGCGAAAAATGAAGACCTGTTTGGTACAAGCGATGACCCGAGTGATCTTACATGGCAGCACCCAACTGTTCACCTGCAAGCAGTCTCAAATGAAGGACATGCTTTCACAGTGTACGGGCACCAAGCGGCACGAAATGCATGAGCAAATTTGAGTGACATGTTGAATTCTTGGACCAGACTCTAAACGGTGTAACTATCCTATCTGAAGTGCAGCCAGTTGTGGAATAAATGGTGTCTTCAATAGTATAGCAGAGTAGAAAAAGGTTTTCATACATCACAGACACCAACCCATCTGTGACCCACATGTCTTACAAGCTGCACACTTGCGTCTCGTGCCAACAGTTGTTTCTTCCGCTTTTCTTTCAACAACATATTTTCCATACAAACATCCTTCATGCGGCAAGAAAGCCACAACTGCACCAAATTTGGAAAATTCATACAAAGAATGTGTAAAAAGGAATAATGAGCACAAACATGCCACTTTTTTTTCTCACTGCTAGCAGATTGCAATGAGCCAACCCAAATTCATTGTGGCACATTGTCAGGATACAATAACAAGCAGATGTACTGAATGCGATTCCCGCTGAAGGCTTTATAGAAATGCCTCAACAAATAGCGCTATCCTTGGAAATTGACATATGTTCCCCAAAGCAAGTAGAACACTGGGCCGCATGCCAGAATTTCATCTATTGCGTGATTATTCTGCATGATTGGTGAAGAAGCATTGTGCTTAAATGAGCCAATTTTTAACATGCTGCCTATATGTTTTGTAATTTTTCTGACCGTGCACTCACTCAGTGCAACTCATCACGGTTAAGTCTAATTCAGTTTCCTTTCCAAACATCTTTCTGCAATATTTCTATGAACACTTGCAGATTCCTATTTGGCACAAACCAATCACGTTTCACAGAGTCTGCAAGTAATCAAGCTCAGCTTTGCGAGAGCATAGCAGAGCGGCTTTTGAAGTGACGAACCTTTCAGTCGAGTTGGACACCCACCAAGCCGCACCGATCACATTTCCTGGTGAATGCGCTCACTGGCACTCATGCCCCCGTCCCCAGCCAGTGGCTGGAAGGCCCAGAAGGAAGAAAGGAAGACGGCGGGCCATTGACATCACGGTGGCGCTTGACAAAGGCACTGAACGATGACACACAGTTGCCCACAAAGTGGTAGGCCAGACCTAGAATGGCCAAGTCCACATGTGGCTCACTGGGCTCACGCTGCACAGCTAATGCCTGCACACATCTGGGTATCTATTAATCTTACAAGCCAAAAAAGAGAGTTTTTTGCATGCCACCCTTGCCCTACCGAGGTTTTTGGCCAAACATGATGCAAAAGCACATTTTCTTTTATTTCCCATTTTGTTCTTCATCTCTTGAAACAACTAAAAACTTTTGAAAGCCACTTTATTCACAAACTCTAATAACTAAGAGAGCGCTGGGCACTCTCTTTGAGAGAGTACTTTCTTGTCCCATATTTCACTCTCTTTTTCAAAGTAAATCACCTCCTTGTAAGCCAGAGTAGAGTGACTCCCCCAGAGTGGGCGAAAGCACCCCCCCCCCCACTCAATAGAGTAATGTAACGCTGCCCAAAGCAGAATACCATAACCCCACCGAAGAGAGTTGCAGCCGACCTCACAGAAAAAAAAGCTGAAGTTGGGCCTTTTTATTGTTTTTGATGGATTTCATAGCACGCACAATGCCATCATCATCATCATCATTATCAGCCTGACTACGTCCACTGCAGGACAAAGGCCTCTCCCATGTTCCGCCAGTCAACTTGGTCCTGTGCTTGCTGCTGTCATTTTACACCCGCAAACTTCCTATTCTCATCTGCCCACTTAACCTTCTGTCTCCCCCTAACCTGCTTGCCTTCTCTGGAAATCCAGTTAGTTACCCTAATGACCAGCAGTTATCCTGTCTACGCACTACATGCCTGGCCCATGTCCATTTCCTCTTCTTGATTTCAACTATGATATCCTAAACCCCGGTTTGTACCCTGATCCACTCTGCTCTATTCTTGTTTCTTAAGGTTACGCCTATCATTTTTTTCCATTGCTCGCTGCGTCATGCTCAACTTGAGCTGAACCCTCTTTGTAAGTCTCCAGGTTTCTGCTCCGTAGCTAAGTACCGGCATGATGCAGCTGTTATATACCTTCCTCTTGAAGAATAGTGGCAATCTATCTGTCATGATTTGAGAGTACTTGCCAAATGTGCTCCATCACATTCTTATTCTTCTAGTTACTTCAATTTCGTGGTTCGGCTCCACGGTTATTACCTACCCTAAGTAGACATAGTCTTTTACAACTTGAAGTGTACTATTACGCATCTCGAAGCGCTGCTCTCTTCCGAGGTTGTATATTACTTTCGTTTTCTGCTGATAAATTTTAAAACCTACCTTTCTGCTCTCCTTGTCTAACTTCGTTTACATTGCGATTCGTCCCCTGAGTTACTCAGCAGTGCATTGTCATCCACAAAGCACCCAATATAAGGTACTCTCCATCAACTCTTAACCCTAACTTTTCCCATTCTAGGCCTCGGAAAACCTCCTGTAAGCATGTGGTAAATAGCATTGGGGAGATTCTATTCCCCTGCCTTACACTCTTCTTGATTGGTATTCTATTGCTTTTTTTATAAAGCACAAAGGTAGCAGTTGATCCTCTGCAGATTTCTTTCAAGATGTTTATATATGCTTCGTCGACGCCCTGATTCTGGAGTGTGTGCATGACTTCTGATAATTCTACTGAAGCAAACGCCTTCTCGTAATCTATAAAGGCTTTGTACAGTGGCTGGCTATATTCTGAGCTCTTCTCTATTACCTGATTGAGTAGCCTGTTCGAAATCCTGCTTGTTCCTTTGGTTCGTTGTATTCCAATGTTGTCTAATTCTATTAGCAAATACCTTTGTAAGTAGCTTGTATACGACAAAGAGCGAGCTGATCAGCCTTTAATTCTTCAAGTCCTTGTCATCTCTTTCCTTGTGTATTAAGATGGTGTTAGCATTCTTCCAAGATTCTGGTGGTGTTCCCGTGAGGAGACACCTCATAAACAGGGTGGCTTGTTTTTCCAACTCAATCTGTCCTCCATCTTTCAGCAGATCTGATGTTACCTGATCCTAACCAGAAGCTTTGCCTTTTTGCATTCCCTCCAAGGCTTTTCTGACTTTTTCTATCATTACTGGTGGGATGCCATCTGGGGTACTGCTAGTTCTTATAATAAGGCCATGGGTGTTCCGGCTACTGTACAGATTTCTGTAAAACTCCTCTGCTGTTTGAACTATCCTATGCATATTGGTAGTTATTTTGCCTTCCTAGTCTATTAGTGCATACATTCGATTTTTGCCTATGCCAAGTTTCCTCTTTACTGCTCCGATGCTTCCTCCCTTTTTTAGACCGTGTTCAATTCTCTGCATGTTATACCGTCTTACATCGGATACCTTACGCTTATTAATCAACTTCAAAAGCTCTACCAACTCTATTTTGTCTGTTATAGTTGAGGCTTGCATGCTTTGACATTTCTAGATGAAATTGTTCATCTACTGGGACAGCTTGTCAGTGTCCAGTCTAACTACTGTAACTAACGTAGATACGTACGTTACCCGTACCGCTTACCATACGCACGCTATTTTTCAGATTTAAGGTTACCGTAGTAGCGTAAGGGTACGTAGTGTACGTAAACATGGTGGCGCTCTCGGACGCCTGCTTCGAAGTGATTTTGGCGTAGTTGTTGAAAGATTTACCTTGTTCGCAGCAAACGACTGTTTAAATTGGCTTCGCTTGCCTTCAGTTAGCTTTGTTGACCGAGTATAACAGATAAGATGGCGTAATTTTTGAGATAGCTTCCCTTTTCGAACTCATCTAGGTCTAACTACAAGATTGATGTAAACAAATCAGCAACATAATTTTTTTCGCGTTTTGTGCGTGGTTCATATTTATTTGCTTTTATTATGAGAAAAATAAACTTGTAACAATGCTTCACGCGGTGGCATAGGCAAACATTCTCGTTTTCTTTTACTTTTCACTGTCTTTACCTTATTAACCATCTGATAGGTGGCGCCACCATCCGAGCTGGGGCACGTTAACGCTATCCCGCCAAACTATACGACACTGTCCCCAACTTACATTTGCTGCACGGTAACGTCGATCCCTTAACCTCCGCTTTCACGCTAACAGTAGACTATAACTGTGTAATACTCGTCAAATTATCATTCATTGCGACAGCGCTAAGGCTGGTTTCCTCAATAAGAGCTGAGTACCTGTTCTGAAGCGAGACTCTGAATTCCTGTACTTTCTCTCTCAGTACTACTGGCTCATTGATTAGCTTCTTGCATATCAGTTTCTGTCGTTCTTTCTTCAAGTCTAGGTGAATTCGAGACCGTACCATTCTATGGTCACTGCATCATACCTTGCCAAGCACTTCCATTGATGATTGACTGATTTCTTGGGCTTAACGTGCCAAAACCACTACATGATTATGAGAGACGCCGCAGTGGAGGGCTCCGAAAATTTCGACCACCTGGGGTTCTTTAATGTGCACCCAAATCTGAGCAACTGGGCCTATGACATTATTGCCTCCATCGGAAATGCAGCCGCTGCAGCCGGGATTTGATCCCGCGACCTGCGAATCAGCAGCCGTGTACCTTAGCCACTAGACCACCGCGGCGGGGCGCCAAGCACTTCCACATCCTGCATAATGCCTGGGTGTGCACTCAGTGTAATATATATTTCGTTCTTATCTTCGCCATGAGAGCTCCTCCATGTCCACTTTCGGTTCCCTTGTTTTCAGTAGAAGATATTCAAAATCTGCAAATTGTCGCGTTTTGCGAATTCTACTAGTAAACCCCCTGAGGCATTTCTAGTACCGATGCCATAATCTTCTTCTACCTGGTCTTCAGCCTGCTTCTTCCGTACCTTTGCATTGAAGTCTCCCATCAGTATAGTATACTGTGTTTTCTTACATTACTCATTGTCAATTCTTATTTTCATAGAAGCTTTCAACCGACGCGTCATCATGGCTGGATGTATCCATGTAAGCCAGTATCACCTTATATCTTGAATCTCTAATTGAGTTTAATTATAATACCTACCACCCTTTCAATAATGCTATTTTATTCCTTTGTGTTGCCAGCCACATTTCTGTGGATAAGGAACCCCACACCAAGTTTTCTTCTGCCAGCCAAGCCCGGATAGCAAAAGACGTGCCCATTATGTAGCACCGTATAGGCCTCATCTGTCCTGCTAACCTCACTGAGCCCTATTACATCCCATTTAACACCCTCTAGCTCTTCGAATAGTACAGCTAGACTTGCCTCACTAGATAAAGTTCTTGCGTTAAACGTTGCCAAGTTCTGGTTCCAATGGTGGCCTGTCTGGACCCAGAGATTCTTAGCACCCTCTGCTGCATTGCAGATCTGACTGCCGCGGTGCTCGGTTGCTTCGTAGCTGCTGATGCCTGAGGGCTGTGAGTTAATTGACGTATGCCTGTAGGAGGTAGTGGCCACGTAATGCACCAGGGTGGCCAATTCTTCCCTGTTGAGGGAATGCGTTACCGGCTGTGGTCACCGGTGAGGTCGCAGCCCAGGCCTCTTAATGCAGTTCCATCACCACGCAGAATTTTTGAAAAATCTGTTTGGGAACTGCGCGGCACCGGGATTCGGGCCATGAATATCTTGCATGAGAGGCTGATGCACTAACCACTACGCCATCACAACACTGTAAAGATGGCTAAATACGAGCACTGCGACAAAAAAAGAAGAAATAAAAATTTTTTAAAAGTGTGCGAGTGAGACTTGAACCTGCGACTTCTAGACGCATTGTACATGAGAAGCCCGACACGGTAACTACTGCACCACACTGAAAGACGGTATGTTAGTGTATAAATCTTCATGTCAAAAGCAATATTTGTCTGCATTTTCTTACAGATTACGTGGAGATTTAAGTGCCTCAGTGCTTTACAAAAACAGCCAGACTGTAGCTAACGTGTTTATTGTGTTTGTTTCGTGCTTCGTAAAATCAGAACGTCTATTCGAAACGTTTTTTACCGTAGAAAAAAGAGGATTAGTACGACCAATTATATTTACGGCATTTGCACTAACTCGCTAAGTGGTTAGCCACTTATGCGTACAAAATATCGCGCTTCTGAAGAGTACTCTAAACAATTTAGTTGCTTTTTGTTGTCCCCCTTGGACATATTTTCAGTTTTTCTTGTTCGCGTTCTTCTTCACATTCTATGACTAGCCGTACAGTACGTTAGGCTTCAACAGCATCCCCATGCGCAATGGTCGTAGCGAAAACCACGAATATTATTATAAGGAGAACGTCACAGTCGTTTGCGTTGAGTTTCGATCGTGACCGATCGAATAAAGTAGTATTCACTTATTTCACTGTACACATGCGAAACTAAAAACGCGGATATTAAGAGTTCCAAGTGCCCTCCAGTGCACTGACATTCACTGGCGAAGACTGGAAAGGCTGTTCTTATTGTTCATTGACTCTAACGCCTCAAGAAACAAATGCAGTACATTTTACTGCAGATATGTGTGGTTACTAGGTAGTGCTAATCACTCGCATTGTGCCAGCGCATCTAAATATAATCAAGACCAGGAGTATAACCACGTTTTACGCGTTCAAAGCGAGGTAGAGTATAAAGCTGTTTCACTGACTCATCTCATATAGAGTGAAAATGTGTTTCACTCTATCTGATCTTTTGCAAGAGTTGAAGAACACTCTGAAGAGTAACTTGGCATGTTTACTCTTGCGATACCCTCCACAGTTTTTAGAGTGCATGATACAAGCATTACATTATTGCCAAATATGCAAAGGATTTCCTTTACTGCACTGCAACATGAAAAATGCCTTAATGTCTGCAGTCTTCAGTGTAGTAATTATGTCTATGAAATTTTAAAAATAAAGTGCAAAGACAAGCAAGTCCGTAAAAAAAGACACCTTGGATGTGTTGCTGTGTGGTTTTGTCTACATCTGTAGGATTCTACCGTCCATGCGTCAGGAGGTTAAGAATTAATAGATTGAGCGTGAGCTGGGCTTCGGCCTTGTGCTGCGGTCTAACCAGAACAACTGTACCAATGTTTTTTTGAACAGCTTGTAAATGACACATTTACAGAGGGGCAGAAAAAATCAGCAAAACAGAAAAACACTGCTGATCAGCAATCCATGCCTACTGAGCTGATTACATGCAGACATAAGTATAGGTTGCCAAACACCAGAACCTCTCCTGTTGCTTGTGTTTCGACAGTAAGAGAGAAATTACGACATTATCAACAAAAACAGCTAGAACAACGTCACAACTTTTTTTCAGTGAGCACCAGAGTGAATAAAATATTCAGCATCATAAATGTGGGAGCCACTGCAATGACATTGTGGTAAATGTACTCTGCTTACCAATACCTTGCCTACGCATTCCTTATGTTCATTCACAAAATGGCGACCGAAAGATCTGTTTCGAAGCACACTGCATTACATTTAAAGCTAGAACGGAGATTTCTGTTTAATAACAATATGTAACTACGTTTTTGGCTAACAGGGAACTTATATGTGAACGGTTAATTTTATATTCAAAGCAAACAGTGATTTTGGTGGAATAATTTCGAATAGACTTGAATGGTGTACATATATCACATATTATAAAGAAAAATGGGCATATTTGTCATGTCGAGAAAAGCTTCATTGTCGAGAAAAGCATGTATGTCAGCATTGTCGAGAAAAGCAGCATTCTCAGCATAGTCGAGAAAATGTCAGCATTGTCAGCATTGTCGAGAAAAGCTTCAACAAAATGGGGCATTCAAACACGCTCGCCAAAACATCTGGACGACGCGCATTGGGAGGGCGCTGACAGTGGCCAGGACCATGATGCCCAATCAGACCTCTTGACCAGTGATTTCGACCTCACCGCGCATGACCGGATCTGGCTGGTTAAAGCACGTGCTGATTCTGTTAAACAAACAAGTGAGCTTTGTTTGTGCTCCATTTTTTTCGTGTATAATCGGGCCCGTTAGGACCATATACTATTACAGATTAGGGAGTTTTAAAATAGCATACCCGAAGCTTTGCATTAGTGTTTGTTGCCACTGTGCATGCGCCGTATGCTATCCTCTTGCGGGCTCCCGTTAAGTGACGAAAATAGTGGGCGACCACAACAAACGCAAGCTTAGTGTACACTAATATAAAACTGCCTGTTATTTCAGATGAGTTTGCAAAATCTCCATGTAATTTGCGCATGCCTTTGTGAAGCCCCAAAACTGATAAAAAGTGCGCAAGTTATGCGAGCAAATGAAGTACGTTCGGCACCTGTCGGCAACCTCCACTTAACTTCATACTAACTGACAACTGCCAATTTTCATCTCAATAAATGCCATCAATACCAACAAAGCACAGAATTATGGCCATGGCACGGAACACAAAGGCTTAAGGTGACTTGTCCAGCTTTCTTCAGTGCGTGTGCATGCATATTAAAGACGAAACATTGTGCAAAATCTGCGCCACTTCTTTGAAACACAGCCTTTGCTGCCATATATAGCCAATCATTTATACTGTACAGCACATCGCTTTAAGCTCATGCCATCACTGCTAGCATGCTTGCTTCAATATACAGTCGATTCCTGATAATTCAGTCACTTAATTGGAATTTCCAGTTAATTAGAAGTCAACAAGTGGTCTCATCAATTTTGCATGCACGCCTATAAAAATGCGCAGTAATTCGAAGTTCAAAGTCTGTAAGTTTGGTTGAATAGAAGTTAATTTTCAGTTGAGAGCCTCTAGGTGACCGTAATGTTTCAATAAAATGAAAAACTTTTCACTGCAAAGACAGCTGTCAGACCGGCTGTTGTCGCCATCACCACTGCCCGCAGCACCACGGTTCATGAAGGGGTCACCTTGTTTAGTCAATACAAGGGCATCCCATTGATCATATCGGCTAACTAGGTCTTTTATTGTGAGGTGTTGAGTGCTTCATCCGCACGCTGGGTTGATGTCTGGTTGAATTTGGTTGAAGCCTGGGTGATGTCTAGTTGAACAGCGACACTGGATGCTGGCGGAAAAGAACGCTTAAAACACACGGGGCTGTGTGTGTGTTTATGTGTTCTGTTCCATCCGCGTCCCGTTGAGCTGTTCTAATATAACGTGATAAACCAACTAGCCGAACACTTGACCTGGCGACGAAAGTCGAAAAATCTTGAAAGACCTTGACCAGGGAGACACCCCCATGCAGGAAATCGCACGAAAGTATGGTATTAGGCCTATCAAGTGCAAACAGGAGAATTCCACGATGATAGTTTTGGGGCCCTTCTTAGTGACGTCCATTTAGAAAAATTCGTTGCCGTGGACAGCACTATCGATACATGCAGTCCACTAATGAACTGAAAAATTGTGCAATTGGTCCGGCTAGTGAACAACGACGTAAAAACGAATGGCCACCGAGGACTATATCGATGTTGCTGCCGGTCTTGCACAATGGTTTTCGAGTTCTGTTGAAGAAGACAATGTTGTAGAAGCACACTAGCAGGTGTAGTGCTTAGAAAACTTGCTAGCAGCAGCCACGTTTGGCAAGAGAACATGACAGACATTTTTCATAAAGAACTGTCAGGTTTGAAGCAATAAAAGTGCAGAATTCTGTGCATTTTGCCTAATTGGAAGCTAGTTTAATTTGATGTTTCTTGCTTTTTTCGTGAACCTATTAACAGAAGTCGACCGTACACCCAAGTTTGCCATGGTAGTATTCGTCGTGCCTACTCCATTACCAAACGCACATTGACACAGGGATGGTGAGCAGCTTTAATTCCAGAAAAAACAAATCTGTAGGGCACACGTAGCAGTTTCATAAAAAGAGGTAACAGTAAATGGCGGTGCAGTGAGTTTGGGTTTTTGCCTATTCAAAGCGAAACGTACGCTTACAACCACACAAGGCCGCAAATACTACCAAGCAGTTAGCTCCAGACGCTTATCGTTACAGGGTTGTTGGTGCTAAAATCATGCTGACCCATTGCCACCAGCCACCATTCCAGTGCTTATCTAAAAGCATCACAACACTCGCACTGTGAAAATAGCCCTTTAAAATTCTCAATAGCTTTATCGCATGACACTTTGGCATTACGGCAACGTGATTTTGGAGTCTGCTACACCCGTTAACGGATTGACTCACAAAAACATTGCTTCAGGCATGCGATAGTGACACGCAACAGTGATGGCTTCAATTATTACTGTTTTGGAACTGAAACAAGATCAATATGTTTGAAAAATTGAACCCCAGACGATTTTAGCACCAAAAATGTCAGACTCTAATAAGAATAATTGTTGGGGTTTTACTTTCCAAAAGCTAAGATATGATTATGAGACATACAGTACTGGAGGGCTCTGAAAGTTTCGACCAGCTGGAGTTGTTTAACGTGTACCTAAATCAAAGCACATGGGCCTTAGCATTTTCAGCTCCATCACAAATGGGGCTACCACGACCAAGATTCGATTCAGCGATGTGCGGGTCAACATAAACACTAGAATACCCATGACGGACACACAATATCAGATATTCTTATGCACAGATTCTATGGGGCTCTTGCCGTGCTGTGAAAGCGTCTGAATTTTCAAGCATGCCTGAAAAATTGGCTGTTCACTGCATAACTAAATTTAATTGAGGCTTGAGTGTACAGTGCAAACTTAGCAATAATTAATTCAAGAATAAACAAGACAAAAAATTTTCCTCACATAAGAACGTTGCTGTCCAAAAGAGATAGTACAGACAGGTAGTATGCTGCAAAATGAAATTTACTATTGAAATTCTTCTAGCCTGCATAGACAAGCATTGCTCAAAGCTATCCAGAGCGGCATTGCTGACGACAGCACAAAGTGTGCCATTCTGATTCCATTCTGAATAACACTCGTGAGCCTTGCCTCTGTAAGCCCCATCATAGGATTTTTGACTGACTCACCTGCAGAAGCTCAAGAACCCGGGTTCGCCGGTCAAGCATAGCGTCGCGGTCTGTGGCCACAAAAGCGGAGCATGCTCGCAGGGCTCGGACAACACGCACCACCTGTCACAAGATAAACGAGTGTTTTGTCCAGCGAGTGACACTGCGCTCATTCGAAATACGGCATCTAAAATCATGAGGACACATGTGTATGCACCAAGCCCTCTTCCGACCAATTTCCTAACCCTTGGTATCCATTTTACTGCTCTAATTGATCAGCAAGATACTCTCTCACCTAAATTAGTCTATAATGACCACATGCCTACTGAAACAAATAAAACTAGTTACAAGCTCAAGGGATCACGTGCCTTACATAAACAAGAATACTCCTCCTTTTTCAATTTACTTTACACAAAGTGCTTTATTGTTTAAGTTAGGATGAAGAATGATGATTGAGTACTATCATGTTTTCATATCACCTCAGAGCTCAGTTTTTTTTAAACATCATACCATCAATTTTTTAATTATTTTCCACAAGTGCTTTGTTAAATCACAGTCAAAATAAATACAATGTCTGGATTATGCAGATTTCACAGATGTCAAAGAGTGCAACAAAAATAAGTTTATTTAATAATATCTGGGGCTTTACATCCCAAAGCCAAGAGATGATTATGAGAGACGCCGTAGTCGAGGGCTCCGGAAACCTCAACCATCTGGTGTTCTTTAACCTGCACTGACCGCATAGTATACACGAGCCTCTACCAATTCGCCTCCATTGAAATGTCACCGCCACGGCCGGCATCGAACCCGCCATCTTCAGGTCAGCAGCCGAGCACCGTAGCTACTCTTCACAGTAAAAAGTTTTACACCAAGAAGGGTGTAAATGAGTTTGTTCCATGAACGGCACCTTAAGGGTGTTAATTTAGCACCTTCCAAAAAGGGTGCTTTTCCATGCACCCTTAGAATAAGGTGTACATGTAAAAAACTGTAGGGTGTTAGAAAAACACTCTTAAAGAAGGGTGCCTTCAATGTCCATCACTTTTTAACACCCATTGAGGAGGGTGCGACAAGGGTGCACAAGGGTGTTGAGTGCCCGTGGCAGGGGTGCCACTATTCTTTAGACTGCACTAATAGATATCAGCATGCACTGAATACGCACTACTTGAAGAAAGTGGCCCTGATTATCAATGGTGCACCACCTGTCGAGCTCCATTCATTGCGTGTTGGCAAAAATATAAACACGTACAATCGTGTATGAACTTCCGCCTGATCTATATATACTTCACAGTATATGCATAATGCGCGTTACAGAAAACTAAGCCTTGCTGCTCTTGCATGTTGCATTTATTTAATAGGCAAATAAGACTTATAATCTTTTCTTCTGCCACACAACTTCGTCACCAGATGTGTAACATGTTCACGTATACGTACACCACAGACGCAACACCTCAAACGTTTATTATATTTTTCAGTTTCACTTTATGGACAATTCTTTGAAACATACAATTACACTGGTTTCAGTGTAGTATACTGCTTCTAGTACATAGAGACTACAAATGAAATACACGCTAATATATCCCTATAATTCTTTCAAGTGTCCACAATCTCAGTGGTTTCCAGTTTAATACTCCTTCATGTACACAATCGGTTAATAGGAATGAAATACAGGCACATATATACTTATGATTCTTTCAAATATATACAATCACCATGATTTCACTATATACGCCTTCATGTACACAATCGTTCCCAAGAAGTGATGCGCGCGAAAATATATACGGATAGTTTTTTCAAATGTATACAATCACAGTGGTTTAAGCTTTGTATTCCTGGTTGTATAACAATTAATTATGTGAAATGATGTACATGCAAACATATATGGGTTTTTGCACATATAACTTTAGCGAATACCTAAAATCCAATACAATGATCAGAAAGAGAATAAGCTAAAAACGAACACAAAACTGAGTCAGGACACACAAAAAACAAAAGAGGTAATGCATAATTATGGCTAATGACACAGCTGGGTCATTTTATGACCAACTTCCCAGCCATGTTAGCGACCATCTCAAGTGTATTCGAAAAACTCGTGCTGCACTGAAAAGAGGGAACTTCTGGAATATTTAGGAGAGGAAAAATATTTGGTCACGTGGCTGCCTTCTGAACTTCCTGGAATGCCGTCTAGGTGTTGTATGGGGAAAATTTTATTTTAAAAGCACCGCTCCTTCTTTATATACGAAACTCGGTCTACGTGTTAAGTAACAATAGTTTAATTTGGGCAAGTTGGTTTATCGTGGTCGTTTTCTAGTCACAGAGCGACAACTTCAGGAAGAAACAAAAAGGACAGGAAAGAGCGCCGACTGTCAACTGATTTTAATGAATGCGCTACGAGCGCTTTTAAACGGAGTACAAGAACAGTGCTCATGCGTGACGACACGTGTGACCACTACAAAATAATCTTACCTGAGAAAAGAATACTCCCTCTCGGAAAGGATAAGTGAACGTGTAGTGATGTACTGATCATTGGTCTTCCTGATAAAAAATACTTCTACAAACTTTAAATTGGCATTAAGTAAACCTATTCTCATGACGAATGATGCAAGATTGCCTATTCCTGTTGCTGTTTAGTACACACACTTTCAAAAGCCTGCGAGGGGTGGAAAACAACATTTTAATATCACATCTGCAGGCTATTTTTTTAATTGTGAGACACGTTATGTGGTATAACATGCAAAGGTTTTGGTCATTCTGTTTTTTTGTTGGTCCTGTCTTTACTTTACTTTCAGCAGGAGGGTTTCGCAAACGGGTGTGATGATTCTGTTGGCATATCCAACATCTTTTAGTCTTTTAATCTGGTTTTTAAGCCTGACCTCACCCTTGCACTAACATGACTTCTGGAGGGTGGCTTGAATACATGTGGTGTCAATTTCTCTTTTTACTAATTTTGAATGCCCACTAACAAAAGGCAGAACATTCTTAGCACTCCTGGGCGGATAGCACCAGTCAATACCCCAACAGCATCATCACACTCGTTTGCGAAACCCTCCTGCAGAAAGTATAGTTAAAGGAAGCAGGACCAAAAGAAAAACAGAATGACCAATGACCTTTGCATGTTACACGGTACTACGTACATAAGGTGTCTCACAATTTTAGGAAAAGAGCCAGCAGATATAATATTGTTGTTTTCCACCCCTTGCAAGCTTTCAAAAGTGCATGTACTTACAGCAACAGGAATAGTCAATCTTGCACCATTCGTCACTAGAATAGGTTTAATGAATTCCAATCTAATGTGTATGATATACCGCTCACATGTGGAAAAGAAAACTTATGACAAACTGGGCAATGTTTCAATGATCGAGCAAGACAGCATTCTTTAAATGTTAAGAAGGGCTATAGTAGTCTTATGGCCGGACACTGTAAAGAATGTAAGTGCAGTCCTAGGTTTCATAAAACACGGTTTTTGAAAAAAACAAGCAAAAAATAAGAAAATTTAGAACTTTTTATCAGGATGGCCAAGGATCAATGCATCAGTACACCTTCACTTATCTTTTCCGAAAGAAAGTATTCTTTTCTCTGTTAAGATTATTTTGTCATGGTCACACATATCTTGTTGCAGATGAGCTCTGTTCTGGTGCTCAGTATAAAAACGCTCGTAGCACCTTCAATAAAATTCATTTGACAGCGCTCTTTCCTGTCCTTTTTGTGATAAGATTTTTATTATAAAAAGAATTTTATTTTTTTACAATTTAGGTATAATGATGACTTTTCATTGTATCACAACATGGAGCAAATTGCCTCTCAATACGGACAAAAATCACGATTTTGTAAAATTTGTGATATTTTCTAGTATATTTCAGCAGCTTGAGAGGTCTAAAGATATTTTTTCCTCAAAATATACTTTTTGGGGAGTAAGTAATCACTGCTCAGATATTCATACAAAGTGGAATATTGCAATAAAAAATGCAAACATAACACACTTTGCCTTGATTTTTGGAAGCGAATGTGCAAAAAATTTCACTAATATTATTGAGCTTCAAATATCTTACACAAGCACATTTACTTACCATGTAGACCGATTTTGCTTTAGAAGAAATAAGCGGTAGTTTTAAAACGAAATTTTCCACAAACAGCACCCAGACGGCACTATGCCAGGAAGATCAGAAGTCAGCCACATGAACAAAACTTTTTTTTCTCGCTGAAATATTCTAGCAGTTCACTGTTTTCAACGCAGTAAGTCAGCACATTTTTTTTCAAATACAAGTCAGATGGTCGCCAAAGTGGCTGAGACGTTTGGCATGGAATGGTCCAGCTATATTTAAGCAAAATAACTTACACAAATAAGAATATTTGTTCATCTACCATGACCACACTAGAAAAAGTTGTTCAGGCATTGTGACACAAAAATTTTCAGCGTCGTACTGCCTGAACAACTTCTTTTATTAACTCCAAGCTCACGCCGAGAAAAAGCCGCTCTATCACGGTGGTTCTTAAAGGCCTTGCGGCTGTAGACAATGTCGAAAATAAAAAAAAAAATCAACTTATCTGTGCTGTCATTCCTTCTTCGTCATTACTGACACGGAAGATTTTTCGGTAATCCACGTGAAGGTTCAGTAAGTAGGCTTGCTCTAGGCTGGGGCCGGGGTAGACTACGCAGGGCGTCAGCGGGACCATCTCGCCCTGTAATAAGAGCAAATATGATTTCTCATAAAATGATGTTCGTGCTGTTTCGGCAGCACCATATATGAAGAATGTGTAGTGTGTATCCTTTGACATGGCGTGTAATTGACATTACACTGAACTCGAAGCATACAACCCATACATTCCAATAATTTCGTATGATAAAGATAAGATAGTTTTCCAGCATACAGATCCCGAATTGAGGTGAAGTGTAAGACTACAGCTCGAAAATGGCACTTACCAAAGCCTGAACTCACCTAAGAATCAAATTCTTTATAGGGTAATGAGCCAGTGTGAGAAACAATTCCTAAAGTACAACGTTCAGAATATGTAGCATTCATCAAAACGCACAAGAAACTTACCTCTTCATGTACAAACAGTGAAGGCATCTCTGCTTTCTCTTTAATATGAGAACAAATGATCTTGGGCGTGGCACAAGCGAAGAGGTCTGAGAAAAAAGTAAATATTTACTGACTTTAATCACGCCTCTAACAATTGGAGGAATTGTGGCGATTCAGCAATTAGTGTAATTCTGACTGCCTCTATAAGGACATCAAAATGAACAATTTTCTCGTTCTCTCTACCCTCACAAGAAGCTCCGTCCATGGCATCTAATCCAACTTTGACGCTGTGCTTCCTATTTGCCTGCTTTCTAGACGTACGGCTGCGAACATGTATTTTGTGCACCTAATCTAGCACAGAAATTCGTCATCTGTAACTGAATCATCTCCATTCATTGTAATTTAATAAAAGATGTGATAGCTAGCCCAGTTTTCAAAGAGTTGCGGGCCTGTAATAGGTACTGCCTAGCACGTATGAAAGTATTTCTTTTTTAAAAAATTTCTTCAAAGCTTGCTTTCAGAAAAGCGTCTGGCATATTTCAACAACCAAGCCCATCCTCTGATAGCAATCAGGGGCACGCTATTAGTGATTATTGATCACGGGATTTAAAAACGTAACCCGTGCCTAAATACTCAGTTAAACACAATCAAGCAAGAAGGAGCGCTCGAACGACACCTACGCGCGCGGACGCCGCCTACGTTCTATCAGCCATGGATTATGCCGGAGCTACCGCACATAGCTCCCACAGTCACGTATACTCTCTCGATTCTGTTATAACGCCGAACGTTATCGCAGATGAAAGCAAAGCACGAAAACAGCAAACGGAAACGAGGGAAAACAACGCACGGCGATGGCCACAACAACGCGCCTTTGGAAGTCTACTAGATCTTTCCCTGTTGCTGGCGACACGTGTCCTAAATATGGTAAAAGACCGACGCGCACGTGCTGGGAGCATCGCAGCATATCAGCAACTCAAACTATACAGTCTTTAAGGGGAAAAAAAGGTGATTTCGCACAGTGCGCCTCTGTATATAAACTTTTCTTTTTCTTTCTTTTTTGTACGCTTACACCTGCAGAATCACGTTGCACATTTGAGTAATAATAGAAATGTTATTACGATGTAGCCTAAAGCGCATCTTGAAACAATATCAATCACTTTGAGCTGTGCAGAGACAATTTGCGATCAGCAACTTATCGCGCCCTTGTTAAGTGATCACATCACTCACTGTATGAGTGATGCAGGCACTTACTCAACATTGCGCACAGCAGTGTGAACTCGTTAAGTGACACGTTTCATCGGACATCTGCAACAGGACCGCGAACGCATGCTGTTGTAAAAGGTTGGCAGCCTACTTCGGCAGAGTTGCTGCAGGCGCCCAGCTAGCGCTGTATGATTACTACCTACGAAAACGGTACACTCACCGTTAACAGGCCCATGTTGTCCGTGTCCGCCGCCCCATGAATATTCCTTAATCCGAGCGTTACTTCGAACACGGTGTCATGCGTGACTACCATTGAAGATGCGCCTGTTCGCTAGAACTCACACAGCGACCAAGACCCCAGACCAACGCAACGCATTTGATAGACGGATGAGACAGAGAGAGCAACGTTGAGAGAGAGAAGGAGGAGGCACTGCCGGTGGAGCCGCAGCTGTCGACGCAGGTGTTCGGTGACGCAACTATCCGCTTATCTACACCACCGTTGGTAGGGCAAGGCTGGCCCGGGTGAGCGGGGTGAGCGGGAAACCCGCCGAGTAAGCGCCGAAAGGCAAACGCTATGGCGCATAGGGCGGGCGGCAGTTCGACACGGAAGGCAATTGAATTGCGCTTCAAGAATTACTCCTTGTAAATGGCAACTCTCCTTCCAACCAGCCGCACAGGGGCGCAGGTTATTTACCAGCCTCGGGTTCTTTGAGTATTTCCACGGAATGCGACTGCAGTGGGCGAAAAATTGTGAAGCAAAACTTGCGGAAAACAAAGTGCACCCTGTAATGGCAAGAAACAATAATTATTTCGTCCTCGGTGGCATTAGCGGGAGAGAATCCCTACCCCTTTTTTCAGGGAAATTTCTTTTCGCATTGTCCGTGTCTGGCAATTCCGCATATGATTCCGCAAACACTGAATGCGTAGTCGAAGCTGGAACAAATTAATCCACAGTCGCGGATGTTTAGAAGGCTTGTCACGCACCACGAAACGTGTCGAGGTTGTTATAACAAACTTCTTGCTGACCACATGACCAGCACATAAATACATATGGTTGCCCAATGAGCTAGTTAAGCACCTGTAGCAAAGGCAGAGCACGTTCTTGTTAAGTGTTGTTAATATAAACGATGGTTGTGCATAAGTGCAGTGACAGCTTTCTGTGTGAATTGTTCATAACCGACGTTTTCAAGCGTAGAAGCACCTCAGCGTACCTAATCAGCTACCACAGCAAGTTCGTAAGAATGATGAGGTACGAGATTGTGCAGCTGTTTTCAGTGTACTGAATAGTCCGTGTACAATGCGTTGACCACCGCCATTCCTTAAGCTACCTCCCATGTAGACTCCCAGTCTGAACAGGTGTGGGACCTTAAACACTAAGAAGCAGTGCCCCCCCCCCCCCCGCACACTCACACACACACGAAGTTCGAGGGCGCACGGGCTGATACACACGCATACTTATTCAGAGGCGCACACACATACACGTATACACAAATACGGCCGCACACACACGCGACCATAAACGCACGCATGCATGGGCGTGCACATGTGCACAGGCACGCTTAACACAAACACGGACTCGCACATACACGCGCACGCACACATGCACGGGTGTACACACAATCGCGCTTACACACGAACACATGCGCAGGCTCACGCACACACACCCACACTCGGGCGAACATTATGTTCCTGTATATAATCCATAGCAAACATGTAGCTTATAACCAACGCTAAGGAAAGCTTTCGTAACATGAATTGCAGTTAATTGCCATTATAGATGAAACGCGATTTGCTTCTGCTGGCATTCTGCTGTATTTGGAGAGCACCTTCACACATTCTAAGTCAATTAGGCCGTCATTTAACGCAAGGTGCACATATTCGTGCAGTAGCTACGCTGCTCGGCCACCAATCCGAAGGTCGCGGCTTCGATGACGGCCGTGGCAGTCGAATAAGGCCGGAGGCGAAAAGGTAGAAGCCTGTGCACAGTGCGATATCAGCGCTCAATAAAGAACACCAAACGATCAAAGTCTCTGGAGCTTTCCACTATGACGACCCTCATAATCATATCGAGGTTTTTGAGACGTAAAATCCCAAATATTATAATTATGTGTTCGTCTTTTGCTGCATAATCCATTTGATGAATCGTCAGCTACACCCTTCTCAGGCACAAATAACCCTTAGAGTCTATTTTAGGGTGCTATCGAGGCAAGCACCCAAACAAAGGGATGATTTTTTTATTCGACCATTTATGAGTGTTAAAGATGTTGCAAAGGGTGCTTTACCGTAAAAGCACTTTTTACACCCTTTTAGGTGTAAAAGTTTTTACTGTGTTTTGTCGAGGTGGACAAGACAAATTTCATGGTTCTAGCTTTCCTATAACAACAATATGAAGTTTGAGAACTCTCATCTGAAGTCTGAGAAACAGCAATTTTCATATTTCACCCTTTCAAAAAATAGAGCCTCTTAAGGTAGCATTTGGCACCCTACTACACTCAGTGAACACTCAGCTTTTCATCAAGACAAAAATTACGAAACTTGGGTTTGCCTAAGCTGAGCAAAGCTTCCTAAAAGATTCTAGAGTTATGGAAAAAAGAACACCACCTATTGCTCATGAAATACTATGGGGTGATATGGCTCAAACAATGATTTAGAATTTCATTCATTTAGTTTATTTTATCCTCACAGCACATAAAGGCGTTATCATAGCTGCAAAATTCATGCATTCTAAATCAGGGAGATTTTAGCAGCAAGGAAAAGGGGGGTCAAACTGATTTATTTTTCCCCTCCTTTTCTTTTCATTTGCATTAAGAAAAAAAGCATGGCGACAAAAAATGGAGGCGGGGTGTAAACATTGACGTTGTGGTCTTATAATGGCTTGATGTGGCCAACCACTAGAGTGTAGGGTTTCCAAAACACAACAAAAACTGTTAGTCTCAAAGGCAGTGTGCAAACATTCGTACCTCCCGAAATTTTGCATCATCAAAAAAACAAGGAAAATATATTTCAATCAAAAGTACTCGCGTATGTCTCCCCAAAACACACGTAAACATATGGGACGACGCAGCCAGCTGCCAGGAAACCACGGGCCGAAGCTTCACTTGAGGACAACTGAAAACTGAATGCCTAAGTATAGCGAAGTACATAGGTCGACAGAAATTTTACTAGATTTTTTGGACAGGAACACCAAAACACTTTAGCCTTTATTACGTCTTTATTGCCTTTAATTTACCGCTGCGTTAGCTGGATGCCCTCAGCGAGTAGTCGCTATTGATGATTGTGAACCTGACTTTGGTACCGCACGGAGCGGTTGCGAAAAACAATAGTTAATCTTCGTTTTCAATCTACCTGCGCTGGCTGTACACGTACCTTCAAAACCAAGTCTCTTTTTTTTCTATTTATAGCCGCATCTGTCGCAGAATTGTCCACAGCGTTTGTGGAAAGCAATGTCCCCTTGACTGGTCGAGCATTGGGCGCGGATGCACTTTCGAAGTTCTGCCAACTACGTCGTTGCCACACATGGTCGTATCAAAAGCCACAGTGGTTTCGTTCACAGCGGTTGTGGCAAACAATAACCATAGTTCTGACAGTGCGTGTGCTCGCCGCGTCATCTTTTAGAAGCTTCAAGCACGCTGCTCTTAACCTTCTTTCATCGGCTTCAGTACTAAAGTTCATACGACCCGCCACGATGATGGAAAGTGCTCGGTTAGTCCGAACTTCGGCCTAATAAGCATAGTGAAATTTGGCTGGGAAAGTTCACAAATTCGCATCTGCTGGTTCTATTGCACGTTTAAGATGAACGCTTCTTGACTTCGTTTACAATAAAATGTGATGGGTTCACAAAAAGTCAGGATCCAATTGGGCTGCATTTTTGTCAATGCGGCCAAATAACACACAGAAATTTTGACTTGCGAGAGGTTTTCCTAACTGTACTAACGTAAGAACTGATCGAAATTCGGTGGTCCCTCGAAAAATCCGGTACGCGTTACAGAGGGGGGTGGGTTATGCAAAAACAAATGCAAACAATACAATATATAAATACAAATAATAAATGAAAATACATGTTTAAACAAACTACGCTATTAACGACTTAAGACTAGGCTTGTGCGAATATTCGAATGCTTTGAATATGTGAACAAATACTAGAGTATGTGACTTCACTTCAATTCGAATTTAAATTATCGAATATTTCGAAGTATTCAGTATGAACGAATAGATCTATATTAGTCCGCATGTAACTGCTTGTAAGGGTGGTTTCACTGCAGTATAGTGTCAAACTGTGAAAGCACCTCTCCAAAAGAAATCTACCGCGAAGCTCCGCTTCAAATTTGAAGGGCCCCTGCAACAATGAATAATCATGGCCAGGAAACGTTGCCGATCGGTAGTTGAGACTACCGAGAACATGTGAGCTTATTATTATAGGACAGCATGCGACCTAAAATTCACAATAAATTCTCAGTCTGATAAATATTGCTCTCTTCTCTCGGCAAATGATGCCACTATGTCAAAAATCGTTCGTCACAACCGTTGCACCAGCCATTGGCTGATTTGAGCATGGGGCGCTTGGTCGATATTGGGGCCGCCGCGGGAGGCCGCGACTTGTCCACGAGTGCATGCGCAATCGCACTGAAACCCACGTACATTTTCAAAAAAAAAAAGAATATTCAAGGTCACGCCGCGCACGTGACGTATTTTCTTTCTCAATGCAATTTCTCCTGGATTTGCTTCAAGCGCTTTCGTCGAGACAAGCAGAGAGAATGCAATTGTAGCATGTGAAAAATCGCAAAACTCCACTAATACTGGTCAGATTCTAAAAGTTTTTTCAGCAGTTAATTCGTGAGGCAGTAGGCTTTTTTAGTGAATTTATTTCATGGTTAGTTGAAAAGCTGTTGAAAAGCCCTTCAAATGAACATATGATCCTCAAATTGATTGATCTTTTTTTAAGCTTAAAAGCTTGCTTTGCTGACTTTTACATTCTAACTGTAATGAATATAGTGCTACATAATTTACAGGTTATCACTTGCATCCTAGTGAAAGTTAAATCTTACCACTTCTCGAAGTTGTTCGGACTGCTTTTGATTGAGAAAAAAAAGAAAGCACTTGAATAGAGGCCTTCTTTCAATTTAAAAAAGATATTAAGCAGGTTAGTTAGGTCATGATAAATATGCCCACATTTATTTATACATCACATAGTCTATTCGAATTATATTAAAAATTATTCGACAAAAATCACTATTCGTTTCGAACCTAACACTTACTATTTGCACAAGCCTACTGAAGACAAAGTCGGTTAGTGCAGCCTTGCATGATGAAGCGTCCCAATGCAGGCAAAGGAGGGGGAAAGGCGGTTCCACTCAGTGCTTGTTTTTGGTAAAAAGGACTCAGAAAAGCATTATTGCGGCAAAAAGGAACGAAAACTTTATACTTACGATCAAGATGCGATGATACATATGAAGGTGCTGAGGTGAGTTTTTGTTTAAGTGAATTATTATGGTATACGATCGTTTGAAAATGACAAAAACGAGATTTTTTTTCCCGAAGCTTTAGATCCGCAAATCCAGGATGCATGAAAACCGGTAAGGTTACACATAAATATTGGCATAATCCAAGCATAACATTCCCCCCTTCCCCACCCGAAATCAATCCTCTCTTAGCAATTTTTGGCCTCAAAAAGCAGCCCGCAACTGGTAAGACTGAAAATCTTTGGCAGCATATCGTGAAGTGTTAAAATGCACTAACTTGAAAAGTACACATCAGGATGAGAAATGTACACGTTGTGGAGCAGGACATGGGGGACCTCCACAAGATGCCTTAGAGTTATGCTCAATAAAGCACTCGTACCTGCTGTGTGACAACTTTGAGTGTGGGAAGGCAGGCTAGTGGGGGCAATGGGCCTCGCTCTCCCATGTAGCCTACGCATTGAGGTGCTGAGAAGAGCAGGGGACTTGACTCCAAGTGTTCACAAATACATACCTGCAAAGCGAGCGCAGCCAATCAGTGCAATGTCAGCACTTTTCCTATGGTTGCGTAAAGTGAAATGCTGAAGTAAAAAAAATGCCCTGTAGTGAAGCAAAAGGTGGATAAAATCGTGATATCAGTGAGGTGACAAGTTCTATCACTCGTAACACACATTGTTGGAACCTGGAAATAAATGCGAAAAAAAGCTGGTTCACACACTGTTCAGTTTCTTAATCATTAGCTGATAAGCTGTTAGCTATGTTCCTGTCTCTTTCAAGGCAGCAACTTGTAAAACTGCTGCTTGGGCGAGTTGATTCATGATTAAGATAGACTTACTAGCACCAAAAAGTGCTGATTTAATGCGTGCCATGCAAAAAGGCCTTGCGTTGGAAGTAATAATCAGTTGTGAGTTCAGTGCTGTGTGTGTCTGTTTCTCCTTAGATGTTTTGTTGTTTTATGCCGGTAAATCCATCTTAGGCAACTTGTTGCTGCTTTGGGAAACACAACAATGTCAGACAAAGCCTGTCGCTGCCTTGGGGAAGCCAAAAAACAACAGGCCTGCGCGCTAGGCATAGCAACTGTTAAGGAATTTGGATGGAGCACTTACTATTATTGGTTTTCCAAATAGTTAGCAAAAGTCCTAAAGAAATAAGACTGGTGCAAAGTAAACTGCTATGAAAATGACGGGGTCAGTGGTCAATCAAAGAATGAAGACGAGATAGCCTCTTCTTCAAGGCAGCCTTGAAGAAGATAAGTCTGCTGGTCAAAACGTTGGCTTCTGCGGTGACACCCTACTTTCATGAATCCCCCCCCCCCCTCCCCAATATGCCATCGAGGTGCATACGAGTCTCCATGCTACTCACACGGTTAGGAAATAACCATGGCTTTGCACGAACAGACCAGATGACAAAGTACAACCGACTGGTTCGGTGGGTGAACCGGGTTTTTTTTGGGGGGGGGGGGGGAGGGACGTGAGGACGAGGTGAGTGGCTTAAAGGGGTACTGACACAAACTTTGGCTTCCCGTGTTTCTGCTGCAATATGTTGCTGGATGCCTGTTAGTCATAACACAACACATCATTTGCTGCAGTATGTGACAAAACTAATTACAGGCCCCTCATTATCGACCAGTTTAAGTTGCGGTTTCAGAGAGCTCCAAAAGGAGGAGCCGCCAGGTGCAACTATCGCCACCTAGTGTGTGCAGCTATTGCCCACGTCACTACACAGAACTGTGACACACTTCCGCACAATTTTCATCAAGATTTAATTTCAAATAGGAAACGAGACTGCAGTGTCGCCAAACACAAAACATTCGAAGCGTGCGCCACGGTCACGAACTTGCGACCAGCCACTGAGAACTATAGACTGTGGGAACAAATGCGGCAAAAGAAAATGACAACTGTGACGTCCTCATAACTTGTTTTAGTGACTTCTGCGTGGCGACGTGAGGAAGTAAAAGGTTTACAAAGGATCCCCTTCGAAGGTATTAATGGCACGATGGAGTTGAGCACTCCCACAAATTCCGAAATTCTTTTAAAATACCTTCCAAGCCATATTCGCTGTTGATATTTTGCAAATAGCATAGGAATTTTCACACCAATCGACCCCAACGAATATCTCAGCCGCGAAATTTTGTACCAGTACCCCTTTAGCAACTCTCCCCCAACAATTAGCACTTTTCAGTTTGCTGTTCACAGGAGTCTTTAGACAGGATACAGGAAGGACATTCGGGGATCATCAAGTGTTGAAGACTAATGCGACTACATTAACTTACAGTTTACTTTACAGTTTAGACTTACCAAAGCCACCGCTAGGCTCGTTAGGTATTCTGTAAACAGTGAGAAATCCCTGTGGCAGCGCCACTCAATGCTAGCCAACGTGCGATTTGTGCACAAACGGTGGCCTGGGAGCATAGGCCAGCAAAACTTGTGGAGCTCACACAGACTCACAAACAAAACATATTTTGCGTTTAGCACTCGCACGGACTCAAAGTCATGTAAAATTTTCTGAGCCGCACTCACTCCGATTCACACTCACGAAAATTTTCTTCAACCGGACTCACTCAGACTCAAACTCCCGAAAACATTACTCATTCGGACACAGTCAGACTCACGCCTCGATCTGAGTCAAAGTGAGCCAGAGTGAGTCGACTCATAAATCCGTTGGCCTAGAATCATCTTTTTCGACCATTAGTATGTCCATGTTCTATAGTACCAATATCTCTGGTAATCTGTGCTCTTTGGCGCCTTTTGATATATCACCTTCAAATACAAGTTGTGAGTGCTTTTAAACCAATAAAGTCATTTTTCTTGAAAAATTTAACAACAGAACATATCTGTTAGGTGCAAAACGATGATGATTCGGGAGACACGAGTGAAAAGACTGGCAGAGAAACAATGTTACTTTAACAAAACGACGTTTATTTAGGGCAAAGTAAAGAAAACTGCTGGAGAGACAAGAATACGGCGTCTCTCCAGTTGCACAGCCATCCCTCTTCTGCCTGCTCTCAACACCAACGCACAGTCACACACCCGCGCTCACCACAGGGGGCTCACTTTGGTGTCACATTACAGCTCCAGCCTCCGGCCGTCTCCGCTCGCGCAGTGAGCATTGCCTGGCGCCATCTTTCGAGTTCTGTTTCGTGCAACAAGGGCGCCTAAACTCGGCCGTTCTGCAATTACCGACCATCCCGGTCAGAATCTTCTGTTTGACCTATCAGAGTCTATCTCAACCTGGCCCCACAGCTTAATACTGTCCAGTGGAGCGATGCTGCTGCATGCATTCCTCTCATGCCATGTACTGAGCAGCCTCTCGATGCGATATCGCCCATCGGTTAGTTTTGCTGTTATGCTATATGGTCCTCTATTTCTACCTGATTCGCCATAATCTGTAGGCTCTTGCCTGGCCAATACGACATACCCTGGTTCGTAAGTCGTCGCACGTTTCTTGCTGTATCTTGCCTGCTGTTTCATACGGTCTTCACGAATGCTCGCTATCCTCAAAGGAAACACGACATGGGCGAAACCTTACGTGATCTCCGGTTGTTACTTTGATATTGCTCTCCGCTGAATTGGTGCGGCCAATCTATAAGACATCCGCAAAGCAGTCGCGACACTCTTCGATGAGTCGGTCGAGTTTCTCATGGTGCTCCGGGCTGAAGCTTGGGGCCGTTTTGACATACGTGGTCGCAGTTAAACATGGTTGCGTGGCACTGCAGCTTGATTTCACGTCCTGCATCGGCCCTTCATTGAGATAGCAAACTTCCGACTGCACAGCCCGCTAGATGGCTTGTATATTCGGTGCCTCGTACGAAACGTTCATTGCAGGAATGCAGGTCTCATTTCCCGCATCTGCGTTCACGACGCAACACGGTAAGCAATGGTCCTGCCCCTCTTGGTCCCTGGGCTGGTCGTTCACGAAAACATCAGCGTTGGGTTCGCTGCCCGTAACGTAGGACTTGACAAATCCAACGTAGTTTGGCGGAACAACTGTCAACTCTTTGGCCCAAAGGAAGGCCAGGCGCCTCGGAAGATCTGGAATATTGATGGACTCGAGTGTGTCATCACTTTCGTCCAGATTCTTTTTTTCTTCAAAGATACGCACGGTGTTTCGTCGCCTTACGACCATAACATGACGTTGCTCGGTGAAGGGCTGCCCCACGATGACAGGAATTGCCTGCGACTCATTTGGCACTATCAGCACGAGGACGTCGGCTGTTTCTTTGTCGACTGTGAGGTTGACGTTTGCCTCACCAGAGGGCGTCCCACGTCCTGACCCATAGCCCTCGATGGTCAGCAACTTCTCCATCACCGTGCATTTGATCTCGATCTGATCAGCATCCTCACGCGGAATAGTGACACACTGACTGCCAAGGTCGACGTACGCTCTTACTTCATTCCCGTTAACTTTAGCCAGCATGAAGTACCTTTCGTTCACTGCGTCTGCTGCCTGGATATTCAGATCCACAACGCTTTGAAAGAAATGCGGCTTGCTCTCCCTTTCCCTGCAGTTCTCGGCTTCGTGTCCACTTCGGTTGCAAACGTTGCAACTTGGCATTTGAGAGAGAGGTGACCGTTCTTGTTACAGTTAAAACATCGTGGCCCTCCTTTCTCGGGAGAGGGGGATTCGGTCTTCGGTTCGGAGAGTTCGCTCTCTCACCTCGGTTAGGAGTTTTGTTGGTTTTGTTTACTCTCGTTCAAGGCCGCTTCCGTGGCTTGGTTTTTCTTGTTGCCGTAGCCCGCTAGATTTTTAAATTCGCTCGCATTGGAATATTTTGAGTCCCGGAAGCCAACGGTTCCAACCCGCTCTTCGAGACGGTTGAGGCAACTCAGAAGCTCCTCCGTAGAGTCGTACGTGCAGGCGCTGATGTCTCGGATGGTATTCTGATTGTTTAGGCCGAAGATCAAATATTTGATGCAAGCTTCCTCGCTGAGGTTACAATGACATGCTTTCACCAATTTGACATCGCAGTAGCACTCCGTAGGCTCACCTCACTTGTATATTCGGTCCTACATTTGTCGGTGAAGCCTCTGTATTCTTTGTCCTGGCCAAAGCACGTTTGAGCTCCACCTTCCACTCGGGCCAGGTTTTGTTAACAGACAAAAAGCAGTCGTACCACGTCTTCGCTGGTCCATACAACTTCGAGAGTGCGTGGCAAGATGTTACTCTGTCTGTTCAACGGTAGACTTCCGCTAGGTCGTCCACAAGTGGAATCCAAGCGCCTATGGTTGGCGAGTCCGACGATGTTGGATCAAACAAAGGAACAAGGTGCGATGTCTCCCCTGCGCTGATTACAAGTATGGCTGCTGTCTGTTGCGACTTGAGATGCGCGATCCGGTTGATGGCTTCCTCCACTGCTGCTTGTACGGTGGATTGAAGCACTGCCGCCAAGTCGAACGCTGGTCCGCGTGTCGTAGTGGTGCTGCCGCGGGGAAACGGGTATAGCGCGGTAGAGCGCCGCAAACTTTTCTTTTCTCTACTGATGGATCGCGTGTGAAAACCATATAGTTGCCGGGTGATAGTTTCAGCACTGCCGAAGGCTTTTTATTTTGTTCTTTTCAGCAAAGTGAACTACATGAGTAATTTACTGGTCAGTTGTGGTTCACCTTAAGATTTGAAAGGAATATTTTCACATGATATTTTTCTCGTTACTTGCGCAAAAGAAACCATGTACAAATCACGCACTTTACTTTATGAAGAAAACGGTACTTATGAAAGGACATACTGCTGCGAATGGCCACAAAGTGTGTGATGATTTGACAAATCAAATAATTTAACACGATAGCGTTAGAGAGCTCGTTTTGCAGGAATTCCGATGTCAGTGGCAGAGTCAATGGCTGGGAGCGAAAATTCGAGGCAGATGAAAATAAAGATTGTAAATAATTATGTTTTTGTATCTTTTGTACATGATGTAACTTTTTTGTTATTGTTGTTTTACACCTGTGTGCAATGTTATGATCTTTGCCCCTCCTGCTGGGGCCCTTAAATGGGCCTGCAGTATTTTGTAAATAAAATAATATAAGTAAATAAGAGCCGGAGGGCGTTCGCACTTTGGCATTTCTTGCGGCACAGTTTAGGTCTCCACCGAGAAGCGAAGGGAGGCCAGCGATTGAAAAATCGGGTGAGCGTGTGCGCGCGCGCATGCGTGCGTGCGGATATTGCTGTCACGTTCAACTCTTAAGTGGGAAGCATAAGGGTTCCCCAATTTATTATTTCAACAACAGTTCATCAAATTCATTTAGTTTGCCAAACTAAATATCAGGGTTTTTTTTCTATGAAACCTGAAGCCAATGGTGTATGTGAATAAATAAATAAAAGTCGAAGAGAGATCACTCTCTGGGAAGCACAAATAATGAGCACAAGTAAAATGCATCAAAAGGCAGTCACAATGAACATTTAAACCATAGTTTTAACACACAAATAAACGAAGACAAATAATACATTAGCATTGGATTCTCACAGAATGTAAAGACAAGCGCAGAAAGGAATTGTACGCAAATGCAGAAATGGTGTAAATACTAGCCTCCTTACAACAACTTCCTCACATTGAACAAACAAACATGTTTTTTTCCTGCAAAGATAACATCAAAATGGGGGTGAGAGTAGTCTACGTACTACGGCTGAGCTTTAAGTATTTCGCTGTTTCACGTTTTTGCACTCTGGCTCGATTGAGAGATTTTACAAAAAAGTGCAGCCGAGTGGTAAAAAAATGCCACCATCTCAGCAGTAAGCACTTGAGCATGCTCAGCACATCCGACACTGTCCCGTCGTTTGGATTTGACAAGCGATATTACATCCATGATGCTTTCATGATGTAGTTCTTGTGCACTGAAGCAGCCTGTAAAAAAGATTCTCCAGATTTTGTATGAACCTGAGTAGGAATCCTGACGGACACAACAGGCCGCCATTATCCTTCAGCTGTGTAAATTGAGCAGCACGAAGGTTTTGGAGCTCTCTTTTGTCTGGAAGCAGGACCTTCTTACATGCATCACAACTGGTTTTGGCCAAGAACATTCATGCCACATATCCAGTGACACAAAAGGTTAAGCGTTGGTCGCTTTTTGCAGATATGCAGGCAACATGATCTGGTGCAATTTTTTCCAACTTGTCCAGTGCAAGTTCAGCACTACAAAGATTGTCATTAGCAATGAGCTGGTCAAACAAAAACTGTTTGTTGTGCTCATCCCTATCTGTGGCGTCAGCCCCAAGCAAAGCAGTCAACATACCTGGCTCAGCATTACCATTTGTGACAGACTTGGCAAGGCTATAAAAACTCAAACAAGAAACTGTTATCGAAAACAGCTGGGGAGTGGGGTGTGTGTTACAGCCTGACGCCTGCCTTGAAATGACGAAAAAGTTTTCAAGCGGGTCCTGGCTCAGCCTTGACGTCATCAGAAACTTGTACTCAAGTTCCTGACTCAGGTAGTCCAGCAGCGACAAGACACTTGCAATGGTGACTCTCAACTTAACTGTCATAGAGGCTGACAAGAATCACCACGGTCCGCTGCTTGAACCTCCCACTCAACGAGGTAAGCGAGAAATGACAGCAACTTGTCCACGGCAGCAGAGTCCGGACGCAGAGCCTTGGCCGGAAATTGAGATCACATGATCTCAATGAGGTCCCTGATCATTCTGAAACGTATAAAGCATGTAATGAGATTTTAAAACAGTGAGCCGATGTGCTGGTTGCTTCATTTTAAATAAAAGGTAAATCACAAACAACAAAACGTAATGAAGGTGTGCTGCTAATATCGTGTAAGTACTTAAAACATTCATCTTACCCGAAAAACGTCAAGACGGGCTGGATACTCCCACAGATGGCCTCTATGTTATTTTTGTCGAGCCGCCGGCCATTTAGCACAGCGTCACTGAAAAGCTGGTAGGCAAAGGTCACCCGCATTTTCTCGAAGTTGTTAGGCTGAATATGCCATGTCGTGATACCAGGCATGGCCTGAAGGGTCACATTCGAGCCATCCATCTTTAGAGCCTCATTGACGGGATGAAGTGAAACCTGCATGGAAAAACAAAATATTTCATTAGATTCTGCACAACTACCACTTTACTTTTGCTCTAAAAATTTCACTTCAAAACATGCTCGTCAAATTAATAGAATAAATTTCTGCACTTACTGGCCCTGTTGGTGTGTTGAAGCTTGATTTGAGCAGCCCATTTCTGATGCATTTAACAAGACGTGGGCAGTCAGAAATGAAATGGAGTGGCCGCTTGTTGTCAACTGGATGTTGAACTTTACATTTCGTGCTGGACACAGTCGCATGAATACCCATCGTGGCCCACATGTTACGGTTCCAGGCCGCACCGCTGCATATGATGAAGTCTACAAATCGCCCGGCTTTCTCTGCTAAAATAACAGCCACCAGCATCACTTTTGAAAGAAGATTTCCTTTCATGTTGCCCTGTGTGGCAAAAGAAGCAAGTATTTGTGTCCATTTCCCATTGAACGGAACAAACATTATAACCATGCCATGGTCTATCACTTTATGCTTGGCACTGGGAGGAGTAAACTGACCCATATCGACGAAGCCTTCTCTATGGCCTGACGATGACAATGAGAGATTCTCGGAAAGCTTCATCTCATCAATGATGAGACCCCCATGCCTTTTGAAGGCATCCATAGTAGATGTTTTCTCCTTCAGCACGCTTATTACCTTTGCATTGAAGCCAAATCCCATCCTGTAAGGCCTCATATATTTCTGCAGAGTCACCTTGCTTGGCAAGACAAGAATGTTTTGCGTACGCATGTCTTCATACAGCTTAAGTCCTTTCATACGCATGATCAGACATTCCAAAATTTATTCCTTCGAGTATCTTACGCCTCCAATGATTTTCCTCTTTGCAGCCTTAAACATGTGCAGAGCTCCTTCTTGGTGCTTTTGAGGCAGTTCTTTAATACGGCCGAGAAAATATTCATTGCTCAGATTACAGTTTTTTTTCTTCCGTAGCTAGGATTTGGCCTGCCAGTGTACACAAGCGTGAAGCACTTCGCTTTGCCTCCTGATTGGCTACTCGAAGTCTGTGGGGCCAATTAAGTGCGAAACGTTTTTTCTCCAGCTTGGATTTCCGGACCAAGAGGACTTTTTGCAGGTAGCGACAATGAATGCAGATGCCTCCTGCAAGATGTAAAATACAGAATGAGCTATTTACTAAAATGTAGCCAAGTGCAACACAGCCGAAAAGACAATAAGATAATAGAGCAAACAAAAAACTCAAAAATTAATTGTAGAGCTATTTGGAACGTGTTTATAAAGTCTCTGTGCAGCACTTTTTCATGAATATTATTCACTTTATTATAAAGAATGTGATACAGCTGGTTGAACATCAGGTTAGGAATAAATTATGATGCTTTGTTAGCCCCAACAGGAAATGCTCTTCTTAAGTAAAAGATAAGCTATTACATACCTTTAGCTGTCACCACTCCAAGGCAGTTCTTGCTGAACACACCATCATTTGCAGGAGTAAGCGTGCTTTTCATCTTGTCAGTCAGGTTCTGAGCAATGTCTTCATAAGCGTCTCTGCTCATTGCACCTGCACAAAGCAATGCAGAGTCTTCTATTTGAAAAATGTTACTTGCTTCAAGAAGGGAACTAATTTTTCCGTACTTCTTCTCTCTGCCATTAAAATAACACCTTGCCACAATGTCATTGTGCTGATCTAAGGTGAAGCTCATCACGTTCTTATGGAAAATACCAAAAGGCTCCTTTCTTGTGCGTGTCGTGGCAAACAACAGGACATCCAGGTCTACGGTAATAAGCTTCGTCCACAGCCTTGAAACATGCAGTGAGTCGGCCAGGGCCTGCAGAATAGTTGGTACAAATGAATTCACTTCGTCATTTTCAAAGGCCCTTGTATTCGGGCTGACATTTTGGTCTTCGGACAGGATCGCTTTCTGCTCATCGCGGCGAGACAACCGCAGTTTCTTCGCCGATTCAGACGAGGGAACACCGCGATGCTTTCTTTCTGCTCTTGGCTTCACAAGTACTTTTGAAAGGTATTCAGGCAGGTCGAGTAAGAGCGTCGGCACCGCACCTGTTGCAAGAACAGGCCTTCCCCGGAGGATTCGCACTTCTTTACCACCGATAAACTCTACGTAATCATGAATATCAAAATGCTCAGCAAAGTGCTTTTTGCACACCGTAGATGTCTAGGCTAGAGGCTTGTCCTTCCGTTCGAAGTTGCACTCCCAATCCTTCCAGTGGTCTTCCTCTTTTGGCACCGAAAACAACGAAATCTTTCGTTCATTTTCCACGCGATGACCGGGGTAGCCTGTATGATAACCCGGAGCGAAGCAATGCGTGTCCGGCTTTCTTTTCTTCTTATTGGTAATATTATAGGGTGCTTCATCGACTCTGAACGCACAAAATATGATAAAAAAGAATCACCACAACGCCAATATGCACCCACAGCGGCCACTTGCGAGTTGAGCTGCGCCAAGCATTCAATTGCACGTGTTGCGTCCAGCCAGTCCAGTTATCTCCTTGGATGGATGGATGGATGGATGTGGTGGTACCCTTTAGATCAGGCGGTGGCTAACGGCACCTAGCCGTAATATTTAGTGAACTAACCACTAGATTTATCTTTTTTTCTTTTAAATAGTAAAGTTGAGGACTGGTACTTTGCAGTGAAGGGTTTAATTTTCACTCGTGCATTGACTTGAGCCACCAATCGGACAACCCTCTTCTAGTTAATTCTACCCGCCTAAAGTCTATTTTGCCCTCCCTGTCCCTAAACCCCAGTTCTTTGAAGAACTCTGCGCCATCATCCTGAACTATAGGGTGAAGCCCTTTAAAGAACATTATCAAGTGTTCGACAGTTTCTTTCACCTCTCCACACGCACTGCATACCGTGTCTACCCCTTGGTATTTGGCCCGATATGTCTTGGTTCACAATTTTCCCGTCCTGGCCTCAAACAGTAGTAGGAAAAGACTACCACATCATTGAGGTAGACAAGGCAGCTCTTTGCCACTTCAAGCCAGCGAGAACTGTGTCCATCATCCTCTGAAAAGAGCTGGTGCAGAACACAGGCCGATGGGAAGAACTAGGAATTCGTGAAGTCTGTGTGGAGTCACAAACGCAGTTTTTTCTCAGTCTCGTTCATCCACTTCGATTTGCCAATAGCCACTCGTTAGATCGATGGACTAAAAATACTTCGCGCGTCGTAACCCGTCGAGATAGTCGTCGACCCGTGGAACGGGTAGACGTCTTTGTTTGTGACGCTATTAAGCTTCCTGTATTCAATACAGAATCGCAGCGTTCCGTCTTTTTTTTTCATTAGAACGGCTGGCGAGGATCAAGGGTTGCTGGATAGTTGAATAATCCCGTCATCGAGCATCTCTTTTACTTGTGTCTGAATAGCCTTGCGTTCTTTGGCAGAAACACAATGAGGCTGCTGGATGGGGTGGACGTCATCGTCGGTAATAATTCGATGCTTCGTGAGGTGTGTTTGACGGACTTTGGAAGAAGAGGCGAAGCTAGATTGAAAACCCCTTAAAAGGTCATGAAGTTCACCCTTTCTCTCGTTTGACAGCGTCAAATTAATGTCAATGTGGTCTAGAAATTTCTCGTCCTCATGTGTTTCCTCGGACGCGAAGCACTCCGTGACGTTGGCAACAGGGTCTCCATAAGCTATGGTGGTTCCACGGAAAAGATGCTGGTGCTCGTAATTGAAGTTCGTAACTGGTATCGTTGACTGTCCGTCACAGACACGCACAACACTTCGGGCGGCGCGTACACCTTGGAGCAGCAGAAGTGATAGGTTGCTTTCAGCCACCACGTCGCCGTCTTGGAGGTCTTCACAAGTGACTTCGATGAGAACAGTCACTCGAAGAGGCAGCATGACACTGTCGTCAGCAACCCGCAGCGCAGGTCTACGGCAGTTATCAGCGTTTCGATCTGTTGTGCCTTGAGTCGAGAAGGTCACAATGCGCTCACGGAGATTTATGATGGCACCGTATTCCCGAAGAACGTCCATGCCGATAATCAGCTGACGCGAACACTCGCGAAGAACGAGGCAGCTGAGCACAAACGTTGACGCACGAATTTTCACTCCTGCGGTACAGCGACCCAGTGGTGTTACAACGTGTCCTCCAGCCGTTCGAATTCGCGTTCCATTCCACGGCGTGATCACTTTCCTGAGATCTTTAGCTAGCCTCCCGCTGATAATTGAATAGCCTGCACCAGTGTCTACCAATGCACTGACCTGAAGACCGTCAATCAGCACAGGTATGTCGAGTTACACGCGGTCACTGGGTTCAGATGTGGATGTCGGCGTTTCTTCGGTAGTGCGATTATTCTCTGACGAAATGCCTTCGGCGTTGCGTGCAAGCGTCGATTGGAGGTCTTCCGCACTTTGAGTCCAAGCGACCTTGCCCCCGACGGCTGCTGCCTTCAGTTTTCCCGACTAGGGCACGGGGAGCGTTCCTGTGCCGTCACCCCGAAACGTGGCTCAATGGCTGCGGGTCTCCTCGGAGATGGTGACCGCGATTGCCGTCGTGTAAAGGGTGCACGCTGTTGCGCGAGATACTCTTCGATATCCTTTGGCCTTTGACCAATTCGGGGACGAGGGGAATTGACGGAAAATCCGGGCAGTCCAAGTTGCCGGTATGGGCATTCGCGGTAAATGTGACCAGCCTCACCGCAATGATAGCAGAGGGGTTGTATGTCCGGCGTACGCCAGAGATGATACTTGCGCGTTGGTGCACGGTGACTATCGATATCCAAATCAGCGTGCGCTGACTGAATCGCGACTGACGACATCATTGTCTGGATCGGGACGTATGGCATTGTCGGGATTAGGACGTGCGGCACTGTCTGGATCGGGACGTGTGGCAGTGTCTTGGTCGGCACTCCTTGACCAGAAAGAGGAGTGGCAGATCACATGGCTTCCGCGTCCGTACGATGGCGACTTTCTGTAGACACAGGAGCCGTTTCCGGATCAACCGACATCGGCGGAAAACGATGAGCGTGCAGCACCTGCTGGACCTCGTCACGGATGACACTGGTGATAGAACCGACGTCGATTTGCCTTGTCCTGTACATCTCTTTCATTTCTTCCCGGACAACGGAGCGGGTGACCTTGCGAATCCATTCGGAGCTCTTGCTCCCAGAGGCGGCGAAAATTTCGGGAGTTGAGGCAGCATTCACTTTACGGACAAACAGGGCAGACCGTTGGTGCAGTACTCGCTCCATTGTTGCAGCTTCAGTAAGGAACTCAGCAACACTCTTGGGAGGACTACGCACCATACCAGGAAAAAGTTGTGACTTCACACCACGCATGGGGTGGCGCAACTTTTCTTTCTTCTGCCATAGCAGGATCCGCTCGCTTGAAAAGCCGTGTCATGTCCTCGACGAACATCGAGACGGTCTTGTTGGGCTTCTGGATGCGTGATTGTAGTGCACTATCCGCCCGTTCGCGGTGGTCGGAACTCCTGTAGGTCTCCAGAAGGCGACGCTGGAACTCGCGCCAAGATGTCAGAACATCATCCCTGTTCAAAAACCATGTCTTGGCACCCTCTTTTAGGCAAGTTTACACGTTCCGGAGCTTCACGGCATTATCCCAGTAAATGATCACTGCGACACGTTCGAACTCCCTCAGCCAGTTGTCAACAACTTCATGCTCTTCTCTTTGAAAGAGGCTAGGCATGAGCGGGTTCTGGACGGTGCAATAGATCGGCGTGGAAGGTGTCGGAGCATGCACGGGATCTTGTGTTGAAGTCATAGTCGCTGCGTCAGTGGTTGGCGTCTCGGGCGGTAGGCCTCTTCAGCGGCGGCTTACTTTGTGAACAGGAGTGTCCACGGGTGAAGGGCTTGCGTGGCGGCTGCTGGGCGGTATTTTGGGCATCGGTGGATCGTGAGATGTTGTACCCAGCACCTCCATCAGTCTTGTCACGTTTCTCACGACAAACTTGATACAATTGGCTCGTTGACTCGACAAGCCAAGCAGCAGCTCAAATAGATCGTCTTTGTCTTCTTGCACTCTTCGATCTCACCCAAGCGAATCATGTGGCCACATTATATGTTGCGAAACCGGTATGGTATGACATGGCTGCATGGCGAACACAAGCGACAGACCCTAACATCAAAATCATGACATGGGTGTCATGTAACAACATGACTACAGGCCATACTCATGATGCGCTGGCGGCCATTTCGCTAGCTTTGCATATACCATATTTGGTATTATGGGACGCGAATGGATGACGAAGGTTTGTGTCTGGTGCAAACATGATAATCATGAGATGCCTGTCAAGTAACAACACGACTACATGCCATGCTCATGATCCGTTCGCGGTGGTATCGCTAGCTCACAATTCATTAATACACAATCAACACAATTCATTATTACGAGACGTGAATGAGTGACGAAGGTATGTGACTGGTGCAAACACAATAATCATGAGATGCGTGTCATATAAAACCATGACTACATGCTACTTTCATGATGCGCTCGCAGCCGTTTCGCGAGCTTCACATGTAGCGAATTTGGAATTATCGTCACGGGAACAGACGACATAGGTAAATGACACGTCCGATTATGATTATGAAATGTGTGTCATGTAACAACATGAATACGTTCCACACTCATGATGCGCTCGCGACAGTTCTTGACCTTCACATATGCCAAAGTTTGGTATTACGTAACGTGAATGGATAACGAAGGTATGTGACTGGTGCAACCATGATAATGATAGGATGCGCGTCATGTAAGAACATTATTATACGCCCCACTCAAGGCGCTCATTCACTTCGACGTAAGCCTGTGCGCGTGCGCACTGGCGTTCGTTTTAGCGCGTCACGCCGGAGATGTCATGTTCGGTGCCGATATCTCCCTAGTTGAGATCAGTGGATCTGCCCACTGACTTTCTTTGTCCATCTGCATGCCATATGCTCTTAGGCGCGCGTCGCGCTGCGTTGCTTTGACGCATGCGCGTTTGAGCGCATACGGCACCCCTCCGTCACGAAGAGCGGCCGACGCGGTGCTAAGTAGCGTCGTCGGCGCGAATTACAGGCTCTCGCATTTCGCGCCGGTTGTCACCTGGCCACGCAGACGGACGCTGGTTGCGTCTGGCGTCACACTATCATATGCTCGCGTTTTGCTAGCGTGGCGTCGCTGCGCCCAGACTGCGCGTGTGTCAACGTAGCTTCGGAGTATGTTGGCCCTTCATGACGCGCTTGCCGCCGTTGCGCTAGCTACACATGTAGCAAATTGGGTATCATGGGAAGTGAATAGACGACGAAGGTATATGACACGTCCAAATCTGATAAACATAATACGCGTTTAATGTAAAACATGACTGCAAGGTACGCTCATAGCATTCTCGCGGCCGTTTCACTGGTTGGACATATACCGAATTTGGTATTACGTGACGTGAATGGACGAGGTATGTAAATGGCACGTCCAAGTATGATAATCATGATATGAATTTCATGTAAAACACGACTACACGCTGAGCTCATAGCATGCTCGTGGCCGTTTCGCTAGCTCCATATATAACAAAGTTAGTATGAGGTGACGTTAATAGATGACGAATGTGAATGAGACGTCCAAAAATAATAGTCATGACATAGAAGTCATGTATGGCATAATTTAACTCCGCCTCTTAAGGTTGTGCGGAATTTAAAGTGACATTTATCTTCCTCATTCGTGCTTCGCATATAATCGATTCCCACTGTACGTGGCATCTCCCACTTTTTTCTTGCTGGCGTTCTCGTTTGTCAGACCACATTACGTTCCCCGCCGCGGTTGTCTAGTGGTTATGGCGCTCGACTACTAACCCGAAGGTTGCGGGATCGAATCCCGGTGGTGGCGGCTGCATTTAGGATGGAGGCGGTCATGTTTCGTGCCCATGTGCTTAGACTTAGGGGCACGCTTAAAAACCCCATCTGAATTTGCAGAGCCCTACGTTACGGCGTCCTTCATATTCAAATCGTGGTATAAAGATGTGAAACCTTTTATAATAATATTGTAGAACGCATTGCAATTCAATCTTGCGAGATTACCATGAAAAAAAAAAAGTATTATCGGAGACTGTCCGTTTTTTTTTTTGCAAAAACGTCTTGGTTTATCTTTTTACCAAACAACAAATCTCTTTCTCTCACGAAAGAAAACTATCAACACGCGCAGTACGCCGCCAACACAAAACATAGAAAGTAGCGTGCATGTCAATACGAATGCGTTGTAGGCGCGATGCAAAACATATGTAGAAAGAAAGCACTTTCTAAGAAGTTTCAATCAACTTTGCTCAAAATAAAATAAAAGCCTTCTGTGGGACATGAAGCGAAAACGTCGTAGACCATTTCACATGCTAGAGAAATGAAAAAAAAACGAAATTTTGAAACCAAACACGCGTCGTAGTTCCGTCGCTTCAAGGGCTGTTGGATATGCTCTCGAAAGCTGCACAGACATTAAGTGCCTGTTTGGTTTCCTCACAGAACAACTTTCTGGGAGGGGGGGGGGGGAACAACTCTATGTTGCAGTTCTGTTAGCGGAATGGCTCAGTGCTCTCCCATAGTTGAGTACGAAGTACTCAAAATTGTTGCAAAAATTTTCTAAACACACCATTCATAACATATGCCAAAAGAAAAATCAGCTTAGAGATGGGCAAAACGACTCCATTCATGAGTGGCTTGGCACGGCTCAGCTACCCACATGGTCCCCTCGCCTCGTTTGGTGTCGGCAGATGTCGAGGCTCGAACCTGGCCGTTACCAGCCAGATCGGGCCGGGTAAAGTAGTTTTCATAGGTTCCATGCTCATGGGTTCCATGCAGTTCCATGTTTGTGGCTGCATAGAGAAACATACTTACATGAAGAGCGGACACTCCCGTAGGGCCATGCGGCCGAGCTACTGCGCTGCTTTCAGCACTACGAGTGGCTGGTCAGACCCTATTGTTTTCAGCATAAATAAAATAACAAACCTTTTCCTTCCCGATCCTGGAATAGGAACCCGAACCCTTACGCTCCAAAAGCGAGGACTTTACCACTATGCTACACAATCATGCTTCTGCAAAGGGAGTGCACGTGTAGTACATCTAAATCACATGACTGTGTACTCTGTGCAAAAAATGCAGAAATATAACACTTTCTAACAGGATGGAAAGGTGGGCTTGTTGGTAATTCATAATTCAAACCACGCGTGAAATTTCTGCAAAGAAATAAGGATCAATGTTTCAGCCGTCTGTCATTGCCACTACTCCACTGTTAATTCACTTTAGAGATAATTCTTAGGCAAGTGCTTTGAATGAACGCCAGTACACTTCTCACGCTATCGTCTTGTTCTTGTTGACATGCGCACGCTTGTGTACTTATATGTCCTTCCACGTGAGAATAAATCAGTTCTTTATGAGCGCTCGTGCTGTGTGCCTCCTCTTTACTTCGTGTGCGTGCGTGTGTTCCTCCCGCGCTCCCAGTTCACCGAACAACACTTTCTATCAGATTTTACTGATATTTGTGGTAAAGCTTTAAATGACTTCAGCGGGACTCATTGTAGAGGAAATATGAAAAATCGCACAAATCAATAAAATTTCTCTTTTAAAAAGTTTGATGCCAAACTTGTGATTCAATTGTTTTAAGGAATCGGCTATTACACGCCTTGACAAAGGAGTACACGCAAGCATGGGTACGCGATCTAGTGGTTTCTCAAACCATTTCTTGCCCCGCCACGAATAGGCTTGAGTAGGCACTCTTTGTATAGTGTAATTCATTATAGGGGCTAGGCCCAGTATTGAGGTGCGACTCGCACCTTGCTGAGTTCTTGAGATCGTTCTAGAACAGTTGTGTTACGGCGGGACTGTACAGGCGCGCCGTGGTTGCGGATACCTACTGTATGTTCCACATATTACCTCCTGTAGGTTCCACGTGAAAAGATACCCCCTGTAGGTATACCTCCTGTATGTTCCACGTAACTAAAAAGAGTGCCTCTTTTATGAGCAAGCTATTTGGGAAAGCTTTATCAGAGACACGTACTGAACTTTTTTTTCTAGCATATGGGGCGGCCTGATGGACTAAGTGCTTATACAGTTATTCTCAATATACTTCTCTTCATTGCTTGCATTTGCTACTATTTTAAATCAGGAATGCCATTTTGTAATCGCAGTGATAAATGTAACCATAAACACATATAACAAATATATGCCTATTACTAGTCATCGGAAGAGTGATCACATAGCTCGGAGGCAGGGCAATGTTGTTGAAAGTTCCCAAAGTACACCAGACGAAAGGTCTGAGTGTACAGTCTAGGGAAGAATCGCTATGTAGACACGTTCTTTTTCCGTGGCTTTGTCATGGCTCTCAGTGGGCATTTGTCGTGATCTCTACATGCGCAGTCCACATTGTTAACGTCTGAGCTCTCGTCGTGTCCCTGTGTACGATGCGAGAGCTACATGATATTTTCTCAGCAGCGTAGCATTGGTCCATTGGACAAGAAATGGGGTCTAAGTATCGTTGCTTGACGACATATCTGGCTGTAAAAAACACAGTTACGAATTCCCTACCGGGTGATGTCTTCTAATGAAAACTTGCAAAAAGGAAGCACTGCAGGTAGCATCGGATGAGCGGAACTTTGTTATGGAGAGCTGCGCTGTCTTCACTCTAAATATTTCGCTCTTGAGGGGAAAAAAAATTCGCAGCCCTTTTCTTTGGTTTCGTTGTGTATTACACTGCACTAAACTTTCTTTACTACGATTCTTACAGGCTCTTCGACATTTATGTATTCAATAAGCATGTCTGAAATGTGAGCGCTAAGCGGTTACCCTATCAGGATTTCGAAATATCACCTACACTCTTCCCAGTCTCACTTGCGCAATCGAAAACTCACAAAATGCACCGAAATCACAAATTAATCGCGCATGATAATCCTGAGAGATGCGAGGACGAACTAGGATGGCTGGTGGCGAATGCATAGCAAAGCATGGTAGAATAGAATTTACAACTGGTATTTCTCCTATATCGACGTTCTAGAGTACGTGCCCTAATCATGTAACGTGAATCGCTGTTCTGGCGTCACGAAGGACACCAAAAAAACGACTTTAAAAGAAAATACCACACTCTACTGTGTATTATCCGAAGCTGTCTTACGGCCAGTGTATAGACAAGGCACGCCAACACGGAAACAAGAGAGCAGTCGAGACATTGCGAATTCCGCTGTAAGAAAGCCTAAAGCTTCAGAAAATAAGGAGACGTGATGTATTTTATGCCCTGATTTCCCGCTCGGGCAAAATTGGACAACGGGCGGTGCGCCGCGGATTATTGTGCGGCGGAAGCGGCGGCGTGGTTTCTCTAGGAACTTTGGTGGTGGCGCGAACACCAGGAGCAAACACTAGTGGCGGCGCCGGCACACAGCTCTGATAGATAGATAGCCAGATAGATAGATAGATAGATAGATAGATAGATAGATAGATTGATAGATAGTTAGATAGGTTGATAGATAGGTTGATAGATATATAGATAGATAGGTTGATAGATAGGTTGATAGACAGGTTGATAGATATGTCAATAGATAGATATATAGATAGATAGATAAATAGATAGATAGATAGATAGATAGATAGATAGATAGATAGATAGATAGATAGACTGCGTACCAAGTCGCAGCCTGCGCAGCAGCTGCCGGAAGGGTAGCTGTACAGTGCACTCTAAAATATCCTAACTCATTTGCAGTTTGTACGTATTTCTATGAGACAGCGCCGTCTATTATACTGTTCTGAAAATACTGCCTTATTTTTCTTCCCGTCTCCTCTTCTCTCAGCTGCGCGTGACGTATGGTAATCTTAGACTAACAGGAGCGTTGCCCCTTAAATGTGCTTCATATTTGAACCCGCACCGCGCTGTAATGGCCGAGCGGGAGCTATCAGCTCGCACGCTCAACAAAACTCGGCCATAACAACAGTCCGGCGCGCGGCTATAAGCAAGGTGTTATAAGAGCACTGTTTCCAAGACGCGAGTCGAAGACGCGACAGTGTTGTAAACACTTGTATTTTGGAACATATTTTTTGCCACGCAGCAACGTGATTGCGGGCTCAAATCGAAGCTTATATTAGTAATCGTACTACTCATATCTCCGAGAAATTCGCAAGCTTCCGTCTAGTTTTTTCAGATTGACTTTTTTGTCCCAAAAAATAAGGTAAGATTTTGGTACCTTCCATATGGTCCCATTGTGTAAACAGAATCAGAAGCCCCGATGTTTTTTTTTAATTTACACTTCTACGACTTTTTTCGAAAAATGACGTCATCCCATTGAAAACATGAGAGTTGGCAACCGTATCTGCGTGGAGCGCTGATCAGTCAGTGTCCCTGAAAGCTGAATATGTGTAGTGGGGTGAAAGCAAAGCAAGTGGTTCATGCGGGAAAGTTTTACAAGCTTTCGCTGAGAAGTAATAAATGATAAATATAAACAATCCTCTAATGGTTTCTATCGGCTTTCTGTCGTCCCAGAAGATGAATACTTCAAGAGACGGATCGGTTTGTTTTGCCATGTCCAATGATTGTCGCGGGATTCAATGTAGTCCTATATGCTAACACCGAGTTTCTGTGCCGTGCCCTTTCACAGACGCCGACCGGTGGGCAGTGGTACTTGCAGGTGCTGTACTTTTCCGTTGACGTGCTCATGTTGATGTAAGCTAAGCAAGCATGCCTACTGTGCGACACAATTACAGATTCGCGTCGCGGTGCCACACTGGTAAAAGCTATGTGAAAGGCGTGCTGAAGCGTTCTTTTCAATGTCGTTCAAGACAAATAAACACAATGGAAGAGAAACGGCATTTTGGGCCGCATTTTGGTATCACAGACTACACTCATCGTTGATGGCGAAAACGTGTGTATTCCTCGCGGAAGATTGACGCTGCCAGAAGGCGTTGTTACGACGATATTTCCAAATCTCCCCCCGTGTACCTCAGGAAAACAACTCTTAAGTGCAGGGGCAAAACAAACCGAGAAAGTGACCATACGATCAGCAGCAACAGAAGTCAAGCCGTGAGAGTGCCACCTGCTGAAAATGACCTAAACGGCCAGTTACCATCGCATGAAGGAGCTATACATGTGCTAATGAAGAAGCGCAAAAAGGAGCCAAACTCGGGTGGAGTACGGGACGATTCAAACTTTTTCTTGAATAAGTAGGGTCGTCATTGCACTTGGACGTTATGCGAATAAGCAATTGTGGTGCTGAGAGAGAGGTGACTTTTTTCTGCTACAGGCCTCATGATGTCCCCTCCAAAGTGTATATGAAGTTATGAGCTTGTTGAACAACATGCAGTCACAGGAAGAGGCAGACAGCCTCCTCGAAAAACTGGAGATGCCATCGAACTTTGTGTTGGGGCCGAAACGTCTATATATGTTGTTTTTATATAAATTTGCTGAGTGAAAAGGAACATTACGTATGGCCACACCATTTTACAACACATAAATTTGTAATATTTCTGAATTCCTAATAGCTCTTTGAGTGAATTCTTGTAGTGGTTGATGGATGCCTTGTGTGCAATTACTATGCTAATTTTCTCCGTAATAAGTCGCACAAAGTAAAAGTCAAACTTGAAAATAAAATTATGTTACATTTATATAAGGCAATGCGTTCGCCCACAAGGAAACTGTGCTCAAATGGAACTATTATGACTTAAACAGCTAGGGCTGTGCTTGTTTCAAACTTCAATATATTAATTTCCGACAAGTTCTAGTGGCTAAGGTACTCGGCTGCTGACCCGCAGGGCGCGGGTTCGAATCCCGGCTGCGGCGGCTGCATTTCCGATGGAGGCGGAAATGTTGTAGGCCCGTGTGCTCAGATTTGGGTGCACGTTAAAGAACCCCAGGTGGTCGAAATTTCCGGAGCCCTCCACTACAGCGTCTCTCATAATCATATAGTGGTTTTGGGACGTTAAACCCCACATATCTATCTATCTAATTTCCGACAAGTCAAATGGATGTTGTGGAGGCCTTTTATTGTTTTCCTGAAACCATGCCGGCCTAAGTGTATGTAGAGCATTTGTTTAAAGCGAAAAACGCACTGTTCTCCGAAACTTCACTAGCAAGATCTGTCCATTTGGGCCAACGGCCACTCCCAAACTCTGGCAGGCGTCGAGTGTGGGTTAAAGGTACAGTGAACACTTCTAGTACGCTCTATTCAGGGCACATACAACCTTCAAAACGCCTGATAGAGCTATACACAAACACTAGCAAAAATCGCGCTTCTCCGAATCATAACCTGATAACTTTGGCGACGAGCCATTCCTGAATCGCGGCTCTCGGGTTGACAGCCGAAGTCTCTCAATCCTGTGCTACAATCATAGCACCAACGTGTTTCTATTGTATTACTTAGCAAGCAATGCGAATATGTGCGGAAACAGTTCCGACCGTATGGATAACAAGAGCGGCTTCAGTATAACTCAATCCGCTAAAATAACCAGCAACGCCCACTTGGCATAGGTGCGGAACTTGCAAAACCACATTGATTTTCAAGAGGAAGTGTTTGTGGTGCCAGGTGCCATCGCTCGAAGGCAACATGAGGTACCTCAGGCGAGCATGCGCTTGAGTCCACTACCCCTATTCTAGTACACTGTACACCCATATGGCACACCTATGTCCCCGCAGGTCACGTTCCGTCGCCTCGGTTATCGCATGATACACTGCTTGATTTTCATTTCACATCCTGATACTGGCAACTTGCTATCTATCAAACTGATAGAGAACAACAAATAAGTGAGGTGTTGAATACGCACACGTAGGTGCTAACACTTACAGATGAGTAGCCGTCAGCTTGGTTTTCTGACGATACACTGCATAGTTTCAATACTTTCATCCTTTGGGATGACTGACCAAGCTTGCTTTAAAACACACTCGACATTTCCTACCTACTGGGCCAGCTGTGCTTTTTGGAGCCGATTTTCTCTCTTCTTTTTTTTTTTGAATTCGAAACAACGCTTCTATGTGAGTAGAGCTCAAGCAAGCGTCGGACCGTCGTAATGAATAATGTAAAGAATGAGAAAAAACTTGTATACGATACCTGATCGGGTAACGCCGCGCGGTTTTCCTCACAGGAAAACGACGTATCGTAGAACGCACAACTGTTCTCGAAGTTTGTGCGTGGCGGCTTACGAATCACTGGCTTTGAGGAAATCAAGCAGATGTGCTATGTCCTGATGCCTTTTCGATAGCACGAATATTTAAACAAGCACTCCTCTGTTCCCTGCTGCTCTTCCACTCCTCGATAGCTGCCGCGTCCACCACAACCTACAGTATCTACTGCTGCAAGCTAGTGAGCCGCACCGATGGCCGCACCGAGCACTACCAAGCAGATGGGAGAGTTCAAGGCACGTCACAGGAGAGAGCGATGGGGCGGTGGCAAACGCGGTCACCGGCAGGGAGTCCACCCCCTCTGCTCCCAAACAAGTTTCTCGGCCCCCTTCTCCGCCCCACGCGAGCGAGACATCCGAGGAGCAGTCTTCGGGGCAAGGACCCTATTCCGCGTTCCTCTCTCAGGCTCCCCACCCTTGCGCCGCCGAGAACCAAGAATAGTTTAGGTGGTAGTAGTTAGAAGATGAGAAATGGCACTTAATTTCTGCAACCCGGTCGGGAGCACGGCGCAGTGCCTGCGGGGAAGGGAAAAGGGAGAAAAGTGGAAGGAAGAGGAAAGATTAATTGAGCAGTGGAACGGTCGTCATCAACAGAAGCAGCAGTCCAGAAGCAAGGGTAGGGGTGCCAAGGGGCCCATCCTCAGTGGTAGGCCACGATTCCCGTCTCGTCCAGGAACTCCACCAGGCTCCGGAGCGCGGGTAGATGAGACGAGATGGGAACAGTAGGTGCTCTAGGGTGGTGGAGGAAGGCCATGTCTTTGGTAGGCTGCGGTGACCCTCGAGCGTTCCTGGGCCAAGACAGGGCAGTCACAGAGGAGGTGCTCGAGGGTGTCGGGGTCGCCGCAGCAGCTGCAGGCTGGGGAGGCGCAGCATCCCTTTATGTAGCAGTGGGCCGCGGTCCACACGCATCGGGTCCACAGCCGCAGCAGGTCGGCTCGTTCTCTTCTGGTGAGGCCTGCTTCAGGAAGACGCCTGGGTCCCCGCCCATTGGCCACCCTCTGGTCCGGGTGGACTGAGGCGAGGAGCTTCTTGATACAGGCCTGCGAGTAATCTCTCACCGCCACGGCTTTGGTGATGGGGGTTCCCAGCTGATGTGCTGCCTTGGCCAGCGTGTCTGCCTCCTCGTTGCCAGCTATGCCCACGTGAGAGGGCAGCCAGTAGAAGGAGATGGACGTCTCGTCTGCTGCTAGGGCCCAGTACTTGGTTGCCAGGAGACTCCCCGTGAGCCCGGCGATGGTTGGCCAGTGCCTGCAGGGCTGCCTTGCTGTCACACAGGACTGCGACCGGTTGAGCCGGAACGTCCTCGGCCAACAGGTCCGCCCCAGGTGTAGCCCTGCCAGCTCCGCAGCCATCGAGCTCGCCGAGATGGGTAGTCGGCACTGCCTGCTGCTGGCCCGGGATGGGATGACGCAGGTGGCCGCCGCTGAACCGTCTGGCATGACGGATCCGTCAGTGAAGACCTGGAGCCGCCCTGCCAGTTGCTGCTGGAGCTTGGAGACGGCGGCCTATTGCAGTGCTGCAGCAGGTGTTCGGCGCTTGGTTACCCCGTCCAGGTACAGGTGGACCTCAGGCAGCTGGTGGTGGATGGTGCAGGGGCCACCGGGACTGGCGGGTCCGGGACCATCTGGTGGTAGAGTGCACAGAGACCACCCATCCGTGACCTCAGCTGGCTGCGAAGGTGCTCCAGGAGGGTTCTGCCGTCGGCAGCACGGTGTAGGCAGTCTACGTGCCCCAGAGCATGTGCAGAGACAGGGGCCACTCTCCAGCCTCGGCCAGGGTCGCTGCCACGGGGGAGTACCTGGGGAGCCCCAAGATGACCCTCACTGCTCTCATGTGATGTCCCTCCAGGTCCAGTCTCCTGGCAGGCGTCAGGGCCACCAGTGGAAAGGCGTACAGCAGGACTGAGGACGCTGAAATCTGGTTAAGTCGAAGCGCCAGCTTGGTTGAGCAGCCGTATCCACGCTGCTGCAGCTTGCTGATGGCTCCCTGGACTGTCCGTACCTTTGTGCAGGCGACCTTGGCAGCTGGGACCCAGGTGAGACGGTGGTCGATGGTGAGCTCAGGTACTTCACTGTCAGCTTCCAAGGCAGGTTGCGGTTGCCGACCCTCAGCTGCTTCACGTAGCGTCGTGCTGTGGCCAGCGGGTGGATCAGCAGGGCCTGGGTCTTGGTTGCGGAGACCTTGAGTCCGATGCCACTCAGGTAGGTTGACACCACATCCAGGGCCGCCTGCAGTGACGTCCTGATGGCTGGAATGGACCGCCTCGGTGCTCGTGCCCAGAGTGCCACGTCGTCGGTGTAGACAGAGCAGGGGGCCGCGAACCTTGTGCCTGTCGGAAGAGAAGCGGGGAGTCCTGTCATCGCCAGGTTGAACAGGAAGGGGCTCAGCACGGAGCCCTGTGGTACACCTGTGGTGATGTCCCTGGATTTGCTGGTCTCCTTTCCAACTCGAACCTCGAAGGTCCTGCCAGTCACGAAGCTGTGGAGGCACCCGTGAACGCCAAGTCAGTCCAGGGACGTCACGACGACCTAGTGTGGGAGACTGTCAAAGGCACTCTCCACGTCCAGCAGGAGCAGCATTGCCACGTCACCAAAGCTTTGGCATCCTCAAGGGTGATGACGACGTCGGAAATGGAGTCGGCTGTGCACCGGTGGCGCCTGAAGCCAGTAAGTTGTACCGGGAAGAACTCTAGTTGGCCAGCAATCCACTCGAGTCGCTCCAAGGCCACCTTCTCCAGCACCTCGCAAGGTGCCGAGGTGAGAGAGACTGGCCTGTACGAGGAGAGGGCCATGGCTTTCTTCCGGGGCTTCAGGATCGGGGCGACGACCACAGTGCGCCATGACTCCGGGAGGACCCCACTGCTCGAGACGTCGTTATAGTACTCGAGCAGGTGTTGGCGGCCAGCTCCGTACAGGTTACGGAGCATCTGGAAGGTGACACCATTAGCTCCCGCGGCACTTCGTCTTTTCGATCCTGCAAGGGCAGCCTCCAACTCGTGTTTCCTGATGGGTTCGCAGCACAGCTCTTGTACTTCTGCGGCTGTCCACCCAGGATGGTGGCAAGTGTCAGGATACTGAAGCGCAGCAAGGGGAGGTGCAGCAGGCAGCTGGGCAATGTCCCTCGCAGAAAACTGATCGGCCAGCTGTTCTGCCATGTCCGCTGCCTGGATGGAAAGGTGGACGGCCAAGGACATCACTTGGTTGAACGGCAGTGGCACCATCAGCAGGCACTTCAGCAGGCGCCAGGCCTTGGTGCCATCCCGTGATCGGTCGATGGAGGCGCAGACGCCCACCCAGCCCTGCTTCCTGCGCGCTCAGGCGTGGCGTCTGCAGGCAGCGTCGACCTTCCGGAACACTTTCCAGAGCTCTGGTTGTCCCTTCTTCAGAGCCTGGCGTTCTGCCCACCTCCGCACTGCTCTCAAGGCTAGGTGCCGGATGTCTGGAACAGGCTGCCCTTGCTGTGCCTTAACAGTGGCGGTTGCAGCCCGGGCACTGTCACCCACCAGCTGCATGAGGTCCTTGTCACCGGTGTCCTGCCTGAGCAGCTGCCGGTATACCCGCCAGTATACCACACGGTACTCTCAATCCCTGGGGGCCTTACCTCGGTAAGGGGTGAGTAGGATGGGCAGGTGGTCTGAACCCCAGGTGTCCGGGAACGGTGTCCAGGCGTACCGGCAACCCTCCGTAGCCACGCTGAGGTCTATGGCTGTGGTGGTGCTGTTGGCTCCGCGACGCAGGTAGGTGACGGCCCCTGTGTTCAGGATCACCAGGCCCAGCTGCAAGAGGACGTCTCGCACCTCTCGCCCTCGTACGTCGGTCCTGTGGCCGCCCCAAGCTGGATGGTGGGCATTGACGTCTCCGCACAGCAGGAAGTCCTTCCCCAGTTGGTGCGCAAGCTGCTGAAGACACCCGGGGTCCCATGGTTCCTTGGGTCTGATGTAGACGCTGGCCACCGCAGTGTCAACACCGTCGAGGCGGACCCGGACGGCGCAGCACTCGAAGGGCCCTCCGGCCAGGTCGGCCACAAATACCTCCGCCTGCAGCAGGTCCCGATTGACGTAGATGGCACAGCGGGAAGGTCCTTGTGGGTGGTTGTCGTCCAGGCAAGGGGCAGCACTGCAGTCGGTCAGGGTGCAGCTGGTCCCGCTGCTGTAGCCGACGTAGCCTGAAAGTCGCAGCTGCTCTGCCTGGCTGTAGACCTCCTGGAGTGCAAGGACGTCGTGGTTGTTGTGGAGCAGGTGTTGTGCAAGGTCGTCTCTCCGTGGTCCCAACCAGTGGACGTTCCACTGGAGAACGCTCGGGCATCGGGGCTGACGCTGCCTGGTGGGAGGACTAGCCATGCTGGTTGTTCTGTTTTCAAGCCCCTGCCCTCAGGCAGATGGCACGAAGCGGGTGCTCTTGTGGAAGCAAGGTAGCGACTGCCTGCAAGGAGAGCAGAAGGGGGACCAGAAGTTGTTCCACTATAAGCGTCGGGGCAGAGGTCTCAGCAGACTGGGCACAGGGAGTGGCGGCTGCAGGCTTGCAGACACGAGCAGGAGGTCGGACAACAGGAGCGGCCGGGGCTGCAGGCTCAGCCGGAGTGTTGGTTGCAGCTACACGGGTTGGCTGGTGAACTGTCTGGAATCCCTCATGGTCAACTGTCTCACTGGTAGGGGGAGCTGCGTGTCTGAGGGCAGTATGGGGCGTGGGGGGTGGCCCCGTGGTTGTAGTCTGCTCTCACTGACTCCCAAAAGAGGGTGGGGAAACAGCTGCACCCTGCAAGACTGGTACAGTCCTCCTCCTGCGCCGATTCCTGTTCCTCTTCCTCCGAGGTTTCCCAGTGGTGTCGGCACTTGTGGCATCCTTCAGGAAAGCCGCGGCAGGGTGAGCAGACACGGTCTCGTGGCCAAGCGCTTCGTCCATTCCTTCGGCTTTTCCTTCGGGAGCATCAAAGGCAGGTACACCTGGAGGGCCCGTGGTCACAGTAGGGGGTTTTACTTGGATCACCAAGGCCATCCCAGTCGTAGTGCTGCTTGCAGAACTGTCGGTAGAGTCCTCAGTGTATTGGGAATCACAGGACAGCCGGGAATTCGAGCTGTCAGCACTGCTGTCACTCTGTCCTTAAGGGTTGGCTTGGGCCAGCTTGCGCCATGTGTCTGCTTCGTCATCGCTGCTGTCCTGAGGGCGGGGACGCTTCCGTGACGCGGACATGTCCATCTCCTTTTCAGCAAAAGCAGGGGCACTGGTACACATGGGGTCTCCGCGCGGGGCCTGCGAAAGTGTCGAACAGCATCTGTGGCAGCAGTCTTCCACGCCTTGACCATGTTGTCTCTGGACTCCTGTAGAGTCCAAGATTGCAGGCTTTCCAGCTGGACGAATGGAATGCCACCAAAACTTGCGCCACGTTTGTTCTTGGGGTTTCGCAGAGGTCGGGCCGGCAGTGCTCCTGGCGGCGGCATCACAGCTTGCGCTAGTGCCTTCGCGTCCTTGGAAGGTCTGTACCTGTCCTGGTCGTCCATGGTCGTGCAAGGGAGCTGACTGAGGTCGGTCGGTGTTGCACGTACACACCCGCACACACACTCACTCGCGTGCACACACACACTTTCACGTACAGCACTAGTTGGCAGAGTTCTGGAAGGAAACACTTTTCGGCAGAGCCGATGGTTATCGTGAGGGGAAAGCACTGGTTAGTCACTGTACTCGCTACACGTGGTGTAGTGCGCTACAGAGAAAAAACACTAAAATATCGAGCACGCTATTATGCACGCTGCACAGAGGCAGAAGACACGCACTTCAGCTGAAGGCAAGAACGCAAACAAGCACACACACAAGGGCTAAAAACGAGTCAAGTAAACGCCGGCACAAGGCACACTTGCTAGGACTAGTGAAACACCAACGGTACTCGCACTAAAAGTAGCCGAGAGGCACAAGAACACACTCGCTATAAGTAAAAAGCGCCCTGTAGTGAGCACTATAGGACACTACAGGTAAGCGCGAACAACAAACTCGCTGGTTTTATCAACAAGTTAGCAGCTACCGAACATAAAAAAAACGAAGACGGCTAGGCTGAAAGGGCAGATCGCACGGGTTCCTGAAAAAAAAACGCACGCGCCCCCACCCCCCCCCCACGCCCAGAAAAAAACAGATAACGCTAGGCACAAAGCACACTCACGATACGATACGTGATCAAACACCCGCGTTACTTGTGCTATCAGTAGCTCGAAAACTCGCGCTGAAAGTAAACAAACCTTAGCAGTGCACACGCTACGTCACTATAAACACAAGAACAGGGCACGCGGGTTAAATGTCTCTAGCGGCTAGTGACTGTCAAAGAGCCTGAAAAGAAAAGTCAGGCTCGTTCCTAAAAACGCTGGCGTTCCTAAAAAACAAACACTCGCGTTTCTGCAAAAAAACGAAGCTTGAAAAAAAGTAAGACCGCACGTGTTCGAGACCGCTGTCGTCACACACGGTGCGATGAGCCGCGCTAGTCGCTACACTCACTAGACGAGCATAAGAAAGCGCAACAGTATTAAAGAATTACTCACCAACCAGTCGATGCAGGCTAGAAGGCAGTGGCCGAAGTTCTATGTCGGCAATCTAGGGAACAGGCACAGGGCACATGCGTTGAACCACGGGCACGGCGGTGCTTGCGGCGCGCGCAAGTACGGACAGCGTACTCGCGTGAGGCACCGGTGAAGCGACCGCACTCCTCGGTGGACTACGCACGCCCGGCGCGAAGCGCAAGTCACGAAGCAACAGCTGAGGAGCGCGCGTAAAGACAACCTTCCCCTTCGACTGCCGAAACGGCTCTCCAAGAATAGTTTAGGTGAGAGAACGGCGCATAGGGGAGGCTTCGTGGAGAGAGGCGCATGCTGTTCTGGTTAGGAAACCTCTCCAGAGAGGGCGCGCTAAACTAGCCACCCACCCTCTACAAGGGCTGAGGAGAGGGTTCCAAGTAGTGCATCAACAGACCCAGATGGCATTCCAATTATGCTGATAAAGACACTGGGTCCGAAGTCTAAATAGACTTTGAGAGAGGCAGTGAGCAGAGCAATAATCGATGGTGAAGTCCCTGATGGATGAAAGAAAATTTAGCAGGATGAGCATGATCTATAAAGGAAAGGGGGACAAAGATGACATAAACAGCTACCGTCCTATAACAGTGACATCAGTGCTCTACAGGCTGGCGATGCAGATTATAAAGGAAAGACTGCAGGCATGAATAGAGGATGAGGGGGTGCTGGGGGAACTGCAGAATGGGTTTCGGAAACACAGGAGGTTGGAAGACAATCTGTTCTCACTGACGCAGTGCATCAAAATTGCAGAAAAGGAACTCAGGCCCCTGTGGCTAGCATTTTTGGATATAAAGGGAGCGTACGATAGCGTGGTTCAAGAGGACTTGTGGGGAATACTAGACGCACTGGGTGTGAAGATGGAGTCACTAATCTTTAAAAGTAATCCATAAAAGTAACAAGGTAGTTAAAAAGTAGGAAAACAGGTATCCAAGCCCACCGAGGTGAAACGGGGACTTAGGCAGGGGTGTCCACTGTCACCCTTGTTATTCATGTTGTACCTACAAGGATTGGAGGCCAAATTAGAGGGAAGTGGACTTGGCTTCAACCTATCTTTAGTCAAACAAGGAAAACTCATTGATCAGGCACTACCAGCATTAATGTACGCAGGTGATATCGTGCTAATGGTGAACAACAAGGAAGATTTGCAGAGATTGATGGACATCTGCGGTAATGAGGGAGATAGGTTAGATTTTAGATTCAGTAAGGAAAAATCAGCAGTCATGATTTTTAATGATAACGAAGGTTAGAATACAGGAGGTCACGCCAGATATAACAGATAAATACAAATATCTGGGCGTATGGATAAGCAAGGGGACCGAGTACCTAAGGGAACACGAAATATACGTGACGACTAAAGCTAACAGGAATGCAGCAGTGATGAAAAATAGGGCACTGTGGAATTACATTAGGTATGATGTTGTGAGAGGAATATGGAAAGGGGTCATGGTTCCTGGGCTGACGTTCGGCAATGCGGTCTTGTGCATGAGATTAGAAGTTCAAGCAAGATTAGAAATTAAGCAACGTGGAATAGGTAGGCTTGCTTTAGGAGCTCACGGGAATACACCAAATCAGGGAGTACAAGGTGATATGGGATGGACATCATTTGAGGGCAAGGAAGCTAGCAGCAAGGTAACATTTGAGAAATGATTGAGAGAAATGGGGGAGGAGTGTTGGGCTAGGAAGGTTTTCAGCTACTTGTGCATGAAGAATGTCGATACGAAATGGAGGAAGTGAACCAGGAAATTGACTGGTAAATACTTAAAAAACAGCACGACTATCGGTTAAAAAAAGTGAAGGAAACGGAGACTGACATGTGGAGAATGGCATGATTAAGAAGTCCGCACTGGAGATCTATCGAACTTTTAAGCAGGAAACTGCCAAGGAAAGGATCTATGATAATACTCGGGGTAGTTCTCTATTGTTTGAGGCCAGGACGGGAGTACTGCGAACCGAGACATATCGGGCCAAATACGAAGGGGTAGACACAGTATGCAGTGCGTGTGGAGAGGAAGAAGAAACTGCCGAACACTTGATTATGTTCTGTAAAGGACTTCACCGTATAGTTCAGGATGATGGCGCAGAGTTTTTCAAAGCACCGGGGTTTAGAGAGAGGGGGGGGCCAAATTGACGTTAAGCGGGATGAATTAACTAGAAGTAGGGTATCTGATTGGTGGCTAAAGTCAAGGCACGAGTGAAAATTAAACCCTTCACTGCAAAGTACGAATCCTCAAACTCACATTTTAAAGAAAAAAAATCTAGTTTTTGTTCATTAGGTGTTACAGCTTGGTGGCGCTAGCCACCGCCCGATCTAAAGGGTACAGCCATATCCATCCATCCATTCATCCATCCATCCATTCATCCATCCATCCATCCGTCCATCCATCCTTCCATCCATCCATCCATCCATCCATCCATCCATCCATCCATCCATCCATCCATCCATCCATCCATCCATCCATCCATCCATCAATCCATCCATCCATCCATCCATCCATTCATCCATCCATCCATTTGCGTTCAATCCTTACGCTCCGTAAGCGCTGCGAATCTTTCAGGAGGCCTAGCCGCGCGAGGCCAACTATTATTTTCCTGTACTTTCGGAGTGTTATTTACATAATCTTTATAAGAACTACTCGATTTCTTTCACAGTACTGGCGCTTTGCAATACCAAAAGAGGATTATTTCGTGAAATACATGTGGCCATTCGCTACTGCCCGCAAAAAAAAGCAGATCCCACGTAACTTGGGAATCAATGCTAGGCAAGGTGAGTCTGTTGTAATTTTTATGAAGTGAAACATTATGCAGTGGTGCTAAATATATGCGCGAAATCGGACAGTCAACACTGGAACCAGCATTGGTGTTTCACGAACGTTTGGCTCTTCTTGCAAATTCTTTCGAAGACCTGGCGTGGCTCTGTAGTAGAATACTTGGTTTCCACGCAGATTGCTTGGCTTCAATTTCTCTGCTTGGACACAAACGTTTATTGTTTGCATTCGTAGGGTCAACGTTGCCAATGCCAGCCTAATGCTCACGCGTTAAAACAAGATGTGGCGAGAAGGGTTTGATGGCGTAGGTGATGGGATTATGGAATTATTCATGTTAGGACCAGCGAGTCATATTCATTAAACCATCTTACCCACCCACACAAATTTTGGATTACCCCAAGTTAAGAGGGTGATCGTGAGGGCACCCAGACGTAGACGATTGACAGACAGACAAACAGACAGACAGACAGACAGACAGACAGACAGACGGACAGGCGGACGGACAGACAGACAGACAGACTGACAGATAGATAGATAGATAGATAGATAGATAGATAGATAGATACATAGATAGATAGATAGATGCACAAAGTGGTTGCAGTACGCAAAGAAATTATTTTAAAAACCATTGACAGTACAACCACCCGAGTTATTTTTGAAAATGTGCTTTGTTCTTGAGAGCAAGAATTATCACAGAAGACCCAAAAACTTCTACTTCTTAGTCTACATTCCATTAGGATTCTAGTGAAAACAAAGTATGATAACATGCCAATGATTGATATGTGGGGTTTAACGTCCCAAAACCACCATATGATTATGAGAGACGCCGTAGTGGAGGACTCCAGAAATTTCGTCCACCTGTGGTTCTTTAACATGCACCCAAATCTGAGCACACGGGCCTACAACATTTCCGTCTTCATTGGAAATGCAGCCGCCGCAGCCGGGAATTCAACCCGCGACCTGCGGGTCAGCAGCCGAGTACCTTAACCACTAGACCACCGCGGTGGGGCATAACATGCCAATGAAATATCTGACTCTCGCCGCATATGATACCCAAAACGTTGTTGGGAAGAGAGTCCGACGTTGAAATGGGAGAAAAACTGTGTGAATAAAATTCGAAAGGTTGTTTTCAATTTTTTTCAGATAAGTATTGATATTGGAAATTGTGCCTAAACGGTGATTTCATTCCCGACACCGTTCACCCTAATCCAAAAAGATAGTCGATGGAGTCACTCTCAGAATTCTTTTTTCACACGACAGCCTTCGGAGTCAGCCTTCTGTCTGCCCTCTTGATCTTACTTTTTCATTCAGAAAACCGCGCTGGATCCGTTAGTACGGGGAACAATACACATTTTCCTTGTTCGACCGATAACATCTTTGACACAGCGGCACAATACACGTCCTTTCTTTGCATTGCCGCTTAGCTTTTAACAATTCAGGGTGTTGCAGTGTACATAAGACGCCATCAAACTTCACAGTAAATTACATGGTAGCTGTAACACACTGGTTTTAAATGCGGCGAAGCTCCGGCAGCAACAGACGAGATGAATTTCGCGTGTTCGTGCACCCTTTCGACACACAGCGGCGCTTGTGGCATCTGAGTGCAGTCATCACATGTGGGGACACCCTTTCTCGTGCAGAATGCGCACGCTCAGCACACTAGGCAGTATATTTCTAGACACTGTAGTATAAGAGGAGTACATACAAAATGTATATAAAATTGAGTAGCCAGCACTGCAACCACTATTGACGTTTCACGAAGATTAGCGCCTATTTTAAAAGTAGTTCCTCTGTGGCAAAACGCTTCATTGCCACGCAGAATGCTTGGGTTTGATACTAGCTGGGACCCTGACATTTATTCTATGCATTCTTCGGGTGAACGCTACCGATGTCGGGAATTTCTTAACACTCACGCGTTAAAAGTGTCCATGTGTGTTCTCGTTGATCCTGGGTAGATACTAAATGTCAATCACCTGTGGCACATACACGCCCGTGTCTGGTGCGAATTGTTCGACGACGTACGCAACGGGATTATGACATTATTCATGTCTTGACCAGCGCATCATATTCGCCAAGCCATCTTACCCTGCCATGCTCATTTGGGTTCACGCCAGGTTAAGGAGGTGACCACGAGAGTACACAAACGTAACGGCTATATATATATATATATATATATATATATATATATATATATATATATATATATATATATATATATATATATATATATATATATATATATATATATATATATATCTAGATAGATAGATAGATAGATAGATAGATAGATAGATACGCTCAAAGTCACTGAAGTTCGGCAAGAAATGCTTCGCATTTAAAATGTAACTGGAGGTGAAGGGTGTCCAACTTAATACTTCTCGCACGCTGAACGAGCGCTCTATTGTCTGAGCTTTCTCCCCGAGGAGAGACAGTATAAATATTTGAGGTATTTGAGTCGTTTAGGTTAGATCGAACTGGTAAAAGAAGCCTTTGCTCTCTCTCTCTTTCTCCCAATCCAGTTTTAAGAAGGCCACGTAAACAAGAGAAGGCTGATCGGCGCACGCTTGGTAAAAAGCAGCTCCGGCGACTAGCAATTATGGGGGGAAATTAGAGGCGAGGATCATAATAGCTGGGCTAAGACATGTTTTGGGCGCAATGTTTTGGGTTCATTGTGCCTTCATCACAAATATAATGAGATTATGCGTGAGTTAAGGACTTTTTTGTGTACCCTTTGCTGATTGTTTCCCTGGGTGATCCGCGATCTGCAATATATCGCACCTACGCTCTCTTGTTTGTACGGCACATGGAAGTAATTTTGTTACCTGGTGCAGTTCACCTAAACTGCTGTTGACAGTGTACGGTAAAACTCCTTGTGCTCAGGAGGACAAAAGGTGGGTTCGCTGTTTGCATAAACTAATGAGGCTGCATCGAAATAATTCACTACATAGGTGGGATATCTGGTAATAATTACTACATGAACCCTGTGGTGGTGGCATGGTCTACACTAATTAAAAGACGCTTTACACAATGACAAGTGTTTTATACTGGAAAATAACGTGACACAGTAGAGTAGTGCCTTGTATATGCGGCACACCTTTATATATATATATATATATATATATATATATATATATATATATATATAAATATATATATATTTATATATATAAATAGAAACTTCAGATATAGCAATTGAAACAGATAATTTAAGAAAAAAAGATAAAGCAATTTGGAAAGAACAAAATTTGGACTCAGGATTGATTCTACCCGATGCATCAGCAACTGTATTGGTTGCTTGGTTGGCTGTATCCAGCTGTTGTCGTTAAATCCTCAACTCATGGTGATGATGATGATTCTCTTTGCAATTGTGGCACAAAACACTCAGGGATATTGGCCAAGAGTTGAGTGGGTCTTACAGAGTGGATTCATGATTAATATTTCGTGCACTAGCATGACTGCTTATTCCTTGGCCCACTGCAGAGGATGACTCTTGAACTTGAACAGAGAGATGATCCTTCTCTTTTTAGTTCATCTCCTGGTTTGCACCTGCTTTCTTCAGCACGTGCTCCTTTCAAAAGCACGAAGTAGATGCCACAGACACCACTGCCACAATATTTGTTAACAGACGCTAGCCAAGCGTCTCATCAAAACAGTGAGGTTTTAAAAAGCTGTACACACTCGTCCCCATTTGCTTTCATTCAGATTGAGCGTGTCCTTTTTGTAAGGTTATCTTCTTACTAAGCGACGACGAAGTTAACACGTGCTACCCGCGCGCGACGCACTCGGTTTGTTGTTAAATTTATTATTTTACGTATTATTGTCATTTTGTTTCTTAATTTCTGGTTTTAAATTTTATAGCTTATCTAAAATAACATTTTACAGTCTCTACGTTGAATTCTTGGCCAACCCCCAAAGTGGGTACGTGTCATGTATCTAGGGAAGCAAAGCAAAGCAAAAAAAAAATTGGCACCGTATCTGCACGTAATCTGCAAATGTCGAAAGGCGATAGTCTTGCGTGGGGAGAGAGTGAACAAAACATTTTTTTATATTCTGCGCAAAAAATTCGGTGAATGGTATTCTGGAGGCGCTGCGTTAAGAGTGCCTCGAGCGTGCAGCGGAGGCGAACGAACGTGTCAAGTCCCGTCACATGTGAGACATGAGCGCCATCTGGCAGTTTTTTTTTTGAAAACGAAGGGCGTGGCCCTGAGACGAGCGTGCGCGCCCATCTCAGAGATGATAAGGTGCAGAACGCAAGGCAACGGGTAGGTGCCCCCACCATGGCATCTTAACAAAGCGTTGGAATCACTCGCCTTTTCTTGCAAGCGTTGCATGGTAAGCGCAGCGTGAAAAATGCTACGGTCCTTAGAATTACCTATGTATGCCTTTTATAGTGAAAGACGCACATGCAGAATATATACGTGTTGTTATGGTGCCTAAGATATGTGGAATAATATGGTGCCTAAGATATGTGGAGAAGCCGCCGTACTACGGGCAACGCCAACAGCGACCCGGCTGGACATTGCCGTTCCCTGAAGCAGGCAGGGGCTTCTCGGAACTCTTTCGCCACTTGCCCACCCAGATGGTGTCCAAACACGGCGCGATGACGCAAGTCATTCAGGGGTTTCTGCCACCTTTCTCAAGTAGCACCGCGCCAACGACGACCAGTGGCGTGGCGGCGCAGCATTACTATGTCTTCAGCAGAACAGACGCGCTACCGTCAACAATGCCGGGGATAAACCCGGGTACGTTTCAAGCCGTCACGAAGGCATTGACCGCTAAGCGCGAACCTCTTATATCCGTGGATTCGTCCTTCATCAAGACGCCTACCATGGCCTAGTTACTTATGGGTGCAGCGTCGTACACCATGAAATTGAAGCCCGAATGGGAAACTCTGTCGCTGGCCTGCAAGAAGACCAGAGAAGGACTCCAGATGACTTAGAGAAATATTGCCTACTCTGTCCCAGGTGTCGCTTCCACCTCCAAGTCTAAGTTCGTCGACGGCCCGCCACTAGAAGTCCCGTCAACGTCTCCCCAAGACTCTGTGGCTTAGCAGGCGTTGCCTGCGCTGCTAACCACAACCAGGCCGCGACAGCGGGAACCTACGTTTCTAATGCAGAATAGGGATAAATCGCCGGAAAAGTGAACGGTGGATCAGGTGGCAGAGTACGTTTCTGGGATCCCAGACTGCAGGCACATCGCAGAGAAGTACCACCACCACAAGTTTGACGGTGGCGAGTTGTTCCTCATCAAGGAGCTCCACGTCATGACGACGATGAACATGAAACTGGAACCAGCATATGAGATGTGCGCGACCATCACATTGACTTCGCCAGGTGTCCTAAGACGAACTTCGGTGCACGTCGGAAGAAAACTGAAAATAAGAAAGGTGTTCCAGTTGTTTCAACTCTGTTCACTGTGACACCATTGCAAGTAACGTCAACAAAGAAAGAACGCGAAGTGACATGGCAATGTCCTGTTTTTTTCGTTGCTTTCCATCATGTCAACACCCCAAATTGATATCATCTTGTTAACATTAACACCACTTGTGTTTGAAAAGAAAAAAATTACTGCAGCAGTCATCTCGCTCGCTTGTTTGCACCCATGAATGTCATCGGGAACCCGAGTTAAGTCACGCAAGCGTCGTGAAAATCACCGGCCTTTTTTTTTTCTATTAGTGCTGCCAAGAAGTGAAACTTCTAAATTCTGCCTAATGAAAGAGTTTGTGCGTCTGTTGACATAGAAATGTTGGACACTTTGTCTGTTTTACTAACTTACTGCAGGCGAAGTTTACAAGTTGTACTCAGGTTTTTGTGGATTTTCATGCAGTTGCGATAGTGAAGTCGTGGTTAACGTCGCAGCGATATTGTGACGTCAGTTACGTTGCATCAGTTGTTACAGTGATCGGTTGTTGACCCGGAGGTCGTGGGTTCGATCCCGGCCGTCGTGGTCGCATCTAAATAAAGGCGAAATGGTAGAGGCCTGTGTACTGTTCGATGCCAGTGCACGTTAGACACAAGGTAGTGTAAATTTCCAGAGTTCTTCACTGCCAATTATAATTTAATCGTATCGTGGTTTTGAGAGTTACAACCCTTGATATTATTATTATATTATTATTATTATTATTATTATTATTATTAATATTATTATTATTATTATTATTATTAATATTATTACCGTAACAACGACAGGCCCGTAGACGGAAATTTTTTGCGAGAGGTGGGTAGAGGGGAGTGGGCACCGGTTGATGGCCTTAAAAACACTTTTCCTCGTCCGCACACCGAGCTCACGTGCACCAATTTTGGCTTCTCAGACTTGTAGCCAGGGGGTGGGAGGGAAGTGCCCAAGCCTCCCCTCTCCCCGGTATTCGAATGGTGGGCGGTGTTTTGCCGAGCTTAAATCATGAAAAAAAAGTACGCTGTGAGCTGCTCCTCTGCTCTATTCCGACCATAGTGAACGTGTCAGACGTGAGGTGGGCGTTGTGAGCGACGGAAGATCCACGCGATGAAAAGCAGGAGGTGGGTACATGCGTGAAGACTGCTTTTGACTGTGACGACTGAGCGTGGTTGTCTGTGGATGGTGGGTTATAAGCGAATCTTCGTCGTAGTGGACATTGTATTCTTTAAACCAAACGTTCATTTCTTTTTTTGATCTTTTCCCATGACTCGTCGTTTTAAAATATGTGGGTGAGGTAGAATTTGAAAGCCTCACCGGAGATGTAGTCGGTAAAGTTTATGATCATCTCCCGTTCCGACCATGATGCAGCGGTAGCGTGGACCTCGAACAGGTCGAACCAGTCCTGTGCAGGTCCATCGTCCACTGCTCTGATGTACTTGGCGATGGGAAGGTCAGTCAATAGTTCTCACATGATGCTGGTCGATGCGTAATGCTAGGCGCTTGTACGGTAGTCCATGTACGCTCAGGGTGTCATGCGGAGAACTGCGTAGATGATGAGCGACTGATGAAGGGGCAGGCAGGGCTCCCGTTCCGCATAGCGTCACGTATATATATATATTGTGGGCGTTCATCATGTGCTTCTTCTCGGATATGCATTATCACATTCCTCATCATCCGCCTGGGTCTCTGTCCTTATCTTCACTGGGTATCACGACAATCATCGGGTGTGCGCGTGCTCTGTCTGAGACTGCCCGTTCGCTGCTGAGCCCTTGGGCTGAATAAACGCTGTCTCAACCCAGACGTCATACGTGGTGGAGGTGCTGGGTACTAAAGACGGAATTCAGCCGGATCAGGGCAAAATTGCTGCGGTGCTTCGCTTTCCGCGCTACGAAAGGCCGAAGAGTTTGCTGCAAGTTTTCTTGGTCTGGCCTCCTATTTTCGCTGTTTTATACACAACTTCGCATCAATAGCGGCTCCACTACACCATCTTCTTGTTTCCGACGCACCCTTCCTGTGGTCGGAAAAATGTTAAGTGGCATTCGAACTGTTAGAGTGCGCCCTCACGTCCAATCTTGTACTCCGCCACTTTGATGAAGCCGCACCGACCATCCTGCATACCGACGCTAGCGGCCGCGGTATAGACGCTATTCTGCTCCAACGTGACACATCTTCACGAGAGAGAGTAGTTGCATACGCCAGTATAGTACTAACTGCGACCGAGAAGAACTATACCATAACTGAGCAAGAGTGCTTGGCTGTGGTTTGGTCAGTGCAAAAGTTCCGACCCTATCTCCGTGGCCGTCTTTTCACGATCGTTACGGACCACCATGCCCTATGCTAGCTTTCCACGCTGAAGAGCTTCTCTCGACGCTAGGGTCGGTGGCTTCTACGTTTACAGGAGTGTGACTTTGATATCATTCATAAGTCTGGTAGAAAAGAAGACGCCGACGCCCTTCCGCGCTACCCGCTACCAAATACTCAGCTCAGCATCGTTCAATGTTTGGCCATCACTTCTACTGCAGCGTCCACGTTCACCTCAGTAGACCAGCTATTCTCGGATGACAAGCACACATTTCACTCCTACCAGTTGCCTGATACGTTCTGTAGGCGTAATATGGATGAGCTCTCAGGAGCTTCCAGTCAAACTAGCGCGCGGCATCATCGTCAACTCTTGCGATTCAAGCTGGAGAATGGCGTTCTTTACCATCACATCTTCCACCAGATGGTCAACGCTGGGTTCTCGTGCTACCACACTCTCTTCGACTTGACGTGCTTAAAGCCTTCCACGGCGACTTGACTGCCGGACATCTTGGCATTCAAAAAACACACGACCACTATCGCAGTCACTTCTACTGGGCTGGTAGCATTGCACGCTACGTTGGTTCCTGTGTCTTGTGCCAGCATCGTAAAATCCAGAAAACTGCCCCGGCCGGGCCTCTGCAGCCGATTACGTGCCCCACAACGCCATTTGAGATTGTAGGTATTTACCTTTACGGCCCTCTTCCCATCACGTCTACTGGCAAACGATAGATAGTGACCACTGTAGACCACTTGACACGCTACGCGGAGACAACGTCTGTATCAACTGCCTCTGTTTCGGAAGTTGCTGACCGTTCTGCACACCATCATTCTGCGCCATAGCGCCCTCGTATACTGCTCAGTGACTGTGGAAGGCTGTTCCTGTCAGAAGTGTTAAATGAAGTATTGCGCGCCTCTGGAATAACGCACAAGACAGCTTCAAGCTACCAACCCTAGACGAACGGTCTCAACGAAAGGTTTCACCGTGCTCTTGCTGATATGATGGCCGTCTACACCAGTCCAGACCACAAAAACTGGGATACTCTTCTGCCATTCATCACCTTTGCCTACAACACGGCCGTTCAGTGCACCACCATATATTCGCCATTTTACCTCGTTTATGCATGTTCCCCTACTTTCTTCCTCGACGTTTCCTTTTTACACGGTGACGTCAACTCGTCTCCGTCTTCCAGCGAGGAATATATTTCAAGACTAGCTCAGTGTCGTGATCATGCTTGCATCAACACGGAAGCGCGACAGCAAGAACGAAAAGTCATTCATGACGCACCCCATGGCCTTGTTTTTTTCCGATCTGGTGACGATGTGCTCCTGTTCACACCTATTTGTACAGCTGGTCTGTGTGACAAGTTTCAGCCACGCATGATTGAGCCTCACATTATTATCGAGCAGAGTTTGCCCGTTAACTATCGTGTGACCCCACTTGTTGTCCCAACAGACCGTCGTCACTGCACCACAGAGATCGTGCACGTGAATCGCATGAAGCCTTCCAGGTGACGTTCTCTGTCACACTGACTTGCTACGGCCAGGTTGGCCGCTTCCATGAAGGGGGACTGAGTGTGGGCTTTCGTTAAGCACTCGTTCCCGTGTATGCATTATTTTAATCACCATCATGATCCATATGGGTCTCTGTACTCATCTTCACTGGGTGTCACCACAATCACCATCGGGTGTGTGCGCACTCTGTCTTAGAGTGCCCGTTCGCTGCTGAGCCCTTGGGCTGAATAAAGGCTGTCTCAACCAAGACGTCATATATATATACCAAAATTAATGTATATCTTCAGCTACAAGGTTCATGGCCACTCCCCCAGAGTGGACGTGTGCCACATATACAAGACACTGCTCTACAGTGACACGTCATTCTTCAGTAAAAGACACTTGTCAGGTTGTAAAGCGTCTTTTATTTATTGTAGGCCTTTTTAATTAGTGTAGACTACAGATTTCACGTAGTAAATATTACCAGGTGTTCCACAGAAGAAGTGGACTGTAGCATTGCAGCCTCATTAATTTATGTAAACAGCGAGGACACATTTTGTGCTCCTGAGCAAAGGGAGGTTTATTGCATACTGTTAACAGCAGTTCAGGTGAGTACAACTGCACCAGGTAACAAAATGCTATAGTGTACCGTACAAACAAGAGAGCGTTGGTGCAATATATTACAGATCGAGGATCACCCAGGGAAACAATGAGCAAAGAGAAAGCAAAAACGACCCTTAGCTCAGACAAAATACAACATTATTTGTGAAGAAGGCACAATGCACTCAACATATTGCAACAATCCACTCACAACACGCCTTAGGCTGGCTCTAATAATCTTGAACTCTGTTTTTTTTTCATATTTGCCAGTCCCTGATGCTGTTTTCTACCCGTCGTGCGCGGATCAGCCTCCGCTTTATTAAGTGGCCTTCTGAAAAATGTATTGGGAGAGAGAGAGCCAGTTTTTTTCACCGGTTCAATCTAACTTGATTGAATCAAATTGCTCACAAATTTTTACTGCCTCTCAGAGGGTAGAGTTCAGACAGTAGAGCGCTCGCTTAGCATGTGAGAGCTACCGGGATCGACACCCAGCACCTCCAGTTCCGTATATTCCCTCAAACTTTGTCTTTCCATTATTGTGTTGTTATCCTAAAAGTGGTCAAAAATTAAAAATCTGGTGTGCATCAAAACTGTTTATCCCAAATATTCTATACTGACCAGCCCACCAAGCAAAAAACAAAAAAAATATTGAAGCAAGGTTGAAAATGAATGAATATATAATTTTTGGATGCTGTAAACACAGACGGCAGTGATATTTACGCCAGAATTTGAATTGGCGCCTAATTCAGATTCACCATTCGTAAGTATGCTTCCATGGAACTGCTAAATGGCAGACAGCAGCGAAACATAGTAAGATCCGTCATGCAAGCGTCCGTGGGTGCATAGCTCAGGAGGATTGAGCACTCGCTTGGCATGCGACACTTACTGAGATTGATGCCCTATACCTCCAATGACATGTTTTCTTTTTCCGTATATGCAGTGTTATTTGTAATGCATTTATAAAAAGAGATTGGATTGGATAAACTTTTATTTTATAAACAGAGATGACAACAATCAATTTGTCGACAATGTGAAACGTGTCATTCGATAAAGTAAATATTTGGCAAATAACTAATGAAGATATTGACTGAAAAATTGAATAGGTCTACTAGAATTTACAATGCAACTCAATAGTCCAACTCTAACATCCTGCGTACAAGCAGTCACATTGATTCGGGGGTCGTTAATAAACATGATTTTGATCGAATGAACATGTTTATGAGTTACAAGCTCCTTTTGTAAGTGGACATGCCGTTGTAAAGTGTATAACATGTGCATATTAGCAAATCTAAATAAGGTTCTTTTTTTCAACCAAGCAGGCTGCTTGCGTCTGCAGTAATCCAGCTTGTTTAGAAACGTGAAAGTTATTCGCTGTTCGGCTCACTATTGGAATGAGAACCTTTCTCTGTCCGCTGCATATGGGGTATATATCGCTTTCGAACACTCTCATATTTGCAGGTGTTAACCGATTAACTTGACTCGCTATATTCTTTAAAATGATAATGACAAATTCCCGTCACGTACCTCGGAAAATTGCGTGGTTTTCAGGTATGTGCTGCACGTGCCCGTGTGGCATATACCTGAACACCACGCAATTATACCTGCCCAGGAATAGTGTGAAAGACGGGGATAGTTTTAGAACATCAGCTTTAAATAAACCTGACAATAGCAGCACTGACCACACCAATGCAAAAAATAGATGTCAGGGTACCAGTAGGACTCCAATTCAAGCATTATACATGGTCGTCGAGGATTTCAGCACAGAGCTACGCCAGGTCTTGCAAAGACTTTTCAAATAGACACTAATGTTTATGAAACTTCTACTTTAGTTGCAATGATGCTTATGTATTATTAAAACGTTAAATATATGCTCTTTTGGTACAGCCATCACATCAGGTTATCGTCATTTTATAATAGGCATCCTCTTCTAAAGTTCATTTATGTAGGAGCAACTTAAATATAGTTTTTCGATAGCATACCATACCTTATGAATTTGCACAGTCAATATGAAGTTACCGCTCTCTAGAAAGGACAGTAATGTCAACCTCTTTTTACTTAGCGCACCAATTCTGGTTTTTCAATTTGATGCGTGTATGTAATCCTTTTGTGTAGCACAAGCTTTGAACCTATACGTACACATTAAATATTATTATCCGCATTTTCAACCTCCATGCGCACCCACCACAGGCTGTGTCAGCCTATTAACATGGACATATGCCACCCGATACTCCTCTATTTCTGTATATTTTAGTACACACTTCAAAATCAAATCAAGACAAATGCCACATTATTAACATTACCTAACCCAAAGTGACAAGAAAGAAACGTATGAAAAAACCTTAATAGTACGAAAGTGGGTGGTAAATTTGGAACAGTCTCACACGAGCACGAGCAAATATAGATAAAGAACAAGTACCAGTGCTACTGATAATCCTAGAACCCTTACGTAAAAATGAAAAATAAAAAGCCGCAATCATGCGGACAACGGCATGAAAAAAAAAATTCTGGCTTACGTGCTATTTGAACACGGGACTTATCGTACCTAAGACGAATGTTGTAAGTCACAAATTGGGTATTTTATTAAAGATAACAATAAATAAATCACCAAATACGTCATTAAAAATAACAATATAACGATAATGATTATCGCTATGAGCGAAATACGTGAATAATCGATCAGGAAAATAAGGTGTTCTCGCACGTAATTACGACGTAAAAGAAGACTGTTGGTAGCCACAAGATGTCGCAGCCTCTGGACAGGACAGCTAGCTGGTGCTGAAGCGACGTCCTTTCGTGTACAAGCGCAGTCTTGCGGCTAGAGTCGTAGGCATACTTTTGTGTGTCCTGCATTATCTGGATGGCCAACTCACATGCAGGCGATGGAATCACTGCAATCAGAGTCTCTACGGGGCAGGAGGGCGGCTTCCCGGGACCAGTGTAACTCAGCAGCGAGTACAGAATGAGCGGCCCGAATGAAGCTGTCTTTCCAGATCCAGTCTGTGCGCAGGCCATGACGTCCCGGCCGGCCAAGGCTATGTTGACGGCGTATTTCTGTACGGGCGTCAGCTTTGCATACTTGGCACGCAGCGACTTTTGCTGCAAGAGGTCCAGCAGGCTCAGTTACTCGAAGCTGGTGAATAACATCAAGAATTGAGGGTCACAATCTTTGACAAGAACGGCGTCATACTTGTCGAGGTTGATACCGTTGGAGATGGTAGAGGATAGCTTGTCATCTTCTGTGGCAAGAGAGGGTGGCACATAGGGTGCTTCCATGGGCTTGCCGTTGGGGACCCAGGTGTGCCACAGGCTCATTCGTGCAGTCCTTTGCAATGTGGCCCTTCTGCTGGCACTTGAAGTAACCCATGACTGCCTAAGCCACACCGCGGCATCGGCGCAAGGCGGCAATCGCCGATTTATGGTCGTACCGAAGACCAGGACGAAAACAACTGGCCTCTGAGTGTCGTCGTCTTCTGCCTAGCCGCTAGTCTTGTCTTGTCTTGTCGCCTAGGAAATCTTGGCTCATGGCCACATCGTGGATTGGCCACACTGTACCTCATAATAGATAATTTTTTTACAAAGCTTGCTAAAAAAGATAGAGAAATTAGATAGAAACAATAATTTTCCCTCAAAAAATGTGAAAGAGTGCAGAAAATTGCAATAAATCAGAATATATAAAACAAATTAACAAGAATGAGGAAGGGGGACAAAGAATTGGATATATCTGGCAGTACCACTAGCAGCGTATCATTCCTGTTGCTTGAATGAATTTACGTAGCGCTGACAGAATAGCACTGCGGCCCACACCCAACTGACTGGCTCCAAACGATAGCGGCGTCGGAGCAGCAAGCACGAGCACTGGTTTTCGTCTGCTTCATCCTTTTGCGCAACAATTCGCAATAGTGAGTCGAAGTCTTACGGTCTAGTCAGCCGTAGACAAACTCCGAATTAGCTCACCTAAAGTAAGTAAAATATTATTGGGGGTGTCTTGCCAAAAATAAAGATTAAATACAATATACAGCAGAAACCCTCTATCGATGTTCACCACTTTAAAAAACGAAATGCTAGGACTCCTTGTTATTATGGAATTTCATCTATCGTAAATAGTGCCGGAGATTGGTACATAAGCAAAGAAGACGAAGACAAGCTCCTAAGGGCAACTGATTATCCTCACGCATAGGTACGCGCCACATCATCAAGGAAATCGATCTAATTTGATTTGACCTGAAGGCAGGACCTCAGGCATAAATATCCATATGCAGCGTAGGAATCACTTTTTAAAGAATAATTACCAGTGAAAATAAAACCTTAGCAGCTGCTTTGGGACCTTATCATTGGTGTGCTCCATCGAAGCTAATAACGTTGTGCCTACGCCACATTGATTGCATGTACGTACCTCAAGGAGCGTGTAAAGTAAGGGTCTGTTTTTTTTTTGTTTGACACAAAGTTTTCAAATGTTCAAACTACAAAAGAGTTCACACAGGCTGCGGGTCTCGCACAATACTTGCGGTGCTTGTCTGCTGACCCGAAAGACGCGGGTTTGATACCGGCCGGGACAGTCACATTTTAATGGAGCTGAATGTACGAGGACCATTTACACAACTTTAGGCTATATTAATAAACTTCAAGGTACCAAAATTGCGGAGCTCTCCACAAGGGCGTGTCCTCTAATCATAATGTGCTTTTGGCACATAAACTCTCAAAACTTTTTAGCACGTGTTCAAGCAGCATAAATATTGTCGTATAGTTCACTGCAAATATATTGTCAACTTTAGAACACAAGGACGTAATTTGTCATAAAAGACAAACAATGTTCGCCCTCATCGTGTTTGAAACCTAGGACCTCTAGCACTCAGAGGAAGAATTAAACCCCTCACCAACGAGCCTGATGGGTGTGACGATAACACCATGATAACATCTTTTACTAACTTATCGATTGTAGAAAGAAATAAGCATACATAGAAAGGTCATTAAGCTGGGTGCTAGACATTTGAAAATCTCCGGTTGGAAAGCTGGATAACATTTCAGAAATTATGGCTATAAATAGAATTAAGCAGATTGAAAAAATGAGAATACCCACATGAGCACATGCGTCAATTTCGAACTAAATTTATTGGATTGATCGGTGCATTGATGATGTATTTATACAATTGCATGTAACTGTTACGAAACAGAAGTTTTCAGATATGATTCACCAAAACAATAATAAAGTACATTACTGATAGCCTCTCATTCCGAGAAGACACGCACCTATCACACATCCCTTCCTTACAAAAAATGCGACGTGAACAAACTTTTGCACAACCTATTACAGATAGAAGTTTGGGAATGACCTCACTCGTCCTCTCGTTATTGAATCAACCACCGTACAAATTGGCACGCCTGATCTGAGGGCGAAACAGAAGAGGAAGAGAGTGAAAAAAAAGAAGATGATAAACAGGTCACATTCCGATCAAGATTATGACAGTTTTCTCTTGACTATGTATGCACTAATGGTCTGTGTAACAGCAAGAACGAAAAGTCATTTATGACGCGTCCCATGGCGTTGTTTTTTTCGGATCTGGTGACGATGTGCTCCTGTTCACACCTATTCGTACAGCTGGTCTGTGTGACAAGTTTCGGCCACGCATGATTGGGCCTTAAATTATTATCGAGCAGAGTTTGCCCGTTAACTATCGTGTGACCCCACTTGTCGCAACAGACTGCCGTCACTGCACCACAGAGATCGTGCACGTGAATCGCATAAAGCCGTTCAGGCGACGTTCTCTGACACACTGACTTGCTACGGCCAGGTTGGCCGCTTCCATGAAGGGGTAATGAGTGTGGGCTTTCGTTAAGCGCTCGTTGTCATGTATGCATTATTTTAATCACCATCATGATCCATATGGGTCTCTGTACTCATCTTCACTGGGTGTCACCACAATCACCATCGGGTGTGTGCGCACTCTGTCTTAGAGTGCCCGTTTGCTGCCAAGTCCTTCGGCTGAATAAAGGCTGTCTAAACCCAGACGTCATATATATATATATATATATATATATATATATATATATATATATATATATATATATATATATATATATATATATATATATATATATATATATATATATATATATATATATAACAAAATAATGTATATCTTCAGCTACAAGGTTCATGGCCACTCCCCCGGAGTGGACGTCTGCCACATATACAAAACACTGCTCTACAGTGACACGTCATTCTCCAGTACAAGGCACTTGTCAAGTTCTAAAGCGTCTTTTAATTATTGTAGGCCATTTTAATTAGTGCAGACCACAGGTTTCATGTAGTAAATATTACCATGTGTTCCACAGAAGGAGTGGACTGTAGCGCTGCAGCCTCATTAGTTTATGTAAACAGCGAGGACACACTTTGTGCTCCTGAGCAAAGGGAGGATTATTGCATACTGTTAACAGCAGTTCAGGTGAGTACAACTGCACCAGGTAACAAAATGCTATAGTGTACCGTACAAACAAGAGAGCATTGGTGCCTTGTATAACAGATCGAGGATCACCCAGGGAAACAATGAGCAAAGAGAACACAAAAACGACCCTTAGCTCAGACAAAATAGAACATTATTTGTGTTGAAGGCACAATGCACTCAAGATATTGCAACAATCCACTCACAACACGCCTTAGGCTGGCTCTAATAATTCTGAACTCTGTTTTTTTTTCATAATTGCTAGTCCCTGATGCTGTTTTCTACCCGTCGTGCTCCGATCAGCCTCCGCTTGTTTAAGTGGCCTTCTTAATTATGTATTGGGAGAGAGAGAGCCAGTTTTTTTCACCGGTTCAATCTAACTTGATTGAATCAAATTGCTCACCAAGTGTTACTGCCTCTCAGACGGTAGAGCTCAGACAGTAGGGCACTCACTTAGCATGCGAGAGGTACTGGGATCGACACCCAGCACCTCCAGTTCCGTATATTCCCTCAAACCTTGTCTTTCCATTATTGTATTCTTCTCATAAAAGTGGTCAAAAATTGAAAAACTGGTGTGCATCGAAACTTTTTATCCCAAATATTCTATATTAACCAGCCCACCAAGCAGAAACAAAAAAAATATTGAAGCAAGGTTGAAAATGAATGAAAATATAATTTTTGGATGCTGTAAACACAGACGGCAGTGATATTTGTGCCAGAAATTGAATTCGCACCTAGTTCAGATTCACCATTCGTAAGTATGCTTCCATGGAACTGCTGAATGGCAGACAGCAGCGAAACATAGTAAGATCCGTCATGCAAGCGTCCGTGATTGTATAGCTCAGGAGGATTGAGCACTCGCTTGGCATGCGACACTTACTGAGATTGATGCCCTATACCTCCAATGACATGTTTTCTTTTTCCGTATATGCAGTGTTATTTGTAATGCATTTATAAAGAGAGATGACAACAATCAATTTGGCGACAATATGAAACGTGTCATTCGATAAAGTAAATATTTGGCAAATAACTAATAAAGATATTGACTGAAAAATTGAATAGGTCTACTAGACTTTACAATGCGACTCAATAGTCCTACTCTAACATTCTGCGTACAAGCAGTCACAGTGTTTCGGGGTCATAATAAACATGATTTTGATCGAATGAACATATTTATGAGTTACAAGCTCCTTTTGTAAGTGGACATGCCGTTGTGAAGTGTATAACATGTGCATATTAGCAAATATAAATAAGGTTCTTTTTTTCGACCAAGCAAGCTGCTTGCGTCTGCAGTAATTCAGCTTGTTTAGAAACGTGAAAGTTATTCGCTGTTGGGCTCACTATTGGAATGAGAACCTTTCTGTGTCCGCTGCATATGGGGTATATATCGCTTTCGAACACTCTCATATTTGAAGGTGTTAACCGATTAACTTGACTCGCTATATTCTTTAAAATGATAATGACAAAATCCCGTCACGTACCTCGGAAAATTGCGTAGTTTTCAGGTATGTGCCGCACGTGCCCGTGTGGCACATACCTGAATACCACGCAATTAAACCTGCCCAGGAATAGTGTGAAAGACGGGGATAGTTTTAGCACATGAGCTTTAAATAAACCTGACAATGGCAGCACTGACCCCACAAATGCAAAAAAATAGATGTCAGGGTACCAGTAGGACTCCAATTCAAGCATTATACATGGTCTTCGAGGATTTCACCCTACGCCAGGTCTTGCAAAGACTTTTGAAATAGACACTAATGTTTATGAAACATATACTTTTCTTGCAATGATGTTTATGTAATATTAAAACGTTAAATATATGCTCTTTTGGTACAGCCATCACATCAGGTTAACGTCATTTTATGTTAGGCGTCTTCTTCTAAAGTTGATTGATGTAGGAGCAACTTAAATATAGTTTTTCGATAGCATACCATACCTTATGAATTTTCACAGTCAATATGAAGTTACCGCTCTCTAGAAAGGACAGTAATGTCAACCTCTTTTTACTTAGCGCACCAATTCTGGTTTTTTAATTTGACGCGTGTATGTAATCCTTTTGTGTAGCACAAGCTTTGAAGCTATACGTACACATTAAATATTATTATCCGCATTTTCAACCTCCATGCGCACCCACCACAGGCTGTGTCAGCCTATTAACATGGACATATACCACCCGATACTCCTCTATTTCTGTATATTTTAGTACACACTTCAAAATCAAATAAAGACAAATGCCACATTATTAACATTACCTAACCCAAAGTGACAAGAAAGAAACGTATGAAAAAACCTAAATAGTACGAAAGTGGGTGGTAATTTTCGAACAGTCTCGCACGAACACGAAGAAATATAGATGAAGAAAAAGTACCAGTGCTACTGATAATCCTAGAATCCTTACGTAAAAATGAAAAATAAAAAGCCGCAATCATGCGGACAACGGCATGAAAAAAAAAATTCTGGCTTACGTGCTATTTGAACACGGGACTTATCGTACCTAAGACGAATGTTGTAAGTCACAAATTGGGTATTTTATTAAAGATAACAATAAATAAATCACCAAATACGTCATTAAAAATAACAATATAACGATAATGATTATCGCTATGAGCGAAATACGTGAATAATCGATCAGGAAAATAAGGTGTTCTCGCACGTAATTACGACGTAAAAGAAGACTGTTGGTAGCCACAAGATGTCGCAGCCTCTGGACAGGACAGCTAGCTGGTGCTGAAGCGACGTCCTTTCGTGTACAAGCGCAGTCTTGCGGCTAGAGTCGTAGGCATACTTTTGTGTGTCCTGCATTATCTGGATGGCCAACTCACATGCAGGCGATGGAATCACTGCAATCAGAGTCTCTACGGGGCAGGAGGGCGGCTTCCCGGGACCAGTGTAACTCAGCAGCGAGTACAGAATGAGCGGCCCGAATGAAGCTGTCTTTCCAGATCCAGTCTGTGCGCAGGCCATGACGTCCCGGCCGGCCAAGGCTATGTTGACGGCGTATTTCTGTACGGGCGTCAGCTTTGCATACTTGGCACGCAGCGACTTTTGCTGCAAGAGGTCCAGCAGGCTCAGTTACTCGAAGCTGGTGAATAACATCAAGAATTGAGGGTCACAATCTTTGACAAGAACGGCGTCATACTTGTCGAGGTTGATACCGTTGGAGATGGTAGAGGATAGCTTGTCATCTTCTGTGGCAAGAGAGGGTGGCACATAGGGTGCTTCCATGGGCTTGCCGTTGGGGACCCAGGTGTGCCACAGGCTCATTCGTGCAGTCCTTTGCAATGTGGCCCTTCTGCTGGCACTTGAAGTAACCCATGACTGCCTAAGCCACACCGCGGCATCGGCGCAAGGCGGCAATCGCCGATTTATGGTCGTACCGAAGACCAGGACGAAAACAACTGGCCTCTGAGTGTCGTCGTCTTCTGCCTAGCCGCTAGTCTTGTCTTGTCTTGTCGCCTAGGAAATCTTGGCTCATGGCCACATCGTGGATTGGCCACACTGTACCTCATAATAGATAATTTTTTTACAAAGCTTGCTAAAAAAGATAGAGAAATTAGATAGAAACAATAATTTTCCCTCAAAAAATGTGAAAGAGTGCAGAAAATTGCAATAAATCAGAATATATAAAACAAATTAACAAGAATGAGGAAGGGGGACAAAGAATTGGATATATCTGGCAGTACCACTAGCAGCGTATCATTCCTGTTGCTTGAATGAATTTACGTAGCGCTGACAGAATAGCACTGCGGCCCACACCCAACTGACTGGCTCCAAACGATAGCGGCGTCGGAGCAGCAAGCACGAGCACTGGTTTTCGTCTGCTTCATCCTTTTGCGCAACAATTCGCAATAGTGAGTCGAAGTCTTACGGTCTAGTCAGCCGTAGACAAACTCCGAATTAGCTCACCTAAAGTAAGTAAAATATTATTGGGGGTGTCTTGCCAAAAATAAAGATTAAATACAATATACAGCAGAAACCCTCTATCGATGTTCACCACTTTAAAAAACGAAATGCTAGGACTCCTTGTTATTATGGAATTTCATCTATCGTAAATAGTGCCGGAGATTGGTACATAAGCAAAGAAGACGAAGACAAGCTCCTAAGGGCAACTGATTATCCTCACGCATAGGTACGCGCCACATCATCAAGGAAATCGATCTAATTTGATTTGACCTGAAGGCAGGACCTCAGGCATAAATATCCATATGCAGCGTAGGAATCACTTTTTAAAGAATAATTACCAGTGAAAATAAAACCTTAGCAGCTGCTTTGGGACCTTATCATTGGTGTGCTCCATCGAAGCTAATAACGTTGTGCCTACGCCACATTGATTGCATGTACGTACCTCAAGGAGCGTGTAAAGTAAGGGTCTGTTTTTTTTTTGTTTGACACAAAGTTTTCAAATGTTCAAACTACAAAAGAGTTCACACAGGCTGCGGGTCTCGCACAATACTTGCGGTGCTTGTCTGCTGACCCGAAAGACGCGGGTTTGATACCGGCCGGGACAGTCACATTTTAATGGAGCTGAATGTACGAGGACCATTTACACAACTTTAGGCTATATTAATAAACTTCAAGGTACCAAAATTGCGGAGCTCTCCACAAGGGCGTGTCCTCTAATCATAATGTGCTTTTGGCACATAAACTCTCAAAACTTTTTAGCACGTGTTCAAGCAGCATAAATATTGTCGTATAGTTCACTGCAAATATATTGTCAACTTTAGAACACAAGGACGTAATTTGTCATAAAAGACAAACAATGTTCGCCCTCATCGTGTTTGAAACCTAGGACCTCTAGCACTCAGAGGAAGAATTAAACCCCTCACCAACGAGCCTGATGGGTGTGACGATAACACCATGATAACATCTTTTACTAACTTATCGATTGTAGAAAGAAATAAGCATACATAGAAAGGTCATTAAGCTGGGTGCTAGACATTTGAAAATCTCCGGTTGGAAAGCTGGATAACATTTCAGAAATTATGGCTATAAATAGAATTAAGCAGATTGAAAAAATGAGAATACCCACATGAGCACATGCGTCAATTTCGAACTAAATTTATTGGATTGATCGGTGCATTGATGATGTATTTATACAATTGCATGTAACTGTTACGAAACAGAAGTTTTCAGATATGATTCACCAAAACAATAATAAAGTACATTACTGATAGCCTCTCATTCCGAGAAGACACGCACCTATCACACATCCCTTCCTTACAAAAAATGCGACGTGAACAAACTTTTGCACAACCTATTACAGATAGAAGTTTGGGAATGACCTCACTCGTCCTCTCGTTATTGAATCAACCGCCGTACAAATTGGCACGCCTGATCTGAGGGCGAAACAGAAGAGGAAGAGAGTGAAAAAAAAGAAGATGATAAACAGGTCACATTCCGATCAAGATTATGACAGTTTTCTCTTGACTATGTATGCACTAATGGTCTGTGTAACAGCAAGAACGAAAAGTCATTTATGACGCGTCCCATGGCGTTGTTTTTTTCGGATCTGGTGACGATGTGCTCCTGTTCACACCTATTCGTACAGCTGGTCTGTGTGACAAGTTTCGGCCACGCATGATTGGGCCTTAAATTATTATCGAGCAGAGTTTGCCCGTTAACTATCGTGTGACCCCACTTGTCGCAACAGACTGCCGTCACTGCACCACAGAGATCGTGCACGTGAATCGCATAAAGCCGTTCAGGCGACGTTCTCTGACACACTGACTTGCTACGGCCAGGTTGGCCGCTTCCATGAAGGGGTAATGAGTGTGGGCTTTCGTTAAGCGCTCGTTGTCATGTATGCATTATTTTAATCACCATCATGATCCATATGGGTCTCTGTACTCATCTTCACTGGGTGTCACCACAATCACCATCGGGTGTGTGCGCACTCTGTCTTAGAGTGCCCGTTTGCTGCCAAGTCCTTCGGCTGAATAAAGGCTGTCTAAACCCAGACGTCATATATATATATATATATATATATATATATATATATATATATATATATATATATATATATATATATATATATATATATATATATATATATATATATATATATATATATAACAAAATAATGTATATCTTCAGCTACAAGGTTCATGGCCACTCCCCCAGAGTGGACGTCTGCCACATATACAAAACACTGCTCTACAGTGACACGTCATTCTCCAGTACAAGGCACTTGTCAAGTTCTAAAGCGTCTTTTAATTATTGTAGGCCATTTTAATTAGTGCAGACCACAGGTTTCATGTAGTAAATATTACCATGTGTTCCACAGAAGGAGTGGACTGTAGCGCTGCAGCCTCATTAGTTTATGTAAACAGCGAGGACACACTTTGTGCTCCTGAGCAAAGGGAGGATTATTGCATACTGTTAACAGCAGTTCAGGTGAGTACAACTGCACCAGGTAACAAAATGCTATAGTGTACCGTACAAACAAGAGAGCATTGGTGCCTTGTATAACAGATCGAGGATCACCCAGGGAAACAATGAGCAAAGAGAACACAAAAACGACCCTTAGCTCAGACAAAATAGAACATTATTTGTGTTGAAGGCACAATGCACTCAAGATATTGCAACAATCCACTCACAACACGCCTTAGGCTGGCTCTAATAATTCTGAACTCTGTTTTTTTTTCATAATTGCTAGTCCCTGATGCTGTTTTCTACCCGTCGTGCTCCGATCAGCCTCCGCTTGTTTAAGTGGCCTTCTTAATTATGTATTGGGAGAGAGAGAGCCAGTTTTTTTCACCGGTTCAATCTAACTTGATTGAATCAAATTGCTCACCAAGTGTTACTGCCTCTCAGACGGTAGAGCTCAGACAGTAGGGCACTCACTTAGCATGCGAGAGGTACTGGGATCGACACCCAGCACCTCCAGTTCCGTATATTCCCTCAAACCTTGTCTTTCCATTATTGTATTCTTCTCATAAAAGTGGTCAAAAATTGAAAAACTGGTGTGCATCGAAACTTTTTATCCCAAATATTCTATATTAACCAGCCCACCAAGCAGAAACAAAAAAAATATTGAAGCAAGGTTGAAAATGAATGAAAATATAATTTTTGGATGCTGTAAACACAGACGGCAGTGATATTTGTGCCAGAAATTGAATTCGCACCTAGTTCAGATTCACCATTCGTAAGTATGCTTCCATGGAACTGCTGAATGGCAGACAGCAGCGAAACATAGTAAGATCCGTCATGCAAGCGTCCGTGATTGTATAGCTCAGGAGGATTGAGCACTCGCTTGGCATGCGACACTTACTGAGATTGATGCCCTATACCTCCAATGACATGTTTTCTTTTTCCGTATATGCAGTGTTATTTGTAATGCATTTATAAAGAGAGATGACAACAATCAATTTGGCGACAATATGAAACGTGTCATTCGATAAAGTAAATATTTGGCAAATAACTAATAAAGATATTGACTGAAAAATTGAATAGGTCTACTAGACTTTACAATGCGACTCAATAGTCCTACTCTAACATTCTGCGTACAAGCAGTCACAGTGTTTCGGGGTCATAATAAACATGATTTTGATCGAATGAACATATTTATGAGTTACAAGCTCCTTTTGTAAGTGGACATGCCGTTGTGAAGTGTATAACATGTGCATATTAGCAAATATAAATAAGGTTCTTTTTTTCGACCAAGCAAGCTGCTTGCGTCTGCAGTAATTCAGCTTGTTTAGAAACGTGAAAGTTATTCGCTGTTCGGCTCACTATTGGAATGAGAACCTTTCTGTGTCCGCTGCATATGGGGTATATATCGCTTTCGAACACTCTCATATTTGTAGGTGTTAACCGATTAACTTGACTCGCTATATTCTTTAAAATGATAATGACAAAATCCCGTCACGTACCTCGGAAAATTGCGTAGTTTTCAGGTATGTGCCGCACGTGCCCGTGTGGCACATACCTGAATACCACGCAATTAAACCTGCCCAGGAATAGTGTGAAAGACGGGGATAGTTTTAGCACATGAGCTTTAAATAAACCTGACAATGGCAGCACTGACCCCACAAATGCAAAAAAATAGATGTCAGGGTACCAGTAGGACTCCAATTCAAGCATTATACATGGTCTTCGAGGATTTCACCCTACGCCAGGTCTTGCAAAGACTTTTGAAATAGACACTAATGTTTATGAAACATATTCTTTTCTTGCAATGATGTTTATGTAATATTAAAACGTTAAATATATGCTCTTTTGGTACAGCCATCACATCAGGTTAACGTCATTTTATGTTAGGCGTCTTCTTCTAAAGTTGATTGATGTAGGAGCAACTTAAATATAGTTTTTCGATAGCATACCATACCTTATGAATTTGCACAGTCAATATGAAGTTACCGCTCTCTAGAAAGGACAGTAATGTCAACCTCTTTTTACTTAGCGCACCAATTCTGGTTTTTTAATTTGACGCGTGTATGTAATCCTTTTGTGTAGCACAAGCTTTGAAGCTATACGTACACATTAAATATTATTATCCGCATTTTCAACCTCCATGCGCACCCACCACAGGCTGTGTCAGCCTATTAACATGGACATATACCACCCGATACTCCTCTATTTCTGTATATTTTAGTACACACTTCAAAATCAAATAAAGACAAATGCCACATTATTAACATTACCTAACCCAAAGTGACAAGAAAGAAACGTATGAAAAAACCTAAATAGTACGAAAGTGGGTGGTAATTTTCGAACAGTCTCGCACGAACACGAAGAAATATAGATGAAGAAAAAGTACCAGTGCTACTGATAATCCTAGAATCCTTACGTAAAAATGAAAAATAAAAAGCCGCAATCATGCGGACAATGGCATGAAAAAAAGTCTGGCTGATGTGCTATTTGAACCCGGGACTTCTCGTACCTAAGACGAATGTTGTAAGTCACAAATTGGGTATTTATTAAAGATAACAATAAATAAATCACCAAATACGTCAATACAAATAACAATATAACGATAATGATTATCACTATGAGCGAAATACGTGATTAATTGATCAGGAAAATAAGGTGTTCTCGCACGTAATTTCGACGTAAAAGAAGGCTGTTGGTAGCCATAAGATGTCGCAGCCTCTGGACAGGACAGCTAGCTGGTGCTGCACCGACGTCCTTTCGTACACAAGCGCAGTCTTGCGGCTAGAGTCGTAGGCATACTTTTGTGTGTCCTGCGTTATCTGGATGGCCAACTCACATGCAGGCGATGGAATCTCTGCAATCAGAGTCTCTACGGGGCAGGAGGGCGGCTTCTCGGGACCAGTGTAACTCAGCAGCGAGTACAGAATGAGCGGCCTGAATGAAGCTGTCTTTGCAGATCCAGTCTGTGCGCAGGCCATGACGCCCCGGCCGGCCAAGGCTATGTTGACGGCGTATTTCTGTACGGGCGTCAGCTTTGCATACTTGGCACGCAGCGACTTTTGCTGCAAGAGGTCCAGCAGGCCCAGTTCCTCGAAGCTGGTAAATGACATCAAGAATCGAGGGTCACGATCTTCGACAAGAACGGCGTCATACTTGTCGAGGTTCATACCGGTGAAGATGGTAGAGAATAGCTTGTCATCTTCCGTGGCAAGAGAGGGTGGCACATAGGGTGCTACCATGGGCTTGTTGTTGGGGAACCAGGTGTGCCACAGGCTCATTCGTGCAGTCCTTTGCAATGTGGCCCTTCTGCTGGCACTTGAAGTAACCCATGACTACCTAAGCCACACTGCGGCATCGGCGCAAAGCGAAAATCGCTGATTTATGGTCGTACCGAAGACCAGGACGAAAACAGGTGGTCTCTGAGTGTCGTCGTCTTCTGCCTAGCCGCTAGTCTTGTCTTGTCTTGTCGCCTAGGAAATCTTGGCTCATACCCACATCGGGGATTGGCCATACTGTACCTCATAATAGATAATTTGTTTACAACACTTGCTAAAAAAGAAAGAGAAATTAGATAGAAACAATAATAATTTTCCTTCAAAAAACGTGAAAGAGTGCAGAAAAATGCGATAAACCAGAATATATAAAAGAAATTAACAAGAATGAGGAAGGGGGACAAAGAATTGGATATATCTGGCAGTACCACTAGCAGCGTATCCATCCGGTTGATTGAATGAATTTACGCAGCGCTGACAGAATAGCACTGCGGCCCACACCCAACTGACTGGCTCCAAACGATAGCGGCGTCGGAGCAGCAAGCACGAGCACTGGTTTTCGTCTGCTTCATCCTTTTGCGCAACAATTCGCAATAATGAGTCGAAGTTTTACGGTCTAGTCAGCCGTAGACAAACTCCGAATTAGCTCACCTAAAGTAAGTAAAATATTATTGGGGGTGTCTTGCCAAAAATAAAGATTAAATACAATATACAGCAGAAACCCTCTATCGCTGTTCACCACTTTAAAAAACAAAATGCTAGGACTCCTTGTTATTTTGGAATTTAATCTATCGTAAATAGTGCCAGAGATTGGTAGAAAAGCAAAGAAGACGAACACAAGCTCCTGAGGGCAACTGATTATCCTCACGCGTAGGTACGTGCCACATCATCAAGGAAATCGACTTAATTTGATTTGACCTGAAGGCAGGACCTCAGACATAAATATCTATATGCAGCGTAGGAATCACTTTTTAAGGAATAATTACCAGTGAAAACAAAACCTAAGCAGCTGCTTTGGTACCTTATCATTGGTATGCTTCATCGAAGCTAATAACGTTGTGCCTACGCCACATTGATTGCATGTACGTACCGCACGGAGTGTGTAAAGTAAGGGTCTGTTTTTTTGTTAGACACAAAGTTTTCAAATGTTCAAACTACAAAAGAGTTCACACAGGCTGCGGGTGTCGCACAATACTTGCGGTGCTTGCCTGCTGACCCGAAAGACGCGGGTTTGATACCGGCCGGGACAGTCGCATTTCAATGGAGCTGAAATGTACGAGGACCGTTTACACAACTTTAGGCTATAATATTAAACTCCAAGGTACCAAAATTGCGGAGCTCTCCACAAGGGTGTGTCCTATAATCATAATGTGCTTTTGGCACATAAACTCTCAAAACTTGTTAGCACGTGTTCAAACAGCATAAATATTGTCGTATAGTTCACTGCCAATATATTGTTAACTTTAGAACACAAGGACGTAATTTGTCAAAAAAGACATACAATGTACGCCCTCATCGTGTTTGAAACCTAGGACCTCTCGCACTCAGAGGAAGAATTAAACCCCTCACCAACGAGCCTGATGGGTGTGATTATAATATCATGATGACATCTTTTATCAACTTATCGATTGTTGAAAGAGATAAGGATACATAGAAAGGTCAATAAGCTGGGCGCTAGACATTCTAAAATCTCCGGTTGGAAAGCTGGATAACATTTCAGAAATTATGGCTATAAATAGAATTAGGCAGATTGAAAAAGTGAGAAGACCCACATGAACACATGCGCCAACTTCCAACTGAATTTATTGGATTGATCGGTGCATTGATGATGTATTTATACAATTGCATGTAACTGTTACGAAAGAGAAGTTTTCAGATATGATTCACCAAAACATTATTAAAGTACATTACTGATAGCCTCTCATGCCGAGAAGACACGCACCTATCGCACATCCCTGCCTTACAAAAACTGTGACGTGAACAAATTTTTGCACCACCTACTACAGATACAAGTTTGGGAATTACCTCACTCGTCCTCTTGTTATTGAATCAACCACCGTACAAATTGGCACGCCTGGTCTGAAGGCGAAACAGAAGAGGAAGAGAGTGAAAAAGAAGAAGATGATAAAGAGGTCACATGTCGATCAAGATTACGACAGTTTTCTCTTGACTATGTATGCACTAATGGTCTGCGTAACAGATTTGCTGTTGAAAATAAAGCTGGAATTTATGAAGAAGAAGCATTGATAGCCACGTTGAAGCTAACTACCTAAGGAAGAAAGAAAACTAATGACGTTGCGTTTTTCCAGGACTTGAACCTGGAACCTCTGACACCCAAAACGAGAATCGACCCCTAGACCAACGAGCAGCTTTTTAATAGTATTTAATAAAGTATTTGCGTAATAAAGACAAAATCAAGCAAACCAAAGTACAACCAAATGGCGACAATAAGCGCTCAAGCGTTACTCATAAACACTCAGCGGGAGTTCTTCACAACGAGAGTTCTTCACATCGTGTTTTCAAACAAGAAAAGGGTGAGGTCAAACAGCTTCCTATGATCGAGTACTAGTCCGGTCTAAAGTCCAGCTCGTCGTAATTGTTTTGGAGGTGAATAGCCATTTGAATGAAGTGTGTGCTTGAAGAGGTGGTGGGCACTGCAATGTGATCTATTATTCGTGTCTTCAACAAGTTTTGCATATCAATCAGGGAAAAAAACATATCAAACGGCACTTCGTCAAGTGCTGCTGGTAGAAGATAACGTATTGTTTAAGAATTAATGACGAAACATTTTTATTGATCGCTGAAGGACATCCCAAAACAGTATGGCATCTTTGCAGCTAAAAAAGCAATGTTTAATAGTTTCTGGCACATCACGTAGACGGCAGTTAGCAGATGGAATAAAGATACCCTTTCTTTTTATTCATGTGTTTACCGCCAATGTTTCAAAGTGGAATTTATAAAGCAACATTTTTGAATTCTTTGGAATGTATATTTTGTGCCTTCACTTCTACACATCGTGGCCTAGAAGATTGGAGTACAGTGAGCGGTACAACGGAAGTGGGAAGAGCGTACTCAGTAGATCCTCATACAGCACCTTGCGCTATACTGTGTACAGGTATTCAGCAGAAAAGTGAACATTAAGAAACTAGATGCGAGGTAAACATCCTGCACGAATCTCCACAAGCATGTTTGTTCGGAGAAGTTTGATGAAACAATAAAATCTGGTAAGCAATCAACAAGTGCAACCTGCAAGGAGGAACGTATTACAGGAGGAGAATTGTCTCGAAAAAAGAATAATCGTAACACTATTTGTCTTAGATACAGGTGTTTTAATCCTAACCCACCCTCACTAACTGGCTTGAATATATTATCGCGACGTATGGGCTCAAAAGTCGAAGACCATATAAAAGTAGCAAAAATCTGATGAAAGCGTTGTATATAAAATCTTGCGCAATCGATAAGTTGCAATACATAGTAAAGCTTTGCTTCTAAGAAAGTATTGCAAGCTTCAGCTCTCCCAAAGATTGAAAGTCGATTCAAAAGAAATGTCTGGGCTGGTCGCTGAAGCTTAGGGACGCATTCCTTCCAGTAATGTGCACTGAATCTGTATGCATGCAATAGTACCCCGAGGTATGTTAGAGGAGGTCTTGTTCAATTAATCTCTGCGAAGTGGTTTGGTGTGCTACCCCACAAGCAAACCACAGTCTTAAACAATACGCCAAACTTTTCAATCGTAGATACCACATTTTCTACACTTGGCTTATTTGTGCCAAAGAATGCCACATCGTCTGCCTAAGCTAATACTTTAACTTCACTGCCTAATATACTGAAGCCACGAATGCGACTCGACTGTATTATGCTTAGGCACAGTGGTTCTAGATAAATTGCAAATAGAACAGGTGACATCGGGCTTCCCTGTTTTACAGAAGAACAAGTAGAAACAGGCTTCGGGAGTTGACCATTAACTATCAGACGAGTTGAGCATTCATTATAGCATAGTTTAACGTCCTTAAGAACAACTTAGCCAACAATAGAATGTTCGAGAAGAGAGAAAAAAGGAAGGAATGACAAACAGGATCAAAAGCTTTTGCAAGGTCTACGTGTAGCATTGCAAGATGCTTTTGAAAACCATGACAGTATTGAAGCACTGTTCGAGCGACATGTATATTGGTTTGCATGGATCGACCTCTGATCCCACATGTCTGATTAGACCCGATGAGGATCGACATAGCAAATTGCAACCTATTTGCTAATACTTTTGCGAAAATTTTGTAGTTCACGTTTGACAAAGATATTGGTCTCTAGCCTTCGACGAAGCGACGTTTTTCCTTCTCAGTTGTTTCCGGTATTAACACGGTGTGACTTTTGCAAACAGATTGTGGGAGTTTATCTACGTCATAACCTATTTGAAGAATATCCAGCAATATAGGAGCAAGCGTTTTCTTCAGAGCTTTGTAAAATTCGCCTGAGATGCCATCAGGGCCTGATGTTTTCAATGAAGGCAAGTTGTCGATTGCCTGCTCGATTTCCTGTATAGTAATGGGTCCATTAATGACTGCACAATCATTGTCCTTCAAGGGGTTCTAAAAAAAAACTAGCCTTGAGATAAACGTCAGGATTATCAGAGAGAGAGCTAAAGAAACTGTTTTAGTACTTTTCGAACGCCAAAGTAATGTCTATAGCATCCTTTATGACCACATCGTTAGAGTACAAGTCTGGAATAACTTTAGAAATCGCATGGCGTTGGTCATCAAGTAGAGCTTGGCGCATTGGTTGCTCAGAATTTAAAGTGTGCTGGTTCCGAGATCTAATACGTGCCCCTTGGTAGCGAACAGCATCATATCTTTGTAGCTGGCACTTAATACTCTCAATGTTTTTTATGTATATTCCCGGGACTTCAAATTCCATCTCACAAAGATTGCAAAAATTTTTAAAAATTATCTTTTTGTCATTATTTCTACAGAAAGACTTAACAGGCCCAATTTCTAAAGCTATAGCACGAACTTCTTGTTTAAAAAGCTCCCAATCAGCGAAGATATGGAAACCAATCGAAAAGGTTTGCCTTAACACCATCTGGACATGATTCAAGAATTCTAGATCACAGAGGAGCTTCGCAATCATTTTCGAAAGGGCTCAATGGGGACGAAATTGTTTCGGACAATTTTAACCAATTTGTGCAATAATAAAATAATGGTGTGAGAATGAGACAGGTTCAGTGCTGCAGGACATTTTAGGAGAGCGGAGTGATGAGGACACGTAAATCCGGTCAAGGCGAGCGTGAGAACTGCCCCGTACTCTTGTATATGCCGTTGCCGGATTCGAGACCCCGAGGTCAATTAGTCCTGCGTTATCTACGATACTGAATAAAAGCTCGCCATTCCTGTCTCCTTTTCCAGAAAGATTATTACGATCAATAGCATCACATACGCAGTTGAAAGCTCCCATACATACCATGAATCTGTGGACGTCAATTAAACTACGCACTATTTGAAATAATTCAAGTAATTTCGGAAGCTCATTAAACGCATATATATTGATAATTCGCCCCGGCACCCCTTGCAACAAATATCACAGCATATATACCAGCCCTCTTCATCTACACTAGTGTACAATGTTGAACAGGGTAGGCTCTTTCTCAGAAACAACCAACAGCCCACAGATAAAGATTTCGCATGCGAGACATACACAATATACTGACACAGAAAAGGCCGCAGGGCCTTCTCGGCCTTTTCCTTGCTCTCGATCTTTGTTTTTGAATGGCGAAAAAGTCGAGACACTGCCTATTGAGAAGTCTACGGAGCTGTGCCTTTTTCTGTGAAGACCTAAGGCCGCGTACGTTCAAGGTAGCAAAGATAAGTAGCGCAGACTGCGCCATGGTGACTACCTTCTAATGCGCTTATCGTCCCACCTAATCAGTTGCAAAAGTTGGTGGCGACGCTTCCCGTGAACCACCACTAGGCCACCTAGATCGAGATCGCCGACACTTCCCTTTGGGCATGCATGGACTGTCGGCGACGGCGTGATTTTTTAGTCAATGACGCTTGCGTGGTTGCTTGAGGGAGTTGGTAAGACATGATTCACACAAAAAACAGCGCCCAGAACGAGGGACAAGAAAAGAAGGAGACAGAACGCTACAGTGCTGCTGGCTGTCTCCTTCCTTTTTTTGTCCCTCGTTATTGGCGCTGTTTTTCACGTGAACTGACGCTGCGTGACTCCTTTTGCTTGACTCCGAGCTCAAAGACAGGCGACGCTTCGGTATTGCTAATTCTATAGAGATCTGCATACCATCTTCTCACACCGCACTATGATGAAAAAGCTGTTGAGAAAGTGCAACGCAAGCAGGTGAAGAACCTTCTGCAGGATCCAGTCCAGAGTCTCTGTGTTGTACTGGCGGCGTTTCGGCATCTTTATGGGTCAGGGCAACAGAACTCTTCATAGGAACTTCTGCGTGTGCTAGGGGTTGTGCGAAGCCATTTTGGGTATGCTGCTTGCATGATTCACTTGGCTCTTTGCACGCAGAAGTATCAATTGTGTCAACAGCGAGTGAGTTTCTTGCCTCTTCTGGGTTCGTTGTGGTAGAGCCCGAAGCATCTGAAATTAACGGCGTGTCTGTTGTTGCGTCCAGAACCTCGGTGGCATCCATATTGCGCTCTTATAGGCTATCATCTGGCTGTTGTGTGTGCTATTACAGCTTGTTGGCGTATGTTATAACACAATTTTCGGCCGAATGACCAAAGCGTCGACAGTTGTCACAGCAAGAGGTACTGCAGTTTAGACGGCTGTGCCCAACCTTACTCCACGGAAGGCAAAGTAGTGGGTGACCAGGTATGAGAAACGGCTTTGCACTCCACAGACAACAAGAATATGAGGATAATCAGCAACGTAAACTCTATCAGCAAGGGACAAAACAACATCCCTCTTTAGCGTCCGCATTTGCTCCATGTCCGCTACTTTCCAGCTTTCTTGAGATATTGACCTTCCCTAGAGCTTGCAATGGCTCGCAAGTACTGGCGTCCTTCAAGTGCTCAGGAAGCCACATAAGCTTCACTTCCGTGAGTCAATAACGAAGCATCAACGACTTTTGAGAAAAATTTGCCTCTTGTGACCAACTTTGTTTTCGTCAGTGCTGAACTGCATGTGACCATCCAAACATGAGACATTTGAAATTATCCTATGGAGCATACTTCCTTCAAGCCAATGATGTCCCGAAGAGCATCTCTGAAGTCTTGAACCCGGTAAGGGTGAACACCGCATATAGAAAAACAGAGTCCACAACAAGCTGACAACGTGAAGGACAAGTTAAAAGACTGATTTCATCAACGGTTTTTTTCACAGTACAATCATTTTTCTTTCTTGCTTGAACCTTTCTTTTGTGGCTCTCAGCCACTAAAGGGGATTGGCCAAAAAGCCGGTGGTTAATGCAGTCAACACCTTTAGGTTTTTTAGGCTAGCGGAATAGGATTACTTTGTTTTGACTGTGAAACTAATTTGGCACAATGTAAAAAAGGGGTAAGAAGAGAAATAATAATATTTGTAAAATTTCTGAGGTGTAATCGTTATATGAAATTCTTCTGAAGGTTAAATCATTACAGTGTAATAGCTAAATTATAAATTTAACATTGGCTAATGAAACTCAAGAGCTGACCAATGGCTCAGCAAGGTAATCCTCTTGTGTTACATGGGAATTCGTAGGGAGCCCCGCAGATGTTCCTGTCCCTGTGTCCTAATGAAGCGGCCCCAAAAGACAAAATATTAGGAGTAGTAAGGGATATTCCTAGTTTTTGAATAAAATGTCGAAGCAATATTTTCTTTGATTTTTGAAATGGTCACATGTGAGAAGAAAGTGGTCGATATGTTCAGGTTCACTACAGCTTGAACACAGAGGGAATGGCACAAGACCAGACCTGTTTAGGTAGAAATTAAAAGGTGGTACACGGCAACGTAATTTTTGTTATACTTTCAATTTACGCGTGAGACACCATTTATTATTTCATGCGAAGTGCAGGTGCGAGAAATCAGGATCGTGTATCGTACTTTTTGATGAGTTTTCAAGAAGGGAAAGTTTTCGAACCTCGATGCTGTTACATAAGATGTAGGAGGCATGATTTGAACAATCGGAAGATCAAGAGATGTTTGCGCGAGTGTGTCAGCCATCTAATTTATAAATATACTACGATTGATTGATTTATATGTGGGGTTTAGCGTCCAAAAACCACCATCTGATTATGAGAGACGCCGTAGTGGAGGGCTCCGGAAATTTCGACCACCTGAAGTTCTTTAACGTGCACCAAAATTTGAACACAAGGGCCTGCAATATTTCCGCTTCCATCGGAAATGCAGCCGCTGCAGCAGGGATTTGAACCCGCGACCTGCGGGTCAGCAGCCGAGTACCTTAGCCAATAGACTGATATATTTGGTGTTTAGGCTTAAAAGCACCAAGCAAAAGAAATAAAAGTATCACACGTCTGGGACTAACGCAGTACCGTTTTTATCTCTACGTGGCGTGTTAGAACATTTTTTTTCTGATTTGCCAAGCAGGGTAGATCACGAAAATTTCTTAATAAAATTTTGAAACACTTACTACAGACAAAAAAATTACACAAAAATGGTAGTCATGATCCAGAAATAACTTCATTTTCAAGTTATGGTAACAAAATCAAGCTGTTGAATTTCTTTTTGAGCTGTTGTTTGAAGAGCGTGATAATAAAAAAATACCACGTGAGTGCGGCCTGACGCGCGGAGCTTTTATTGCCCTCACAAGTAAGTTGAACTAATCAAAAACTGCTTTTCGTGCACGAAGGTCATGAGAACAGGCTATCGGGACTACAATGAACGTCAAGCGATAGTTGGACGATTCTGCTCGAAAAGCAAGAAAGAAAATAAAGAAAGAAAAAGATTAAAGAAATTATTGATGAAACGCCAGGGGCAATGCAATAGGAGACCGGAGGCAGCCACAGAGAAACCTATTGGTTGGAGAGAGCGTGGCATTGTGATAAAAAAACGATATTCTAAATGTTCTTTTTTCATAATTCTATCAATTACATGCGATTCCTATATACTAGGTATTTGCAAGCAACACGGCACTATCAGCTGTTAGTTGAAAAGTGTATTGCTTCTACTTCATCTATACATTTAGAAATTTTTGTTTAGAAACCGTCCGTCAAAGCGCGGTGCATGTAAATAGGCAGAAAGAATGAAAAAGCGTTCTCTGCTTAAATAATTGGAAAGCTAGGTGTTGAAAAGAGATCAGCGAAGTCGCAGATTTCAAAAAGATTTATTTGAGACGTTATGGGCGGTTACATCGCGTGCTCAAACAGCCCTCTATCAGCGCTATACAAAACCTACATACCGTCAGCACACTTTCTTTCGATTTCCGCGACATTTCTTTAGTATAAGAGTGGAATACATCTCCTACTTTAGAATTCAGTCTTGCGGGCATTGTCCTCACTTCGATGTAGACGTGGTTTTTTTGTATTCCTATAGAACTAAATTCAGCTGAATCAAATATAAAGATCTTGCACGCCACTCTAAATGTCCAAGATGGTCGATTTATTTCTCAGGAAATTCTCCATCAAGCTATGTTTGAGTGCACCCACAGCTGTACGGAGGGCCTTCTTGCTTCGACCAGATATTCCGAAGCTGTGCCTGGGGAAGAAATGGTCAGGGCAAGTCACTCAGTGGTCATTTAGTATTTCAATAACGTAGAGTTCTGCGGTTAGTGTTCCGTCGAAGAAGACTTAGGCAATAATAATGCCATCATAAACGCCACACGAAACACTGAAATACCACTGCCCAATGAACGAGAGAGGCAGAGGGTAAAGCCTGTTCACAAGTAGTTGCCCCTGCATATTGGTTTTCTACTAGGCCATGACTTGGTGTAGACTCACAGGGCAAGGGCGGTGGTGCCGGTGCCACCTCGTGCGAGGAGACAGCCTGTGGCGCCAAGTATCTTACATTTGCTTTTCCGTAGATCGTTCACAGCCGGTTGCCAGATGAGCCGGTGGTCTATGGTAATTGATAAAAAGTGCACCTTCACACTCCACTGGACGGGGAGGCACCTGAGCGAGAGCCGAGGCGTGGAGTAGTGCGTTGAGGCTCACGGGTGCACGAGCAGGGCTTCCGTCTTGGAGGCGACGAGTGTTATTCCAGTCCCACTAAGCAATGCACCCACAGCGTCGATGACCATCTGCAGGGACTCGAGAAGGACGGACAGTGACCAGCTGCACGTAAATCGCGCAATACCAACAGCTTAAATGGCCGCACGCACAAGACACGCCGTGTCGCACAGCATGTAGCTGGGCTGCTTGACAAGAGCCACTTTAAACAGGAAATGGCACGATATGCTGCAGTGGGGGTGGACACCACTGACGAGGCAGACACAGCTGATTATGGAGCCAACACGAGCGTGAAAAGTGTGGTCTCCCATAAGCTTGCGAGGTATACAAACGTCTACCTGCACACACCTATGTCACGAATTGGGTGAAGAATCGGTGCGTAGGGCAAACAGCACAACGCACTTCTGACACCGAGAAGGACGAGGATGTCTTAATCCCCGTGCGACTCTCATTCCTCGAGGGTGGCGATCACGTCATCCACCCGGTAAGTGGCCGTGCCTTGTGCAAAAAGTGCTCTGTTCAGGAAGGAATGCGTCTGTTGTTGTGGCAATCCACCTAAAGTGTTGCAGTGTCATGGCTTTCATGGTCTTCCCTGCGGCCAAGGTGAGTGATACTGGCTGATAAGACGAGAGCTCCATGTCTGGTTTGTGTGGCTTCAGGATGGAAACCACAAGCGCCCACCCCAGGCAGGCAGCTCACCCATGCGCCACCCTTCTTTGTAGGCTTTCATTCTTCGGGAGCGCATGAACGGGTGAAGTCGCGCAGAACCTGGTAGGTGAGGCCAACCACATAAGAGGCAGACCGCTTCGTGCGGCTGTTGAGCACTACAGTCAGTTCGCTGAGCGTAAACTACTCCGTGCAAAGCGCGGATTTTCTGCCGATAATCCTCAGTGAGAAGGGGCTACCCGGAAGCGAACCACTCAGGCTTATTGAGTCAGGAGTGACAGTCCGTGCAGTGGCTGTAACTAGCTCGGCCAACTCCTGCGCAGTGATCCTCATCGCGACAGCAACACCAAGAACCGAGGATCGAGGCTCTCTGGTTCCAAGGAGGGGGCGAAGATGCGCCAGACGTGAACATGGTTGCGGAGGTAGTACAGTGACGAGCAGAAGCTACCCCAGCTCTGGTTGCGATGGCGTCTGGCGCGCCTGCACCACACCGTGTCAATACAGTTTGAGACTCGCCAATCTTCCGAATTTCGAGAGTGTACCGCAACGATTTGCGCCCTGCGTCGTACTGCCAAGAGGTTCAGGAAGCAAACATCTAGTGGAGGGTTGCCCTGGTGCGGTGCATTGACTGGCTCCTGCATTGTCGCACTCTGCCAGTGCGGTGAAGACCTCTTTAGAGCCTGGTACTAAAGCACACAGTTATCTGATGCGCGCCCTCTACACCACTCTGTAGCTCCGAGCGTACATGGTGGCTGAGTGGGGTTCACCGCGATAGGCTAATGGTAGAAGCCCTGGGAGGTCGGTGTACGATATTATTCATAAAGATATGCACCACCCCCCAGTCTCAAGTTGATGACACTGTCGGACACACCTCGATGCGCCAGAGTGCAACTTCCCGAATTAAAAGATGACATGGGCGGCTCTGTGTGCTGCAGCGAGAAGCTCACCCGCGTAAGTCAGTCGAAACACAGTGCCACAAAGTGTGGTGTTAGTTAAGGTCACCGCCGATGATTGCGTTGCTGTTGAAGTGGCTGGCGAGGCAGGCTATAAAGGCAGTGTCTCTATGTGCTCAGAAATTCGCCATGCGCTCGTAAACACTCACGACACTTGTAAATTCGTGGCTTTAGAAGCGTGTATCTTGAAGCAAGCCTCAACTTTTAAATATTTTTACGCCATTGCGTCACCGATATGATGCAGCACACCAAAAATGGCTCCAGAATTCTCGCAAGTCCCAAATAATGCACCAATAGGCGAACGAAACTGTTGAAAATGTGCTGGATCGGAGCATCGAGGAGCGTGCGCGACGGATGGAGATGACGAAGAGGTAAAAATAGGGACGCGCTAGTCATGGACAGCTTGAGCTTCAAGACAAATAAACGGGTCGTCTCCGCCTAACGTCTGCGGATGGGTTATTTGTTACATTTGGTGCATGAAAACCGGGATGCACCTCTTCGGAGACTTCCCTGAACGTCACGATCATGCGAATTCTGACCAGTTTCGGAAGAAGCGCAGCTGGATCACAGCTGGTGTCACCGGAGCCCTAGCAATGTTATTGGACCTGCTGCAGCAACTGGACCCTGACGCCTCAACGATTGCCTGCCACATGGATTTCCTGAAAGATAAAGAAGCAGCACTTCCAGGCTCGATGAGGCCATTCTGGCGGCAACGGATGAAGAAAACCTGGATCGTAAAGTGGAAACTACAGACGAGTACAAGGCAAAGATTCTCTACGCCGTGTCACGAGCTAAGTTCTGGGTACAGGATCGTGAGAAGGCCGCCACTACGGAGTCACGGCCCACTGGACCCGGGCCAAACAACCTAGAACTTCCAAGCTCCGTCGAAGCAGCAGGGCATGAGAGAGCACACCATCCGCTTGAGGTTCAACTGCCTAAGCTCCAGATTCCAATGTTTGATGGTAGTCTTTGTGGATAACGGTTCTTTTGGACCATTTCGATGCTACCATCCACGAAAATACCGAGCTACCGCGAATCAAAAAATTCAAGTACCTCGACACTTACTTAACCGGGAGCACGAAGCGAGCTGTCGAAGGCATTCATTTAGCAGAGCGAAAATAAAACCTTGCAGTCAAGGCCCTCACAGATCGCTTTGACGCCAAGATCTTTTTGTGAACGATCATGTTGATTATCTACTTGCGCTAAGCATTGTGAAAAGCTCTCCAGACGTTCGAAGGCTTCGTCTGCTGCATGATAGTGTGCAGTTCCACGTCAGTGCCTTGGAAAGCTTAGGAGTTGCGCCCGACCAGTACACTGTTGTCTTAAACCGTGTCCTAATGCGATATCTGCAGGGCGATGTCGCTATTATCTACAGACATAAATCCGAAAAATTGAACAGCGCCTCCAGCATCGCCGAAGCTTCTGAAGACCAGACGTGGCTCGTCAAGGATTTACTAACGTTTGTCCACATTTAAGTGGAAATCCGGGAGGAGGGCCGGTTACAGTTTCGTCATTTGTCGCAAGATGAAGCCAGAACTCACGTATCTGAAGAAACGTGTGGCATAGAAATCATACGGTCAGAGTCCACCCTAGTGGGGTCTACCTTGCCTGTTAGACTGGCGTGGAAAGGATCACATGAGGGCTGCTTGCAATGCCAACCTATCGTCTGAAGAGAAGCGGGCAGGCTATAGAACACCAATTTTTGCTTCCGCTGTGGAACACGAAACCACATCGCTAGAATGTGCAGGAAGTCATTCAATCTTTCGTATGGTACTTACAAGCGGCGCGCCCTGACTATTCCTTGCGAGTTATCACGCCCGACCGAGGATACACACCCCAACACAGGATTATCAGCCTTCTCTCAATCACCCCAATTAACCATGCCAATGGTCACTACTGCCCAGAGTCACGTTGACTCCTCTCGCGTATTGTTTCAGACAGGTTGAATTTGGGTAGAGTTTGAAGACCACCGACTTCTCGTGTGGGTAGTGCTGGACAGTGGCAGTCAGCGCAAATACATTTCTGCAGACCTGCCAAGGACGCTTCAGTGCTTTGTTGTAGGAAAAGAAGAGCTCTCCCTTGTCACTTTGGTAGGATACAAGTGACGAAGGTGACTTTGCACCAAGCGTGTCAACGTGCGGTTTCAAAACTAGTTCACCGATTCAGCCAATACCTTGGAAGCGTTAACGATTCCTGAAATTTGCTCTGTCACAAGCTCACCACTCGACTCAAACATTTCGCACCAACTTCTAGAACGGGAGTACAACATAGCTGACCACTTTCAACAAAGTACGTGGCAACCAAACGATATTAATGTCTTCAAAGGATCGAACGCTTTTTGGCAAGTCACAAGTGGCAAAATCGATCGCACCAGTGCATGTATAATCTCGATCGAAACCACCTTCGGATGGATGGCGCAAGGCCCTATAATGTCCGACAGCCAATTCTCAACAAGTGCATTGTTAGTTACGACTGACATTTATGACGTGTTGTCAATATGGCGTCTCCACGCAATCGGGATCGACGCCACCTGTTTCCAGACCATCGGAAGTGCCCCCCCCCCTTGTCTGCATTTATGCAGAGCATCTCCAAGCAAGATGGTCGTTATCAAGTGCCTCTAATGGTCTAACCGCCCGGGTTACCGTAATTTGGAAGCAACAGTTGCTGACTGGCCGACCATCGACTGCGAATTAAAAGTAATCGTTTCTGAGAGCAGCCATAACTGCTGGAAAAATACGACAAAGCAAATTCAGCTTATTTAAACGATGGTCATACCGAAAGGGTACAGGACGAGCAGCTACTCAAGGCCAACATGCTATATGCCCCATCACACCGTGGTTCACGGTTAGGCTGTAACAGTGAAGCTTCACGTGGTATTTGACGCATCATCGCATGAAGCTAATCATTTTTGCCTTAACGATTTACTCTCGAAAGGCGTAAAACTTGGGGCAGACATCATCAAACTCCTATTAAACTTTCTACCATCCTGTGGCGCTCGCTGCTGATATAAAGAAAGCATATCTGCAGCATCTCATTAGGCCTGAAGACCGAGACCTGTTACGCTTCATCTGGCTGGAAAGATTACCGACTAAGCAAGAGCCCACGCCACCCACTACAATGTGGAGAATAACGAGGGTTCCATTCGGAGCCGCATGCAGCCCATTCCTTTTGGCCGCTACACTTCAACACTACTTATCGTCTTATAAGCAGAAATAACCAGTACAGTAGCCCTCTTAGAGCAGGCCTTCTTTGTGGACGACCTTCTGGTAGGACTACCGAGCACGTAGGAGGCAATAAAGTTGTATGAAGAAACAAAGAAAATATCCAGGGAGGCCAGCATGGAGCTCCGGAAATGGGCTTTTAATTGTGACAGCTTGAAGGAGCGATTCCTCCACGATAAATGTGTTATTGAAGATGAAGCAGGTGACAGTCACAAGATGAAGATTCTTAAAATTTATTGGGAACATTCTGGTGAAAGCTTCCTCCTCACAACTGAACAAGCTGCTATTTTCGCATCTCGGAAGCCTGCGACCAAACGCGTGGCACTGCAAACGTCGGCGTAACTTGACGACCCCTTCGGATAACTCAGCCCATTTATCCTAAAGGCCAAGATTGTATTCCAAGATCTTTGGAAGAAGAACATTGCATGGGACGCGATCTTGCCAGATGAAGAGCAAGTCAAGTGGAACAGCTGGTGCTCAGAGCTGAATGGCGCAACCTGAGTCTACATCCCACGATACGTGTTCCTGAGAGACGACGTCAAGCCATTCAAAGTCGAGCTGCATACTCTCGCTGATGCCAGTCCAAGAGCGCATGGCACGTGCATCTACGCCCGTGTAAGATCTGAATCTGGTATCAGCTTCACACACCTGTTAATCAGCAAAGGTAGACTTGCTCCGATCAAGATTGTGTCACTTGCGCGCCTGGAGCTCCTCTCGTGCGTCATCGCAACGCGGCTAAGCTGCTACGTAAAAAAGTGTGGTTTCTACAACGCGCTCCAGGGTTCTTCTGAACAGAATCGCGGGTGGCACTCCACTGGATAAGGAGTTCATTAACCAAACTGGACCCCTTTGTAGTACACCGAGTTTCTGATATACAACAATTACTCAATCTATCACAATGGTTTCATCGTAGCAGCAAGGACAATCCCGCTGACGTTATTACTTGTGGAGAATCACATACGTGTTTCATGGAATCTAATATATGGTGGCAGGGCCCAGCTTAGCTCTCTGACCAGGGAAAACAATTTGAAGGTGCAAGCAACTCCAAAAATTGCACCACAACGACAGACATTTTATTGGTGGAATCGAGCGATTTTTGAGGCACATCTATGCGAATTACGTCCGTTTGTCCATCAGGTGTTTTCCTCCGTCAATGGATCTTGCGCGTAGAAGACTACAGCTCTATTACGAGGCTGCTATGATTCACTACATGAATCAAGCGCTTCGTCCATGTCGCGAAGCGCTTCGTCCAAGCGCTTCGCGACACCCCCCTTCATTATCTGGACCTATCATGGCGGAAGAGTTATTACAGGCTGAACATTTTTGGCTACAGACCATTCAATAACAATTCTTTCCCAACAAATTTCTTTCCCTGCGCAAGGGTCAGCCGTTACCCACAACATCTTGTGTTCTTCGCTTTTGACTGTTTACTGCTGCACTAGCTTTGCGCTATTCACGACATACGCCATCCTATTCTCGTGGCAAATAATAAGCTCACCAGCCTTATCGTATCAGCGGCAGACGTGTGCACTATCCACGCAGGTGTTGAAGCAACATTACCGCAGCTTCAAGAGCGCTTTTGGCTGCTTAAGGAAAGCCACAGTAAAAAAACATAGTTTAGAAATGCAGGATTTTCAATGATGGAAGGCAGCAGCAGTATCTGCACCAATGGGTCCTCTACCACGCGAGAGAATTAGTGAAGCAAGCCCATTCACCATTGTCGGGCTTGATTACTGTGGGCCCTTATACGTTAAACTGGCAAGTGGTTCTGCAAAGTCCTACGACCTTCTTTTCTCATATGCAGTCACACGAACGGTACATCTACAACTAACCTCAGACACGACTGCCACAGCAACATTGCTCGCCTTCCGCCGTTTCGTCGCCCGGTGCGGAGTTCCTTCGACGGTAAACTCCGACAACGCTCAAACTTTCCGCAGCTGCGCAAAAACACTTGCATCTATACTACGAGCACTTCGGGAGTACGTGGCCAAGCTACGGATACAGTGGAAGTTCATCGTAGAAAGAGCTCCATGGTTAGGCAGATGGTGGGAGCGTCTCATTCGCTCAACAAAAAGCTCCTTGAAACGCTCGTTGGGACGCAGCAGCCTCGGCGTGGAAGCTCTCACAACTGTGCTGTGCGAGATTGAACCAGTAATCAATGGCAGAGCACTCATGTATCTCGAGGTGTGAACCCGATGAGGTCCAGCCATTAACTCCATCGAAGTTCTTGTTTGGGAAGCGCAGCATTTACCTGCCACAATAAATTGTCTTCTCGGAGCTTCCGACTACAGTTGACTTGAACCGCAAGGCTCTTCATCACCAACGTATCACAGATGAGCTTTGAAAAAGATGGAAACGAGCCTATCTGCTAATACTGCGTTCAGCTCATAACAGCCCAAGTCGTTCATAAACGAAACTACAGATCGGTGATATAGCGATTATGTTAGTGGACAATACACCCGCAACGTACTGGAAGCTAGGCCGAGTGAACGCCTTATTGCTAGGAAGAGACAGCATGGTGCGCGCGTGCTCAGTGCGTCTAGCCAATGGTTCAGTAGTGAATCTCTCGGTGCGAAAACTCTGCACCCTCGAAGCATCAGACTTATCTTAGCGCGCACTGGAGAATGTTGCAAAACGCACCGGAACGAAGTATCGAGGAGCGTGCGCGATGGATGGAGAAGACGACAAGCTGAAAATAGGGACGCGCTAGGCATGGAAAGCTTAGGTAGGCTCCATGACGAATAAACGGGTCGTCTCCGCCTAACGTCTGCGGCCCGGTTATTTGTTACATCCACAGCCACTACGCAGTTGGTCGCATGATGGAAAAAAAAAAAACAACGCGACATATGGGCTTAGAGAGTTTGCTGTAAGCTACAAGCCCTAGCGCTCAATTCTAGAGATGTTTCCGATTACTTATTCGTAATCATCTGAAAATCTGCGATTCATTTGGGTGCTCTAACACAAAAGAATTTTACTGAATGAAGTTGCGCACTTTATTGCAAAAGCTTCTCTGGCACGCACAGTTCTCTCTATCCTTCTAGTTACGGCATTTAACTCTGAGGGAAGTTTCAGAAAGTGTGCATTATGTGTGCTTACCCCAAGTCTCGATTAATCGCCGGACTTTCTGCACCTACAGTTTTCTTGGAGAGGGAAATGGTGTGTAGCAAGACGGGCTGAATTCGTAATGACCTCAATGCGTTGTAGAATTCTAAATTTTATTTTTTACTTGCACAAAGCGGGTCGTGATCTCCTATTTTTGCTCCTATCGAACACTTTCTCCTATCGAACGCATCTTGTTGAGCGTCCGACGTGTATTCTTACACAGAAAATGAAGTATCAGAAATATTTAGCGGAAGTGTGGTCTACAGTTTACGTCGGCCGTTCTGTTATCTTTCGGGGCTTCTGCTCGGGGACATTCGGACAGTAATATTTTAAAAGCTGTTGAAAACCTATATGCGACTCGAATAGATTTGTCAGGTCTATTGACGGCCAGTGATTCTTTATTATGTTTTAGTAGGCAAAAAGTCTTCGGTCACTGAAAAGTAGCACAAAATAGTGCAATCTAAAAGTACAAATATTCATTATTATAGTTACAATAAACGTTCACCGCTAACCCGTTTTAGGTCTTAATAATATTAATCATATATCGAGTATGTTTGGTCCGCCCGACACTTTGCCAATTCCCCTGAGTGGGTAGCTGCCAATATTCTAAAGAGCATCGCGATCATTATCATCATTCATTAAACAGACCGCCCTCCTTGCAGCGCTGCCGAAGTTTTTTTTTGCTGTATCTATGTTTTTTTCGTTCCGAAGAGGGCTGCGTATAAACAAAAAGTACCCTGACGGCCGTTTTTGACGGGCTCAATCTGTGTTCACGTGATAGTCAGGCATATTGGCATGTGAAACGCTCGTTATGTGGCACTTTGAGCTGAAATGAAAACGTGATGCTTATGTCCACCTATATACTGGACATTACGCGGTACAATTGATTAGCAGTGCCGAGTTTTCTTGATCGATTCAAGCTTCAACTCTATGATGTGTCTAATATCCCTAAGGAACATTTTGTTTGAATATGTACCTGTTATTCTCCTCATTTTTGTAGTGTTCCACGTTTATTTTTTGTGTGTATGTTATTGAATGTTTCTTTGTACTGTTTTGTTATGTCTGTGTTATTGGTACTGTTTTGGTGTACATCTTTTATTTCGCGCCCTTCGTGGGCAATAAGTGAAAATGCCTAAGATATTTGAATATGTGAAATTCATTGCAAAATACTAATAAAAATAAGCTGTGGCAATATTTTTTTTCGAAGTGGCAAAATTAATACTGTGCCGCTTTTTTTTAACGCCAGATATAACGATTGCTTGGTACATATGCCAGTAAGGACTGTTAAGTAAATTTTGCTTCACAGTGAGGAAAAAAATGTCGAACTAGCATTTTTTTCTACTTTGTACATTACTAGACGACATTTAGTCAAATTATTAAACATTGTTTCTGAAAACTACAAACTACCCTGGTAATGACGAATCCCACAGCGCCAGTGTGTGCCACTGCCTAGTTCTACCCTGCTCTACTCTATTCGTCCTCCTTCAAGATTTTTTGTTCATTTTTGCGGCAAAATCTTCAGCGATCATTCTAACTCTCCAAAATTCCCGCCCTTCCTTTGCCGGATTCACTATCGTTACCATCCTGCGTCGCTTTCAAAACATTACTTCTGCAACATTAAGGTATGAAGTTGATTTGCAATTAAAAGGAATATCATTGCAATAAATGTCTGATGCACATGCAAAGGCAACATTTAATGGCCTGGTATTAATGTATTTCCATTCATATTCATTAAATGTGCTAAATTCATGTGAAATGAGTTTTCTGCGCCGTCAATAACAACCGAATTAGAATTTCAGCACTTTGATAGTAAAATGTGTCATACACGAGCAATTGGAATAGCGATCACTCAATTACACGTCGTCCGACTCCATATCTAAATATTTATTCACCCTACAGATGGTCTGAAAGCATCCCCTGAAATTTAATTTTGAGCAGTACAGGATAGACTAAAGCATTATTGAATTTTTGTTAATGAATATATTAACCAGTGCAAAATTAGCTTGAAGCAGTATTCTCACTTTCGTGTCAGCTGATTTTATCACTGCCTGAACTTGCTTTTTACTGCTCGTCCAGCCACAAAAGACCGCTGACCACGCTCTGTATGTCTCCTCTCAAGTGAGTCAGGCGTCCATGCTGGTGTGTCTCACCCATGTCGCAGTCAACATCGCAAAAACAGCATTGTCAGCGTCTTATCTAGTTTGGTAGAGTCTCTGTTCAAGGTGAACTTTCAATGTCTCGCGCATACGCATCGAAATACGCACGTACGTTGCTTGGAATTTCCAACCTGCAAGCTTTTACAACCGACGGCAGGAGTTCTCCGCAAGCAAAACATTCTTTCTTGTGATATTTCAAATCAGTAACGCACATCTGTTTAACGACATGCTCGCACGTTCTGCTGTGGAAATCGGTGCTCGAAATGTGATAAAATAGAACAAAAACACGAACGCTGACGTGCAAACGAAAGTTCGTTTCGAATTGTGTCGCTACTTCATTGGGACGCGGAGAACACCACATTTTAGACAAACAAACAAAACACAGACAGCAAAAGTGAAGCTGTAAGGTGTCACGGCCAGTCGGCCCCGTGATCACAACAATGAGATCGTTGACGTCTTTACTAGCGGATGGTCAAATAATAACTGGAGAGGCACTTGTGAAATCTCCAGACACGTCATAATCTTCTAGTTGTCGCAGGATGCTGAGACCCCGTTAGCTTGCGCGAGCTGTTCGCCCTCGAATTAAAATAACTTTACGGACACATTTCATACTGCTCTTAAAAAGATTCGCATATCAAGCAATCAAGTGAGGATCACAACTCTAGCTTGAAATTTCACGTCCCACCACATTCAAGCAGTGCCTTACTCATCTCAGGATTTTTGGAATGTCTTTCATGTATAACTTGCCTTATGCAGCAGAGACTAACTAGTATAATTTATAATTTTCGCCAACCTTTGGCGTCCTGGCCAAGCTTCCACCAGCGAAGCCGCAGGTGGGGGCTAGCGGAGCCACGCGCCAACATGTCGACCGACAATGACCGCATGCCTGCGCGTGCTGGCTACGCGTGTAAACGGTAGAAGACGAAGAAGAGAGCGAGCTCTCACGCGCAGTTCGCACCACTCAACCGACAGACAGGCCGCCTGCTTAGACGCTCGTCGGAGGCTTGAAATCACTGCGGCAGGGTGCCAGTCCTCTGCGCAACCACCTTCGGCCACCGAAACCAGAGGTAAGCGTCGTCCTCTTATAGGGTAGGCGGAGTATTTGACTGCCATCATTGTCAGCACTCGGGCTTTCTTTCGTCCCGCATGCTGCCGAACGCAATAGCCGTCAATATTGAGGCCTTTAGAAGCACTGGACGTATCGCATACGCTGACTAGGCGGCTTACGAGCAATCTTGGGTGGATAGATCGACACTCGCCGACAAAATATGAAGGCTATTTTGTACGGCTGGGACAATTTTTTTCATCAAAAATTGTGGTACTGCATGAGCGCGCGTTCGTGGCATTCACGAGCCACCTTTTTCTTCCTGCACGTGTCACGATGTACGCGCTCGCAATCGGAACTCGAGATCGAACTACATGTTTTCCCGCTCAATTTATTCCAAGCGCCAGCCAAATTGATCTAGGCGCCAGTCAATTTAATCCAGCCGCCACTGAAATTAATCTAGGTGCCATTCGTTTTAATCCAAGTGCCACTGAAATAATTCCAACCGCCAGCCGATTTAATCCGGACGCCAGTGAATTTAATCCTGATGACATTGTGACTTCAAAACGACCCAGAATTTTCGGGAATGCATGGAGTGAATAGCCTTGGAGTGAATTTAACAGAGAAAAACCATGAATGAGTCACTAGTGACACATTGTGACTCGCGCGACTTTATCACGCCTATCACCCGCGTAAGCACTATTCACACCTTCGACATGCATATCAAAGGAAACGCCGACCACACAGTAATAACTTGATACTTATTAACTAGGCCAATGCTCTCATCACGAGTGACTTAGGTGACGTCCTCGCGCATATCACCCACGCACACACTGTCTTAACCTTCCGTCATGCATATCAAATGAAACGTCTTTGAAAGGGCGGGATCTTGGTACCTAAAACTTGGCCAAGTCACCGGATCACCAGTGACTCAGGGGACGTCATCACAAATACCACCCGCGCACATTATTTACTCGCCTGCCGGCATGCATGCCAAACGAAACGTCTTTGAGAGAGCGATAACGTGGTACCTATGGCTCGGCCAACTGACTTCATCACTTGTGATTTAGGTGACGTCATCACGCCTATCACCCACGCACGCAATGTCTAACCTGCCATCATGTACACCAAACGAAACGTCTTCGAGAGGCTAACAAATTGAACGCTGTCAATCGGCCTAGTGACGTGATTACTAGTGACTCGTGTGACGTCATCACGTCTGACACCCACGCACGCAGTGTCTAACATGAGTTCATATATATCAAACGAAACATCTTTGAGAGAGTAATAACTTCAACGCTGTCACAAGGCCCAGTGACGTCATCACTAGTGACTTGCGTGACGTCATCTCGCCTAAGACTCACGCAAGCACACTCTAATGTGCCTTCATGCATATCAAACAAAACGTCTTTGAAAGGGTAATAACTTGAATGATGGCACTAGGCCGAGTGACGTCATCAATAGTGACTCACGTGACGTCAACACGCCTATCACACGCACACGCAGTGTCCAAACCTGTCATCATACATATCAAACGAAACGTCTATGAGAGAGTAAGAACTTGAACGCTGTCACTAGGCCCCGTGACGTCGTCACTAGTGACTCGCGTGGCTTCATCTCACCTAAAAATCATGCAAGCACTCTCTAATGTGCTTTCATGCATATCAAACAAAACGTCTTTGAAAGAGTAATAACTTGAACGATGTTTCTAGGCCTAGTGACGTCATCACTAGTGACTCACGTGACGTCATCACGCCTATCACGCACGCACGTGGTGTCCTAACCTGTCTTCATGCATATCAAACGAAATGTCTTTGAGAGAGTAATAACTTGAACGTTGTCACAAGGTCCAGTGATGTCATCACTAGTGACTAGCGTGACGTCATTTCACCTAAGACTCACGCAAGCACTCTCCAATGTGCATTCTTGCATGTCAAACAAAACGTCTTTGAGAGGGTAATAACTTGAACGCTGTTACTAGGCCTAGTGACGTCATCACTAGTGACTCACGTGACGTCATTACGCCAATCACACACGCACGTGGTGTCCTAACCTGTCTTCATGCATGTCAAACAAAACGTCTTTGAGAGAGTAATAACTTGAACGCTGTATTTAGGCCTAGTGACGTCATCACTAGTGACTCAGGTGACGTCATCACGCCTATCATGCACGCACGTGGTGTCCTAACTTGTCTTCATGCATATCAAGCGAAACAACTTTGAAAGAGTAATAACTTGAACATTGTCACAAGGTCCAGTGATGTCATCACTAGTGACTCGCGTGACGTCATTTCACCTAAGACTCACGCAAGCACTCTCCAATGTGCATTCGTGCATATCAAACAAAACGTCTTTGAAACAGCAATAACTTGAACGATGTTACTAGGCCTAGTGACGTCATCACTAGTGACTCACGTGACGTCATCACGCCTATCACACACGCACGTGGTGTCCTAACCTGTCTTCATGCATATCAAACGTAACGTCTTTGAGAGAGTAATAACTTGAACGCTGTCACTAGGCCTAGAGACGTCATCACTAGTGACTCAAGTGACGTAGTCACGCCTATCACACACGTACGTGGTGTCCTAACTTGTCTTCATGCATATCAAACGAAACGTCTTTGAGAGAGTAATAACTTGAACGTTGTCATAATGTCCAGTGACGTCATCACTAGTGACTAGCGTGACGTCATTTCACCTAAGACTCACGCAAGCACTCTCTAATGTGCCTTCGTGCATGTCAAACGAAACGTCTTTGAGAGTGTAATAACTTGAACGCTGTCACTAGGCCCAGTGACGTCATCACTAGTGACTGGCGTGGCGTCATCTCACCTAAAAGTCATGCAAACACTCTTTAATGTGCCTTCATGTATATCAAACAAAACGTCTTTGAAAGAGTAATAACTTGAACGATGTTACTAGGCCTATTGACGTCATCACTAGTAACTCACGTGACGTCATCACGCCTATCACACACTTATGGGGATTGCCCTAATAGAGGGCAATCCCCATACTGGAGATACATACTATTGCTATTTGCAAATGGCCATTTGCTGAGGCGCCATTCAATGCTGTGCCTGGCTCGTGCCTTCCTTTCTACATTCTACACCACGCCGTTTCTTATAGGTTAGTGTGCTTGGAATAAGCGTACCTGTTTAGTGTAGAACGCCTGTCCATTCACAGTACTGCGGCCTGGCTGCCCGCATTTTCAAGGCATTCTACGAAACACGAGAAGCAACAAAAAAGACGCGTACATCTACCCACACGACGAGCTGGAGTAAATGCGTCGCGGAGAGGTCAGGGTATCGGTTGAATGTCGCGTAATTGAGTATGGTTTGGAAAATGCTTAATTGTCATTTCGCCTTCATTATTCCTATCTATTGAATGAAGGAGAAGCGTTGTCCTCAACGAGTGATGGGACGCTGTTGTTGGGTTGTACCACACTGCTGCTTGAAGGTACTGTTGCTTCCATCGCATCTACTCGAATCAAGAAAAGCGTCAAGTCGAACAAAAACCCTGTAAAGACGCCTTTGACTGAATTCGAAACGCGCAATCTGGTGCCTACGTATTCTAATTAGCTGGAGAACGGCTGTGCAGCGCGAGAAGTCAGTTTTTTACTAGCTGACGCTGCCTGCGACGGCCTTCAAGTTAATGTTCTCTCAATGACGTTTCGTTTGATATTCATGAAAGCACGTTAGAGAGTGCTTGCATGACTGTTAGTCGTGATGACGTCACGTAAATCACTAGTGATCAAGTCGATTGGCCGAGTCATAAGTATAACATTATTGCTCTCTCACAGACGTTTCGTTCGATATGCATGAAGAGAGGTTAGGACAGTGCGTGCGTGAGTGATAGACGCGATGACGTCACATGAGTCACTAGTAATCACGTCACTTGGCCTAGTGAGAGCATTCAAGTTATTACTTTCTTGAAGACGTTTCGTTCGATATACATGAAGGCAGGTTACAGAGTGCTTGCGTGGGTGTCAGGCGTGATGGCGTCATGCGAGTCACTAGTGATCATGTAACTAGGCCAAGTGACAGCGTTCGAGTTATTACACTCTCAAAGACGTTTCATTTGATATTTGTGAAGACAGGTTAGGACACCGCGTGCGTGTGTGATAGGCATGATGACGTCACTTGAGTCACTAGTGATCACGTCACTAGGCCAAGTGACAGCGTTCGAGTTTTTACACTCTCACAGACGTTTCGTTTGATATTTATGAAGACAGGTTAGGACACCACGTGCGTGTGTGGTAGGCATGATGACGTCACTTGAGTCCCTAGTGATGACCTCACAAGGCCAAGTGACAGCGTTCGAGTTATTACACTCTCAAAGACGTTTCGTTTGATATTTATGAAGACAGGTTAGGACACCGCGTGCGTGTGTGATAGGCATGATGACGTCATTTGAGTCACTAGTGATCACGTCACTAGGCCAAGTGACAGCATTCGAGTTATTACACTCTCACAGACGTTTCGTTTGATATTTATGAAGACAGGTTAGGACACCGCGTGCGTGTGTGATAGGCATGATGACGTCACTCGAGTCACTAGTGATGACGTCACCAGGCCTAGTGACAGTGTTCAAGTTAATACTCTCTCACAGACGTTTCGTTTGATATGCACGAAGACAAGTTTGGACACCGCGTGCGTGTGTGATAGGCATGATGGCGTCACTTGAGTCACTAGTGATGACGTCACCAGGCCAAGTGACAGCGTTCAAGTTACTACTCTCTCAAAGACGTTACATTTGATATGCACGAAGACAGGTTAGGACACCATTTGCGTGTGTGATAGGCGTTATGACATCACGTGAGTCACTGTTGATGACGTCACTAGGCCTAGTAACATCGATCAAGTTATTACTCTTTCAAAGACGTTTTGTTTGATATCCATGAAGGCACATTAAAGAGTGCTTGCATGATTTTTAGGGGAGATGACGCCACACCAGTCACTAGTGATGATGTCACTGGGCCTAGTGACAGCATTCAAGTTATTACCCTCTCAAGGACGTTTTGTTTGACAAGCACGAAGGCACATTAGAGAGTGCTTGCGTGAGTCTTAGGTGAAATGACGTCACGCTAGTCACTAGTGATTACGTCACTGGACCTTGTGACAACGATCAAGTTATTACTCTCTCAAAGACGTTTCGTTTGATATGCGTGAAGACAAGTTAGGACACCACGTACGTGTGTGGTAGGCATGACTACGTCAGTTGAGTCACTAGTGATGCCGTCACTAGGCCTAGTGACATTGTTCAAGTTATTACTCTCTCAGAGACATTTCGCTTGATATGCATGAAGACAGGTTAGGACACCACGTGCGTGTGTGATAGGCGTGATGACGTCACGTGAGTCACTAGTGATGACGTCACTAGGCCTAATTACAGCGTTCAAGTTATTACTTTCTCAAAGACGTTTTGTTTGACATGCATGAAGACAGGTTAGGACACCACGTGCGTGTGTGATAGGTGTAATGACGTCACGTGAGTCACTAGTGATGACGTCACTAGGCCTAGTAACATCGTTCAAATTATTACTCTTTCAAAGACGTTTTGTTTGATATGCATGAAGGCACATTAGAGAGTGCTTGCATGATTTTTAGGTGAGATGACGCCACGCGAGTCACTAGTGATGACGTCACTGGGCCTAGTGACAGCGTTCAAGTTATTACTTTCTCAAAGACGTTTCGTTTGATATGTATGAAGACAGGTTTGGAACTGCGTGTGCGTGTGATAGGCGTGATGACGTCACGTGAGTCACTAGTGATGACGTCACGCGGCCGATTGCCAGCATTCAAGTTATTACCCTTTCAAAGACGTTTTGTTTGATATGCATGAAGGTACATTAGAGAGTGCTTGCGTGAGTCTTAGGCGAGATGACGTCACGCCAGTCACTAGTGATGACGTCACTGGGCCTTTTGACTGCGTTCAAGTTATTACTCTCTCAAAGATGTTTCGTTTGATACATATGAACTCAGGTTAGACACTGCGTGCGTGGGTGTCAGACGCGATGACGTCACACGAGCCACTAGTGATCACGTCACTAGGCCGATTGACAGCGTTCAATTTATTAGCCTCTCGAAGACGTTTCGTTTGGTATACATGATGGCAGGTTAGACATTGCGTGCGTGGGTGATAGGCGTGATGACGCCACCTAAATCACAAGTGTTCGTCAGTTGGCCGAGCCATAGGTACCACTTTATTGCTCTCTCAAAAACGTTTCGTTTGGCATGCATGCCGGCAGGCGAGTAAATAACGTGCGCGGGTGATATTTGTGATGACGTCCCCTGAGTCACTGGTGATATGGTGACTTGGCCGAGTTTTAGGTATCAAGATCCCGCCCTTTCAAAGACGTTTCATTTGATATGAATGACGGAAGGTTGACAGTGTGTGCGTGGGTGATATGCGCGAGGACGTCACCTAAGTCACTCGTGATGAGATCATTGGCCTAGTTAATAAGTATCAAGTTATTACTGTGTGGACGGCGTTTCCTTTGATATGCATGTCGAAGGTGTGAATAGTGCTTACGCGGGTGATAGGCGTGATAAAGTCGCGCGAGTCACATTGTTTCAATAGTGACTCATTCATGGTTCATAGTTTTTCCCTGTCAAATTCACTCCAAAGCTATTCACTCCACGCATTCCCGAAAATTCTGGGACGTTTTGAAGTCACAATGTCATCAGGATTAAATTCACTGGCGTCCAGATTAAATCGGCTGGCGGTTGGATTAATTTCAGTGGCGGCTGGATTAAATTGACTGGCGCCTAGATTAATTTCGCTGGCGCTTGGATTAAATTGAGCGGGAAAACCTGTATATCCTTTTAAATATACTGCCCAAGTTTTCCTTTATTTCGTCTGACGTACATCAGTGGGTGCTCTAAATGTGTTGTTAAAGGAGCACGCTTCGCCACAACATTAACGTAAGGGCTGTAGATGTTTGCCGCTGTCTTGTCGTTCGCACGCCTTTTTCTCCGTTCGGCCTTTGCTCGGGCGCCACACGCCACGTTTTCCTGGAATATGCATTCCGACGGTGATTCGAATTTTAGTCACTTCCGTGGCCTTGATAGTTATGGACTTAGGTCAATCTTGCGCGCTTTATCTATATGAACATAAAAATACGAGCCCCCAGTTTTTGGTAATAAAAAATGTTTATACAATCGGCGGTGATAACCAACGTTTTTTTTCTGTATAAACTGACCACTGAACAGGCACCTGACTGTCACATAGTATACTTTCATTAGGAAATATAAATTGTGGGGAACGTATGTCACGTATCTATTTTGATTACCAGTGCGGGCAATCATCTCGTATCTCAATGTCACGAGATGGCATAGTTTCAGCATTTCGAAACTTTAGTGGGCCTTGACCAGTCCGAGTTGTCTTTCTCCTGCCAAGAACACAGCATATGGACTGCAATTCCACAGCTTCTTTTTCTTATCTATATTATTTGAAAGAACTGCAGAATATTCTGCGAGGATTCCATCACTCCGATCATTTTTTCTAAAGTCGCTGTGCAATGAAGCCGCCATTTTGTTTGTCTTTTTCACTTACTGCTTCTAGATGGAAATTTTAGATTAGAATGGTGGACCTGTGAGTTTCTAACCCTGCGCCACTTCAATCTGAACCAAGATCTTCATATAAAAATTACAGTTCTTTGTTTTGCTGTAATGTGGCTCGAGTCTACTCACGGGTGCTTCTCGGGGACCCTAGATCACTGGGATCAAGAGAGGTGCTGAACGTCTCCTAACTTCTTGTGCTCTTCACCGTGGTTGGTATGTTTTTTTCGCAATCCTAAAGTGTTGTTTTTTCACTATTGAGGTCAGCATGTACAGAGAGTTTCACCAATTGTGCGAGACGTGAAATAAATTTGACATTCACCTTTGTATATAGGTTTGCTCTAGCGGCAGCACTGATGAATTAGTGAATATCTCGAATGAGACATTAGGTAAAAAACAACTGTCTCAAGTCGCGCATGTAAGCGGTAGGCTCAATAGAGAGAATCGTAGCCATTTCTTCGAAGAACTGCCTTGATCATTTTCAAATTTGGCCTCTGAGAATTTCAGCAATCTGGCCTATAACACTGTCAAACATAAAACAAAGAGCGCAGTCGCGAAAGGTCACCATCTTCCTCGCCATCCAAATAGCTATAAGTACTCTACTCCTGCAACGGTCAAGGGATTGATGCACGAAAGTGACACCTTATGCTGCTACATCGAGGAAAATACAAAGCACCACCTCAACTTCTCATACGCCAAGTTAGGCGTTTGGCGGTGCACACTAAATTCATTGATAGCGGCGAGCCTGGAAGCTTTGGTGCAGTGCACAGGATGAGGTAAGAGTACTGTTGAAGTAAAGTGCCCATCAACACTGGTCACTCAAGGGCTTCATGTAGTATACACTAAAGCGTACTTTTGCCTTGAATATGCCAATGAGAATCTGCAGTTAAAACAGACTCACAGCTATTGTTACCAAATCCAAACGCAAATATCTGTAATTGGAGCTGAATACTGCAATTTTGTTGTTCGGTCGCCTCCATTTTCGCACATCGAGAGAATACCTCGAGACATCGGTCTTTTTGAAGGTGTGCTGCCACAGGCTAAGACGTTTTTTAGCCATGTGATTTTTCCAGAGCTTTTCGTAGAGCGTTTTTTCAAGAAAGGAAACTGTGGACACTTCAAACAGAACTGATGCAGAAGCCTTCTGCTGCTGTGGAGGCCCTGAAGCATGCATGATGCTAGGATGTGATGGGGGCAAATACAGATATAAAAGGTTTCACTACAGCTCCCTAGGAATCAAGCGTGCTCCAAAGCTGAACACCTGGTTGTGTTCTGATTGTGCTACTCAGAAGAGTCGCAGAGAATGTTTCCAGCAGATGTCAAAATACCAGTTGTTTGAAAGAAATAACGTTATGCATTTCGCTTAACAAATAAATAACCTTTGAGAAGCCTACCAACATATTGATGGTGACTTGTACCCACAGATGTCTTCCTCTTTATTTATGCATCAGTATAGCACGAGGCAAAGCCTTCCTGCGTATCACTCAGATATGGTAATTGTAATACATTCCGCAACATTTCGGTGCGAACAAGTACAAAATTAGTCGCACAGGAAAGAAAATGCGTAGCCTCAACAACATGCAATGTATCTGCCATAGGTTTCTGCTGAAAAGCAATCACTTACGTTTACTTGGCAGGCTTACATTTACTTGGCACCAACAAAAACATGATATAATAGAATGTCTAATTAAAATTTTTGCATGCAGCAAGTATTTTTAAAAGAACATTGGGGTGAGTTAGTGATTGCATTTGCAGCTACTAAAGATCATCGCTTTGGTTCATTGGCACCTACAGATAGGCAGAAATTTGCAAGCGCAAAGCACACATTAAAAATCTTGTCCAATGCAGTATATTTGTCACCTGAATTGCTTGTGACAAATTCTATTGGCTGAACAGCTTTCATGATATTGAACTTGTTTCGAACTACACCGAAGACCCTATCCGCGTGTATACGCACGGTGACAAGCTTGCGGGTGCTGGCAAATTCAAGTGCCGAGAGTTCAATTTTGCCTTTTGTGAAAGCCGGGATGCGAGAGTGGAACCATACAGGCCCACAGTGTCTGTGATCTCAAAGCCCCTGTCTGGGAGCACGACGTCCTCATGTGCAAGTTTTCAAGTAGGCCACATTGCTGCGGGATGTTTTTGTCACTCGATTTTCCACCCACCCTTCTGGAAGGAATGCTATTGCGTTTTGGGCACTAATAAAACTTAGAAATTTATTATTGTTACTCGCTTCATATTGGGACGATATCTCGCTCCTTGTCAGCAAAGATGATGGCCGTTCAGTCGTAATATCAAAACAGTCTATCACGACAGCCAGCTTAGTTCCAAAAGAGTCTACAAATGCCTGTGGCATTGTCCTCTGAAGTTTGCTTCTCTCTGGCCATACTTTTATAAACTTAAGTCTCCAAACTTCCCCATGCAGCAATCTTTCCAGGATTCTGCTTGCTGTGAAGTGTGAGATCCCAAACAACAATGTCAGACAAAATTGTTGCTGCCTTGGGGAAGCCAAAAAACTACAGGCCTGCGCGGAAGGCACAGCACAGTTACAGCGAAAGGTAGAAGAGCGGTCATTCAGGGCCTTTTCAAAACACTCATTGGGTAACTGCTCCAAAATGCACACTTGTTGGGTACCAACTACGGCATTAATGATAATTTCTGGGTAGTAGGCCGGCATTCGCTATGCTATTTTTCGTCATTCTTCTGAAAAGCGTGGTATCCGCTAAACACTTGCAAGGAATTTTGTGCCAATTGTTCATGCAGTGGCTGACGACGAGGAATAATGGTTGAAGTGGATATGTGCCACAGTTAATAGGGGAATGAAAACAAGCTTTTGTAATGGGTTGGAGCATTGAACGACCCACTCCTTCAATATTGACATTGTGTGACAAGTGGTTGTTCTTTTGCTCTTCTAAAACACTTTATTACTCATATCCACGCGATTCTTTTCCTGACATCAAAGCTGCCTAAGGCAAGTTTGCGAACAAGTCCCAAGCACTGGCATGGCTCAGTGGCAGAATACTGGGCTAGCGCGCAGTGGACCAAGGTTCGAGCCCTACTGTGCCCTTAAGAGCAGGTTTTTTTTTTACTTCATGCTATAGTGGTTACGGACACAGGCGGCGGCAGTAGTGGACAACTATACGGCACCACACGTGACCCGAGTTGTGATCTTATGAAAACAGCTTTCGCTGTAAAATGCAAGGCAGCAACAATTAGCTTCCTTACGGAAGGCAACGCTACTAGGTGAAACATTGGCTCCAACAACATTCGCTCCCTGTTCAAGGATTGTACATTTCCGTGTGCTCAGATTTGTGTGCTTGTTAAGAACCCCAGGTGGTTGAAATTTTTGGAGTTCTCCACTACGATATCTCTCATAATTATAAGGGGTTTTGGGACGTTAAACGCCATATATCAATCAATCGAGGATCGTACATCTCTTCAAGCCTCAATTTTCCACTGAACTTGTGCGTTTTCGAGGGGGGTTAGCAAATATAGTAACGTTCATTCAAGTGTTCGAAGGGATAGAATATTTGTAGGGCCTAATTTGCACCAGTCTCACATAGGCTATGGAGTGTAAAATGACACGCATGCAATGGCACAGCCAGAAATATTATTTTTGCAAGGGAAACCACTTGACTCCTATGGTAACGACGTGGGCTAAGTGAGCGCATTCACCCATCGCATTGCATCAAGCATCCCTGTTATAGACAAATTCCATAACACTGATCTCAACACATCTCAACACTGATCCCAGTTTCAAATGCGTGGTCGCACTCTACTGGCACTCAGTCAGCCTCACTGGTAGCCCGAAACGGTTTCAACTGGACCTTGTTGGTGAATCATCTGATGGGTTGTGATGCGCACAAAGGATGGGACACAGAAGAAACACAGGTAGACAGACAAAGCGCCACTAACAACAGTTTATTGAGGCGAAATGTGACCTTTTTTATAGCAACCGCTAACACTCATTTCACATTAGGAAGCCAAGCAAACATGAAACTAACATATATGTGTCTTACTAGTGAGATATGCAATTTATTGGGCCGATAAAGAGACGGATGGCACAATTAGGCATTTATCTTTGAGAGATGAGACATTGTGAGCTTCAATATTTAGGCGTCTAATTTCACTTTTGTTCTTTGCAATTACAGTAAAAAGTGTGGTTGCAAACTTGAATTTCAACGTTCCACTGTATGTTACAGATCCCCCCCCCCCCCCGCTCTTAGCGCCGCCGTGAGTACGGATTCGTAACTAGTTACTTCGCTCATAGTGGAGCAAGCTATCGACATGCTTCGAGTAATCTTGTATATCTATAATACATGCATCAGTGGCGGGCCTGCGTGACATTTCGATAAAAGCGATAATTCAAATAAATCGACTTCGTTGTAACGAGGATTTACTGTGTCATACAACTCGCACGGTACTCCAAAACATTAAAAACAACAGACACGAAACACAACACGAGCATCAATGCAATCTCATGCATTAACTATCCAAGCACACTTATGGACTAGAATGTTCGTCAAATGAATTCAGTCCAGAATTCTTGGAACAAAGCTTGAATGCTTCTCTTCCAGGAAACACTTGCTCAAAGTCGAGCACCGGTAGTCCTCCTGCTGTGTCCAAGGTATCTCTTCCTGAAAACTCTCGCGTCGTCAACTGACCGCACTTCAATAACAAAACTTGCTCACCGGCATCCTATCTGCCACTCACGTGTTTCCACTGCAGGGCACGCCTTCAACCACTGGCGGAATCATACACTTCATCTCCTGTTGCAACTCCCTCCGCTACTTGCTTATATTCACGAGCCGTTGGGTTTCTGAAACTTCTAGGCATACCGCACAGCCAAGGCTGTGGAAAGAGTGGGACCTTACTCGTAATTTCCCCGCCCCGTGACGCAACCTGAGAGTGACTCACTAACTCCTTCTTTCTCGATATTTGAGTTTGCTCGGCATTCCATCCGTGACTTGGTCGGCGTGGCAGCGGCTCTTTCAAGGAAGAGAGGGAGGTGCTCGCAAGGTGTCTTTTTACGCTTGTTTGTTCATTGCGCCGGCTTCTGTCATGTCTGACTAGCGCCTGCTTATTCCCGTAGGTGATGAAAATCAGAGGCGGGGGCTTTCTTGAACACTCATTTGTGGCAATCAAATGATTAAAATACTAAATCATTTGATAGCGATGCTTCGACCTAAGCTAAAATTATCTGCAGCCACCAGTCTAAGCAAACCACAAATAAAAATATTTGATATGTGGGTTTAACGTCCCAAAACTGATTGTGAGAGACGCCGTAGTGGAGGGCTCTGAAGATTTCGACCACCTGGGGTTGTTCAACGTGCAGCCAAATCTGAGCACATGGGCCTACAGCATTTTCACCTCCATCGAAAACGCAGCCACCGCAGCCGGGATTCGATCTCGTGACCTGCAGGTCAGCACCATAGCCACTAGACCACCGTGGCGAGGTAAAAATGAAAAAAAAAATAGGTGCCTTAAATATTTTCGAGAGCCCGTTAACTTCTTACACGAAATGCGACCCCCCTGGATCAATTTTTTGTGTGTGCGCTAATTTAAATTTTCCAGGCAAATATACTGCAGAACGAAATTGTGTAAATTTTGGGGGGGTGACCACAAAGAGACAAAAATTATTTCTGTTGTTATATACTCAGTGGCCCAGCCAGTTTGTCATTTGGAGCAAATTTGGAGCAGGAAAAAGTGCTTTGCAGCGGAATAAGATTGAAGCATGAGGAGCTGTTTTTTGGAGCATACTTGGAGCAGACAACACAATCATTTGGAGCAGAATATGTCTAAATTTCCAATTAACACCCTTCATGCACATGCTGGAAATGCTGCTGCAATGTAAACAAGGAGACGAAGCCGACGTCCACGTCTTAATCAAGGTCTTAGCACAAAAGAGTTTCGCACTCTGGCTCCACTGCACTGCACGAGATGTGAACTGAAGTGAAGCATTCATAACAAAGCAAACATGCAACAATGGTTTCTGCGAATGACAGGAGTCATAATGTCATTTTAAAAAAAGTCCTGACTGAAAAACAAGCTGTCAGCAATTAAAGGAGACTAAGAAAGCTTGTTGCAACCTAAAATACACTGTCTGAAGTTACCTGCAAACGTAGTGCATCAGTAATCGTCACAATTCACTATGAATGATGCTCCATGATGTTAAATAATTTTTTGAGGCATCAGCACCAAGCAACATGTTCCTTCAACTTTTAAGAAATTCGAATGGAGCACTTACTATTCTTGGTCTTCCAAATAATTAGCAATAGTCCTAAAGAAATAAGACTGGTACAAAGTAAACCACCATGAAAATGACAGGGTCAGTGGTAAATCTAAGAATGAAGAAGAGAAAGCCTCTTCTTCAAGGCAGCCCTGAAGAAGAAAAGTCTGCTAGTCAAAACGTTGGCTTCTGCGGTGACACCCCGTTTTCACGATTTTTTCCCTCCCAATATGCCATCGAGGTGCATACGAGTCCCCATGCTACTCACACGGTTAGGAAATAACCATGGCTTTGCATGAACAGGCCAGATGACAGAGGACAACCGATTGGTTCGGTGGGTGAACCGGGTTTTTTTTGGGTGGGGGGTGGGAATGAGAGTTTTTTTTTCAATTCTTTTCGCTTACTCGGTAATGAATCTGCCTGACCGCGCTCTTTCTGGGCCCAAGGGACGACAACGAAATGAATTATATCAAAATTACTAGCACACACAAGACACTCATTCTTTTAGCATTTGTCTTGAGCGTTTAAATAAGCAGTCACGAGTGAATGAAACCACGGCATTGTTTAAGAACCTCATTATATGATTTGACTGGTTTGGCCAGTGAGCGACTCTTCCGACAATCTCGCCGCGCGTATGTTCACCTTGATGACCGCCGCAACAGCGCGCCCATTTGTTCTGTTAATTGTCATCTGCTCTCGTTTCGTCCGAGGCATCACCTGTTTTATCCACTGCCATGCGGAGAAGGGATCCCTTCCGCCGCTCTTCCTGAACGACGGTTTGAAAGTAAACAAGTCGCTTGGTGACATTTGAACGGAACGGAACGAGTCTGTTCCGCACCGTTTTACCATAATACTAGGGAGTTTTAGTGCTGGGTGCGCATTCTCTTGGGGCGTTGCGGGCTTGGGGTGCGCGGCGTTGCGTGCCAGTGTGTGCATTCCTATATAGATGTATTTCTATATATTGCTTATTGTGACATTGCTGGTATATGCCACAAAACTTGTGATGCCTTAAGTAGTGTATTTGGTTATACACTTGCAAAAACTTGTCTACCTCTCGTGGTAACCTGCAAGGAAATGCTATGCTATGCATGTTCTTAAGCCAGAGAGGATGCTTTAGGAACATTCTTATACTGCTTGAACCTAATCTTTAGACAAACGTATGTTATTCTCGGCTAGTAGATTGTTTAGGGAACTCTTCTGTTTTCTTTTGACTGAATAGGAATTGGATGTTCTTTCAGGCATTGCGTACATTAAAAATTGAAAAATGTGTCATCTTACTTGAAACCGCCGGTTTATAATGACATTGTATTTAGTGGGAACGTTTCTTGCTGCACCAGCTTTTACTGAGAATTTCTTATTGGAATAGCCACATCTTTACACGTAGTGGTTATGCAAAAGCCAATTTTTTTATCGGAACTGGCCTTCAGAATCATTAAACAAGCCTTGAAAAAATCTTTCGTGTTAGTGAATCTACCATAAATATGGTGTTTCCAATTGTGATGCAGTGATGGACTGCTTTCTGGTAATATCTGCATGCATAAAAGAAATATATTGTGCAATGTACTGATTTATGCAAATTTACTTTTCAACTTGCTCTCTTGTAGGAGTGGTCAAGAGTGCCTAGTAAACAAAGCCTTTCAACCTATAATGCTTTGAATGAAGAATACCCTTTACAGTACCATGCATTTTTCGTGCGCTTTATTCGCGTTTATTGGAATGGGTTTCGAAGATGCATGCAGTCAAGCAAGTTCACGCCGATTTGTATCAAAGGGATGAATTGTTTTCATACTCCCGACACTTTCAGCCTGAAATGCTTTTGTACCCTACTACTGGTGGTGCTAATTTTAGGCAGTTTTCATAGAAAACAAAACTCTTTATTTTTTAGCCTTATGTTCCATTGCTGTCTGTGCTTTTGTACAATCACAGTTGTTGCTAATATTTACTTTCATGGCTTTGCTGCTTTTATTTCAGACAGTTCTAAATTGAAAACATGGCTGATGACACTGAATATTTGAAGCTGTCTGTGGAGGACCGTTGTCAGCATAAGGTATTACTACTGTTCACTTCATTCACTACTCTTGGCTGACAAAACAAGACTCTACTAATAAGAAATATAGAAAGACAGGGCATTGTGCTTTTATACCAATTCTGTTTTGTTCGTATTCCTGGCACTGTGATCAAACTGTGAAAACTGTTTTCTGTGTTGACATCGATCTCAGCATTGGTAACTGTGATGCTAGTTTATAAGATAGGCATGCATAGTACTTCTAATAACTTGGGCATTGCACCGAAATAACAATGTGTGAACAAAGCTTTTTTGAATTCAATGTCAAATCAAGCATTAGTCGCATATTGACAGCTTTTTTTCAAGTTGTGTTGCTGACAGCATTGCACAAGACTGGAACACTGTACACTAACTACTGCCCACCAGTGGCATAGTATTCAACGTGATGTCACTACCTCCAAGTAAATTTGACATTAAAATTTTAGATGCTTAGAAACCACCAATGTCTATCAGATTGTTGGCTCCGTATCATGAGACATCCTCGTACTACATCCACAGGGTTATAAAAGCTTTACCTGTGGGTTATATTTTGATAGAAAAGGGATGTAAATTGAAAAAAAAAATGAATCTTGCTTCACATGAAATAGACATACGATTTTGTATTTGAAAATTTCTGACATCTATACACACGTACAACACATCCTTGATATAAGTAGTAAGTACAGATTGTCTTTTGCATACTTATAGAGAATGTGAAGCCTAACTTGTTTGAGCAAAGTAACATATTCACCAATAACGTGTTTGCTTGCTTCTTCCTGTGTTTGTTTTTAAATGTGGTGGCACTTTTCACTATCAGTGTCTGTGTTATTGCTGAAAATGTGCAATGCTGTATCTGCCTCTTGCATTGTTGGGTTTAATTTTGCTTGATTTGAAGCCACTGTTCGAAAAGCCTGTTATTAACATTGAAGTGTATAGTCTGCCAAGCTATCGCTAAAACAAAGATTTCACATATTGTACAACCCCCAATGTTTCAAAAATACTTCCTTACATGTATTGCTGTTTAGTTCACTTACTACGATTTTTCTTTGTTCTTTCTTTCAGCTGTGGAAAGCTCGTCTTAGTGGGTATGAAGATGCCACCAAGCTTTTCGGTTCCGTCATAGACCCCAAGAGTCCAGAGTTTCAGAAGTTTTTGCCTCTCATAAAGAACTTTGTCACAGATAGCAATGCTGTGTCTCAGGAAAAGGGACTCGCAGCTGTCCTGTCGTTTGTTGAAAATGCCCACCTGGCCAATCGCATATGTGGCGACGTCCTCACCGGGCTCGTCACCAAGTGCATCGCCGCTCCGAAGCAGAAGACACGGGAACTGGCGCAAGAGATCATCTACATGTACGTCGAAATTGAGAAGCAAGATGTGGTTGTGGAGGAACTTGTCAAGGCACTGGATAGCAAGAACCCGAAAATAGTGGCGGCATGCGTGGCAACACTGCGAGAGTGCTTGCGTCTGTACGGTGCCCGCGTTGTATCCGTAAAGCCTCTCTTCAAAGCACTTCCGAAACTCCTCGAGGACAGGGACAAGACAGTGCGTGAAAAAAGCAAGCTGCTGACTGTCGAGATCTATCGATGGATTGGAGATGCCCTGAAACCAATGCTGCAATCTCTGAAGCCCATTCAGGTGTCCGAGCTTGAAGCAGAGTTTGCCAACGTGGAGAAAGGCACTGCTACTGCCGAGCGTTACATCCGTTCGGAGCAGGCACGAAGGGCACAGGCAGCTGAGACTGGCACCAATGGCGTGGATTGTGTCGAAGAGGTAGAGGAGTGCGGTGGTGATGGGGGTGCCACTGTTGACGCGTACGAACTGCTAGAAGCTGTCGACATTCTCTCCAAGCTGCCCAAGGACTTCTACGAGCAGTGCGAGGCGAAGAAGTGGCAAGAGCGAAAAGAGGCGCTAGAGAAGCTCCTTGAGCTCGTGAGCAATCCTAAGCTCGAACCTGGTGACTATGACGATCTCGTCAAGGCACTGAAGAGGATTGTGGCCAAGGACAGTAACGTAATTGTAGTGGCGCTCGCAGCCAAATGCTTGGCAGGGCTGGCAGCTGGTCTGAGGCAGAAGTTTCACCCATATGCGAATTTGTGCATTTCGGCGTACTTAGAAAAGTTCAAGGAGAAGAAGCAGAACGTGGTGACTGCTCTGAGGGAGGCTCTGGACAATGCATTCCAGGCCACAAACTTGGAAGCAATCCTGGAGAATGTGACGGGGGCCCTGAGCAACAAGAATCCACAGATAAAGGCGGAGACGACCCTGTTCTTAGCACGTGTCTTCTCGAAATCTACGCCGGCCTTGTTGAACAAGAAGCTGCTGAAAGCATTAGTGACGTCGTTGCTCAAGACTCTGACTGACTCTGACCCAGCTGTGAGGGAAGGTGCAAGCATGGCCTTGGGGACAGCGATGAAAGTGGTCGGCGAAAGGGTGATAGCACCTTTTCTTGGTGACCTGGACAATCCCAAGATGGAAAAGGTAAGCTTAATATATTCGATAACTTTCTGTTCATTTCACAGGCACAAGGGGGGCATCCAACTGTACATACGAGGCCTGCTTTGTGCACGGCTGATACAGGGTAGGGTTGTGTAGCTGAAGTTAGGGATGCATGCAGCCACTCGCTCTAGGGGGAGGGTGCCTGAAGTAACATTAAAAAAGGAAGAGGGGGGCGTGGTCATGACTTTGTTAGCAGAAAAACCATTTCAGCAGAAAAACCATTTCATAGCTTAAATACTGTTTATGTGTGCCCCCAGTGGCTTCACTCATTTCTCCTAATTGCTGATAGGAGGTGGAGTACAAGCACTGAAGTGGGGGGGGGGGGGCTGACACAAGCTTTGGGGGGATCGCTCCTACTGCCCCCCCCCTTTGGATCCGCCACTGGCTGAAGTGCTACAGTTGTTCCTGACTAGCCAGTCTTTCTCCCTCTCTCCATTTGTATTGTTTTCTGATAACTAATATTTTTCATGCCATGAGAACAAATCAGTGTTAACAAACATAACCTGGATGACAAGGAACTTTATTACTTGGGAGGTATAGTCTGTACTTGAAGTCTGGATTGGTGTGGTAGAAGGCTTTTAAGGGTTATTGCTTTATTAGATGTCGCCTAACTAAACTGATAGTGACATCAACGGAGCCATGGAGAAAATTATTCATATAGTTTTTCAGCAGTGGTGTGGTGATTTATAGAAAAGGAAGTAAAGTGGAAGAAAAAACACCTCGCTGCTGGTTAACCTAGGCTTTAATTAGCAAAGCACACTTTTCCCCCCTTTGTTTTTATTGTATGTTTGCTATGTTTACCTCATTTCGTCCTTAGTTTTATTTGTTTCCTATTTATTTTATTACCTTGTTCTGGGTCAGATATAAGATTCAGATATACGTCGGCTCTCATCGGGTGTGCTCAATGTTTCTTTTACTTAATCTCCGCTATCTTGTATCGTTTTTTCCTAATTCATAATCCACCCAGCTTTCCACCGTATTGCTTAAGGAAGAACATGGATACCTCGGTAAGCCATCGCAAGATTTTCATGTGAAGCAATTTGCTTGGGATTTGGCTAAGAAATTTCTCATATAGCAAACAATTCATGCAGTTCCTGGTCTCTTTAGTTACAACTATATGTGTAGGCCCCACCACAGTACAGCAAAACTGTAAACGGGTGTTAAGCATAAGTACAGTAAAACCTCCATAATTCAAACTCGGTTATTTTAAAGTCGTGCCTAATTTGAAGTATTTCCGCGCGCCCGTATTTTACAGTGGAAGTTTAAGCAGATAGTTTGAAGCGGCGGTCAGCATAAGTTGGGTTAAGTCAAAAACTTCGGCTGCAGTGTGCCAATTCTTTCTGATCCTGATTCCAGCGCAAGTCCGCAGAAACGACAGCCCTTAAGAGCCATTAGGCAATCTAGTTTAGCAATGCTAATGAGTGACAGCTGAACCACCTCAGCCTTGCTACTTCCAGCACAAAAAATATAATTAAAAATAAAATACGGTCTTGTAATCGACTTAAATGTGTGCCCACGGATAAAAAAGATTGGCTTCACTGCAATACAGTAAAGATGCACGGGCAGCAAGTTTTATGCTTTTTGCAACGTCGGCACGTCATGATTTACCTATTCTTTCTGGGAATTCAAAGAAATTAATAAAAGTGAGTCTGGTGGCATTCGCGATATATGCGACTCTCCGATTGGTGGTTGCTGGAGCGATTTGTGCACTTGATCTGCTAGCTGTGTTCTCGCCTACAATGCCTACTTTGATAACTCTGTTTGCAAGCTTCAAAGATGACGTTTCTGAGCCAGAACACTTAGCGAATTTTGTCACTGTTTATTATTAAGTTCTTTATTTTACGTGCTAACGCAGGGAGGAGCAGGCGACATGCTGTCCGCATGTCACTGTTCTGTTGTAGTGAAGAAGTCTTTTTTTTTTCTGTTGATCACCCCCTTTTTTATTATTATTTTTTTGTGATGGCAGCAGCGAGGCCTGGAATTGCCCTTTGTTTTCGGCAATATTGTGGCCAGGTATTGCTGGAAAACATAACCCTTGGAACCGCAAACTCGCCGACACAGCAAACGACCAGCCCTGATTACTTTGAATAATTTCAAGTCCCTTTCGTCGCACTTTTTGTATGTTCCGTTAATTCAAAAATGGGCTTAATTCAAAGAATTCTCACAGTCCCAGTGACTTTGAATTAACGAGGTTTTACACATGTAGAAGCGAGGAACTGTGATTATCAACATTATTGTGCTAGCTCTTTTTCATGTCCTCGGTCACGTGCCCTAACTCGGCATATCGGCAGCCTGCGAGGTTTGATGTTGAGCTCTGTAACTGAAACATTTCCCTGTCAAAACAGGTAAAAGAGTGCTGTGAGAAAGCAGAAGTGGTTGCTGCACCACCTCAAAAGGCCCGTCGCAAGCCTGCTGCTGCTGCTGCGTCCTCGGGCACGAGTAGCACAGAGTCAAAGCCGGAAGCACAAGCCGCCCCAGAGAGGAAGGCTGCAACTGCAGTGGCCAAACCTCGTGGTGGTGCCCGGGTCGTGAGACCGGGGGCTGCTTCTTCTGCTGCGCCATCGTCTGCCCCTGCAAGAGCCACGCAAAAGGCTAAAGTGCCTGGACCTGCGAAAGCACAGTCGGGCAGCAGTGCTTCTTCCAAGGTTTGTGCCACCCCGGCCTCGGTTATTAACTGGAATGGCAGCTTTGCCATTGAGCTGGAGGTTGCATGTGCGGCACCAGTCGCAACAACCACATCTTCAATGCATTGTGATGCAAGACGACTTGTGTTTATAAACGTTAAAAATCTTGGGCGAGGAAAAAATTAATTCAGAGGTCCTGATTCATGCCTTGTAATAAAGTCTTTGTAATTGCCACATAAAAAAAACCTCGATTAGTTATGGTTTCCAGGTATGTTTTCTTCTCTGCTTTTCCTGTGATGGGGGTCAGTAGCTACACCATTCCTATTGCTTAGCACAAGAATGCTTTTTATTTATTGCTTTTCTAAAACATGACTGCTATGGGCACATTGGCCCACCGCCGCGGTGGTCTAGTGGCTAAGATACTCGGCTGCTGACCCGCAGGTCGCGGGTTCGAATCCCGGCTGCGGCGGCTGCATTTGCGAGGTGGGCGGAATTGTTGTAGGCCCGTGTGCTCTGATTTGGGTGCACGTTAAAGAATCCCAGGCGGTCGAAATTTCCGGATCCCTCCACTACGACGTCTCTCATAATCATATAGTGGTTTTGGGACATTAAACTTCACATATCAATCAATACGGGCACATTGGCATCCCATCATGTGCTGAGTGTATTTTATTTTTCTAAGAGTGTTGCGTTAAAGTGCTCATTATGCAGAAATATCAGTGTCTGCATCTTTGGTATTGAGCAAATAATCAGTATTGTCTTTTGAGAAAACTCGAGATAGATGAAAACAAGTATAATAAAACTGTTTTGTTCAGGTGTGAATCGAACGCAGGTTTTCTGTGTGGCTAGAAGGTGCTCTACCATGGAACCATTGGAGTTTTTGAAATTGCTTCGAAAAAAAGTTTTAAAAAATGTTGTGTAGTGGGTGGAGTCCCTCACACACGTAATATACTGTACCTAGTGTACTTTTAGTCTGTCCTCGATTGCGACTGCATTTTCTCCCTTTTTTATTGCATATTTTGTAACGCAACCACCCTGTAACGGCCTTCGGCCAACCGTATTGATAAATAAATAAATAAACAAACAAATAAAAATTTCGCATGGCAGAATCGTACTCGAATCACACCAGGTGTCGAAAAAAAAAGAGAATTGTAGAACGAGTTGGCGGTTCAAAGCTGCCAATCCCTTACAAAGTGTGCACGGCACCTTTCGGGCGATTAGCTTATTTCGCCTATTTGTAAAAGGAAGAATTGTGGCCTAATGGACACTTGGCAACTGTTCATCCAGCAAACATTCTAGAATGGTTTGAAACAGCCAGTCTTACTGTTGAAGATGAAGCTCAGGCGTTCTCCTAGATTTTTTCTTTTTTCTTTTTTAAAGCAGGGAGTTCGCCTCATTAATGGTGGTGTGATAGTGATGACGATTGAATGGATACTTAGATTAACAGGCTAGTTCGTATCACCTGTTGGCATTCTAAGAACACAGTATTAACTGGGAAGGCCTTCACAAGCTTTTTCATGTGCTGAACACCCCATCTGTGCACAAAGTGAGGGTAAATTTTGTATGCACACGCACACACACATGCACCCTATATCTGCACATCCATCTATTTCAGTGGTGTTGCACTCCTTGACTACTTTTGTTTCGTACCCCTTTTATTCTTACGAAGGTCTCCTTGTTTCACATTCTCTGCTGTTTTTGTCTTTGCAGCCTGTGTTCTCCGAAATGGCTCTGGCAGACGAAGAGGTTCAAGGCCGAGCAGCAGCCTTGTTCCCAGAGGAAACGCTTGCGGCTTTGGGGAGCGCAAACTGGAAAGATCGTTTGTCTGCCGTTGAGAAGATGAAGGAAGTTGTCGAGGCTATGGAAGGAAGCCTGCCTGTTCAAGTCATTGCGAAGACGCTGTGCCGTAAACCTGGACTTCGAGACACAAACTTCCAGGTTTTTCATTTTCTTTAATATTCGTATGAAAGCTTTCTCTTCTATATACACACGAAGCGCATTCTAACAAAATTGCATCTTGCACGAATGTTCGTAATGTTCGAAAATTTGTTATAAAAGTTTATTTCCAACACTATGTATCTATTGCAAGACAATTTTCCTTTATTTTGTTGTAACGGGTATTTATTTTTATCTGTGTTCATTATATTTTAGTTTCGAGTTTGTATAAAGCATCGGTTATATTACCAGGTGTGTTGATGTGTGTGCAGATGTACAACTGTATAACTGTAAGACTAGAGCTGTATAACTTCTTGCAATTATACTGTAACTTCGATTTCCAGATTTTCAGACTCTCGATATAGAGTCTAGGGTTTCGTTGCTGTTTCTTCTTCGATCTCTCTGCATGCCAACCTATGCATGTCTGCGCAGGTGCTGAAGCTGAAGCTGGAAACCTTATTGGTGGTACTGGGTGGTGGGCCTGTGTCCCTGTGCGTGGCCGATTGCATGTTGGCAGAGTTGGTGGACAAGGTCGGGGACACCAAGAATGGCCAGGGCGCCGCATCTGCCCTGACGGCCTTGGCTGAGGCCACCTCCCTAGACCATGTTGGCCAGGAGGTACTGGAGCATGTCTCCTACTCGCATTCATTTGATTCTTGCGCTTTAGAAATTCACAATTCATGTGGACGTCGTAGTTTACATCCATTTGTGGCATTTGGCACCTTCTGGGCCAAATTGCTATTCAACAAAATTGCTATTCACCGAATTCACCTTTAGTCAAAAATTTATGCACAAGCCTACTTTATTCACTAAATAAGGTGCTCCAACTTTTCTTTTTTTCTAGCATTAACTTTCTCGGTCAGTGTTTGCAGTTCAAACTTGGCAATGTGATGTTCACTTTTTCCACATTTTAAAATTTAAAGAAAAGATTGTGAACTTCACTGGCTCTTCCCTTGTTCTTAGTGCGACAGGTTAACCAAAAACAATAGCTGCGCATTCTGGTATTCATCGACGCATGCTCAAGGCAAGCATTGCAATGCACTTGTGAAATTAATCTACACATGCTCATTGTAATGAAACATGTAAGCTAGGCAATGTACCTTGGTGTGATATATATATTGATTTCATTTAATTTTTGCCTTTCATAAAAACCGTGATTGCCAACAGTGTTTTTTAAGAGTAAAATGCCACAAAATTCTTCAAATAATAGGGCAGTATGAAGAGATATAGTGTTGGTCATGAAAAAAAAAGCTTTGTAGTTTTTAACATGAGAGCCCTTGACAAAAGTTTACTCCTTCATCCTACCCCCACAATGTCTTCCTTACAGCTGGCCTATACCTTGTGAAGAGCCGAAACTGGGTCAACCTACACAGCTATACTCAGCCTAAGCACCTGAGTTGTCAGGTGCTATTACTCGTAGTTTGCTTTACTGTCATGACTAGCATAGTCTCTTGTGCATTTGCTAAGCATAGTAACTGTGTTAACACAGGAAGTAGATTACAAACTCTGCTTTGCTGCAGCATCTTAGGCAAACTGGGTTTTAGCTTGAAGCCCTTTTAGAGCATGTGTTTATTTTAAACTTTTAGTTAAAATATGCTAGATACTGAAGCTTTCAGGTTGCTTTGTGAGTTTCTCTTGTATGTTAGTACCACTTTATTTTTTTCCTTCTCCAGGTTCTCCAGCTTTGTTTTGCCCAGAAGAATCCGAAAAACCAAAGTGAGAGCCTGATGTGGCTGGCCAATGCTATCAAAGAGTTCGGGCTCAAGTAAGTTTTTTCAAAAACTGGGCAACTATGCATTTCAGACACACCGGGTTTTAAGTGTGGAGCACTATAGATCCTCGAGATGTCGTATACTGCCACTGCATTGTGTAACGCAGGCAAAACCACGTATAGCATAGCCATCTGTAACACCAAGAAGTCTTCCTCTTCTTGTTCTTTGGGTGCCGCGATGATGATAATAAGTGTGGAGGAAATCAGGAACCCGGGACGTCGTATGCTGTCACAAGCTGTCACCACTTAGCATAATGCACGCAAACCCGCATTTAAAAAATAAAAGAAAAAGGGGGAAAGCAAGGGATACATAGAAGAAAAGAGGGAGAAGGGAATAGAAAAAAAAGAAAAAGTAAATGCAGAAAACTTCAAAGAAGACAGGAAAAAAAGAGGGAAGAAATAAAACCGAAGAAAAGCAAGAAATGCCGCCCAGCTCTGCAAATCCTTCGGGATTTGCACAACTAGTGTGAAATCACCTTAATTTTTTGCCAGAGCAGTCAACGATCTAGTGTTGTTTGAAGCATTGCAATGTACTTCACTTGTCTGATGTTCACATACTTGTTCTTTTGCAGGGTTCCAGTGAAACCAGTCATAGAAAGCATAAAAAAAGGTCTGGCTGCTTCGAACCCTGTGAGTATGAGCCAGAGCTTTTTTTTGTGCTGTACAGTGCGACTGTTCACCACTGTTGTTGCGTAAATGTTGCATTTTGTGTGTGAGGACTTGTCTGAGGAAAGTGCAAAGAGGGCGCAAATGACGGATGGTGAGACAGCAAAGCCAGGTGTTTCCGCAGTGCAGGGCTTGCGATTACCACCATGGCTGTGGAAGCTTCCTATTGCTTTTGTGTGAAGGTTTCTCTGCGCATTCACTAGCGACTGTTGGGTATTGTGAACACAAGTGGCTCCATCCTTGTAAACTGTTTGTTAATGGAGACCTTTTAATTTTACATTTTCTTCTCAGTGTTGATGCAGACGTCCTAGCTGCATTTTGCGATGTCAGACGATCTCTTCAGTAATATTGAATGAGTGAATTTGACTCTTGTATGAACAGGCAGTCAGAACAGCGTCCATAACTCTGGCTGGTGTTCTGTACCTCTATATGGGCAAGACGCTGAGGACCTTGTTTAAAGGGGAGAAGGCCGTCCTTGTGCAGCAGCTTGATGCGGAACTTGCAAAGGTTGGTGGCGTCATTACACACCTCATGCAGGTTGATGGTTGATGGCGTTTAGCCAGTGTTGTTTTAAGCTCTTATGAAAAGAAAGCGCCATTGCGGAAATTCGCCGATTACCTTTCAAGTATGGATGTGCGAATATTTGAAAGTTTTGAATATTTATCAAATATTGCATTTGTGATGTTAGTATTCAATTGGATAATGCATATTCGATAATTTAAAATATTTGAACAATTCAGAATATTCTTCAAATATTCTATCTTCACGAATATTCTGTCACATGTTTCTGCTGTGAAGAACTTCAGATTTGGCACATTTCCAATAACACCAGTGTTTACTTCATGCAGTGATTACTAAGTTCATGCAGTTCATGTAGTGATTACTAAGACTTCGACCCGAGTATTATATCGCCTTCACAGCAATTCATGGAAGCTTGGTGACAGCTATCGATGAATGCGGTGACAGGTCATCGTGACAAACCTACCTGTGATAAATATCTCAATTTAAATCGTGTACTGCTTGCTCGGCAGTATGTGGGGCTTGGTTGTTTAGCGCTGTTACTGTTCGTGTAAGCGTACCAACCACTCCATCTGTTGCTGCATTGCTCATCGAAACGAAGGCAACTCGTCAATGCTGCATTGGGTCGACAAAATAGCTGTTGTAGCGTATTTCGGTTCCGTAGTGAGCGAGTACGAAGAAAAAACGTCTGTGCACAAGGGCAAGTGCACGCGTATATTACAGAGAGCGGCACGGACTAAGTGAGCTTAGTAGGTGACGCACTGCACGCAAGTATAGCACTCGGCGTGACGTGATGATAACGCGTTTCATGTGTAGCTGGGCCATTTTTCACTAATGAATGGCCTTGCAAACATGCGCAACAAAGCCTTACAAGTCGTCAATCAGCTGTGCCGCTACTTCAGCATGTATTCTCTTCATAGTTCCCAAATTATTTCATGGTCGCACATATGGTCATGTGAATAAGTTGGTGTTTCTCCGTGCAGTGGCAAACAAAAGGCCACGCACTTTTTTGTGCAGCAGCTTACAATGGCGTCATAACATATAGTTCTGTAATGTAAAGCGGCAGACAGAAATTTGAGGCACTTAATGCGTAGTTTCACTGTGTTCCCGACAGCACCTTCGGGAATGCGTCGTATACACATCGCACTCGCGCGGCAGCGTCTCCTGCAATCAATCCTCTATAGCTTCGTTTGTGTGATCTCGCTCTTTTGCCAATATCAGTTAACTGCCATTAGCAGCCAGTGCGCCGAAAGGGGTCGCGATGCAGCTTAACAGTGCCCTCGTCGCTGTGAGTTGTGGCTCCGTTAACAAAAAGGTGTAATTGGGGTGTCTTTCTACCGCACATCAATAATCGCCTATCTCACATGTGCGTCTTGTGCTATCACAGCGCCTGGTACACCTTGGCAACGATCGTGTAGCTATCAGCGTGACAGAGTACTCTTGATCGGAAATTGGGGAGTGGGCAGTCCTCGAGAAAGGGAACAGAAACAAGTCAAATAACGAGGATTCCTGTGTAGTTGAAAGACTCCCCAAGTTCTCCTATTTGTCTCAGTGGCTTGACCGGAGAGAACAGGAGCACAAATTAAAAAGAAAATGATAAAATCTGGGGTTTTACGAGTCAAAACTGATAGTGTGAGAATCTGGCTGAATTGTGACCACCTAGGCTGCTTTATAAATCGCTTAGTCTTAGGTACGCGTGTGAACTGTTACATTTCACCTCATCAGGATATGGCTGCCATGGAGGAATTAAACCAGGGGCCTCATGCTCACTACCACTAGTCATCATGGCAGGTAGAAAACCTTTCTTTTTTTGTAAGAGCAACCACAAAAAATAATTAAAAAGCAGTACGAAAATTTTGTTCAAAATGAGAGTTGAACACAAGACATCAGAGTCGCAAGCTCAATTATTAGTCATATGCTTCCTGGCAAGTACTGGTGGTGGGCATTTTCGTTTTTTGTGCAATAACAGACTACCGTATTTACTCGCGTTATGATCGCACCCCTAATTTTTGTCATCTAAATTCGACTTTTTTTTCCCCGCGTAATGATCGCACCCTGAACTTGCCGTATCGACATGTCATGTGCCAAGTCTAGCTGAACACGTCTATCATTATTTATGTGATCTGAAAGTGGGCATCACTATGCTAATGTCGTAACTTTACTGAAATAAATGAAAGCATTCCTTATTTAGATGGAAGAAGCTGTTTTGACGCACGTGACGCACTCAAAACCTCCATAGCTGACGCAAATAAGAAAAATAATGGGTAGCTTTGCTCCACGGAGTGCTTCGCTCCGTCAGCCATGTTTGTTTTGACATCCCGCACTGTTACAGCGGCGGCCACATGTTGGTCGACCTGTGTTCATCCCGCAGCAATGTTTTTTTCTCTGAGACCACATTTTTTTTGTGTGTGTGCCTTGTGATCGTCTGTTGAAGCACCTGTTCACCATGGGGTGGTATGCGAGCTTTACTGCCGCGTTCAAGCTGAGGGCGCTTGACTACCCGCTAGAGCACGGCAACCGCGCTGCCGGCAGACATTTCGGCGTCGACGAAATCTGGATTCGATATTGGAAAAAACAGCGTTACATGCTCATGGCTACTAACAGCACGCGATGGGCTTTCCGTAGACCCAAATCTGGCAAGTTCCCTGATATTGAAAAGGCAGTCCTCGGATACGTGAAGGACATGAGCAAGGACGGTTATGCAGTGTCATTAGACATGATACGGACGCAGGCGTGCACAGTTTCCCGGAGGTTGGGAATAGCCACAAAGGACTTCCGCGCCAGTTCAGGCTGGACGACACGCTTCATGCGGCGGAATGGACTATCGCTGGCATTTCCAACGTGCTCGACGGAACGGAAGATGACCCTCTGTGGGACAGTGAAGACACTGCCGGCTCCGACAGGGAATCGTGTGGCGACGGCCCTGCCGCCAGTGATGCTTTGGAGTCTGAATGTACGTTAGGGGGTCAGAGAGGTAAAAAAAATATAAGGGCAGTGTGCCATGCATGTAGCTCCGCGTAATGTTTGCATTTTATTACAAAGGTAAGCCTTAATTTACTTTTATTTTTAATTAAGTTCATGATAGCTACCGTAAGAATTCTGATTAGCGACTTTTTTTTGCGTTTTCTGTGCTCAGAATGTTTTTTCACGGAAAATTTACCCCACGTAATGATCGCATCCCGAAGTTGGAGTAAATTTTTTTGAAAAAACAAAGTGCGATCATTGTGTGAATATATACGGTAGAGTAGCTACCATTGGTACTGTTTCCAGCAGAAATATATGATTTAGTGAAAGAATACTGGCGAATAAAATTGCATCTTTTTATTATTCGATTCTTATTTGGAACTATGTATTCATATTCAAAAATTTTGATATTCGCGCACTTCTAGTTTCAAACTACCACTGAAATTTTGTGCGCTAAATGGTACTGGCCGTTCGATTTCACTAGCTCTCACCGTATATCTAAAGACATTGCAATCGCATCGTGAACCACCATTCGAGTGCTACAAGCACCACCCACACCCCATTTTCTTCAAGTAAAGCCACCTCAAGCACTTGCGTTGATTTCGTACGAAACCGCAACTTTGATTGCTCGCGGCCACCTACGGTTCAGCATGTTGCGGGAACTTTGTACAAGACGTTAAGATTGGGCGCCGAAAAGATCGCACTCGAGCATGGATCCAGGAGTAGCTCGCGTGATACAATGTTTAGGTTTGCGGCCTGTCTACGGCGACAAAAGTCCACAGCGATAGTGCAAGTCTGCGTAGTGATAGCGCAGGCTAAAGCTCGCATCGGAAAGCCGAAAAGTTTCTAAATTTGTGAAGGAGGTAGCAAACACGATAACGACCACACTTTTCCTAACAGGAAACTGAAAACGCACTTGATGGGGACGCAATCACATGATCTATGAGGAGCACGCACAGCCGAAGCCACGCCAGCACTAAGGTTACCCCGATATCCAGGCAACCGCCCTTCATCCTCACTTGGCGAGCGCGGCAGCTCTGCCGTGGTCTTTCTTCTTTTATTTTTCTTCGCTCCAGTTAACATAATAGGGCATCGAATCGCAACCGTGCAAGTGCGATACCAAGCTACTGATTACGTCCAACTATTATGGGGTGCACCTATTATGTGCGGGAGTAATAAAATCTTATTTCTCATGACCAAACTGGGTGTACGTCTATTATGCGAGTAAATACGATACTCCAAAAGCGGCCCTGGCCTACTTCACCCTTTCCTTCGCTACGCTTCGTTCATAGGCTCGTCTATCCTCCTCATTATGCGAGGGCAAGAGGGAGGGGTGCACGTACCTGCAAGCAGACAAATTTTTGTGTGTGTGTGTGTGTGTTGGGGAAGGGGATACTCAAGTGGTGACATTGTTCAGTGCTGAGGATAATTAGATTGGGGGGGGGGGACAAAAAATTGTTTCTTGAAATAATTGGTTCGCCCACGGCTCGGGGCACTGCCAGATTTGGCACTGTTGATCTTAATGGCATTCTGAACTCAATGCGCGAATTTACTTTAGATCTTGAAAAAAAATATTGGAGATGTTTTAAAGGCCCTTTAAGTAGCGAATTTGGATATGAATGCTCTTTTGGACCTGCCAGGTTAACCCAATCTTTTCATGAATTATAAATTCGCCTTTCAAGAAGGTCCTGCTCTTCACTGTTTCACTGTACCGTAGAGAGTTCTCGGCTTGTGAAAAAACACTTGGTGCCTCTGTGGAGTCATCGTAGATTTACGGCGTTTGAGTAAAGGAAACTGCAATGGATTACTGTGCGTTGAAGGAGATTGAAAGCAGTTCAGGGTGTGCCTTTTATGTGTAACAATTCAAAAATGTTTCAATAAAAAAGGAAAAAGCTCAGAACAGCTGTTCTGGTGCAAGATGCATTGTTTCGTCCAAGTGTTCATAGCTTTGCACTTTCGATCCTCCAATTGCAATGTTATCTTTCACACGTCCAGCTGGAAGGTCAAAAACCTCCCGCGCCCACTCGAGGTGTGCCAACTTCCTCGGTCAACGAAGGTGGAGGTGATGCCCCGGAGGCTGCACAGGAGGAGCAAGAGGCTGCCCTCGATATGGAGGACTTGGTTCCTCGAAGTGACATCAGGCAAGTTGTTAGAAGGCATGCTGGACTGATGCTTTGCTGCTGTTTACCTTGGGAACATTGTGAGCAATTAAAGTATTTGGAAACGTTCAATTTTTTGAAATTCGCATTTATTGAAGGGAAGAACTGGTAAACAGAGAGAAACCATACTTAAAGTTGTTCAATTGAATTACAGAAGGTAACTTTAAATTTGTAGACAAGACAGCTCTGCAAGTGGAAGCCAAACCCACATCTGCTGCATTTTACTAGCAGCGTCTTTTCCATTCAGCTACTCACCATTAGCATTTTCATGGGTGTTGGTGTACAATATGGGAGTGCCTTGCCAGGGCTGTTCATGGCCATGAGGGCCGATATGGTGCTTTCTCCACGCATCAGGTCAATGCTTGTTAAAATGCAAAGGCTGGTATGTATAGTATGATTTGAACGGTAGCATGCAGTCATTCGAAAACTGGCCGCATCGACTGCTGCCACATGTGTGTACGTGTGCATGTGGGAGAGAAAGTGCATACTCGCTCTGTTACACGTACATTATTATTCCGTGTCTAATGAGAAGCCCAAATTGCGAGCTTTATTTCGGCTAGTGTGCTGCTGCTGTAGCAAAGTTTTTTAAATAAAGGTGGTACGGTTTAAAAACAAACTAAATAAAGCTGTTAGTTACAGTGAGGAACAATATTCGTTGCTTGGCCGCCCAAGATGCATGTCGAATGTTTGCAGGGCGGAGATAATCGCACTTGGTCTGAACGCTCTGTAAACTGGTTGCCTCTGTCATTGGAGGTTCTCCATTGAGGCCAAAATATCTACGTTCTATTTATTTATCCCAGCTTGTACGCACCAAAGGGACTCTAAAGAGATCTAAAAAGATCAATGACTAGTTAAATGTTGAAACTACGCTACATCACCACTCTACTACCCTACGCTCACCGAAAAATTCCTAAAATACCCTACAAGTAGAGAAATTACCCTATGGTTGGCAACGCTGGTCCACTTGTCGAAACTCATGCACCAGCTCACAACCCCTGTTTAGATTTTATCCTCCCAAGCCTCCATCATCCCCTTCCTGCCGTCTCTAACTCGTTAAAAAGCTCGTTTTGCAGAAATTATGGCGTCAGCGTGGCCGTCGTTGGTTGAGTGAAAAATTAAGTTGCAAGTAGAAAAATGAAAAAAAAAAGAATTCCAGATGCGAGTGATGATTGAACCTAGGTCGTTTGTGTGACAAGCAGCTGTTCGACCAAACATCCATGCACCTGCTTGGATATGCAGTGAAAATAACTTCCTCTGCTTGGAAATGCAGTAAAGATTACCTTCATGGTTTACAGACATCCTGTATATTGTAATGTCACCGTAATTTGTGTGTTAGAAATGTACATTGTCATCGGGTGTCGGAACACGCGATTATCATAACGACTATGTGGTTTAAAGGTGGCACCCCATTATGAAAGGCGCACATGTTGCTATGCATATTTCCTTAACACCACGTAGTGCGTCCGCAGCAAGTTAAAAAACATTACACGCGCGTTTGCTCGTGGTTCAAAGCGTGCCACTGATCACACAGAATGTGGCCATATGCGATAGCTTCACTCGTACAAGCCACTTTCAACTTTATCGATTGCATTATATAATCCACATTTTAAACTTTTCGAGCAAGATGAAACAATAAAGGTAGCAATTAGTTGTTGAAGTACGCACTAGAGATAGGATATCTCTATGCACTCAAACATTGTTATAACGAAGTTGAAGGGGAGCCACAATTATTTCATTATATTTATTATTGCGTTATATCGATCATAACAGTTTCTGGCAGTGTATGCTCAGATGGGCGCACACCTATAAGCATGCAAAGAAGGAAACCGCCTTGCGGTCCGATTTACCGCAGTGGGACTACGCGTGCCACGGAAAATAAACTTAGTCAAATCTCATTAACTCGAACTTTCGGGTAATTCCAACTCACACTGAGGTCCCGTAAAAGCTATGTGTATTCCCATGGGCGAAAACGCCCTGTAATTCGAACGGGCAAGCCCTTCCGACGGTTAATAAGAACATTCCGCGCTCCGAAAATGCTCTCGGCACCATGTCCAATGTCGCAGCGGCACCTCTAAACGCTGCGCGCGAAGAAGGAAAAGAAGAAAAGGAAAGGAAAGACTATGGTGGATTGTTTGCTCTTCTCAAATGCCGCTCTGCTACACGCCTGTTCCACGCTTCTCCCTTTTCAGTCTCTGCACGTAGAGACCCTTCTCCTTCCAAGGCCGGGCGCGCAGAGAGAGGAAAAAAAAAGAAAGCTGTCGCGGAGAGTCCACCTTTCTCGGTGCAGATAAGCAGCCATTGTAGCAGCAGAGACTCAGTCGTTGCCGTTGTGAAAGGGAAATCGCTTTACACCGCAGCGCCGCTTCTCTGTCATGTGGCCCGCTGAGCGCTTCCTCAATCGTCTCCGCTGGCTGTGTGAGGAGGTCGGCTCTCTTGGCCACGCGGGGCGTGGCTGTAGGTAGGCGCGGAAGTTTTGAAAGAGCCGTGCCGAACGAGCGTCAAACTTCGCAGAAAACGCTATACAGTCGAGCCCACTTAAAACGGCCCCACCTAAAACGAACTTTCGCTTAAAAGAAACAATATCCGTGTGACCGTGAAAATATACATTGGTTCAATGGCACAAAACACACAACGATTGTCCCCGAGCGCCGCTGGTCGGGTACAGCAAACGGAGTGAGCGGTCTGCCGATTTCCCGGGAAACAAATTTCGACCACAGATCAGGCATCGGCGATGTGCCCATACCTTCTTATTGTCAAACGCCGAGCCTGCCTCCGTGACCCTCTAGTTGCCGCTCTCCCCAACCCATGGAAGAAGGAAAGCTGTTTCCTTCCTCCATGCCCCGACTGCTTTTTGTTATGCACCCCTCCGTCCTTTGTCCCCCGCTACTCTGAGCACCCCGCATCGCCAGACGAGGCCAGAGTTTTTCACACTGCCACCGATCTTTCGAAGACAGGTCTTCCATCTACCCTGTTTTTGATCGCTGGTTGGCGTCGCCGGCCTGGAGGGACCAGACCATTTGCCAACATTGTCGGCCACCGACTGTATACGATAGTCTGCGTCTAGTGCACGCGCGTACGCTACCCCACCGACTCTGCGATTTGTTTCGTGTTTAGGACTTGTTCTCGCTCACTTCGCACTCTGCCCAGCATGCCTTCCGGGCGCGTGCGGAAGAGCGAAAATGGCTGTTAATTTGCGTGGAACAAATTGCAAAATATCGAAGTTCGTGAAGCCACGCAAGCCCGCCGGTGCAACAAAACGATTTTTTTACCACGGCCGCGCGTACAGATCCCGTTGGCCATGCTTTGACTTTTGCGCATGCAGGCACTCTTTCCAAGTTTTTCTACGTGTGAGTTTCGCGGACCTTTCAAGCAAGCTACCCAATCTCCTTCCTTCCTGTGTGTTTCGGTTTTCAAGGTCGCCCCTCCCGCTGCATCCTCCCCTCTTTTTATCGCAACTCCTTGCCGTTCTCTCGCAAGTCTGCTCTCCTTTCTTTATCACTGCCCCTTCGCCCACGAAGGAAGGTTCCTCCGTGCCTTCGCCTGTCTCCGCCGCTCCGCGACGCCCGCCACGCTGGCTTGAATTAGTTTCGTTTTCTGGCTGAAAACGGGCCCAGAGCTGTTCCACGCGTTCTGACACGTGTGTCGCGTGTGCACCCCTTGATTGCTCTTGGTGTGCGTATGTAGTCGGGATGGCAGACGGTAAGACTAGCACGCTTTTTCCTGCCGCTCAACAAAACCTCAAGCCAAGTGTGACCGCTTGGCTTGAGCGTAATCCGCGCGTTTGGTGCCGCGTTGCTGAGTGCTTGCTCATAGCTGTTTTGCTCATAGCTGAATTTGTAGCCGAAGCGACCACTATTGAAAAGACCCTGGACATGCGCACCAGACAGTATAATCGTCGCCTGACTGCAGACTGCGCTGCTGCTCAAGCCAGTAACTCCGGAGACCTGCGTGAAACGATCCGAGCGATCGTGCGGAAAGAGCTGCGCAAGCTGTTGCCTTCGGCGCAGCCTCAAGTGGATTCGATCGCCGACATTGTGCGAGAAGAAGTTCGGCAATCGCTTCAAATTCCCCACGCACCGCGGCCCGAACAGGAAGCTATGAGCTACGCTGCTGCACTGCGCCACAACGCTCCTCCCCGTCCACGCCAAAACGCCGCCCCATCGCACTTCCGTCGACAGACGCCACCACCCCCACCGACGTCATACCGTTCGCCAGCGGCCCAGCGCAGTGCACCGAGGAAGACTGACGTCTGGCGCACCCCTGACCATCGCCCGCTCTGCTACCACTGCGGCGAGGCCGGACACACATACCGCCGTTGCCAGTACCGACAGATGGGATTGCGTGGCTACGCCGTCAATGCACCGCGCCCACAGCCAGGAGAACGACCACGTGACATCGCCGACTACCTGACAGGAACTCGGTGGACACCACGAAGCCCTTCGCGTTCGCCGTCACCCAGCCGCCGCACGTCACCGCACCACCGACAGTACTCTGGCCCAACGCGGGGCCGGTCTCCTAGCCCGTATCCGGGAAACTAAGGGCAGCAACCGGTGGAGGTGCGGTTGCTGTGCGACGAACTACCGAAGATCCTCCGACGACGACGACGCCGCGACGGAGCTTTCCTAACACAACGCCAAACAGGCAAAGCCCTGACGGCGAAAGCTCACTTACCGAAGGTGGCCTGACGACGCAACATGGAAGCAGCGGAACAAGCCGACGCAGCCGTGACCCGACGCCACGCCCTAATTGTAATGCGAGACGGCGAACTAGTGACCTCGACGTTCTTATCGACGGCCACAGTGCGACTGCTCTCGTCGATACTGGAGCTGACTATTCTGTCATCAGTGGGTCGTTCGCCGCGAAGTTAAAGAAAGTGAGGACAGCTTGGAAAGGCCCTGAAATCCGCACAGCTGGAGGTCATCTCGTAACGCCTGCAGGAATCTGCACAGCGAGAGTCACCATTAACGGCCGTATTTATCCTACAGACTTCGTAGTCCTACAGCGTTGCTCGAGAGATGTCATCCTTGGCATGGACTTCTTATGCCTCCATGGTGCTGTCATCAACCTAAAAACAAAGTCGATAACGTTATTCACAGAAGAAGCACTACCGCCGCGCACGCCGTCAGGACACCATGCCTTGAATGTGCTGGAAGAACAAGTCACCATTCCGCCGCGCTCAAGCGTCATTATTTCAGTCGGTGCTCCTAAATCACCTGACTTGGAAGGCGTCGTTGAAGGCAGTCAGCATCTGTTGGTCACCCGAAATATTTGCGTCGCAAGAGGAATTGCAGAGCTGCGGGGAGGCAAAGCAACGGTTATGCTCACGAATTTCAGCAATGAGTACAAACACGTGAACAAAGGAACAACGGTCGCATACATTGAAGAAATTGTCGAAGCCACTAGTGCTTTCGCCTTCGCCGATTCAGCGGAACCTGCTCAGAGGAACCAAGCCCCTCCCATAGCTTTCGACGTCAATCCCAGACTTCTGAACGATAAGCAAGAACAGCTCAAGGCCCTGCTCCTGCAATACGAAGATTGCTTTTCATCGTCATCGAAAATTCGGCAGACCCCAATCACGAAACATCGCATCATAACCGAAGAAAATGCCAGACCACTCCGTCAGAGTCCGTACAGGGTTTCGACGCGAGAACGTGAGGCCATGAAGAGACAAGTTGATGAAATGCTGCGGGATGACATTATCCAGCCGTCCAAGAGCCCATGGGCATCCCCCGTGGTGTTAGTGAAGAAAAAGGATGGGACCCTACGTTTCTGCGTCAATTATCGCCGCCTGAACAAAATCACAAGAAAGGACGTGTATCCTCTCCCACGAATAGACGACGCACTTGATCGGCTCCATAACGCCAAGTACTTTTCGTCAATGGACCTCAAGACTGGCTATTGGCAAATCGAAGTCGACGAAAGAGACCGAGAGAAGACGGCATTTATAACACCGGACGGCCTCTTCGAGTTTAAGGTGATGCCCTTCGCCTTTGCTCAGCGCCTGCAACTTTTCAACGCGTTATGGATACAGTACTGGCAGGATTGAAGTGGCAGACTTGCCTTGTGTACTTGGACGACGTCGTCGTGTTTTCCTCGAGTTTCGACGAGCATCTTCGGCGCCTTGAAGCTGTACTTCAAGCCATCAAGACGTCCGGACTCACACTGAAGCCAGAAAAGTGCAGATTTGCGTATGAGGAGCTCTTGTTTCTGGGGCACGTTATCAGCAAGTCTGGAGTTCGTCCCGATCCTCGGAAAACAGCCGCCATCGCCAACTTCCCGCCGCCCACTGACAAGAAAGCCGTGCGCCGATTTCTGGGCCTGTGCGCCTATTATAGGCGGTTCGTGAAAAACTTCGCCCGCATCGCCGATCCTCTCACTAACCTTACCAAGGCCGACGTGGAATTCAAGTGGGAAACGCCACAGGAACACGCTTTCCAGGAGCTTAAACATCGCCTCCAGACGCCTCCGTTACTTGCCCATTTCGACGAATTCGCCGAGACAGAAATACATACTGACGCAAGCAGCGTAGGTCTTGGCGCCGTTCTTGTGCAGAGGGCTGACGGACTTGAAAGGGTTATTAGTTACGCCAGCCGATCACTATCCAAAGCAGAAGCAAATTATTCCACAACAGAAAAGGAGTGCCTCGCCATCATCTGGGCTACGTCGAAATTTCGCCCCTACCTCTACGGCAGGCCCTTCAGAGTTGTGAGCGACCACCACGCCTTGTGTTGGCTAGCCACCTTGAAGGACCCTTCAGGTCGCCTCGCACGATGGAGCCTGAGACTTCAAGAATATGACATTACTGTCATTTACAAGTCCGGCAAAAAACACTCCGACGCCGACTGTCTCTCTCGTGCGCCTGTCGACCAACCGCTACCCGACGACCTGGATGACGACTTTTTCTTGGGAACGATAACTACAGACGACTTCGCTGAACGACAGCGGGCCGACCCGGAACTTAAGGCCTTAATAGAATACCTCGAAGGCAGGACCGCCGAAGTCCCGAAGGTATTCAAGCGCGCACTTGCGTCGTTCTTCCTACAAAACGGTCTTCTACAAAAGAAAAACTTTTCACCGCTTCGAGCTAAGTACCTCCTTGTGGTGCCTTCAGCTCTGCGACCAGAACTCCTGCAGGCCCTGCTCGATGATCCGACGGCAGGGCACCTCGGTGTTTCTCGCACGCTCGCGAGGATACAAGAAAGGTACTACTGGCCACGTCTTACCACCGACGTCACTCGTTATGTGAGGACATCCCGGGACTGTCAGCGACGCAAGACACCGCCGACAAGGCCAGCGGGACTTCTGCAGCCAATTGATCCACCTTGTCGACCTTTCCAGCAGATTGGTATGGACCTACTAGGGCCGTTCCCGACGTCGGCTTTCGGAAACAAGTGGATCGTGGTAGCTACCGACTACCTCACCCACTACGCCTAGACAAAAGCCCTGCCAAAAGGCAGTGCATCCGAGGTAGCTAAGTTCTTCGTCGAAAATATCGTCCTACGTCACGGCGCTCCGGAGGTCCTTATCACCGACAGAGGAACGGCATTCACTGCCGACTTAACTCAAGCGATCTTGGCATACAGCCAAACAAACCACCGCCGGACGACAGCGTACCACCCACAGACCAACGGCCTCACCGAGCGGCTTAACAAGACGATCGCCGAGATGCTGTCAATGTACGTCGATGTCGAACACAAGACGTGGGACGCCATTCTTCCGTATGTGACCTTCGCATACAACACGGCGGTGCAGGAGACGACGCAGATATCTCCATACAAATTGGTCTACGGAAGGAGCCCGGCAACGACGCTCGATGCCATGTTACCCAACGTCACCGACGAAGAAAGCCTCGATGTGAGCGAGTACCTTCAACGTGCCGAAGAAGCCCGACAACTTGCTCGTCTCCGTATCAAGAATCAACAGACGACAGACAGCCACCGATACAACCTTCGACGACGTTTCGTGGAATACCCGCCCGGTGAACGTGTTTGGGTGTGGACGCCGATACGCCGACGTGGACTAAGTGAAAAGCTTCTGCGACGTTACTTCGGACCGTACAGGGTGGTTCGACGTCTCGGCCCACTTGATTATAAGGTTGTCCCCGAAGGCATCACGAACTCTCAACGACGCCGATCGCGACCTGAAGTCGTGCATGTCGCGCGCCTCAAGCCGTTTCATGCGCGTTAACAAACTGAAACAGTGTTTTTTTTTGTATTATTGTTTCATCGTAATTGTACTTTCTTGCATTATTATTGTACCTTCATCTTTAGGTAAAGCATCGGGACGATGCCTTTTTTTCAGAGGGGGGCAATGCCACGTTCCATTTCCCAAGTTTTCGTTATCGTCCCAAAACACCACACGATTCTCAGCGCAAACCGCGCCTGCAGTTTTCCAGAAGGTTCCGGACTGTAGTAGATCATTTCGAGAAGATCACGCCCACTGTGCGAACGATACAGATTGTTCTGGAACCTACGCCACCGCCAGCGATAACGCTAGAACATTCGATGGCAAGAGTATAAATGCCGACGCGCTTCGCCGCTGGTCAGGAGTAGTTGATCGAAGGCCGACGCTCCGTTCGCCGCTATCAGTCTGAGGCTGCTATCTGTGCGAGACTGCTGCTGTAATTGGACTTTCTGTTTACCGGGCACAGGTTCGCCCAAATAAACAGTTAAATCCCAACAAGAAGTCTCCTGTCTTCGGCCACGTCACGACCCCGTGACAATATGCACAACCCTAATGTACAAAGTACCACGAATGCAGTGTCACCAACCTTCAACTCGTCGGGAGAAGTCCACGGGAAACGAGCTGTGGTACTGTCTCCATGGGCCCACTGCAGGAGACGCCCGTTCCTACCAAACCGTAAAGACTCTTTACTGTTTCCTGTGTGCCGACCTAACCTCTCCTACCAGGCGGTGCCACCGACATCACTGTGCTAATTCTATCTCGCGCGACCACACAGCCACCTCTCCTTGGCCGCTGTCAAACCTAGCTGCGGCTAATATGCTAGACACGCGTGCGTCATCAGGCGCAAAGACTTCAATATGGGTGATAGCACCTCCGCATTATACATGTCCACATGCGCTGTTTTATTCCTAGAAAGGCCATTTTCACGAAAAGGAATATCGAGGGACAGCTACAGTGTCCTTATAAAGGGAAATCCCAGCTTTTGAATATTATCGTGCATTTTTTACAAAAAAAGTTACCAAGAGTTGTCTTTCAGTTTTAGCTGGATGCTGTCGCCACTATTTTCTTGGCAGAAGTGACCTGAAAGAGAGCGCAAACATTCAAATCCTAGGTAATGAAGCAGGAAAGTGGTCTTCATATTTTAACCTTATGCCTTCCAAGTTATACATTTTTTAAATAGGGAAGCAATTCTGAATGACTTTTTTTATTTTCCTCTGTAAAACGGCATTAAGCAAAGTAGATGCATTAAAAAGTATTTTGTATTGCAGAACACGCAGACGAAAGTTGACTATAAGAGAGAGTTGGCTTTTCTGCCAACTGGACAGGGTTGCACTTTTCCTTGAAGTATTTTGTGGAAAATAATAAAATGGTAATGCAATCTTTGCATGAAGACGATAACTAAAATGCACTGACCTGATCAGTCTTTGGTAAGGGACGACCTCTGCTAGCTCGTGCTAGTTGGCATGTGAAATTTTTGGTTCAGCCAAGCTAGTCTAGGTAGGGTGAAAGGTTAATGAAAGTGAACACATGCATTCATGTTGTAAATGGCGGCAAACATTCGAGAGGTTCAGTATCTTGTGACAAACTGCTACGTGCGAAAATATAGCGGAGCTAGGCTTCTTTCGTAGTGAGCTTAGTGGCATTTCGCTTGAAAAATAGGGACAAAGCCTCAAGGAGGTTGCTGCAATTGGATTGGAGAATCCGGTCAAAATGATCGATTTATGGATATTTTTTTCTGATTGTAGTGAAGAATTATAATGAACTACGCTGTTGAAATCAAGGAAAAATCACTTTATCAGTGTGTTATCGTCGAAAACCACAAAAAATGTCTTCAGGAAGTAGACTAAAATGTAAGTGAAGTAAATCCTGAATTAAAGAGGGGTCATCTGCAAGGCGTTCTGGTCCTCAGTGTTAGGTTATCGTGTTTGTGTATAGGGGGGGGGGGGCTGACGCAGACGCGCTTCGCTATCAGCGGTGACCAGGACTCGGACTGTTGGGCTTCGTGATGTCAATGCTCGGTGTGATAGTGGCTCGATCATGTATATAAGCAACCGCCCCTTTTCCTTCCTGGTGGTAAAACAGTTGGTTGTGTGACCGAATAAACATTTGTTGCACTTAGCCACCGTGTGCTACCTGCCGGTCTCGCCCCTGTTTAGACGAAGATATAATAGTGGCGACAATGATGGGATCCGAGTGAATCAGCACTGCCGACAGACGCCAGGCACTTTTGGGAGCGGAAGATTTCAACATGGCAGCGGCTGGCAATTTGAACCCTTCCTCGAGGACGGAGACGAGGCTTTCGAATCGTACATCGAACGGTTTGAGCACTTCCTTCGGGTGACCCAGGTGAGCGACGACCTCAAAGTTTTGATGCTGGTTATCGCTATTGGGAAGAAAACCTATCGCACGCTTAAAAATCTACTAGCTCCCGCGAAGCCCGAGGAGATAGAATATGCGCAACAAATTCAAGCCCTCAAGAAGCATTATGCTCCGGAACCCATGGTCATAGCGAAACGTTTATGCTTCAACCGCCAGATTCAGCAGGGCACAGAACTGGTGGCTTTGCGTTGGAATTAAAGAGTCTGGCTGCCTCCTGCAATTTCGGGGCATTTTTAATGAATCTTGGCGTACCGTGTCGTTGCCGGGCTGAAAGACGAGATAACGCAAGCAGAGCTTCCGAAGAGGGCCACACTGACGTTTGCAGAGGCGTGCGAACTAGCCCGAAGTATTGAACTAGCCCGTTCCGAGACGAAAAAATTCCAGCCCGCGGGGCAAGAACTGGGTGTCCACGCCGTACAACGACAAGCTCCGAGTTCAATGTCGGGACAGCCGCGTGGAGATTACATGGAAACCAGAGCAACGAAAGAAACCACCGGTTAGGCTTGCTACCGCTGCGGAGCCACCTCCCACACCGACGAAAGGTGCCCGTTCAGGAAATACCGCTGCCGCGCAAGCAAAAGAGTGGGCCACTTGGCAAGAGCGTGCCGATCGTCCGCCAGCACAGCGCACTATGCGGAGGACAATAGTGGTGAGGACAATATTTTGCTACAGAATATATTTTCGTGTGACGAGAGTGTCCGAAACTATACTGTAAACGGACGGGTCGGGGGTCGTAATGTGCCGACGCAGATAGATACGGGCGCGTCTGTTTCTATCGTCCTCGAGACTCTCTATCAGCGACACTGGGCCGGGAGACCGTTGTTGCCGTGTAGCATAAAGCTAAAAGCCTATGGGGGAACGCCGTTAGCGGTTCTGGGCAAACTGGTGATGCCGGTAGAGCACAACTACCAGACAGCGACGCTGCCTCTGATCGTGGTCCGTACGTTGCGAAAGAGTGAGACTGCGTTGCTAGGGCGAGACTGGTTGGAATCTCTTAAATTGGCGTGGTTGAGTGTGAGTGGGGTGGGGATCGACCGAGTAGCTTGCTTGCTTGAAAGGCTCTCGGAAGTGTTTGAACTAGAGCTCGGACAGAAAATGGATTGTCAAGTAAGCTTGTTGCTCAAGGATGGCACAACACCGGTCTTTTGTAAACCTCGACCGGTGCCCTTCGCACTCTGAAGTCCCGTTTCCCAACAATTGAGGGCCTGGCAGAACGCAGGGGTGATTGTTCCCATTCTAAAAAGCGACTGGGCCACGCCACTAGTGGTGGTTCCAAAAGGAGACAAAACGGTCAGGATTTGCGGAGACTACAGAATGACGGTGAATCCCTGCTTGCGCACCGATCATTATTCGCTGCCAGTCATGGAAGATTTGTTTGTAGCCTTGCATGTGTGCAAATATTTCACTGTGCTTGACCTTTCAACCGCGTATCAGCAGCTGCAGTTGCACCCTGACTCGCAGTCTTTGCTCACAATAAATACGCCCATGGGGCTGTTAAAGTTTACGCGCCTACCGTATGGTATTACCAGTGTACCCTCGATATTCCAGGCAGTCATGGACGATGTTCTAGGAGGCCTAGATATAGTCGCCTGCTACCTGGGTGATGTGTTGATTGCCGGGGAAAGTTTTGAGGAGTGTTGGGAAAAGGTGGAAAGCGTGCTGACAAGGTTCAAGAAACGAGGCGTTAAATTGCGCAAAGAAAAGTGCAAGTTTTTCGAAACATCGGTGGCGTATCTGGGTGACGTGCTGGACGAAAATGGCATTCGACCATCCGAGGATAAGGTGCGCGCTATAAAGGACGCGCCAACACCGAAGAACAAACAGGAGCTTCGAGCATATTTGGGCATGCTCAATTTTTATGCCAAATTTGTTCCGAACATGTCAGCAGAGCTGAAACCATTGTACGTGTTGTTGGGCGAAAATGTTAAGTGGCAATGAACGGACCGGGTGGCGGATACTTTTAAGAGATCTAAGGATTGGCTTATGCATCCCAGAGTACTAACACACTACAATCTGGATCAGGAACTGGGTATGGTATGCGACGCCTCGGCATATGGACTAGGGGCGATTTTATTCCATAAAATCGCAGGGGTCGAAAGACCGATAGCGTTCGCATCGAGGACACCAAGTCAGGCAGAGCAGGGCTACGCCCACCTGGAGAAAGAGGCTCTTGCAGTTATTTTCGGTCTAAAGAAGTTCCACAAATTTTTGTTTGGTTGAAAATTTTCCGTTTATTCAGATCACGAACCCCTGGTTGGAATTTGCGGGCATGGCTAGCCAATCTCTTCAATGGCAGCAGCACGGATACAGCGGTGGGCCTTCATCCTTGCAGCGTATGACTACCGATGGGTCTACCGAAAGGCAAGCGAAATCCAAAATGCCGATGCCCTTTCACGGTTACCGCTCCGAGACAAAGCAGAGGAGTCGGAGGGCGTTTATTTAATTTCAGTGCTAGACGAGGCTCCATTGTCGGCAAAGGAAATCAGATCGGAAACGCGTAAAGATCGATTGCTGTCCAAAGTGCTGTTTTTTACGCAGAACGGGTGGCCTGCGCATGTGTCGGACGACGATCTCTCATCATACTTCGTTCATCGTAACGAACTGTCGGTAGACCAAGAGTGCGTAGCTAGGGGCAATCGCGTGGTTATACCAGTTTCGTTGCGACAGAAAGATTTAGAAATGCTGCGCGAGGAAACGCAGAGATGACTCGAATAAAAATGCTGTCAAGGAGTCATGTCTGGTGGCCTCGCTTGATGCTAGACATAAAGCAAGTGGTGAAAAAGTGCATCACTTGTCAGTGGTCACAGAATGCGGCAGCTAGAGTGCCACTAATGTCATCGGGTGGCCAACGCGTAGATGGCAGCGAGTTCATCTGGATTTTGCGCAAAGGGACCAGCATTACTTTTTGGTCCTAATGGACGCTCATTCGAAGTGGGTTGAGGTGTTTGTCATGACAACAACGACAAGTAAAAAGACAGTAGAGAAATTGCGAGGTGTTTTTGCGGCCCACGGACTACCAGAGGAGATCGTGACCGACAACGGGCCCCAATTCACATCGCAGGACTTCGGAACATTCCTGAGCAGGAATGGAATTCGTCATTCCAAATCTCTTCTCTATCACCCAGCTTCGAATGGTAGCGCCGAATGGTGCGTTCAGACCATCAAGAAGAACTTGTTTAAACAGATACTAGACGAAGAAAGAAAAGGAGACAAGAAGTCCATACAACATCGCATAGACCAATTTCTCTTCAGTTATCGCAATACCCCGTCCAGCACCACTGGTGAGACCCCGGCCCAGATCTTCTTGTCGTGGCAGCCAAGAACCAGGCGGAGTGTGCTGCACCCTGAAATGAAACATCGCATGCACGAAAGGGGGAGCAGGCGAAGCTCCACGCAGACCAGAAACGAGGGCCATGGAGAGACTTTACGGAAGGCGACCAGGTTTTGGTAAAAGGGCTCCGCCCGGACGACGACAAATGGTTGTTGGGTACAATTGCTCAGCGGTGCAGCGCCTGACGCAACTTTTGCAACACTCGCTGCAGCCACAGATTCACGAGCAGCTGACGAAAGGAAGTCTGCTAGAGAAAATGAGGCAATAAAAAAAGAAATGGAGGCTGTCACATCATCATCATAACATCATGATAAAGTGAGGGAAGAAAGGAGAGTTGCCATGGGGTCACTTTTGAAGGTGTCAATAGCGCGTGCACGCAAATTTTACAATTTGTGTAAAATACCTTTCAAGGTGTTCTGGCTGCATGATATGCACATGTTCGCGGGAATGGATCCCACAGGCTATCTCGGCTGCTAAATTTTGTGTCTGTACCCTTTAACTTCTTGCCCGACCATTGACGAGTGTAGTCGAGATTTTCTAACAGTGACCGATGACCACTATAGTCATCGGTCATTTAATTTGTTTGAAAATTTCGTGACAACTCCCAAGAATTAGGCGTGACCGAAATAATGCTCACTATACTTGCCACATTTTTGTTTGTTAACGCTAGATTGCCGCACATCTAAGACATTTGTGTCCCAGCTTTAATTTATTGCTTTTTTCATTCTATTGTCTCTCTGTGAAGCCACCTTTTATCATTTTCCACACAATTAGTGAATCAATGCTATTGAATTGAAAGACTGGTACCTTTATTTACAAATAAAAAATCTTTACAAATTGAGCAAAATTTTTTTTCAATGATCCTTGCAAGTTTGTTTTTTCTGTTGTGAAAGGGTTAAATTGACGGCCATCCACTTAGTAATTACCGCCTCACCCTATTTCTTTGTACCACTTGCTGAAACAGTGAATGTCGGTACTGCTTCATGTCTTGATAATAGGCTACAAGCGACCACGCAGCCTCGTTATTAAGAGGGATGAGGGTCTTAAAAAGTTTATTTGTTCTATTGTCATAAAAATTGCCATGCATGTGTATCACTGAACGGAGATTTAAAATGTGGAAGCAGATTTCAAATATCTCGCTTAGAAAAGAAGTAATGACAAATTTTCACAATATAATTTGGTAATTTCTTATGGGTGATTATAGTAACTTGCAATAAAAAATTAGTTTTCGAAACTTCATAGTTCCTCCACAAGGTTCATTCCACAAACTAAAGCAAAAACGGCTATTCAGAAATTGGGAATTCAGGATCAGGAATAATACTTAATCATGGAAGGTAAAAATGACCTTCCAGTGATCGGCTGGTATTTATCATATTGTTACATTTTCATCAAGGTTGAGAGAGAAAGAAAAGCTTTCACTTGCAGTTCAAGTGCTGTGGAAACGAGTGGAGCCAATTTTGTTTAGATATCTTCACAGAAACTTCCGCAAAACTTTCGTAAGGCAGATCCACTCCAAATAACAATGCCAAAAAAGTTAGGTTTCAAGTTTTAAAAACATTTGTATTTTCGTCTATCAAGCTTTTACCAAAAAGAAATGGTTTTCTGCCATAATAGAAGATTTTGCCAAAACAGAATTTGGACTATAAATACCACAAATCGCAATTTCCAAAAGTCCAAGTTTGTCATGGCCCTGCAACACTTTTTGAGCATGATCGGGAAACGCTGCTGATCGGTGGTAGAGACTCCCGAGAATACTCAAGCATAATATTATAGCGCAGCACACAGCACCTGGAATTCACATAAATTCTCAGTCAGCTAAAGAACCCTTTCTTCTCTCTAGAGTTGATAAAAGAAGCTAAAAATCACTTGTCAAACCTGTTCTACCATCATTGGTCTAATTGAACCGGGCATGTTCTGTCGTTGCAGAGATCGTTGTCGGAGGCCAAAACTTGTCCACGCGTGCGCATGCGATTGCACTTAAAAAGCTGCGTATTCGGGGGAGAAAAAAGTGCTCTAGGTCAGGAGGCTTGTGTGACTTGGGTATTTTCTCTACTCGTGTCATGTCTCCCTGCTTAGCTTCCAGCGCTTTCGTCGGGAGGAGAGAAGAGAGCATGCAATTGCAACGTGCATCAAATCTTTGCAACTCCGCTCGTACTGGACGGATGGATTCTAAAAATCTTTGCGGTGATGTTTTTGTGAGAAAATAAGCTTTTTTAATAAACTCCTTAGATGGCTACTTGAAAAGTGTTGCAGGGACCCTTTATTAATCGATTCTCTGTTTAGCACGCTCCTGTTCTTTCAGAATTTTACACTTTATCGGTCACACCTATGCTTGTTTCCACTATTCTACATCTTTTTCACACAGGATTTTACGAAGACTTGACGTACAGAATGCGGAAATGCAAATATTTTACTGTACTCTTTACAGGGTGAATTGTAACAGTGGTGCGCGCTGTGGACACTTGCGACTGCTAACTACTGCAGTGGCGTCTTGTCCACGTTTACGTTGGCGCAGGCGTCCCAAGAGTGGCAATCCTTCTGGAGCACGTCCGCGGTCACTGGGCGTCACTCTGAGCTCCGACTTGGAACGCATGCTGGAGGAAGCAGCGGTGGTGCCGTCCAAAGCTTCAGGCATTCAAGAGGTGGATGTTGACGCCATTCTGGCGGAACCGTCCGTTCAGCTGCCTCCCCGCAGGCAAGCCCACTTATCGAACCCCTTGCATTTTTTGTCGTTGCATCCTGGATCTTTCGCATTTGTCACCAGGCTGGCATTGCCATCTTGTTCTCTGTTACTGTAAAAGCTCAATAATTCGGGTTTCATGGAACTGGAATAAACTGTCCAAGTACATCATTGGTGAATTGTCTACGCGATAAGGAACCAAAAAAAGCATACTAAATCAATACACTTTCATTTTCTTGAGGATTATCTTCAACTCTTAAAGTTCATGATAACAAAGTTACATGTTTCATGAAACTAAATTCGTTATATCAGGAAATTCGTTCCTAAAAGTATATTCCTACTGCTGTATCTACTTTAATACTGTTCTTCATTTGCTTCGTTATAGTAACATTTACTTCGTTTTAATGACCAATATTTCATTATGTTCTGGCTTGTTACCGAGGTTTGAGTGTATATCTAGCACCTATTTTGAAAATTAGTTATGTAGGCTGTAATTTTCTTCATTTGCAACATCACAATGATACCTTACTCTTGAGCCGAAATGATCTCTGAATTCATGCCTTATTACGTATCAGTAATGGGATCATATACTCCTTTCAGAAAGCCTGCAGCTGTTTCAGTTGTCTGGAATGCTGTTTTTGTTCCTTTGCGTCTCACAATTGCAGTGTTTTGCAGGTGGAGAATTCACGTCGACACGTGTTTATGTGACGCATGTTTATCTCTGCTCTAGCTCGGCTGCGGTTTTTATCAGGACAGGCGTGAGCGGGGACCACGGTGTTAAAGCCAGGCGATGGATGCGTGCCTCGCAGCGTTACTTTTAGTATGGATGAATGCTACAAGTGTGGCTGAGGCTTGGGTTAAGGTGCCAACATCTAGGCGTGTTGGAGCGTTGACAAAAATGCACTTCTTGCATTAGAAATGCGGCCGAATGGGATAGGTGCGCAGCAATGGTGCATTGCAAGAGTTAATGACTTAGGCCACGGTCATGATGCATTGCTTCACTTTGCCACTACCAGAGGCCACGACACCCCGACAAAAAAGAGCACTGTCGGAGAAAAGTGGTGTATATAAAAGATGCGATTGTAAAGCTTCTGCAGTGTGTGACCATGGCACCGTGAATAGCGTGCCTGGAATCTGTTGTGACTGAAGGAGAGATTGTGGGTACGACTCCTGCTGATAGAACTTTTTCTTTTCATCATTTCCGGGACAGAAGTAAGTCGCTGCAGCCTTACGGGCATAAAACACTTTCGTGTTAAAAAATATATATATAAAATTTCTTCACCTTTTCATAAACGCCTCCCTGGGCACCGCCATAGCCCTCCTTGGGCTGTGCAAATTGGCGCGTCCTCTCGAAAATGCACTGACAACGCTGCGTCCTTAGCCTTTGTACACCCGCGCACAGCCCATAATGGCAGTGGGACAGTCTTTTTCACTTCTTATTGGAGATGGCTTTCTGGTTGTCGCAAGAATATGTTTCACATTGTTTCTATTTTGGAGAAATCCTTCAGGCTCCTGCAGTTTAGTCGAGAGTTGTGGAGATTTTAGTTCCATTTGGTGATAATTCTTTTTAATGACAATGTACCAAACCAACCAATTAAGAACTTTTAGTTTAATTTGTAAAGTTTTAAGTTGGGGAGATTTTACTGTACAACGTTCTACTAAAAGATTTAAACACTGACCTATTTACACAGCAGGCTCAGTAGCTCATTAGCGCAGACTGTGCTGACAAGTTTTTCGTATTGTGTACCAGTATGAAAGAGTGGGCTGTAATATTGATGCAATATGTCCAGTCTTCACTGCGAGCTGATTCTTGTAGCTTTAGAGATCTAAGCCCACTCGCTCATTCAGTTACCCTGCTCTCTATGCATATGTAGATGTGCATTCTAAAGTTCAGCAAAAAGATTGTTTGATATAGTAAATGCACCTTGCTCTGAGCAGTAGCTTAATAGTGTTTCTTAATCCTATATGAAATATGGGTGCACTGTACAGTGTGTAGCTTGCTTGGTGGCTGTGTGGGGACCGGAAAGAATGCATGGACGACACGAGTGCAATATTCCCGATACTAAAGGAACCCACACAAAGGGGGGAGAGAATGCATGACAGCATGAAGAATTGTGCCTCTGTTCGACAGGATAAAGTGGGACCGGATGAGTATGTTTTGGGCTTTGTGCTTTCTCCTGAAGTTTTTTGTTCTCGCTAAATAAATTCCTAATTCAAATTATTCATTTAATATGTTCGCGCTAGTATATATTGACTTTGCTCTTCTCAGCCTCTGCAGATGTTGCATTGCTGTGGTTGTTTCACTTCACAAGTGCCCTCAACTCTTCCTCGATTCGCTCGTTCTTTTACAGATGTCTCAAGAAAAGTGCCAGCCCCCCCAGCCATACCCGCAGGCTGCCCCTCGACACTGATTCCCTGGGCCTCATATCGCGGTTGTCGTCGCAGGAGATTCCCGTTGTGCTCGAAGGATTGGCAGAGGTACGCTGCATGTAACATTGCTCATCAAACTGCTTTGTTCCCGCTATTGATAACAACAGTATGTTCTCAGATTAAAAAAAACTACTCTGCCTGAAATAAGCCTGTTAACGGTTCCCCAGCTAACATTGATTGCCTTTCGATGAAGTGACCTCTACTGTACAGAGGGCATACATGTATCAAGTCCGAATGCATTGCACAAAGGTGAAATGCTCAATTCTCATCACGTGCAACATTATGGCTGGTAGTGCATCAAATCTTAATCTTTCAGCCTCGGCTTGTAAAAAGGGCCCTGTAATACATTTTCAGCATGATCAGAAAACACTAGTCGACACCAATGAAAACACAATAGCCAAACATTGCATTATAGCACACCAAGCAGTATTTCGCAATTAATTTTCAGTCAACTATAAATTGTTCTCTCTCCTTTCTGCAAACAATGCCATATGACTGCGCAGTGTCCCCAACTGCACGACCATCAGCCGATTTTAGCAGTGTGAACTTCATAGTCACTAAAGCGGCCACATGCCTGCCCGTGCAATTCCACTGCAAGAATGCTGTGCATTCAGATCATGACAGGCCTGCAACATCATTTTTTTTCCTACTATTCCTCCCACTTAGCAACAGGTAGTTGTCTTCAAAATGTGTTGTTATTTCAATAACAGCTCACACTTTCCCTTTGCCATTGTAACTTACAAGGTATTTCTTTTTGTTGCAGATATTCAGTGAACCGCTGCATGTAACTGAGGCAAGGTATCAGCAGATGATACAGCGATCCGAAGAGATGACGAAAACAGCGTTGCAGATAATCGCCGACTTTTGGAGTCGTGATAGAAGTCAGGAGGACTCTGAATCCTGAGCAGCAGTGCAGCCGAGTTCTTCTTTTAGGGTTGACAGGCGGGCTAGTTGGTACAATTGTCCCCAGTTGTTTCCCTTTTTATCTTTCTGGCATATAACTTCTTTTCTGAATAAACTGAGTTTCAGTCTGCGCTTGTTTGTCTCTTCTCCCGTGTCCCGTTGGTTTGCGCTTCTAATTATTCCATTATGAGTTCTTGTTTAGCAGACAGCGGACAGTTTCGTCTGCAGCACGCATTTGACGAATAAACTACGCATCATGTGTAAATACGTGTTGTACCGATTACGTTAGTTTTTTGTGAACGTGCTTTTAGTTTATCTGCTTTTAAATGTGATTTTAATCGCGTGAATAAATTATTCCACCGATGGAGTGTTGGTGTTTATTTTCTGCTTTGAAGGCGTTAAGCCTTGAAAGAATGTATTGGTTCTGAAAACTGTTAAGATAAATTATTTAAATTATTTCAGAGGGTTTGAGAGTTATTTTTTTCGAATATGTGAAAACAAGGACTGTGTTGTTTTGAAAACCTTTGCTGTTGTGGTAGTTTTTTGTGCACTTTGACCTCTTGCCCTGTGTATTCTCAAGTCCCTTGGATTTAGCATTAATAGGTCAATTGACTCGAAGTTCATGCGATTGAATCCCGGATGCTATTTCTGCATTATATGTGAAAATACTTGTGGCCGATGTACTTGGATTTAGATGCATGTTGGAGAACTCCAGTTGGTTGAAATTCCCAGAGCCATCCTCTACGGCATTCCTCATTATCATGCTGTGGTTTTGAGATGTTAACATCAAGAGTTATTACTAATAAAGTAATTTTACTGCAACAATGAGGCCACCAATGCTATGCTTGCCTCTAGTAAAGCTTCAATAATCTTTCGAGTTGTAGTATATGACACGACCAGGTGTGTGTTTACAGGTGTTATGAGCAAAAATGTTTTGCCTAAACTTCTGCCCACCACTGGTCTGATCCATACTTCATTCTAACATGCCGAGCGAAAGTGCAATGGCTGATGTGAGCAGACTGCAAGATATTAAATGCGGAGCATTTCTTAGTCGCATGATGTTGCGCTTCGGCGTCGGCGTTGTCAACTCCCCCACTTCCCATACTCTCATCTTGTGCTGGCCCAGGAAGACACCTGCAAAACTGTCGCTCCCTGCACCCTCTCTCGCCTTCCGAGGCTGACGCAGAGAGTGTCTGCTAGTAAAATGACTGCTCGTGCTGCACAACCATTCACTGGCCACCCCGTATCATTAGGCACTGGATCGCACGTTTGGAATTCAGTCAATGGCATCTTTACTTGTCTTTCGCTCGACGTTGAAGGCAACGATTTTTCTTCTTCATTCAATAAACAAGAACAATAAAGGCAAAGTAACGATTAAGTATTCCCAAGCTATACCCAACTGCGCAACATTCACCTGATACCCCCCAACTCTGCGACGCATTTACTCGCGTTCCGTCGTGGGAGGATGCGAGCGGCAATTTTTTTTCCAGTCCTTCAACCGTACCTAGAAATGCGTGGTACTGCCCAAAGCATTTTTTAGGTTTTATATTAGAGTTTTCGGGACAGGTAGGTGCCCACTTTGGAAGCTGCCATTGGCCGTGTTTTATTCACGATTCCTGTCATCGGAGCACTCATTTGATCAGCCCTCTTTTTTGTCAGATGGGAGAACCTGACTGGGAGAACCTGAGCTCAACAGGCGATCTTAGTTCCTCAATTGGAATAGTATCCTGACGCCAACTTTTAAGCAGCCTGTGCAAACCTATCTGACACAGCCCACCGGTCGGGCAACAATGACTTTCTTTGCCATTGATTACGTCTACTAACATGTTATACTTGTGATATATACCTTTGATATATTTACTAACTGTTCTTGTTGCAGCTGTGTAAGTTATCCTGCTGCTGAAGACAATATTTAACTGTGACCTCAAAGAAGTTTATTATCTGTTCGTTACCACATTACCTGAGCTTATTAAACACACTTGCTCATGTACATATCACCTCTCTTTTGCATGATCAATGTTATCAAAGTTTAGTCAGACACCTGCTGTTACTGAAAGCACCAATTGCTATGTTATGTGTGAATGAATATCCGAAACTTGCAACTGAAATCAGATACGCTTTGCCATTCAATATGTGAACTAAGTATTATAAATTGTTAAATGTCTAATTTAATTTTAGTACCACAGATAAGGCTTGCGGTCATCTTCAGGGGCAATGACCGATGCAAGGATTGTTTCTGAACAATTCTGCTGTATTGCACCAGTGCAGTGAGCTTCAGCATGTGCAGTGAGCTTCAGTACATTAGCTTCAAGCCACTGAAATAGAAAATCATTTTGCAACCTGAAGAGTTAGTTCTAATTAAGCCAATGCATCTATGTAAGCCACACCATGTTTGTACCTATTTGGGAAAAATATGCAGCAGTGTTGTATTGGACACAGGCTGCAACCAGATTGGAGGAATACTTCCACCTGTCGTGGGGATAATGCCCTAGACATGACCACCATGTCGGTTCCATAATTAGAAGCTCCTAATCTGTATGACATAACAATAACGTTTGCTTTCTTTTTTTTATCAAATACAATATGCACAGCCTCTATTTAATCACCTGTATACAAACGACTTAGTCAATCAACTACTGTAATGCATTTTACCTTATATTATTCTTGGAGAAAAATGTTATACTAACACCCCTCATCACTGCACAGTGCGAACATAAACACAATGCTAAAGCTTTGAGGAGGATTTTGAAAAAATGAGCAAATGTTAAGAAGTGCAGCGTGCAATGAAATGAAAAATGACAGGCGTAAAGAAACTAGCAATCCTTCTGTTTACGAATTCAACAGATGAGCGAAGAGCCTTGGAAGTGGGACGCAAACGACTATGCGGCTCATTTTACTGCTCACTTTCATGAAGGCGGTAGGGTGGGAAAACGTATTTAGAATCAGTATAGTTTCACATCTCCGCTCGCGAGCCAGCACACATGCCTGACGCGTGAACACAGAAGCGACGCGCATGCTGTGGCGAGCTGAGCCGCGCGAAGAGTAGCGTCCACACGAGCGATCGCACTTGAAGTAAGTCGCATATGCAAAAAAAAAAAAGGAAGAGGTGCTTAAGGTCACTGCCTGCGCACGACGTAATTGTTTCACCCGTGCTTCCCTCGCTGCTCAGCTTCCTGTGCTTTTGTCGAGACGAGAAAATAGAATGGGCATTTTTTTTCTAAGTGCTTTCATGTGGACATCATGAGCAACATGCGAGTCACAAAGGATGACTTTTTCGGCAAGAAACACCACAAACTAAGAACGAAAAAGTGAAGGAGCAGGAGAAAAGTGGATAGAAGGAGAGAAAAGGAAGAGAAGAAAAAAAACAAAAACTTATACAAGAAAAAAAAGAGACAGAAAGAAAGAAGCAAAGAAATAAAAAGGCCACCCAGCTGAGTTTTTCCTTCGGGCTTCGTATTGCTAGTGCGAAGCTGCCATAATGCTTCTTTATTTTTTCGCTCTTAGCTTCGTGCCATGCAATACGACGTCCGCCCATTTAAACCAAAAAATTTAAACAAAAAAATATCCACGACACCTTCTGAAAGCGTATACAAAATCAAGTAAAATGCCTATCTACTTTCTTGGATGAGCGCCATCCAAGATTTGGCGAGGTCACCAAATCTAATTCGAGGCTCTAGAGCGCTCAAGCGTTCTTAGGCGATTTGCGCTCACATTTATATATGCGCGGCTTGAGACCATGAATGAACGGCGCCATTTCCGCCCACAAACGCCATTGGTAAATCACCGCTCAGCCTAAAATAGTTATATTTTTGTAAATTTAAGGCATCTTTGTGCAATATGCCTGCCGCGACAGCTTATAGCGGCTCAAGTTTTCAACTGTTAAGCTCGAGGACACCGTTTCCCTCTTTTACAGTCCCGGCGGCCTCATTTAAATGGTTGCATACTGCAAGAACAGCCTTGTACTGGCACTCGGGTAGACGTTAGAGAGCTACAGGTGGGCCAAAGTTCAATCCCGACTTCCTTTCTTTGTCATATCACGATTGAATGAATGTCTAGCAGGTAACACTTGCCAGAATGAAATTGACCTTTAAAAAAGGTGACCCGGTACTCTAAACAACTATTTTCCAAATAAATAAGCAATATGACGTGTTATTCTTTGGTTCAAGCCTTTTCGTGCCAGCTAGCTCGGATTGCAAATGACTACACTAAAGTAAATCAGAAATGAACATGCGACTACTACTTCACTTCTCCTTCCTTTTTTGTTATTTGCTTTTGCATTAGTGGTTTTTTGTTAGCCATTGCGCTCGTCTTGAATATTTTGTTTTATCCTCATAGGGTAATTTGCACTGGTTTTCAAAGTGTGTGCGACACGATCACATCATACGTACTCCATACCTATGTGATAAAAAAAGAAAATGAAATGGCGTAAGATATTCACAAGACGCACCGCGCCTCCTGGACACTTCTCTTTGTAGTGACACTGTCTCGTGCACCCAGCAGTACTGCATGCAACATTAAAAATGAGGAGGCAAAGAAAATCAAGTCTACATAACAAAAGAATAATCGCAGGTTCCCGTGCAAGAGCAGATCCACCTCCAAAATTTTGATGTCACGTGGCACCACGTTGCTGTTTGTTTAGCAGGAAAAGATTAAAGCACAAAAAAGTTCAAGCCTTTTCACAGACTTGTAACTACAGTAGATATTTTCGTATTTTTTTCTTTCTCTGATGAACTGCTCACTTTTATTTGGCTCAGCATTAAAAAAGAAGACAGCAATGGGAGATATAGTCTTCCTACAGAAATGATTCAGCCTTTTGTTTTTCGAGATACTGTAAACATGCATACACGTGCATGCGCGAGTGAGCTGTCACTTTCACTTTCACTTTATTTCCTTAAAGACCCCACAGGGGGGGGGGGTGTTACATAAGGGGTGGGTTGTACAACAAAGATACAAAAGCCACAGGTTAACATTGCAGATGCATTGACACACTTTGAATAAAACGTGATGGACAGGTGATTGAAACAACATCGTGGGGAAGGTCATTCCATTCTTTGGCGGCGCGGCAGAGAAATGATGCAGAAAATGTTGAGGTGCCAGATCGGGGTCGGAAGACTTGAAGTGGATGGCCAGTGCGGGGAGAAATGCGTGCGGCGTGAGCGATGTAAGGTGGTTGGTGGAGTGAGCTGTGATACAACTTGTGGTACAGTGACATCGTGGCAATTCTGCGGCGAAGGGAAAGACTTAATAGACCGGATTCATTTTTAAGGGATGAAACACTGACATCGTAAGAATAAGAAGAATGATTGAAGCGAGCGGCACGATTTTGAACTGCTTCGATAGCGTTGATCAGATAAACTTGGTGAGGGCTCCAGATGGGTGATGCGTATTCTAGTTTGGACCGGATTAGCGACTGATAGGCCACAAGCCGAACGTGATACGGTGAGTGCCGTAGGTGACGTTTTAGAAATCCTAATGATCGGTTGGCTGATGAAATCATGTTAGTGATATGCATTCGCCAGGAAAGATCAGGGGTTAATGTTACACCAAGATACTTATAGGATACGGCTGTTTCGACTGGCATGTTAGCAATTTCATAGGAAAATTGGAGTGGGTTTTTGCGACGGTGGAAGGAAACTAATTTGCACTTGTTAGGATTAAGGGTCATAAGCCAATGGTCACACCAGTTTAATACTTCAGTAAGGTCATTCTGTAGTGCTGCTTGATCAAAAGTGTTGGTTATTTTGCGGTAGATGACACAATCATCTGCAAACATACGAAGGTTGCAGGATAAATTGTTAGGTAAGTCGTTAATGTAGATTAGGAACAAAAGCGGGCTAAGGACAGATCCCTGTGGCACTCCAGACCTAACAGGAAGCGAGTTAGACTTGACGTTGTTAACGAAAACAAACTGAGAGCGGTTAGTCAGAAATTGAGCAATCCAATTAAGAAGTTCAGCTGGTAGATTTATTTGAGAAAGTTTTTTTAGAAGGCGCTGGTGTGGAACTTTGTCGAAAGCTTTAGTGAAGTCAAGAAAAATAGCATCAGTTTGGAGGTTACCATCGAGGTTAGCATGCAGGTCGTGAAGGAAAAGGGCTAGTTGGGTTTCGCATGAGCAACCTTTTCGAAATCCGTGTTGAGAGGAATGAAAGAAATTGTTAGAATCAAGAAAATGCATGACATGAGTGTATATGACATGTTCCATGAGTTTGCAACACACGCTGGTTAATGATATGGGACGATAATTTAACGGGCAGTCTCCTTTACCTGTCTTGTGAACCGGAATGACTTTCCCACACTTCCAGTCGAGAGGCAGAATACCTGAGGAAAGTGACTGGGAAAACAGCAAAAACAAAAACTCGGCTGATATGTGCTTTGTGTTCTTTAACAGCTTGGATGTAATTTCGTCGGTACCCGCCGAGGATGACAGTTACATTTTTTCTATTAAAGACAGGATACCATTGAAACCTATGTTAAAGGGTGGCATTTCAGGCAGATTAACAGAGGCTAATTCTGTTTCAACGTGGTCAGATTCATTCGTAAACACAGACGAAAAGGTGTCAAAGCTGTGATTGACAAATTTCGTTCTAGAGAAAAATGCAACTGTGAGCTATAATGAGGCCACTCTACTACTGCTTTTTTTTCTTTTCTTAGTTTGGTTATAATGCGTTGGTGTCTGACACGATAGGTCATGCATCACCACCATTACTTCTTCGTACCAAGTGACCCTGCAAATTAAATCCTGTGCAACTTGCATACTAAATAAAATGAATTATATTATTTACAACATTTTTTTACCCTAGGAAATTGTACCACGGCAATTCAGAAAAGCCATTGTGTTCGTTACGGTAGCAGAAGTCTTGAGTGTGGTTTCGAAAAAGAAAAATACAGCAAAGCTCGCACTGTGCAGCGGAAGCCTTGAAACAGCAAAACTGAACGATTATGCAGACTATTCTGGGTTGTTTCTAGGCCTTAGTTAGGTCATCAGTTTGTTTCTAAGTCGTCACCAGGTTGTAGCTAGGTGATTCCAAGTTGTGTGTATGTTGAGTCTCAGCGACGATAGGTTCGAGTTAAAGCACAGACTCATAAAAGACACGACACGGCCACATTGTCATTTAATGCCAAATGTTGCCAAGTTCTATTTGAGACCAGCACAGGCACCTCTAGTCATTTTGGCCGTCCATGGCATTGTATACGGCTAGAACAGCGAGCATAAATGGCTCGACTTTGCACATTCATCAGGAAAGGCCATGCGAAAAGTCAGCGGGATTGCCTGGGCCGTCTGGGATGGCCAATTCGAACGTACCGGGCAGGAATCGTCCCATAGTCGCAACGTAACAGCGGCATTCCCAGTGCACTGGAATCCCAGGCAGCTACCCAGGGACCAGCCGAAAACAATGTAACAGCCAGGAAAATGCAGCATCCGGCAACGTAACAGCAGGATTCTAGTATAACACAAATAGGCGAATCATGCACAGAGTTGTAAATAGTGGGTGAAATGTTTGCTTTATTTTTGCCAGTGGTCCAGCCTTCTTCTTTTGCCAGTTTTTCACTCGTATAAATACTGCAGCCATTTGACAGACAGGCACAGGAGCCACTAAAAAAATTACGGCATATTCACGGGGTGAATGATGATGAATGGGCGAAGCTCCGGAGGGATTCTTCGGTAAACTGTGAATCTTCCGTGTAATTCGCCCAGTCGATCATCATGTAAAGACGTGAGAAACGCTGTGTGTGTATATACACAAATCAACTTTTATTTGTTCTTAGACGATGGATGGCTTGCGATGTCCCTTGCCTCGCGCGCTCGCACATAGGGATTCTGTCTTCGAGCGCGCGCTGCTGCCGCCTTGCGCTCTCTCCGCTGTGCAGCCTTATCCATCCGGCGACTCCAAGCGCGCGCCAAAAGCGAACGGATTTTATAACAACGCTCCCCCTAGCAAACGTCGCCGCACTAAATCGAACGATTGCCTTCAACCAATGACACGCGCCATATGTGACATCATTCCTATTTTATAAGACCTCGCGTCTTTCATCAACTACAAGTACCGCTTTCTAGTTTATAACATCTTGCATCTTTTCATCATCAGCTACAAGTACCACCATCTAGTAAACACTACAAGAACTAAACGAGAGGTGGCTACATACAGGAGACGGTACCGCCATCTAGTGAACACTGCAAGAACTAAACTAGAGGTGGCTACATACAGGGGACGGTACCACCATCTAGTGAACACTGCAAGAACTAAACTAGAGGTGGCTACATACAGGCTACAGGGGACGCACAGCCCACGCCCTAAGGAGCTTCGCCCCTAAAATATGCAGACTGGGTCGCAAATACAATATTTTCTCTATTCTATGCACCGTTCTACCTTCACCCACCTCTTTTTTTACACAAATGTGGGAAAATAAACACAAACCTGAGCAGCCCTTTTTAGCAAGAAAGAGCACACAAGCTAGTCCACGAAGCGCATTTTGTCATTCCGTCGTTGAGCCAGATCTTTATTTTTATTATTTTCCCCCCAAGTTTTCAGGTGGTTTGACATCTCAGGCACCACGACATCATCTTGATTGATATGTGGGGTTTAACGTCCCAAAACCACCATATGATTATGAGAGACGCCGTAGTGGAGGACTCTGAAAACTTCGACCACCTGGGGCTCCTTAACATTCCCCCAAATCTGAGTACACGGGCCTACAGCATTTTTGCCCGCATCAAAAATGCAGCCGCCGCAGCCGGGATTCGATCCCTCGACCTGTGGGTCGCAGCCGTACCTTAGCCACTAGACCTCCATGGTGGGACACGACATCATTTTCAGAAAAAAAAGCATGCCAGGAAATGAATTTTTTCCTAAATATGCTATAGTAGAGTCAAAGTTAAACGGTAATGACAATGGAGCTAATGCCAGCCTCAATTTTGAATCGTGTGGCAGCACCACCTGGGAGCATTGCTCGATGAACCTGTTGGCACGCTGTCGAAGCTTTTGTTGAAAACATTTCAAGGCAATCTTACACCAGAGTTAACATCAAGTTTCAAAGCAGCAAATGTGACTTGGTCGTGATTCAAGATGGCACAATGCCTGTGCTGCAACAGCTGAACGTTGCAGCCAACAAAAGTTTTAAAAGTAACCTTCGACAGAAGTACATACAGTCGGTGCACATCCTCAACCAAAAGAAGATGCCGATGCGCAAGCTGCAGAAAGCGTCCCTGTCAACCATTGCAGGGTGGATTTCAGATGCATGAAAGGAGGTCAAAGGCGATGATGTGGCCATATAATTTAAAATGAATGTAATTACAAAAGGTTTTGACAGAATAGAAGGCAACCTACTATGGCATAGCAAGATTGTTGCCTCAAGCGGTGCATCAGACTACAGTCAGTGAGCGACGGAGTGCCAGACACAAGCAGTCGGCTCACTGTCTGCACCATTTTTTTCTTTTTGTTATAAGCCAAATAAAATGCTTTATGTTTTATCTTGTTCCCACCGTAATGTTGCCGTCGTGAAAGTAAAAAGGGGTGAAGTCAATTTACACTTTTTAAATCTAAGAATCAACCCCCTCCATTCGGGCATCACAATCATAAAAAAGTGTGATTTAAATATTATAAATGTGGTACGTGCCCAGTGAAACAAACCGCATGAAATGCAAGCCTAAATAGCACATAACTTATGTTGGCACATGCAATGAGCAGATTGACGAATTTGGTCTACACCAAACTGATGTTTGCTTGGCAGTTGCAGGAATCATACCATAAATTACTCTTATTTTAACCAAGAGGTTGAAAATAAGTAAAATTACACCGATGTAAGAGTCAGTGTTAGGTTTACGAAATATCTTGCATTGCATTGTTACAAGGATCACATACTCAGCAAGCATATGTAAGTATCATCTGCCGAACAGACACAAGTGCGCAGAACAGCCAATTTGAAACATGTACCAAAATGTTTCAAACTAGCAGAAATACAAACAGTAGGCAATCTAAAACTGACAGATTTCGGGTAAAGATGAAATCTTGAAGTGACAATAAATTGTCGAACTGGAAACGTTGCAGCACTAAAACATGGCTTTTCCAACAAAATCACATTCAAGACAGCCCAGCCTATAAACAAAAAAACTGAAGACAACTTTGTGTTTGTTAAATCAATAATTGCTGAGATTTCACTAGCCAAAGCCTTGATGTGACTATGCTTTACTTTCCTTCCCCTGGTGTCCATGTGATGGTGTTCACAATAAAAAACAGTTCATCGATCATGGTAGTCCTTCAGCTCGTTGTTAGGCTCCTTCGGATTCCACAGTCCCTCATAAGAAAGTTGGCGTGAACCACGGTGACCGGCTAATGAAATGTCCTTCAAGAACAGAAAGAAAAAGCCAATTGAAGTTTCCTTTAGTCTACCACTTCCCAAGGCAGCTGCAACGCCAGGCTCTGCTACAGGTTACGTGCAGCCATTGTTGCACACCTGGGCACTCAACTAGACATGCACACAAACACCGCGAAAAATGAAGACCTGTTTGGTACGAGCGATGACCCGAGTGATCTTACATGGCAGCACCCAACTGTTCACCTGCAAGCATTCTCAAATGGAGGACATGCTTTCACAGTGTACGGGCACCAAGCGGCACGAAATGCATGAGCGAAATTGAGTGACATGTTGAATTCTTGGACCAAACTCTAAACACTGTAACTATCCTATCTGGAGTGCAGCCAGTTGTGGAATAAATGGTGTCTTCAATAGTATAGCAGAGTATAAAAGGGTTTTCATACATCACAGACACTAATCTATCTGTGACCCACGTGTCTTACAAGCTGCACACTTGCGTCTCGTGCCAACAGTTGTTTCTTCCGCTTTTCTTTCAACAACATATTTTCCATACAAACATCCTTCATGCAGCAAGAAAGCCACAACTGCACCAAATTTGGAAAATTCATACAAAAAATGTGTAAAAAAGAATAATGAGCACAAACATGCCACTTTCTTTTCTCACTGCTAGCAGATTGCAATAAGCCAACCCAAATTCATTGTGGCACATTGTCAGCATACAATAACAAGCAGATGTACTGAATGCGATTCCCGCTGAAGGCTTTATAGAAATGCCTCAACAAATTGCGCTATCCTTGGAAATTGACATATGTTCCCCAAAGCAAGTAGAATACTGGGCTGCATGCCAGAATTTCATCTACTGCGTGATTGGTCTGCATGATTGGTGAACAAGCATTGTGCTTAAATGAGCCAATTTTTAACATGCTGCCTATATGTTTTGTAATTTTCCTGACCGTGCACTCACTCAGTGCAACTCATCACGGTTTAGTCAGTTAAGTTTCCTTTCCAAACATCTTTCTGCAGTCTTTCTATGAACACTTGAAGATTCCTATTTGGCACAAACCAATCACGTTTCACAGAGTCTGCAAGTAATCAAGCTCAGCTTTGCGAGAGCATAGCAGAGCTGCTTTTGAAGTGACGAACCTTTCAGTCGAGTTGGACACCCACCAAGCCGCACCGATCACATTTCCTGGTGAATGCGCTCACTGGCACTCATGCCCCCGTCACCAGCCAGTGGCTGGAAGGCCCAGAAGGAAGACGGCGGGCCATTGACATCACGGTGGCGCTTGACAAAGGCACTCAACGATGACACACAGTTGCCCACAAAGTGGTTGGCCAGACCTAGAATGGCCAAGTCCACATGTGGCTCACTGGGCTCACGCTGCACAGCTACTGCCTGCACACATCAGGGTATCTATTAATCCTACAAGCCAAAAAAGAGAGTCTTTTGCATGCCACCTTTGCCCTACCGAGGTTTTCAGGCAAACATGATGCAAAAGCACATTTTCTTTTATTTTCCCATTTTGTTCTTCATCTCTTGAAATAACTAAAAACATTTGAAAGCCACTTTATTCACAAACTCTAATATCTAAGAGAGTGCTGGGCACTCTCTTTGGGAGAGCACTTTCTTGTCCCATATTTCACTCTCTTTTCCAAAGTAAATCGCCTCTTTGTAAGCCAGAGTAGAGTGACTCCCCCAGAAGGGGCCAAAGCACCCCCCCCTCAATAGAGTAATGTAACGCTGCCCAAAGCAGAGTAGCATAACCCCACCGGAGAGAGTAGCAGTCGACCTCACAGAAAAAAAAAAGCTGAAGTTGGGCATTTTTATTGTTTTTGATGGATTTCATAGCACGCACAATGCCATCATCATCATCATTATCAGCTTGACTACGTCCACTGCAGGACAAAGGCCTCTCCCATGTTCCGCCAGTCAACTTGGTCCTGTGCTTGCTGCTGCCATTTTACACCCGCAAACTTCCTATTCTCATCTGCCCACTTAACCTTCTGTCTCCCCCTAACCTGCTTGCCTTCTCTGGAAATCCAGTTAGTTACCCTTTTGACCAGCAGTTGTCCTGTCTACGCGCTACATGCCTGGCCCATGTCCATTTCCTCTTCTTGATTTCAACTATGATATCCTAAACACCGGTTTGTACCCTGATCCACTCTGCTCTCTTCTTGTTTCTTAAGGTTACGCCTATCGTTTTTCTTTCCATTGCTCGCTGCGTCATGCTCAACTTGAGCTGAACCCTCTTTGTAAGTCTGCAGGTTTCTGCTCCGTAGCTAAGTACCGGGAAGATGCAGCTGTTATATACCTTCCTCTTGAAGAATAGTGGCAATCTATCTGTCATGATTTCAGAGTACTTGCCAAACGTGTTCCATCCCATTCTCATTCTTCTAGTTACTTCAATTTCGTGGTTCGGCTCCACGGTTATTACTTACCCTAAGTAGACATAGTCTTTTACAACTTGAAGTGCACTATTACGTATCTCGAAGTGCTGCTTTCTTCCGAGGTTGTAAATTACTTTCGTTTTCTGCTGATAACTTTTAAAACCTACCTTTCTGCTCCCCTTGTCTAACTTCGTAATCATTAATTGCAATTCGTCCCCTGAGTTACTCAGCAGTGCATTGTCATCCACAAAGCACCCAATATAAGGTACTCTCCATCAACTCTTAACCCTAACTCTTCCCATTCTAGGCCTCAGAAAACCTCCTGTAAGCATGTGGTAAATAGCATTGGGGAGATTCTATCCCCCTGCCTTACACTCTTCTTGATTGGTATTCTATTGCTTTTTTTATAAAGCACAAAAGTAGCAGTTGATCCTCTGCAGATTTCGTTCAAGATGTTTACATATGCTTCGTCGACGCCCTGATTCTGGAGTGTGTGCATGACTTCTGATAATTCTACTGAAGCAAACGCCTTGTCGTAATCTATGAAGGCTATGTACAGTGGCTGGCTATATTCTGAGCTCTTCTCTATTACCTCATTGAGTAGCCTGTTCGAAATCCTGCTTATTCCTTTGGTTCGTTGTATTCTAATGTTGTCTTAATTCTATTAGCAAATACCTTTGTAAATAGCTTGCATACGACAAAGAGCGAGCTGATCAGCCTTTAATTATTCAAGTCCTTGTCAACTCTTTTCTTATGTATTAAGATGAAGTTAGCATTCTTCCAAGATTCTGGTGCTGTTCCCGTGAGGAGACACCTCGTAAACAGGGTGGCTTGTTTTTCCAACACAATCTGTCCTCCATCTTTCAGCAGATCTGATGTTAGCTGATCCTAACCAGAAGCTTTGCCTTTTTGCATTCCCGTCAAGGCTTTTCTGACTTTTTCTATCATTACAGGTGGGATGCCATCTGGGTACTGCTAGTTCTTATAGTAAGGCCATTGGTGTGCCGGCTACTGTACAAATTTCTGTAAAACTCCTCCGCTGTTTGAACTATCCTATGCATAGTGGTATTTATTTTGCCTTCCTTGTCGATTAGTGCATACATTCGATTTTTGCCTATCCCAAGTTTCCTCTTTACTGCTCCGATGCTTCTTCCCTTTTTTAGAGCTTGTTCCATTCTCTCCATGTTATACCGTCTTACATCAGATACCTTACGCTTATTAATCAACTTCGAAAGCTCTACCAACTCTATTTTGTCTGTTATAGTTGAGGCTTGCTTGCTTTGACGTTTCTAGATGAAATTGTTCATCTACTGGGACCACTTGTCAGTGTCCAGTCTAACTACTGTAACTAACGTAGATAGGTACGTTACCCGTACCGCTTATCATACGCATGCTATTTTTCAGATTTAAGGTTACCGTAGTAGCGTAAGGGTACGTAGTGTACGTAAACATGGTGGCGCTCTCGGACGCCTGCTTCGAAGTGATTTTGGCGTAGTTGTTGAAAGATTCACCTTGTTCGCAGCAAACGACTGTTTAAAGTGGCTTCGCTTGCCTTCAGTTAGCTTCGATGACCGAGTATAACAGAAAAGATGGCGCAATTTTTGAGGTAGCTTCCCTTTTCGAACTCACCTAGGTCTAACTACAAGATTATTGCAAACAAATCAGCAACATAATTTTTTTCGCGTTTTGTGTGTGGTTCATATTTATTTGCTTCTATTATGAGAAAAATAAACTTGTAACAATGCTTCACGCGGTGGCATAGGCAAACATTCTCGTCTTCTTTTACTTTTCACTGTATTTACCTTATTAACCATCTGATAGGTGGCGCCACTATCCGAGCTGGGGCACGTTAACGCTATCCCGCCAAACTATAAGACGCTGTCCCCAACTAACGTTTGCTGCACGGTAACGTCGTTCCCTTAACCTCCGCTATTACGCTAACAGTAGACTATAACTGTCTAATACTCGTCAAAATATCATTCATTGCGACAGCGCTAAGACTGGTTTCCGCAATAAGAGCTGAGTACCTGTTCTGAAGTGAGACTCTGAATTCCTGTACTTTCCCTCTCAGTACAACCTCATTGATTAGCTTCTTGCATATCAGTTTCTGTCGTTCTTTCTTCAAGTCTAGGCCAATTCGAGACCGTACCATTCTATGGTCACTGCAGCATACCTTGCCAAGCACTTCCGTTGATGATTGATTGATTTCTTGGGTTTAACGTGCTAAAACTACTACATGATTATGAGAGACGCGCAGTGGAGGGCTCCGAAAATTTCGACCACCCGGGGTTCTTTAACGTGCACCCAAATCTGAGCAACTGGGCCTATGACATTTTTGCCTCCATCGGAAATGCAGCCGCCGCAGCCGGGATTTGATCCCGCGACCTGCGGGTCAGCAGCCGTGTACCTTAGCCACTAGACCACCGCGGCGGGGCGCCCAGCACTTCCAAATCCTGCGTAATGCCTGGGTGTGCACTCAGTGTAAAGTATATTTCGTTCTTATCTTCGCCATTCGAGCTCCTCCATGTCCACTTACGGTTCCCTTGTTTTCAGTAGAAGATATTCAAAATCTGCAAATTGTCGCATTTTGCGAATTCTACTAGTAGATCCCCTGTGGCATTTCTGGTACCGATGCCATAATCTTCTTCTACCTGGTCTTCAGCCTTCTTCTTCCGAACCTTTGCATTGAAGTCTCCCATTAGTATAGTATACTGTGTTTTTTTACCTTACCCATTGTCAATTCACATTTTCATAGAAACTTTCAACTGACGCGCCATCATGGCTGGATGTAGGCACGTCAGCCTGTCCACCTTATATCTTGAATCTCTAATTGAGTTTAATTATAATACCTACCACCCTTTCAATAATGCTATTTTATTCCTTTGTTTTGCCAGCCACATTTCTGTGGATAAGGAACCCCACACCAAGTTTTCTTCTGCCAGCCAAGCCCAGATAGCAAAAGACGTGCCCATTATGTAGCACCGTATAGGCCTCATCGGTCCTGCTAACCTCACTGAGCCCTATTACATCCCATTTAACACCCTCTAGCTCTTCGAATAGTACAGCTAGACTTGCCTCACTAGATAAAGTTCTTGCGTTAAACGTTGCCAAGTTCTGGTTCCAATGGTGGCCTGTCTGGACCCAGAAATTCTTAGCACCCTTTGCTGCATTGCAGATCTGACTGCCGCGGTGCTCGGTTGCTTCGTAGCTGCTGGGGACTGAGGGCTGTGAGTTAATTGACGTATGCCTGTAGGAGGTAGTGGCCATGTAATGCACCAGGGTGTCCAATCCTTCTCTGTTGAGGGAATGCGTTACCGGCAGTGGTCACCGGTGAGGTCGCAGCCCAGGCCTGTTAATGGAGTTCCATCACCACGCAGAATTTTTTTAAAATCTGGTTGGGAACTGCGCGGCACCGGGATTCGAGCCATGGATCTCTTGCATGAGAGGCTGATGCACTAACCACTACGCCATCACAACACTGTAAAGATGGCTAAATACGAGCACTGCCACAAAAAAAAGAAATAAAGAAATTTTAAAAGTGTGCGAGTGAGACTTGAACCTGCGACTTCTAGACGCATTGTACATGACGAGCCCGACACGGTAACTACTGCACCACACTGAAAGACGGTATGTCAGTGTATAAATCATGTCATAAGCAATGTTTGTATGCATTTTCTTACCGATTACGTGCAGATTTAAGTGCCTCCATGCTTTACAAAAACGGCCAGACCGTAGCTAACGTGTTTATTGTGTTTGTTTTGTGCTTCGTAAAATCAGAACGTCTATTCGAAACGATTTTTACCGTAGAAAAAACAGGATTAGTACGACCAATTATATTTACGGCATTTGCACTAACTCGCTAAGTGGTTAGCCACTTATACGTACAAAATATCGCGCTTCTGCAGAGTACTCTAAACAATTTAGTTGGTTTTGTTCACCCCCTTGGACATATTTTCATTTTTTCTTGTTCGCGTTCTTCTTCACATTCTATGACTAGCCGTACTGTACGTTAGGCTTCAACAGCATCCCCCATGTGCAATGGTCGTAGCGAAAACCACGAATATTATTATAAGGAGAACGTCGCAGTCGTTTGCGTTGAGTTTCGATCGTGACTGATCGAATAAAGTAGTATTCACTTATTTCACTGTACACATCCGAAACTAAAAACGCGGATATTAAGGTTCTAAGTGCCCTCCAGTCCACTGACATTCACTGGCGCGGGCTTGAAAGGCTGTTCTTATTGTTCATTGACTCTAACGCCTCAAGAAACAAATGCAGTACATTTTACTGCAGATATGTGTGGTTACTAGGTAGTGCTAATCACTCGCATTGTGCCAGCGCATCTAAATATAATCAAGACCAGGAGTATAACCACGTTGTACGCTTTCAAAGCGAAGTAGAGTATAAAGCTGTTTTACTGACTCATCTCATATAGAGTGAAAATGTGTTTCACTCTATCTGATCTTTTGCAAGAGTTGAAGAACACTCTGAAGAGTAACTTGGCATGTTTACTTTTGCGATAGCCTCCACAGTTTTTAGAGTGCATGATACAAGCATTACATTATTGCCAAATATGCAAAAGATTTCCTTTACTGCACTGCAACATGAAAAATGCCTTAATGTCTGCAGTCTTCAGTGTAGTAATTATGTCTATGAAATTTTAAAAATAAAGTGCAAAGACAAGCAAGTCCGTAAAAGAAGACGCCTTGGATGTGTTGCGGTGTGGCTTTGTGTACATCTGTAGGATTCTACCGTCCATGCGTCAGGAGGTAAAGAATTGATAGATTGAGCGTGAGCTGGGCTTCGGCCTTGTGCTGCGGTCTAACCAGAACAACTGTACCAATGTTTTTTTGAACAGCTTGTAAATGACACATTTACAGAGGGGCAGAAAAAATCAGCAAAACAGAAAAACACTGCTGATCAGCAATCCATGCCTACTGAGCTGATTACATGCAGACATAAGTATAAGTTGCCAAACACCAGAACCTCTCATGTTGCTTGTGTTTCGACAGTAAGAGAGAAATTACGACATTATCAACAAAAGACAGCTAGAACAACGTCACAACTTTTTTTCAGTGAGCACCAGAGTGAATAAAAATATTCAGCATCATAAATGTGGGAGCCCCATGCAATGACACTGTGGTAAATGTACTCTGCTTACCAATACCTTGCCTACGCATTCCTTATGTTCATTCACAAAATGGCGACTGAAAGATCTGTTTCGAAGCACACTGCATTACGTTTAAAGCTAGAACAGAGATCTTTGTTTAATAACATTATGTAACTACGTTTTTGGCTGACAGGTGAATTTATATGTGAACGGTGAATTTTATATTCAAAGCAAACAGTGATTTTGGTGGAATAATTTCGAATAGATTCGAATAGTGTATATATATCACATATTATAAAGAAAAATGGGCATATTTGTCATGTCGAGAAAAGCTTCATTGTCGAGAAAAGCAGCATTGTCAGCATTGTCGAGAAAAGCAGCATTCTCAGCATAGTTGACAAAATGTCAGCATTGTCAGCATTGTCGAGAAAAGCTTCAACAAAATGGAGCATTCAAACACGATCGCCAAAACATCTGGACGACGCGCATTGGGAGGGCACTGACAGTGGCCAGGACCATGATGCCCAATCGGACCTCTTGACCAGTGATTTCGACCTCACCGCGCATGACCGGATCTGGCTGGTTAAAGCACGTGCTGATTCTGTTAAACAAACAAGTGAGCTTTGTTTGTGCTCCATTTTTTTCATGTATAATCGGGCCCGTTAGGACCATATACTATTACAGATTAGGGAGCTTTAAATTGCATACCCGAAGCTTTGCATTAGTGTTTGTTGCCAATGTGCATGCGCCGTATGCTATCCTCTTGCGGGCTCCCGTTAAGTGACGAAAATAGTGGGCGACCACGACAAACGCAAGCTTAGTGTACACTAATATAAAACTGCCTATTATTTCAGATGAGTTTGCAAAATCTGCATGTAATTTGCGCATGCCTTTGTGAAGCCCCAAAACTGATAAAAAAGTGCGCAAGTTATGCGAGCAAATAAAGTACGTTAGGCACCTGTCGGCAACCTCCACTTGACTTCATACTAACTGACAACTGCCAATTTTCATCTCAATAAATGCCACCAATACCAACAAAGCACAGAACTATGGCCATGGCACGAAACACAAAGGCTTAATATGACTTGTTCAGCTTTCCTCAGTGCGTGTGCATGCATTATAAATATGAAACATTGTGCAAAATCTGTGCCACTTCTTTGAAACACAGCCTTTCCTGCCATATATAGCCAATCATTTCTAGTGTACAGCACATAACTTTAAGCTCATGCCATCACTGCTAGCATGCTTGCTTCATTATACAGTCGATTCCTGATAATTCAAAGTCACTTAATTGTAATTTTCAGTTAATTAGAAGTCAACAAGTGGTCTCATCAATTTTGCATGCACGCCTATAAAAATGCGCAGTAATTCGAAGTTTAGAGTCTGTAACTTTGGTTGATTAGAAGTTAATTTTCAGTTGAGAGCTTCTAGGCGACCGTAATGTTTCAATAAAATGAAAAATTTTTCACTGCAAAGACAGCTGTCAGACCGGCTGTTGTCGCCATCGCCACTGCCCGCAGCACCAAGGTTCATGAAGGGGTCACCTTGTTTAGTCAATACAGGGGCATCCCATGGATCACATCGGCTAACTAGGTCTTTTATTGTGACGTGTCGAGTGCTTCATCCGCACGCTGGGTTGATGTCTGGTTGAATTTAGTTGAAGTCTGGGTGATGTCTAGTTGAACAGCGAGACTGGATGCTGGCGGAAAAGAACGCTTAAAACACACGGGGCCGTGTGTGTGTTTATGTGTTCTGCTGCATCCGCGTCCCGTTGAGCTGTTCTAATATAACGTGATAAACCAACTAGCCGAACGCTTGACCTGGCGACGAAAGTCGAAAAATCTTGAAAGACCTTGACCAGGGAGGCACCCCCAAGCAAGAAATCGCACGAAAGTATGGTATTAGGCCTATCAAGTGCAAACCGGAGAACTCCACGATGATAGTTTTGGGGCCCTTCTTAGTGACGTCCATTTAGAAAAATTCGTTGCCGTGGACAGCAACATCGATACATGCAGTTCACTAATGAACTGAAAAATTGTGCAATTGGCCCGGCTAGTGAACAACGACATAAAAACGAATGGCCACCGAGGACTATACCGATGTTGCTGCCGGTCTTGCACAATGGTTTTCGAGTTTTGTTAAAGAAGGCAATGTTGAAGAAGCACACTAGCAGGTGTTGTGCTTAGAAAACTTGCTAGCAGCAGCCACGTTTGGCAAGAGAAGATGACAGACATTTTTCATAAAGAACTGTCAGGTTTGAAGCAATAAAAGTGCATAATTCTGTGCATTTTGACTAATTGGAAGCTAGTTTAATTTGATGTTTCTTGCTGTTTTCGTGAACCTCCTATTAACGGAAGTCGACTGTACACCCAAGTTTGCCATGGTAGTATTCGTCGTGCCCACTCCATTACCAAACGCGCATTGACACAGGGATGGTGAGCAGCTTTAATTCCAGAAAAAACAAATCATTAGGGCACACGTAGCAGTTTCATACAAAGAGGTAACAGTGAACGGCGGTGCAGTGAGTTTGGGTTTTTGCCTATTCAAATCAAAACGTACGCTTACAACCACACAAGGCCGCAAGTACTACAAAGCAGTTAGCTCAAGACGCTTATCGTTACAGGGTTGTTGGTGCTAAAATCATGCTGACACATTGCCACCAGCCACCATTCCAGTGCTTATCTAAAAGCATCACAACACTCGCACTGTGAAAATAGCCCTTTAAAATTCTCAATAGCTTTATCGCATGACACTTTGGCATTACGGCAAAGTGACTTTTGAGTCTGCTACACCCGTTAACGGATGGACTCACAAAAACATTGCTTCAGGGATGCGAGAGTGACACACAACAGTGATGGCTTCAATTATTACTGTTTTGCAACTGAAGCAAGATCATTAAGTTTGAAAAATTGAACCCCAGACAATTTCAGCACCAAAAATATCAGACTATAATAAGAACAATTGTTGGGGTTTTACTTTCCAAAAGCTAAGATATGATTATGAGACATACAGTACTGGAGGGCTCTGAAAGTTTCAACCAGCTGGAGTTGTTTAACGTGTACCCAAATCAAAGCACATGGGCCTTAGCATTTTCAGCTCCATCACAAATGGGGCTACCACGACCAAGATTCGATTCAGCGATGTGCGGGTCAACATAAACACTAGAATACCCATGACGGACACACAATATCAGATATTCTTATGCACAGATTCTATGGGGCTCTTGCCGTGCTGTGAAAGCGTATGAATTTTCAAGCACGCCTGAAAAATTGGCTGTTTACTGCATAACTAAATTTAATTGAGGCTTGAGTGTACAGTGCAAACTTAGCAATAATTAATTCAAGAATAAACAAGACGAAAAATTTTCCTCACATAAGAACCTTGCTGTTCAAAAGAGATAGAACAGACAGGTAGTATGCTACAAAATGAAATTTACTATTGAAATTCTTCTAGCCTGCATAGACAAGCATTGCTCAAAGCTATCCAGAGCGGCATTGCTGACGACAGCACAAAGTGTGCCGTTCTGAATCCATTCTGGATAACACTCGTGAGCCTTGCCTCTGTAAGCCCCATTATAGGATTTTTGACTGACTCACCTGCAGAAGCTCAAGAACCCGGTTTCGCCGGTCAAGCATAGCGTCACGGTCTGTGGCCACAAAAACGGAGCATGCTCGCAGGGCTCGGACAACACGCACCACCTGCCACAAGATAAACGAGTGTTTTGTCCAGCGAGTGACACTGCGCTCATTCCAAACATGGCATCTATAATCATGAGGACACATGTGTATGCACCAAGCCCTCTTCCGACCCATTTCCTAACCTTTGGTATCCATTTACTGCTTTAATTGGTCAGCAAGATACTCCCTCACCTAAATTAGTCTATAGTGACCACATGCCTGCTGAAACGAATAAAACTAGTTACAAGCTCAAGGGATCACGTGCGTTACATAAACAAGAATACTCCTCCTTTTTCAATTTACTTTACACAAAGTGCTTTATTGTTTAAGTTAGAATGAAGAATGATGATTAAGTACTATCATGTTTTCATATCACCTCTGAGCTCAGTTTTTTAGACATCATACCATCACTTTTTAATTATTTTCTACAAGTGCTTCGTTAAATCACAGTAAAAATAAATGAAATGTCACTGGAATATACAGATTTCACAGATGTCAAAGAGTGCAACAAGAATAAGTTTATTTAATAATATCTGGGGCTTTACATCCCAAAGTCAAGAGATAATTATGAGAGACGCCGTAGTCGAGGGCTCCGGAAACCTCAACCATCTGGTGTTCTTTAACCTGCACTGACCGCATGGTATACACGAGCCTCTACCAATTCGCCTCCATTGAAATGTCACCGCCACGGCCGGCATCGAACCCGCCATCTTCAGGTCAGCAGCCGAGCACCGTAGCTACTCTTCACAGTAAAAATGTTTACACCCAGAAGGGTGTAAATGAGCTTGTCTCATAGACGGCACCTTAAGGGTGTTAATTCAGAACCTTCAAAAAAGGGTGCTTTTTTATGCACCCTAAAAATAAGGTGTACATGTAAAAAACTGTAGGGTGTTACAAAAATACCCTTAAAGAAGGGTGCCTTCAATGTCCATCACTTTTTAACACCCATTGAGGAGGGTGCGAGAAGGGTGCACAAGGGTGTTGAGTGCCCATGGCAGGGGTGCCAGTATTCTTTTAGACTGCAATAATAGATATCAGCATGCACTGATTACACACTACTTGAAGAAAGTGGTCCTGATTATCAATGGTGCACCACCTGTCGAGCTCCATTCATTGCGTGTGGGCAAAAATATAAACACGTACAATCGTGTATGAACTTCTGCCGGATCTATATATACTTCACAGTATATGCATACTGCGCGTTACAGAAAACTAAGCCTTGCTGCCCTTGCATATTGCATTTATTTAATAGGCAAATAAAACTTATATTCTTTTGTTCTGCCACACAACTTTGTCACCAGATGTGTAACATGTTCACGTATACGTACACTACAGACGCCACACCTCAAACGTTTATTATATTTTTTTCAGTTTCACTTTATGGACAATTTCTTGAAACATACAATTACACTGGTTTCAGTGTAGTATACTGCTTCAAGTACATAGAGACTACAAATGAAATACACGCTAATATATCCTTATAATTCTTTCAAGTGTCCACAATCCCAGTGGTTTCCAGTTTAATACTCCTTCATGTACACAATCGATTAATAAGAATGAAATACAGGCAAATATATACTTATAATTCTTTCAAATATATACAATCACCATGATTTCACTATATACTCCTTCATGTGCACAATCGTTCCCAAGAAGTGATGCACGCAAAAATATATACCGATAGTGTTTTCAAATGTATACAATCACAGTGGTTTAAGCTTTGTATTCCTGGATGTATAACAATTGATTATGAGAAATGATGTACATGCAAACATATATGGGTTTTCACACATATAACTTTAGCGAATACTTAAAAACCAATACAATGATCAGAAACAGAATAAGCTAAAAACTAACACAAAACTGAGTCAGGACACACAAAAAACAAAAGAGGTAATGCATAATTATGGCTAATGACACAGCTGGGTCATTTTATGCCAAATTTCCCAGCCATGTTAGCGACCATCTCAAGTGTATTCGAAAAACTCGTGCTGCATTGAAAATAGTAATTTTCTGAAATATTTAGGAGAGGAAAAAAATTTGATCACGTGGCTGCCTTCTGAACTTCCTGGAATGCCGTCCAGGTGTTGTATGGGGAAAATTTTATTTTAAAAGCACCGCTGCTTCTTTCTATACGAAACTCGGTCTATGTGTTAAATAACAAGAGTTTAATTTGGGCGAGTGGGTTCATCGTGGTCGTGTTCTAGTCACAGAGCGACAACTTCAGGAAGAGACAAAAAGGACAGCAAAGAGCACCGACTGTGAACTGAATTTAATGAATGTGCTACGAGCGCTTTTAAACGGAGTACAAGAACAGTGCTCATGCGCGATGACACGTGTGACCACTACAAAATAATCTTAACTGAGAAAAGAATACTCCCTCTCGGAAAGGATAAGTGAACGTGTAGTCATGCACTGATCATTATACTTCCTGATAAAAAATACTTCTACAAACTTTAAATTGGCATTAAGTAAACCTATTCTCATGAGGAATGGTGCAAGATTGACTATTCCTGTTTCTGTTTAGTATACACACTTTTAAAAGCCTGCGAGGGGTGGAAAAACAACAAGTTAATATCATATCTGCAGGCTATTTTTTTAATTGTGAGACACGTTATGTGGTATAACATGCAAAGGTTTTGGTCATTCTGTTTTTTTGTTGGTCCTGTCTTTAACTCTTTCTGCAGGAGGGTTTCGCAAACGGGTGTGATCATTCTGTTGGCATATCCAACATCTTTTAGCCTTTTAATCTGGTTTTTAAGCCTGACCTCACCCTTAAGCTAACATGACTTCTGGAGGGTGACTTGAATACGTGTGGTGTCAATTTCTCTTTTTACTAACTTTGAATGCCCACTAACAAAAGGCAGAACATTCTTAGCACTCCTGGGCTGATAGCACCAGCCAATACCCCAACAGCAACATCACACTCGTTTGCGAAACCCTCCTCCAGAAAGTATAGTTAAAGGAAACAGGACCAAAAGAAAAACAGAATGACCAATGACCTTTGCATGTTACATGGTACTACGTACATAAGGTGTCTCACAATTTTAGGAAAAGAGCCAGCAGATATGATATTGTTGTTTTCCAACTCTTGCAAGCTTTCAAAAGTGCATGTACTTACAGCAACAGGAATAGTCAATCTTGCACCATTCGTCACTAGAATAGGTTTACTGAATTCCAATCTAATGTGTATGATATACCGCTAACATGTGGAAAAGAAAACTTAGGACAAACTGGGGAATGTTTCAATGATCGAGCAAGACAGCATGCTTTAAATGTTAAGAAGGGCTATAGTAGTCTCATGGCCGGATACTGTAAAGAATGTAACTGCAGTCCTAGGTTTCATAAAACACTGTTTTTGAAAAAAGCAAGCAAAAAATAAGAAAATTTAGAACATTTTATCAGGATGGCCAAGGATCAATGCATCAGTTTACCTTCACTTATCTTTTCCGAAAGAGAGTATTCTTTTCTCGGTTAGGATTATTTTGTCATGGTCACACATGTCTTGTTGCAGATGAGCCCTGTTCTTGTGCTCAGTATAAAAACTCTCGTAGCACCTTCAATAAAATTCAGTTGACAGCCCTCTTTCCAGTCCTTTTTGTGATAAGATTTTTATTATAAAAAGAATTTTATTTTCTTACAATTCAGGTATAATGATGAGTTTTCATTGTATTACAACATGGAGCAAATTGCATCCCAATACGGACAAAAATCACGAGTTTGTGAAATTTGTGATATTTTCTAGTATACTTCAGCAGCTTGAGATGTCTAAAGATATTTTTTCCTCAAAATATACTTTCTGTGGAGTAAGTAATCACTGCTCAGATATTCATACAAAGGGAAATATTGCAATAAAAATGCAAACTTAACACATTTGGCCTTGATTTTCGGAAGCGAATGTGGCAAAAAATTGCACTAATATTATTGAGCTTCAAATATCTTACACAAGCACATTTACTTACTATGTAGACCGATTTTGCTTTAGAAAAAATAAGCGGTAGTTTTAAAAGAAATTTTCCACAAACAGCACCCAGGCGGCATTATGCCAGGAAGATCAAAAGTCAGCCACATGAACAAAACTTTTTTTCTCGCTGAAATATTTTAGCAATTCACTGTTTTCAACGCAGTAAGTCAGCACATTTTTTTTTCAAATACGATTCAGATGGTCGCCAAAGTGGCTGAGACATTTGGCATGGAATGGTCCAGCTATATTTAAGCAAAATAACTTACACAAATAAGAATATTTGTTCATCTACCATGACCACACTAGAAAACGTTGTTCAGGCATTGTGACACAAAAATTTTCAGCGTCATACTGCCTGAACAACTTCTTTTATTAACTTCAAGCTCACGCCGAGAAAAAGCCGCTCTATCACGGTGGTTCTTAAAGGCCTTGCGGCTGTAGACAATGTCAAAAATAAAAAAAAATCAACTTATCTGTACTTTCACTCCTTTTTCGTCTTTACTGACACGGAAGATTTTTCGGTAATCCACGTGGAGGTTCAGTAAGTAGGCTTGCTCTAGGCTGGGGCCGGGGTAGACTACGCAGGGCGTCAGCGGGACCATCTCGCCCTGTAATAAGAGCAAATATGATTTCTCATAAAATGATGTTCGTGCTGTTTCGACAATACCATATATGAAGAATGTGTAGTGTGTATCCTTTGAAATTGACATTACACTGAACTCGAAGCATACAACCCATACATTCCAATAATTTCGTATGATAAAGATAAGATAGTTTTCCAGCATACAGCGAATTCCCGAATTGAGGTGAAGTGTAAGACTACAGCTCGAAAATGGCACTTACCAAAGCCTGAACTCACCTAAGAATCAAATTCCTTATAGGGTAATGAGCTAGTGTGAAAAAGAATTTTTTAAGTACAACGTTCAGAACATGTAGCACTCATCAAAACGCACAAGAAACTTACCTCTTCATGTACAAACAGTGAAGGCATCTCTGCTTTCTCTTTAACATGAGAACAAATGATCTTGGGCGTGGCACTAGCGAAGACGTGTGAGAAAAAAGTAAAAGATTTACTGACTTTAATCACGCCTCTAACAATTGGAGGAATTGTGGCAATTCAGCAATCAGTGTAATTCTGACTGTTTCTATAAGGACATCAAAAATGAACAATTTTCTCGTTCTCTATACCCTCACAAGAAGCTCCGTCCATGGAATCTAATCCAAATTTGACGCTGTGCTTCCTATTTGCTTGCTTTCTAGACGTTTGGCTGCGAACATGTATTTTGTGCACCTAATCTAGCACAGAAATTCGTCATCTATAAATGAATCATCTCCATTCATTGTAATTTATTAAAATATGTGATAGCTAGCCCAGTTTTCAAAAAGTTGCGGGCCTGTAATAGGCACTGCCTAGCACGTATGAAAGTATTTCTTTTTTAAAAAATTTTTTCAATGTTGCTTTCAGAAAAGCGTCTGGCATATTTCGACAACGAAGCCCATCCTCTGATAGCAATCAGAAACACGCTATTAGCGATTATTGACCATGGGATTTAAAAACGAAACCCGTGCCTAAATACTCAGTTAAACACAATCAAGCAAGTAGGAGCGCTCGAACGACACCTACGCGCACGGACACCGCCTATGTTGTATCAGCCATAGATTATGCCAGAGCTACCGCACATAGCTCCCACCGTCACGTATATTCTCTCGATTCTGTTATAACGCTGAACGTTAGCGCAGATGAAAGCAAAGCACGAAAACAGCAAACGGAAACGAGCGAAAACAACGCACGGCGATGGCCACAATAACGCGCCTTTGGAAGTCTACTAGATCTTTCCCTCTTGCTGGCGACACGTGTCCTAAATATTGTAAAAGACCGACGCGCACGTGCTAGGAGCATCGCAGCATATCAGTACCTCAAACTATACAGTCTTTAAGGGAAAAAAAGGTGATTTCGCACAGTGCGCCTCTGTACATAAATTTTTCTTTTTCTTTCTTTTTTGTATGCTTACACCTGCAGACTCACGTTGCACAATTGAGTAATAATAGAAATGTTATTAAGATGTAGCCTAAAGCGCATCTTGAAACAATATCAAACACTTTGAGCAGTGTAGAGACAATTAAGCGATCAGCAACTTATCGCGCCCTTGTTAAGTGATCACATCACTCACTGTATGAGTGATGCAGGCACTTACTCAACATTGCGCACAGCAGTGTGAACTCGTTAAGTGACACGTTTCATCGGGCATCTGCAACAGGCCCGCGAACGCATGCTGTCGTAAAAGGTAGGCAGCCTACTTCGGCAGAGCTGCTGCAGGCACCCAGCTAGCGCTGTATGCTTACTACCTACGAAAACGGTTCACTCACCGTTACCAGGCCCATGTTGTCTGTGTCCCCGCTCCATGAATATTCCTTAATCCGAGCGTTACTTCGAACACGGTGTCATGCGTGACTACCATTGAAGATGCGCCTGTTCGCTAGAACTCACACAGCGACCAAGACCCCAGACCAACGCAACGCATTTGAAAGACGGATGAGACAGAGAGAGCAACGTTGAGAGAGAGAAGGAGGAGGCACTGCCGGTGGCGCCGCAGCTGTCGACGCAGGTGTTCGGTGACGCAACTATTCGCTTATCTACACCACCGTTGGTGGGGCAAGGCTGGCCCGGGTGAGCGGGGTGAGCGGGAAACCCGCCGAGTAGGCGCCGAAAGGCAAACGCTACGGCGCATAGGGCGGGCGGCGGTTCGACACGGAAGGCAATTGAATTGCGCTTCAAGAATGACTCCTTGTAAATGGCAACTCTCCTTCCAACCAGCCGCACAGGGGCGCAGGTTATTTACCAGCCTCGGGTTCTTTGAGTATATTCACGAAATGCGACTGCGATGGGCGAAAAATTGTAAAGCAAAACTTGCGGAAAACAAAGTGCACCCTGTAATGGCAAGAAACAATAATTATTTTGGCCCCCGGTGGCATTAGCGGGAGAGAATCTCTACCCCTTTTTTCAGAGAAATTTCTTTTCGCATTGTCCGTGTCTGGCAATTCCGCATATGATTCCGCAAACACTGAATGCGTACTCGACACTTGAACAAATTATTCCACAGTCGCGGATGTTTATAAGGCTTGTCACGCACCACGAAACGTGTCGACGTTGCTATAATAAACTTCTTGCTGACCACATGACCAGCACATAAATACATATGGTTGCCCAATGAGCTAGCTAAGCACCTGTAGCAAAGGCAGAGCACGTTCTTGTTAAGTGTTGTTAATATAAACGATGGTTGTGCATAAGTGCAGTGAATTGGTCATAACCGACATTTTCAAGCGTAGAAGCACCTCAGCGTACCTAATCAGCTACCACAGCAAGTTCATAATCAATGATGAGGTACGAGATTGTGCAGATGTATTCAGTGTACTGAATAGTCCGTGTACAGTGCGTTGACCACCGCCATTCCTCAAGCTACCTCCCATATAGACTCCCAGTCTGAACAGGTGTGGGACCTTAAACACTAAGAAGCAGTGCCCCCCCGCACACTCACACACACACGAAATTCGAGGGCGCACGGGCTCATACACACGCATACTTATTCACAGGCGCACACACATACACGTATACACAAATACGGCCACACACACACGCGACCATAAACGCACGCATGCATGGGCGTACACATGTGCACAAGCACGCTTAACACAAACACGGACTCGCACATACACGCGCACGCACACATGCACGGGTGTACACACAATAGCGCTTACACACGAACACATGCGCAGGCTCATGCACACACACCCACACTCGGTCGAACATTATGTTCCTGTATATAATCCATAGCAAACATGTAGCTTATAACCAACGCTAAGGAAAGCTTTCGTAACATGAATTGCAGTTAATTGCCATTGTAGATGAAACGCGATTCGCTTCTGCTGGCATTCTGCTGTATTCGGAGAGCACCTTCACACATTCTAAGTCAATTAGGCCGTCATTTAACGCAAGGTGCACATATTCGTGCAGTAGCTACGCTGCTCGGCCGCCAATCCGAAGGTCGCGGTTTCGATGCCGGCCGTGGCAGTCGAATAACGCCGGAGGCGAAAAGGTAGAAGCCTGTGCACAGTGAGATATCAGCGCTCAATAAAGAACACCAAACGATCAAAGTCTCTGGAGCTTTCCACTATGACGACCCTCATAATCATATCGAGGTTTTTGAGACGTAAAATCCCAAATATTATAATTATGTGTTCTTCTTTTGCTGCATAATCCATTTGATGAATCGTTAACTACACCCTTCTCAGGCACAAAAGCACCCTTAGAGTCTATTTTAGGGTGCTATCGAGGCAAGCACCCAAACAAAGGGATGCTTTCTTTTTAATTCGACCATTTATGAGTCTTAAAGGGTGTTGCGAAGGGTGCTTTCCTGTAAAAGCGCTTTTTACACCTTTTAGATGTAAAAGTTTTTACTGTGTTCCGTCGAGGTGGACAAGACAAATTTCATGGTTCTAGCTTTCCTATAACAACAATATGAAGTTTGAGAACTCTCATCTGAAGACTGAGAAACAGCAATTTTCATATTTCACCCTTTCAAAAAATAGACTCTCTTAAGGTAGCATTTGGCACCCTACTGCACTCAGGGAACACTCAGCTTTTCATCAAGACAAAAATTACGGAACTTGGGTTTGCCTAAGCTGAGCAAAGCTTCCTAAAAGATTCTAGGGTTATGGAAAAAAGAAACGGGGTAACACCACCTATTGCTCATGAAATACTATGGGGTGATATGGCTCAAACAATGATCTAGAATTTCATTCATTTAGTTTATTTTATCCTCACAGCACCTAAAGGCGTTACCATTGCTGCAAAATTCATGGATTCTGAATCAGGGATATTTCAGCAACAAGAAGAAATGGGTCACACCGATTTATTTTTCCCCTCCTTTTCTTTTCATTTGCACCGAGAAAAAAAAAACATGGCGACAAAAAATGGAGGCGTGGTGTAAACATTGACGTTGTGGTCTTATAATGGCTTGATGCGGCCAACCACACGAGTGTAGGGTTTTCAAACCACAACAAAAACTGTAAGTCTCAAAGGCAAAGTGCAAACATTCGTACCTCCCGAAATTTCGCATCACCAAAAAAAAAAAAACAAGCAAAATATAATTCAATCAAAAGTACTCACGTATGTCTCCCTAAAACACACGTAAACAGAAGGGACGACGCAGCCAGCTGCCAGGAAACCACGGGCCGAAGCTTCACTTGAGGACAACTGAAAACTGAACGCAAGAGTATAGCGAAGTACATAGGTCGACAGAAATTTTACTAGATTCTTTGGACAGGAACACCAAAACACTTTTAGCCTTTATTACGTCTTTATTGCCTTTAATTTACCGCTGCGTTAGCTGGATGCCCTCAGCGAGTAGTCGCTATTGATGATTGTGAACCTGACTTTGGTACCGCACGGAGCGGTTGCGAAAAACAATAGTTAATCTTCGTTTTCAATCTACGTGCGCTGGCTGTACACGTACCTTCAAAACCAAGTCTCTTTTTTTTCTATCTATAGCCGCATCTGCCACAGTTTTGTCCACAGCGTTTGTGGAAAGCAATGTCCCCTTGACTGGTCGAGCATTGGGCGCGGATGCACTTTCGAAGTTCTGCCAACTACGTCGTTGCCACACATGGTCGTATCAAGAGCCACAGTGGTTTCGTTCACAGCGGTTGTGGCAAACAACAACCACGGTTCTGACAGTGCGTGCGCTCGCCGCGTCATCTTTTCGAAGCTTCAAGCACGCTGCTCTTAACCTTCTTTCAACGACTTCAGTACTAAAGTTCATACGACCCGCCACGATGATGGAAAGTGCTCGGTTAGTCCGAACTTCGGCCTAATAAGCATAGTGAAATTTGGCTGGGAAAGTTCACAAATTCGCATCTGCTGGTTCTATTGCAAGTTTAAGATGAACGCTTCTTGACTTCGTTTACAATGAAATGTGACGGGTTCACAGAAAGTCTGGATCCAATTGGGCTGCATTTTCGTCAATGCGGCCAAATAACACACAGAAATTTTGACTTGCGGGAGCTTTTCCTAACTGTACTAACGTAAGAACTCATCGAAATTTTGTGGTCTCTCAAAAAATCTGGTACGCGTTACAGAGGGGGGTGGGTTATGCAAAAACAAATGCAAACAATACAATATATAAATACAATTAATAAATGAAAATACATGTTTAAACAAACTACGCTATTAACGGCTGAAGACTAGGCTTGTGCGAATATTCGAGTGCTTTGAATATTTGAACAAATAGTAGAGTATTTGAATTCACTTCAATTCGAATTTAAATGATCGAATATTACGAAGTATTCAGTATGAACGAAGAGATCTATTTTAGTCCCCATGTAACTGCTTGTAAGGGTGGTTTCACTGCAGTATAGTGTCAAACTGTGAAAGCACCTCTCCAAAAGAAATCTACCGCGAAGCTCCACTTCAAATTTGAAGGGCCCCTGCAACAATGAATAATCATGGCCAGGAAACGCTGCCGATCGGTAGTCGAGACTACCGAGAACATGTGAGCCTAATATTATAGGACAGCACGCGACCTAAAATCCACAATAAATTCTCAGTCTGATAAAAACTGCTCTCTTCTCTCGGCAAATGACGCCACTATGTCAAAAATTGTTCGTCACAACCGTTGCACCAGCCATTGGCTGATTAGAGCATGGGGCGCTTGGTCGATATTGGGGCCGCCGCGGGAGGCCGCGACTTGTCCACGAGTTCATGCGCGATCGCACTGAAACCAACGTACATTTTCAAAAAAAAAAAAGAAGAATATTGAAGGTCACGCCGCGCACGTGACGTATTTTCTTATTCAATGCAATTTTTCCTGGCTTTGCTTCAAGCGCTTTCGTCGAGACAAGCAGAGAGAATGCAATTGTAGCATGTGACAAATCGCAAAACTCCACTCATACTGGTCAGATTCTAAAAGTTTTTGCAGCAGTTAATTCATGAGGCAATAGGCTTCTTTAGTGAATCCATTCCATGGTTACTTAAAAAGCTGTTGAAAAGCCCTTCAAATGAACATATGATCCTCAAATTGATTGATCTTTTTTTAAGCTTAAAAGCTTGCTTTGCTGACTTTTACATTCGAACTGTAATGAATCTAGTGCTACATATTTTACAGGTTATGACTTGCATCCTACTGAAAGTCAAATCTCACTACTTCTCGAAGTTGTTCGGACTGCTTTTGATCGAGAAAAAAAAAGAAAGCACTTGCATAGAGGCCTTCTTTCAATTTAAAAAAAAGATATTTTGCAGGTTAGTTAGGTCATGATAAATATGCCCACTTTCATTTATACATCACATGGTCTATTCGAATTATATTAAAAATTATTCGACAAAAATCACTATTCGTTTCGAACCTAACATTTACTATTTGCACAAGCCTACTGAAGACAAAGTCGGTTAGTGGAGCCTTGCATGATGAAGCGTCCCAATGCAGGCAAAGGAGGGAGAAAGGCGGTACCACTCAGTGCTTGTTTTTGGTAAAAAGGAGTGAGGAAAACATTATTGCGGCAAAAAGGAACGAAAACTTTATACTTACGATCAAGATGCGATGATATATATGAAGGTGCTGAGGTGAGTTTTTGTGTAAGTGAATTATTATGGTATACGATCGTTTGAAAAGGACAAAAACGAGAATTTTTTTTCCCGAAGCTTTAGATCCGCAAGTCCAGGATGCATGAAAACCGGTAAGGTTACACATAAATATTGGCATAATCCAAGCATAACATTCCCCCCTTCCACACCCGAAATCAATCCTCTCTTAGCAATTTTTGGCCTCAAAAAGCAGCCCACAACTGGTAAAACTGAAACACTTTGGCAGCATATCGTGAAGTGTTAAAATGCACTAACTTGAAAAGTACACATTAGGATGAGAAATGTACACGTTGTGGAGCAGGACATGGGGGACCTCCACAAGAGGCCTTAGAGTTATGCTCAATAAAGCACTCGTACCTGCTGTGTGACAACTTTGAGTGTGGGAAGGCAGGCTAGTGGGGGCAATGGGCCTCGCTCTCCCATGTAGCCTACGCATTGAGGCGCTGAGAAGAGCAGGGGACTTGACTCCAAGTGTTCACAGGCACATACCTGCAAAGCGAGCGCAGGCAACCAGCGCAATGTCAGCACTTTTCCTATGGTTGCGTAAAGTGCAATGCTGAAGTAGAAAAAAAAATGCCCTGTAGTAAAGCAAAAGTTGGATAAAATCGTGATATCAGTGAGGTGACAAGTTCTATCACTCGTAACACACATTGTTGGAACCTGGAATTAAATGCGAAAAAAAGCTGGTTCACACACTGTTCAGATTCTTAACCATTAGCTGATAAGCTGTTAGCTATGTTCCTGTCTCTTTCAAGGCAGCAACTTGTAAAAACTGCTGCTTGGGCGAGTTGATTCATGATTAAGATAGACTTACTAGCACCAAAAAGTGCCGATTTAATGCGTGCCATGCAAAAAGGCCTTGCGTCTGAAGTAATAATCAATTGTGAGTTCAGTGCTGTGTGTGTCTGTTTCTCCTTAGATGTTTTGTTGTTTTATGCCGGTAAATCTATCTTAGGTAACTTGATGCTGCTTTGGGAAACACAACAATGTCAGACAAAGCCTGTCGCTGCCTTGGGGAAGCCAAAAAACAACAGGCCTGCGCGCTAGGCATAGCAACTGTTAAGGAATTTGGATGGAGCACTTACTATTCTTGGTTTTCCAAATAGTTAGCAAAAGTCCTAAAGAAATAAGACTGGTACAAAGTAAACTGCTATGAAAATGACGGGGTCAGTGGTCAATCAAAGAATGAAGACGAGATAGCCTCTTCTTCAAGGCAGCCTTGAAGAAGATAAGTCTGCTGGTCAAAACGTTGGCTTCTGCGGTGACACCCCACTTTCATGAATCCCCCCCCCCTCCCCAATATGCCATCGAGGTGCATACGAGTCTCCATGCTACTCACACGGTTAGGAAATAACCATGGCTTTGCACGAACAGACCAGATGACAAAGTACAACCGACTGGTTCGGTGGGTGAACCGGCTTTTTTTGGGGGGGGGGGAGGGGCGTGAGGACGAGGTGAGTGGCTTAAAGGGGTACTGACACAAACTTTGACTTCCCGTTTTTCTGCTGCAATATGTTGCTGGATGCCTGTTAGTCATAACACAACACATCATTTGCTGCAGTATGCGACAAAACTAATTACAGGCCCCTCATTATCGACCAGTTTAAGTTGCGGTTTGAGAGAGCTCCAAAAACGAGGAGCCGCCAGGTGCAACTATCGCCACCTAGTGTGTGCAGCTATTGCCCACGTCACTACACAGAACTGTGACACACTTCCGCACAATTTCCATCAAGATTTAATTTCAAATAGGAAACGAGACTGCAGTGTCGCCAAACACAAAACATTCGAAGCGTGCGCCACGGTCACGAACTTGCGACCAGCCACTGAGAACTATAGACTGTGGGAACAAATGCGGCAAAAGAAAATGACAACTGTGACGTCCTCATAACTTGTTTTAGTGACTTATGCGTGGCGACGTGAGGAAGTAAAAGGTTTACAAAGGGTCCCCTTCGAAGGTATCAATTGCACGATGGAGTTGAGCGCTCCCACAAATTCCAAAATTCTTTTAAAATACCTTCCAAGCCATATTCGCTGTTGATATTTTGAAAATAGCATACGAATTTTCACACCAATCGACCCCAACGAATATCTCAGCCACGAAAGTTTGTGCCAGTACCCCTTTAGCAACTCTCCCCCAACAATTAGCACTTTTAAGTTTGCTGTTCACAGGAGTCCTTAGACAGGATACAGGAAGGACATTCGGGGATCATCAAGTGCTGAAGACTAATGCGACTACATTAACTTACAGTTTACTTTACAGTTTAGACTTACCAAAGCCACCGCTAGGCTCGTTAGGTATTCTGTAAACAGTGAGAAATCCCTGTGGCAGCGCCACTCAATGCTGGTCAACGTGCGATTTGTGCACAAACGGTGGCCTGGGAGCATAGGCCAGCAAAACTTGTGGAGCTCACACAGACTCACAAACGAAACATATTTTGCGTTTAGCACTCGCACGGACTCAAAGTCATCTAAAATTTTCTGAGCCGCAATCACTCCGATTAACATTCACGAAAATTTTCTTCAACCGGACTCACTCAGACTCAAACTCCCGAAAACATTACTCATTCGGACACACTCAGACTCACGCCTCAATCTGAGTCAAAGTGAGCCAGAGTGAGTCGACTCATAAATCCGTTGGCCTAGAATCATCTTTTTCGACCATTAGTATGTCCATGTTCTATAGTACCAATATCTCTGGTAATCTGTGCTCTCTTTGGCGCCTTTTGATATATCACCTTCAAATACAAGTTGTGAGTGCTTTTAAACCAATAAAGTCATTTTTCTTGAAAAATTTAACAACAGAACATATGTGTTAGGTGCAAAACGATGATGATTCGGGAGACACGAGTGAAAAGACTGGCAGAGAAACAATGTTACTTTAACAAAACGACGTTTATTTAGGGCAAAGTAAAGAAAACTGCTGGAGAGACAAGAATACGGCGTCTCTCCAGTTGCACAGCCATCCCTATTCTGCCTGCTCTCAACACCAACGCACAGTCACACACCCGAGTTCACCACAGGGGGCTCACTTTGGTGTCACATTACAGCTCCAGCCTCCGGCCGTCTCCGCTCGCGCAGTGGGCATTGCCTGGCGCCATCTTTCGAGTTCTGTTTCGTGCAACAAGGGCGCCTAAACTCGGCCGTTCTGCAATTACCGACCATGACGGTCAGAATATTCTGTTTGACCTATCAGAGTCTATCTCATCCTGGCCCCACAGCTTAATACTGTCCAGTGGAGCGATGCTGCTGCATGCATTCCTCTCATGCCATGTACTGAGCAGCCTCTCGATGCGATATCGCCCATCGGTTAGTTTTGCTGTTATGCTATATGGTCCTCTATTTCTACCTGATTCGCCATAATCTGTAGGCTCTCGCCTGGCCAATACGACATACCCTGGTTCGTAAGTCGTCGCACGTTTCTTGCTGTATCTTGCCTGCTGTTTCATACGGTCTTGACGAATGCTCGCTATCCTCAAAGGAAACACGACATGGGCGAAACCTTACGCGATCTCCGGTTGTTACTTTGATAGTCCTCTCCGCTGAATTGGTGCGGCCAATCTATAAGACATCCGCAAAGCAGTCGCGACACTCTTCGATGAGTCGGTCGAGTTTCTCATGGTGCTCCGGGCTGAAGCTTGGGCCCGTTTTGACATACGTGGTCGCGGTTAAACATGGTTGCGTGGCACTGCAGCTTGATTTCACGTCCTGCATCGCCCCTTCATTGAGATAGCAAACTTCCGACTGCACAGCCCGCTAGATGGCTTGTATATTCGGTGCCTCGTACGAAACGTTCATTGCAGGAATGCAGGTCTCGTTTCCCGCATCTGCGTTCACGACGCAACACGGTAAGCAATGGTCCTGCCCCTCTTGGTCCCTGGGCTGGTCGTTCACGAAAACATCAGCGTTGGGTTCGCTGCCCGTAACGTAGGACTTGACAAATCCAACGTAGTTTGGCGGAACAACTGTCAACTCTTTGGCCCAAAGGAAGGCCAGGCGCCTCGGAAGATCTGGAATATTGATGGACTCCAGTGTGTCATCACTTTCGTCCAGATTCTTCTTTTCTTCAAAGATACGCACGGTGTTTCGTCGCCTTACGACCATAACATGACGTTGCTCGGTGAAGGGCTGCCCCACGATGACAGGAATTGCCTGCGACTCATTTGGCACTATCAGCACGAGGACGTCGGCTGTTGCTTTGTCGACTGTGAGGTTAACGTTTGCCTCACCACACGGCGTCACACGTCCTGACCCATAGCCCTCGATGCTCAGCAATTTCTCCATCACCGTGCATTTGATCTCGACCTGATCAGCATCCTCCCGCGGAATAGTGACACACTGACTGCCAAGGTCGACGTACGCTCTTACTTCATTCCCGTTAACTTTAGCCAGCATGAAGTACCTTTCGTTCGCTGCGTCTGCTGCCTGGATATTCAGATCCACAACGCTTTGAAAGAAATGCGGCTTGCTCTCCTTTCCCTGCAGTTCTCGGCTTCGTGTACACTTCGGTTGCAAACGTTGCACCTTGGCATTTCAGAGAGAGGTGACCGTTCTTGTTACAGTTAAAACATCGTGGCCCTCCTTTCTCGGGAGAGGGGGATTCGGTCTTTGGTTCGGAGAGTTCGCTCTCTCACCTTGGTTAGGAGTTTTGTTGGTTTTGTTTACTCTCGTTCAAGGCCGCTTCCGTGGCTTGGTTTTTCTTGTTGCCGTAGCCCGCTAGATTTTTAAATTCGCTCGCATTGGAATATTTTGAGTCCCGGAAGCCAACGGTTCCAACCCGCTCTTCGAGACGGTTGAGGCAACTCAGAAGCTCCTCCGTAGAGTCGTACGTGCAGGCGCTGATGTCTCGGATGGTATTCTGATTGTTTAGGCCGAAGATCAAATATTTGATGCAAGCTTCCTCGCTGAGGTTACAATGACATGCTTTCACCAATTTGACATAGCAGTAGCACTCCGTAGGCTCACCTCACTTGTATATTCGGTCCTACATTTGTCGGTGAAGCCTCTGTATTCTTGCTGTCCTGGCCAAAGCACGTTTGAGCTACACCTTCCACTCGGGGCAGGTTTTGTTAACAGACAAAAAGCAGTCGTACCACGTCTTTGCTGGTCCATACAACTTCGAGAGTGCGTGGCAAGATGTTACTCTGTCTGTTCAACGGTAGACTTCCGCTAGGTCGTCCACAAGTGGAATCCAAGCGCCTATGGTTGGCGAGTCCGACGATGTTGGATCAAACAAAGGAACCAGGTGTGATGTCTCCCCTGCGCTGATTACAAGTATGGCTGCTGTCTGTTGCAACTTGAGATGCGCGATCCGGTGGATGGCTTCCTCCACTGCTGCTTGTACGGTGGATTGAAGTACTGCCGCCAAGTCGAACGCTGGTCCGTGTGTCGTAGTGGTGCTGCTGCGGGGAAACGGGTATAGCGCGGTACAACGCCAAAAACTTTTCTTTTCTCTACTGATGGATCGCGTGTGAAAACCATATAGTTGCCGCGTGATAGTTTCAGCACTGCCGAAGGCTTTTTATTTTGTTCTTTTCAGCAAAGTGAACTACATGAGTAATTTACTGGTCAGTTGTGGTTCGCCTTAAGATTTGAAAGGAATATTTTCACATGATATTTTTCTCGTTACTTGCGCAAAAGAAACCATGTACAAATCACGCACTTTACTTTATGAAGAAAACGGTACTTATGAAAGAACATACTGCTGCGAATAGCCACAAAGTGTGTGATGATTTGACAAATCAAATAATTTTAACACGATAGCGTTAGAGAGCTCGTTTTGCAGAAATTCCGATGTCAGTGGCAGAGTCAATGGCCGTGAGCGAAAATTCGAGGCAGATGAAAATAAAGATTGTAAATAATTATGTTTTTGTATCTTTTGTACATGATGTAACTTTTTTGTTATTGTTGTTTTACACCTGTGTGCAATGTTATGATCTTTGCCCCTCCTGCTGGGGCCCTTAAATGGGCCTGCAGTATTTTGTAAATAAAATAATATAAGTATATAAGAGCCGGAGGGCGTTCGCACTTTGGCATTTCTTGCGGCACAGTTTAGGTCTCCACCGAGAAGCGAAGGGAGGCCAGCGATTGAAAAATCGGGTGAGCGTGTGCGCGCACGCATGCGTGCGTGCGGATATTGCTGTCACGTTCAACTCTTAAGTGGGAAGCATAAGGGTTCCCCAATTTATTATTTCAAAAACAGTTCATCAAATTCATTTAGTTTGCCAAACTAAATATCAGGGTTTTTTTCTATGAAACCTGAAGCCTATGATGTATGTGAATAAATAAATAAAAGTCGAAGAGAGATCACTCTCTGGGAAGCACAAATAATGAACACAAGTAAAATGCACCAAAAGGCAGTCACAATGAACATTTAAACCACAGCTTTAACACACAAATAAACGAAGACAAATACTACATTAGCATTGCATTCTCACAGAATGTAAAGACAAGCGCAGAAAGGAATTGTACGCAAATGCAGAAATGGTGTAAATACTAGCCTCCTTACAACAACTTCCTCACATTGAACAAACAAACATGTTTTTTTTCCTGCAAAGATAACATCAAAATGGGGGTGAGAGTAGTCTACGTACTACGGCTGAGCTTTAAGTATTTCGCTGTTTCACGTTTTTGCACTCTGGCTCGATTGAGGGATTTTACAAAAAAGTGCAGCCGAGTGGTAAAAAAATTCCACCATCTCGGAAGTAAGCACTTGAGCATGCTCAGCACATCCGACACTGTCCCGTCGTTTGGACTTGACAAGCGATATTACATCCATGATGCTTTCATGATGTAGTTCTTGTGCACTGAAGCAGCCTGTAAAAAAGATTCTCCAGATTTTGTATGAACCTGAGTAGGAATCCTGACGGACACAACAGGCCGCCATTATCCTTCAGCTGTGTAAATTGAGCAGCACGAAGGTTTTGGAGCTCTCTTTTGTCTGGAAGCAGGACCTCCTTACATGCATCACAACTGGTTTTGGCCAAGAACATTCGTGCCACATATCCAGTGACACAAAAGGTTAAGCGTTGGTCGCTTTTTGCAGATATGCAGGCAACATGATCTGGTGCACTTTTTTCCAACTTGTTCACTGCAAGTTGAGCACTACAAAGATCGTCATTAGCAATGAGCTGGTCAAACAAAAACTGTTTGTTGTGCTCATCCCTATCTGTGGCGTCAGCCCCAAGCAAAGCAGTCAACATACCTGGCTCAGCATTACCATTTGTGACAGACTTGGCAAGGCTATAAAAACTCAAACAAGAAACTGTTATCGAAAACAGCTGGGGAGTGGGGTGTGTGTTACAGCCTGACGCCTGCCTTGAAATGACGAAAAAGTTTTCAAGCGGGTCCTGGCTCAGCCTTGACGTCATCAGGAACTTGTACTCAAGTTGCTGACTCAGGTAGTACAGCAGCGACAAGACACTTGCAATGGTGACCCTCAACTTAACTGTGTTAGAGGCCGACAAGAATCACCACGGTCCGCTGCTTGAACCTCCCACTCAACGAGGTAAGCGAGAAATGACAGCAACGTGTCCACGGCAGCAGAGTCCGGACGCAGAGCCTTGGCCGGAAATCGAGATCACATGATCTCAATGAGGTCCCTGATCATTCTGAAACGTATAAAGCATGTAATGAGATTTTAAAACAGTGAGCCGATGTGCTGGTTGCTTCGTAAATCACAAACAACAAAACGTAATGAAGGTGTGCTGCTAACCGTGTAAGTACTTAAAGCATTCATCTTACCCGAAAAACGTCAAGACGGGCTGGATACTCCCACAGATGGCCTCTATGTCATTTTTGTCGAGCCGCAGGCCATTTAGCACAGCGTCACTGAAAAGCTGGTAGGCAAAGGTCACCCGCATTTTCTCGAAGTTGTTAGGCTGAATATGCCGTGTCGTGATACCAGGCATGGCCTGAAGGGTCACATTCGAGCCATCCATCTTTAGAGCCTCATTGACGGGATGAAGTGAAACCTGCATGGAAAAACAAAATATTTCATTAGATTCTGCACAACTACCACTTTACTTTTGCTTTAAAAAATTTCACTTCAAAACATGCTCGTCACATTAATAGAATAAATTTCTGCACTTACTGGCCCTGTTGGTGTGTTGAAGCTTGATTTGAGCAGCACATTTCTGACGCATTTAACAAGACGTGGGCAGTCAGAAATGAAATGGAGTGACCGCTTGTTGTCAACTGGATGTTGAACTTTACATTTCGTGCTGGACACAGTCGCATGAATACCCATCGTGGCCCACATGTTACGGTTCCAGGCCGCACCGCTGCATATGATGAAGTCTACAAATAGGCCGGCTTTCTCTGCTAAAATAACAGCCACCAGCATCACTTTTGAAAGAAGATTTCCTTTCATGTTGACCTGTGTGGCAAAAGAAGCAAGTATTTGTGTCCATTTCCCATTGAACGGAACAAACATTATAACCATGCCATGGTCTGTCACTTTATGCTTGGCCCCGGGAGGAGTAAACTGACCCATATCGACGAAGCCTTCTATATGGCCTGACGATGACAATGAGAGATTCTCGGAAAGCTTCATCTCATCAATGATGAGACCCCCATGCCTTTTGAAGACATCCATAGTAGATGTTTTCTCCTTCAGCACGCTCATTATCTTTGCATTGAAGCCAAATCCCATCCTGTAAGGCCTCATATATTTCTGCAGGGTCACCTTGCTTGGCAAGACAAGAATGTTTTGCGTACGCATGTCTTCATACAGTTTAAGTCCTTTCATACGCATGATCAGACATTCCAAAATTTATTCCTTCGAGTATCTTACGCCTCCAATGATTTTCCTCTTTGCAGCCTTAAACATGTGCAGAGCTCCTTCTTGGTGCTTTTGAGGCAGTTCTTTAATACGGCCGAGAAAATATTCATTGCTCAGCTTACAGTTTTTTTTCTTCCGTAGCTAGGATTTGGCCTGCCAGTGTACACAAGCGTGAAGCACTTCGCTTTGCCTCCTGATTGGCTACTCGAAGTCTGTGAAGCCAATTAAGTGCGAAACGTTTTTTTCTCCAGCTTGGATTTCCGGACCAAGAGGACTTTTTGCAGGTAGCGACAATGAATGCAGATGCCTCCTGCAAGATGTGAAATACAGAATGAGCTATTTACTAAAATGTAGCCAAGTGCAAGACAGCCGAAAAGACAATAAGATAATAGAGCAAACAAACAACTCAAAAATTAATTGTAGAGCTATTCGGAACGTGTTTATAAAGTCTCTGTGCAGCACTTTTTCATGAATATTATTCACTTTATTATAAAGAATGTGATACAGCTGGTTGAACTTCAGGTTAAGAATAAATTATGATGCTTTGTTAGCCCCAACAGTAAATGCTCTTCTTAATTAAAAGATAAGCTATTACATACCTTTAGCTGTCACCACTCCAAGGCAGTTCTTGCTCAACACACCATCATTTGCAGGAGTAAGCGTGCTTTTATTCTTGTCAGTCAGGTTCTGAGCAATGTCTTCATAAGCGTCTCTACTCATTGCACCTGCACAAAGCAATGCAGAGTCTTCTATTTGAAAAATGTTACTTGCTTCAAGAAGGGAACTAATTTTTCCGTACTTCTTCTCTCTGCCATTAAAATAGCACCTTGCCACAATGTCATTGTGCTGATCTAAGGTGAAGCTCATCACTTTCTTATGGAAAATACCAGAAGGCTCCTTTCTTGTGCGTGTCGTGGCAAACAACAGGACATCCAGGTCTACGGTAATAAGCTTCGTCCACAGCCTTGAAACATGCAGTGAGTCGGCCAGGGCCTGCAGATTAGTTGGTACAAATGAATTCACTTCGTCATTTTCAAAGGCCCTCGAATTCGGGCTGACATTTTGGTCATCGGACAGGCTCGCTTCCTGCTCATCGCGGCGAGACAACCGCACTTTCTTCGCCGATTCAGACGAGGGAACACCGCGACGCTTTTTTTCTGCTCTTGGCTTCACAAGTACTTTTGAAAGGTATGCAGGCAGGTCGAGTAAGAGCGTCGGCACCACACCTGTTGCAAGAACAGGCCTTCCCTGGAGGATTCGCACTTCTTTACCACCGATAAACTGTACGTAATCATGAATATCAAAATGCTCAGCAAAGTGCTTTTTGCACACCGTAGATGTCTAGGCTAGAGGCTTGTCCTTCCGTTCGAAGTTGCACTCCCAATCCTTCCGGTGGTCTTCCTCTTTTGGCACCGAAAACAACGAAATCTTTCGTTCATTTTCCACGCGATGGCCGGGGTAGCCTGTATGATAACCCGGAGCGAAGCAATGCGTGTCCGGTTTTCTTTTCTTCTTATTGGTAATATTATAGGGTGCTTCATCGACTCCGAACACACAAAATATGATAAAAAAGAATCACCACAGCGCCAATATGCACCCACAGCGACCACTCGCGAGTTGAGCTGCGCCAAGCATTCAATTGCACGTGTTGCGTCCAGCCAGTCCAGTTATCTCCTTGGATGGATGGATGAATGGATGTGGCGGTACCCTTTAGATCAGGCGGTGGCTAACGGCACCTAGCCGTAATATTTAGTGAACTAACCACTAGATTTATCTTTTTTTTTCCTTTAAATAGTAAAGTTGAGGACTGGTACTTTGCAGTGAAGGGTTTAATTTTCACTCATGCATTGACTTGAGCCACCAATCGGACAAGCCTCTTCTAGTTAATTCTACCCGCCTAAAGTCTATTTTGCCCTTTCTGTCCCTAAAACCCAGTTCTTTGAAAAACTCTGCGCCATCATCCTGAACTATAGGGTGAAGCCCTTTAAAGAACATTATCAAGTGTTCGACAGTTTCTTTCACCTCTCCACACGCACTGCATACCGTGTCTACCCCTTCGTATTTGGCCCGATATGTCTTGGTTCACAATTTTCCCGTCCTGGCCTCAAACAGTAGTAGGAAAAGACTACCACATCATTGAGGTAGACAAGGCAGCTCTTTGCCACTTCAAGCCAGCGAGAACTGTGTCCATCATCCTCTGTAAAGGGCTGGTGCAGAACACAGGCCGATGGGAAGAACTAGGAATTCGGAAAGTCTGTCTGGAGTCACAAACGTGGTTTTTTCTCAGTCTCGTTCATCCACTTCGATTTGCCAATAGCCACTCGTTAGATCGATGGACGAAAAATACTTCGCGCGTCGTAACCCGTCGAGATAGTCGTCGACCCGTGGAACGGGTAGACGTCTTTTTTTGTGACGCTATTAAGCTTCCTGTATTCAATACAGAATCGCAGCGTTCCGTCTTTTTTTTCACTAGAACGACTGACGAGGATCAAGGGCTGCTGGATAGTTGAATAATCCCGTCATCGAGCATCTCTTTTACTTGTGTCTGAATAGCATTGCGTTCTTTGGCAGAAACGCAATGAGGCTGCTGGATGGGGTGGACGTCATCGTCGGTAATAATTCGATGCTTTGTGAAGTGTGTTTGACGGACTTTGGAAGAAGAGGCGAAGCTAGATTGAAACTCCCTTAAAAGGTCATGAAGTGCAGCCTTTCTCTCGTTTGACAGCGTCAAATTAATGTCAATGTGGTCTAGAAATTTCTCATCCTCATGTGTTTCCTCGGACGCGAAGCACTCCGTGACGTTGGCAACAGGGTCTCCATAAGCTATGGTGGTTCCACGGAAAAGATGCTGGTGCTCGTAATTGAAGTTCGTAACTGGTATCGTTGACTGTCCGTCACGGACACGCACAACACTTCGGGCGGCGCGTACACCTTGGAGCAGCAGAAGTGATAGGTTGCTTTCAGCCACCACGTCGCCGTCTTGGAGGTCTTCACAAGTGACCTCGATGAGAACAGTCACTTGAAGAGGCAGCATGACACTGTCGTCAGCAACCCGCTGCGCAGGTCTACGGCAGTTATCAGCGTTTCGATCTGTTGCGCCTTGAGTCGAGAAGGTCACATAGCGCTCACGGAGATTTATGATGGCACCGTATTCCCGAAGAACGTCCATGCCGATAATCAGCTGACGCGAACACTCGCGAAGAACGAGGCAGCTGAGCACAAACGTTGACGCACGAATTTTCACTCTTGCGGTACAGCGACCCAGTGGTGTTACAACGTGTCCTCCAGCCGTTCGAATTCGCGTTCCAATCCACGGCGTGATCACTTTCCTGAGATCTTTAGCTAGCCTCCCGCTGATAATTGAATAGCCTGCACCAGTGTCTACCAATGCACTGACCTGAAGACCGTCAATCAGCACAGGTATGTCGAGTGACACGCGGTCACTGGGTTCAGATGTGGATGTAGGCGTTTCTTCGGTACTGCGATTATTCTCTGACGAAATGCCTTCGGCGTTGCGTGCAAGCGTCGATTGGAGGTCTTCCGCACTTTGAGTCCAAGCGACCTTGCCCCCGACGGCTGCTGCCTTCAGTTTTCCCGACTAGGGCTCGGGGAGCGTTCCTGTGCCGTCACCCCGAAACGTGGCTCAAGGGCTGCGGGTCTCCTCGGAGATGGTGACCGTGATTGCCGTCGTGTAAAGGGTGCACGCTGTTGCGCGAGATACTCTTCGATATCCCTTGGCCTTTGACCAATTCGGAGACGAGGGGAATTGACGGAAAATCTGGGCAGTCCAAGTTGCCGGTATGGGCATTCGCGGTAAATGTGACCAGCCTCACCGCAATGATAGCAGAGGGTTTGTATGTCCGGCGTACGCCAGAGATGATACTTGCGCGTTGGTGCACGGCGACTATCGATATCCAAATCAGCGTGCGCTGACTGAATCACGACTGACGTCATCATTGTCTGGATCGGGACGTACGGCATTGTCGGGATTGGGACGTGCGGCACTGTCTGGATCGGGACGTGTGGCAGTGTCTTGGTCGGCACTCCTTGACCAGAAAGAGGAGTGGCAGATCACATGGCTTCCGCGTCCGTACGATGGCGACTTTCTGTAGACACAGGAGCCGTTTCCGGATCAACCGACATCGGCGGAAAACGATGAGCGTGCAGCACCTGCTGGACCTCGTCACGGATGACACTGGTGATAGAACCGACGTCGATTTGCCTTGTCCTGTACATCTCTTTCATTTCTTCCAGGACAACGGAGCGGGTGACCTTGCGAATCCATTCGGAGCTCTTGCTCCCAGAGGCGGCGAAAATTTCGGGAGTTGAGGCAGCATTCACTTTACGGTCAAACAGGGCAGACCGTTGGTGCAGTACTCGCTCCATTGTTGCAGCTTCAGTAAGGAACTCAGCAACACTCTTGGGAGGACTACGCACCAAACCAGGAAAAAGTTGTGACTTCACACCACGCATGGGGTGACGCAACTTTTCTTTCTTCTGCCATAGCAGGATCCGCTCGCTTGAAAAGCCGTGTCATGCCCTCGACGAACATCGAGACGGTCTTGTTGGGCTTCTGGATGCGTGATTGTAGTGCACGCTCCGCCCGTTCGCGGTGGTCGGAACTCCTGTTGGTCTCCAGAAGGCGACGCTGGAACTCGCACCAAGATGTCAGAACATCATCCCTGTTCAAAAACCATGTCTTGGCACCCTCCTTTAGGCAAGTTTACACGTTCCGGAGCTTCACGGCATCATCCCAGTAAATGATCACTGCGACACGTACGAACTCCCTCAGCCAGTTGTCAACAACTTCATGCTCTTCTCTGTGAAAGAGGCTAGGCATGAGCGGGTTCTGGACGGTGCAATAGATCGGCGTGCAAGGTGTCGGAGCATGCACGGGATCTTGTGTTGAAGTCATAGTCGCTGCGTCAGTGGTTGGTGTCTCAGGCGGTAGGCCTCTTTAGCGGCGGCTTACTTTGTGAACAGGTGTGTCCACGGGTGAAGGGCTTGTGTGGCGGCTGCTGGGCGGGATTTTGGGCATCGGTGGATCGTGAGACGTTGTACCCAGCACCTCCATCAGTCTTATCACGTTTCTCACGACAAACTTAATACAATGGGCTCATTGACTCGACAAGCCAAGCTTAAATAGATCGTCTTTGTCTTCTTCCACTCTTCGATCTCACCCAAGCGAATCATGTAACCATATTATATGTTGCGAAACCAGTATGGTATGACATGGCTGCATGGCGAACACAAGCGACAGACCCTAACATCAAAATCATGACATGGGTGTCATGTAACAACATGACTACAGGCCATACTCATGATGCGCTGGCGGCCATTTCGCTAGCTTTGCATATACCATATTTGGTATTATGGGACGCGAATGGATGACGAAGGTTTGTGTCTGGTGCAAACATGATAATCATGAGATGCCTGTCAAGTAACAACACGACTACATGCCATGCTCATGATCCGCTCGCGGTGGTATCGCTAGCTCACAATTCATTAATACACAATCAACACAATTCATTATTACGAGACGTGAATTAGTGACGAAGGTATGTGACTGGTGCAAACACGATAATCATGAGATGCGTGTCATATAAACCCATGACTACATGCTACTTTCATGATGCGCTCGCAGCCGTTTCGCGAGCTTCACATGTAGCGAATTTGGAATTATCGTCACAGGAACAGACGACATAGGTAAATGACACGTCCGATTATAATTATGAAATGTGTGTCATGTAACAACATGAATACGTTCCACACTCATGATGCGCTCGCGACAGTTCTTGACCTTCACATATGCCAAAGTTTGGTATTACGTAACGTGAATGGATAACGAAGGTATGTGACTGGTACAACCATGATAATGAGAAGATGCGTGTCATGTAAGAACATTATTATACGCCCCACTCAAGGCGCTTATTCACTTCGACGTAAGCGTTCGTTTTAGCGCGTCACGCCGGAGATGTCACGTCAGGCGCCGATATCTCCCTAGTTGAGATCAGTGGATCTGCCCACTGACTTTCTTTGTCCATCTGCATGCCATATGCTCTTAGGCGCACGTCGCGCTGCGTTGCTTTGACGCATGCGCGTTTCAGCGCATACGGCACCCCTCCGTCACGAAGAGCGGCCGACGCGGTGCTAAGTAGCGTTGTCGGCGCGAATTACAGGCTGTCGCATTTCGCGCCGGTTGTCACCTGGCCGCGAAGACGGACGCTGGTTGCGTCTGGCGTCACACTATCATATGCTCGCGTTTTGCTAGTGTGGCGTCGCTGCGCCCAGACTGCGCGTGTGTCAACGTAGCTTCGGAGTATGTTGGCCCTTCATGACGCGCTTGCCGCCGTTGCGCTAGCTCCACATGTAGCAAATTGGGTATCATGGGAAGTGAATAGACGACGAAGGTATATGACACGTCCAAACCTGATAATCATAATACGCGTTTAATGTAAAACTTGACTGCAAGGTACGCTCATAGCGTTCTCGCGGCCGTTTCACTGGTTGGACATATACCGAATTTGGTATTACGTGACGTGAATGGACGAGGTATGTAAATGGCACGTCCAAGTATGATAATCATGATATGAATTTCATGTAAAACACGACTACACGCTGAGCTCATAGCACGCTCGTGGCCGTTTCGCTAGCTCCATATATAACAAAGTTAGTATGAGGTGACTTTAATAGATGACGAATGTGAATGAGACGTCCAAAAATAATAGTCATGACAAAGAAGTCATGTATGGCATAATTTAACTCCGCCTTTTAAGGTTGTGCGGAATTTAAAGTGACATTTCACTCTTCCTCATTCGTGCTTCGCATATAATCGATTCCCACTGTACGTGGCATCTCCCACTTTTTTCTTGCTGGCGTTCTCGCTTGTCAGACCACATTACGTTCCCCGCCGCGGTTGTCTAGTGGTTATGGCGCTCGACTACTAACCCGATGGTTGCGAGATCAAATCGAGGTGGTGGCGGCTGCATTTAGGATGGAGGCGATCATGTTTCGTGCCCATGTGCTTAGACATAGGGGCACGCTCAAAAACCCCATCTGAATTTGCAGAGCCCTAGGTTACGGCGTCCTTCATATTCAAATCGTGGTATAAAGATGTGAAACCTTTTATAATAATATTGTAGAACGCATTGCGATTCAATCTTGCGAGATTACCATGAAAAAAAAGTATTATCGGAGACTGTCCGTTTTTTTTTGCAAAAACGTCTTGGTTTATCTTTTTACCAAACAACAAATCTCTTTCTCTCACGAAAGAAAACTATCAACACGCGCAGTACGCCGCCAACACAAAACATAGAAAGTAGCGTGCATGTCAATAAGAATGCGTTGTAGGCGCGATGCAAAACATATGTAGAAAGAAAGCACTTTCTAAGAAGTTTCAATCAACTTTGCTCAAAATAAAATAAAAGCCTTCTGTGGGACAAGAAGCGAAAACGTCGTAGACCATTTCACATGCTAGAGAAATGAAAAAAAAAACGAAATTTTGAAACCGAACACGCGTCGTAGTTCCGTCGCTTCAAGGGCTGTTGGATATGCTCTCGAAAGCTGCACAGACATTAAGTGCCTGTTTGGTTTCCTCACGGAACAACTTTCTGGGAGGGGGGGGGAACAACTCTATGTTGCAGTTCTGTTAGCGGGATGGCTCAGTGCTCTCCCATAGTTGAGTACGAAGTACTCAAAATTGTTGCAAAAATTTTCTAAACACACCAAACATAACATATGCCAAAAGAAAAATCAGCTTAGAGATGGGCAAAACGACTCCATTCATGAGTGGCTTGGCACGGCTCAGCTACCCACATGGTCCCCTCGCCTTGTTTGGTGTCGGCAGATGTCGAGGCTCGAACCTGGCTGTTACCAGCCAGATCGGGCCGGGTAAAGTAGTTTTCATAGGTTCCATGCTCCTGGGTTCCATGCAGTTCCATGCTTGTGGCTGCATAGAGAAACATACTTAGATGAAGAGCGGACACTCCCGTAGGGCCATGCGGCTGAGCTACTTCGCTGCTTTCAGCACTACGAGTGGCTGGGCAGACCCTATTGTTTTCAGCATAAATAAAATAACAAACCTTTTTCTTCCCGATCCTGGAATAGGAACCCGAACCCTTACGCTCCAAAAGCGAGGACTTTACCACTATGCTACACAATCATGCTTCTGCAAAGGGAGTGCACGTGCAGTACATCTAAATCACATGACTGTGTACTCTGTGCAAAAAAATGCAGAAATATAACACTTTCTAACAGGATGGAAAGGTGGGCTTGTTGGTAATTCATAATTCAAACCACGCGTGAAATTTCTGCAAAGAAATAAGGATCAATGTTTCAGCCGTCCGTCATTGCCACTACTCCACTGTTAATTCACTTTACAGATAATTCTTAGGCAAGTGCTTTGAATGAACGCCAGTACACTTCTCACGCTATCGTCTTGTTCTTGTTGACATGCGCTCGCTTGTGTACTTATATGTCCTTTCACGTGAGAATAAATCAGTTCTTTATGAGCGCTCGTGCTGTGTGCCTCCTCTTTACTTCGTGTGCGTGCGTGTGTTCCTCCCGCGCTCCCAGTTCACCGAACAACACTTTCTATCAGATTTTACTGATATTTGTGGTAAAGCTTTAAATGACTTCAGCGGGACTCATTGTAGAGGAAATATGAAAAATCGCACAAATCAATAAAATTTCTCTTTTAAAAAGTTTGATGCCAAACTTGTGATTCAATTGTTTTAAGGAATCGGCTATTACACGCCTTGACAAAGGAGTACACGCAAGCATGGGTACGCGATCTAGTGGTTTCTCAAACCATTTCTTGCCCCGCCACGAATAGGCTTGGGTAGGCACTCTTTATATAGTGTAATTCATTATAGGGGCTAGGCCCAGTACTGAGGTGCGACTCGCACCTTGCTGAGTTCTTGAGATCGTTCTAGAACAGTTGTGTTACGGCGGGACTGTACAGGCGCGCCGTAGTTGCGGATACCTACTGTATGTTCCACGTATTACCTCCTGTAGGTTCCACGTGAAAAGATACCCCCTGTAGGTATACCTCCTGTATGTTCCACGTAACTAAAAAGAGTGCCTCTTTTATGAGCAAGCTATTTGGGAAAGCTTTATCAGAGACACGTACTGAACTTTTTTTTCTAGCATATGGGGCTGCCTGATGGACTAAGTGCTTATACAGTTATTCTCAATATACTTCTCTTCATTGCTTGCATTTGCTACTATTTTAAATCAGGAATGCCATTTTGTAATCGCAGTGATAAATGTAACCATAAACACATATAACAACTATATGCCTATTACTAATCATCGGAAGAGTGATCACATAGCTCGGAGGCAGGGCAATGTTGTTGAAAGTTCCCAAAGTACACCAGACGAAAGGTCTGAGTGTACAGTCTAGGGAAGAATCGCTATGTAGACACGTTCTTTTTCCGTGGCTTTGTCATGGCTCTCAGTGGGCATTTGACGTGATCTCGACATGCGCAGTCCACATTGTTAAGGTCTGAGCTCTCGTCGTGTCCCTGTGTACGATGCGAGAGCTACATGATATTTTCTCAGCAGCGTAGCATTGGTCCATTGGACAAGGAATGGGGTCTAAGTATCGTTGCTTGACGACATATCTGGCTTGAAAAAACACAGTTACGAATTCCCTACCGGGTGATGTCTTCTAATGAAAACTTGCAAAAAGGAAGCACTGCAGGTAGCATCGGACTGAGCGGAACTTTGTTATGGAGAGCTGCGCTGTCTTCACTCTAGATATTTCGCTCTTGAGGGGAAAAAAATTCGAAGCCCTTTTCTTTGGTTTCGTTGTGTATTACACTGCACTAAACTTTCTTTACTACGATTCTTACAGGCTCTTCGACATTTATGTATTCAATAAGCATGTCTGAAATGTGAGCGCTAAGCGGTTACCCTATCAGGATTTCGAAATATCACCTACACTCTTGCCATTCTCACTTGCGCAATCGAAAACTCACAAAATGCACCGAAATCACAAATTAATCGCACATGATAATCCTGAGAGATGCGAGGACGAACTAAGATGGCTGGTGGCGAATGCATAGCAAAGCATGGTAGAATAGAATTTACAACTGATATTTCTCCTATATCGACGTTCTAGAGTATGTGCCCTAATCATGTAACGTGAATCGCTGTTCTGGCGTCACGAAGGACACCAAAAAAACGACTATAAGAGAAAATACCACTCTCTACTGTGTATTATCCGAAGCTGTCTTACGGCCAGTGTATAGACAAGGCACGCCAACACGGAAACAAGAGAGCAGTCGAGACATTGCGAATTCCGCTGTAAGAAAGCCTAAAGCTTCAGAAAATAAGGAGACGTGATGTATTTTATGCCCTGATTTCCCGCTCGGGCGAAATTGGACAACGGGCGGTGCGCCGCAGATTATTGTGCGGCGGAAGCGGCGGCGTGGTTTCTCTAGGAACTTCGGTGGTGGCACGAACACCAGGAGCAAACACTAGTGGCGGCGCCGGCACACAGCTCTGATAGATAGATAGATAGATAGATAGATAGCTAGATAGATAGATAGATAGATAGTTAGATAGGTTGATAGATAGATTGATAGATAGGTTGATAGACAGGTTGATAGATATGTCAATAGATAGATAGATAGATAGATAGATAGATAGATAGATAGATAGATAGATAGATAGATAGATAGACTGCGTACCAAGTCGCAGCCTGCGCAGCAGCCAACGGAAGGGTAGCTGTACAGTGCACTCTAAAATATCCTAACTCATTTGCAGTTTGTACGTATTTCTATGAGACAGCGCCGTCTATTATACTGTTCTGAAAATACTGCCTTATTTTTCTTCCCGTCTCTTCTTCTCTCAGCTGCGCGTGACGTATGGTAATCTTAGACTAACAGGAGCGTTGCCCCTTAAATGTGCTTCATATTTGAACCCGCACCGCGCTGTAATGACCGAGCGCGAGCTATCAGCTCGCACGCTCAACAAACCTCGGCCATAACAACAGTCCGGCGCGCGGCTATAAGCAAGGTGTTATAAGAACACTGTTTCCAAGACGCGAGTCGAAGACGCGACAGTGTTGTAAACACTTGTATTTTTGAACATATTTTTTGCCACGCAGCAACGTGATTGCGGGCTCAAATCGAAGCTTATATTAGTAATCGTACTACTCATATCTCCGAGAAATTCGCAAGCTTCCGTCTAGTTTTTTCAGATTGACTTTTTTTGTCCCAAAAAATAAGGTAAGATTTTGGTAGCTTCCATATGGTCCCATTGTGTAAACAGAATCAGAAGCCCCGATGTTTTTTTTAATTTACACTTCTACGATTTTTTTTTCGAAAAACGACGTCATCCCATTGAAAACATGAGAGTTGGCAGCCGTATCTGCGTGGAGCGCTGATCAGTCAGTGTCCCTGAAAGCTGGAGATGTGTAGTGGGGTGAAAGCAAAGCAAGTGGTTCATGCGGGAAAGTTTTACAAGCTTTCGCTGAGAAGTAATAAATGATAAATTTAAACAATCATCTAATTGTTTCTATCGGCTTTCTGTCGTCACAGAAGATGAATACTTCAAGAGACGGATCGGTTTGTTTTGCCATGTCCAATGATTGTCGCGGGATTCAATGTAGTCCTATATGCTAACACCGAGTTTCTGTGCCGTGCCCTTTCGCAGACGCCGACCGGTGGGCAGTGGTACTTGCAGGTGCTGTACTTTTCCGTTGACGTGCTCATGCTGATGTAAGCTAAGCAAGCATGCCTACTGTGCGACACAATTACAGATTCGCGTCGCGGTGCCACACCGGTAAAAGCTATGTGAAAGGCGTGCTGAAGCGTTCTTTTCAATGTCGTTCAAGACAAATAAACACAATGGAAGAGAAACGGCATTTTGGGCCGCATTTTGTTATCAGAGACTACACTCATCGTTGATGGCGAAAACGTGTGTATTCCTCGCGGAAGATTGACGCTGCCAGAAGGCGTTGTTACGACGATATTTCCAAATCTCCCCCCGTGTACCTCAGGAAAACAACTCTTAAGTGCAGGGGCAAAACAAACCGAGAAAGTGACCATACGATCAGCAGCAACAGAAGTCAAGCCGTGAGAGTGCCACCTGCTGAAAATGACCTAAACGGCCAGTTAACATCGCATGAAGGAGGTATACATGTGCTAATGAAGAAGCGCAAAAAGGAGCCAAACTCGGGTGGAGTACGGGACGATTCAAACTTTTTCTTGAATAAGTAGGGTCGTCATTGCACTTTGACGTTACGCGAATAAGCAATTGTGGTGCTGAGAGAGAGGTGACTTTTTTCTGCTACAGGCCTCATGATGTCCCCTCCAAAGTGTATATGAAGTTATGAGCTTGTTGAACAACATGCAGTCACAGGAAGAGGCAGACAGCCTCCTCGAAAAACTGGAGATGCCATCGAACTTTGTGTTGGGGCCGAAACGTCTATATATGTTGTTTTTATATAAATTTGCTGAATGAAAAGGAACATTACGTATGGCCACACCACTTTACAACACATAAAATTGTAATATTTCTGAATTTCTGATAGCTCTTTGAGTTAATTCTTGTGGAGTTTGATGGATGCCTTGTGTGCAATTACTATGCTAATTGTCTCCATAATAAGTCGCACAAAGTAAAAGTCAAACTTGAAAATAAAATTATGTTACATTTATATAAGGCAATGCGTTCGCCCACAAGGAAACTGTGCTCAAATGGAACTATTATGACTTAAACAGCTGGTGCTGTGCTTGTTTGAAACTTCAATATATTAATTTCCGACAAATCAAATGGATGTTGTGGAGGCCTTTTATTGTTTTCCTGAAACCATGCCGGCCTAAGTGTATGTAGAGCATTTGTTTAAAGAGAAAAACGCACTGTTCTCTGAAACTTCACTGGCAAGATCTGTCCATTTGGGCCAACGGCCACTGCCAAACTCTGGCAGGCGTCGAGTGTGGGTTAAAGGTACAGTGAACACTTCTAGTACGCTCTAATCAGGGCACATACAACCTTCAAAACACCTGATAGAGCTATACACAAACACTAGCAAAAGTCGCGCTTCTCCGAATCATAACCTGATAACTTTGGCGACGAGCCATTCCTGAATCGCGGCTCTCGGGTTGACAGCCGAAGTCTCTCGATCCTGTGCTACAATCATAGCACCAACGTGTTTCTATTGTATTACTTAGCAAGCATTGCGAATGTGTGCGGAAACAGTTCCGACCGTATGGATAACAAGAGCGGCTTCAGTATAACTCAATCCGCTAAAATAACCAGCAACGCCCACTTGGCATAGGTGCGGAACTTGCAAAACCACATTGCTTTTCAAGAGGAAGTGTTTGTGGTGCCAGGTGCCATCGCTCGAAGGCAACATGAGAAGCCTCAGGCGTAGCATGCGCTTGAGTCCACTACCCCTATTCTAGTACACTGTACACCCATATGGCACACCTATGTCCCCGCAGGTCACGTTCCGTCGCCTCGGTTATCGCATGATACACTGCTTGATTTTCATTTCACATCCTGATACTGGCAACTTGCTATCTATCGAACTGACAGAGAACAACAAATAAGTGAGGTGTTGAATACGCACACGTAGGTGCTAACCCTTACAGATGAGTAGCCGTCAGCTTGGTTTTCTGACGATACACTACATAGTTTCAATACTTTCATCCTTTGTGATGACTGCCCAAGCTTGCTTCGAAACACACTCGACATTTCCTACCTACTGGGCCAGCTGTGCTTTTTGGAGCCGATTTTCTCTCTTCTTTTTTTTGAATTCTAAACAACGCTTCTATGTGAGTAGAGCTCAAGCAAGCGTCGGACCGTCGTAATGAATAATGGAGTGAATGAGAAAAAACTTGTATACGATACCTGACCGGGTAACGCCGCGCGGTTTTCCTCACAGGAAAACGACGTATCGTAGAATGCATAACTGTTCTCAAAGTTTGTGCGTGGCGGCTTACGAATCACTGGCTTTGAGGAAATCAAGCAGATGCGCTATGTCCTGATGCCTTTTCGATAGCACGAATATTTAAACAAGCACTCCTCTGTTCTCTGCTGCTCTTCCACTCCTCGATAGCTGCCGCGTCCACCACAACCTACAGTATATACTGCTGCAAGCTAGTGAGCCGCACCGATGGCCGCAGCGAGCACTACCAAGCAGATGGGAGAGTTCAAGACACGTCACAGGAGAGAGCGATGGGGCGGTGGCAAACGCGGTCACCGGCAGAGAGTCCACCCCCTCTGCTCCCAAACAAGTTTCTCGGCCCCCTTCTCCGCCCCACGCGAGCGAGACATCCGAGGAGCAGTCTTCGGGGCAAGGACCCTATTCCGCATTCCTCTCTCAGGCTCCCCACCCTTGCGCCGCCGAGAACCAAGAATAGTTTAGGTGGTAGTAGTTAGAAGATGAGAAAAGGTACTTAATTTCTGCAACCCGGTCGGGAGCACGGCGCAGTGCCTGCGGGGAAGGGAAAAGGGAGAAAAGTGGAAGGAAGATGAAAGATTAATTGAGCAGTGGAATGGTCGTCATCAACAGAAGCAGCAGTCCAGAAGCAAGGGTAGGGGTGGCAAGGGGCCCATCCTCAGTGGTAGGCCACGATTCCCGTCTCGTCCAGGAACTCCACCAGGCTCCGGAGCGCGGGTAGATGAGACGAGATGGGAACAGTAGGTGCTCTAGGGTGGTGGCAGGAAGGCCATGTCTTCGGTAGGCTGCGGTGACCCTCGAGCGTTCCTGGGCCAAGGCAGGGCAGTCACAGAGGAGGTGCTCGAGGGTGTCGGGGTCGCCGCAGCAGCTGCAGGCTGGGGAGGCGCAGCATCCCTTTAGGTAGCAGTGGGCCGCGGTTCACACGCATCGGGTCCACAGCCGCAGCAGGTCGGCTCGTTCTCTCCTGGTGAGGCCTGCTTCAGGAAGACGCCTGGGTCCCCGCCCATTGGCCACCCTCTGGTCCGGGTAGACTCAGGCGAGGAGCTTCTTGATACGGGCCTGCGAATAATCTCTCACCGCCACGGCTTTGGTGATGGGGGTTCCCAGCTGATGTGCTGCCTTGGCCAGCGTGTCTGCCTCCTCGTTGCCAGCTATGCCCACGTGAGAGGGCAGCCAGTGGAAGGAGACGGACGTCTCGTCTGCTGCTAGGGCCCAGTACTTGGTTGCCAGGAGACTCCCCGTGAGCCCGGCGATGGTTGGCCAGTGTCTGCAGGGCTGCCTTGCTGTCACACAGGACTGCGACCGGTTGAGTCGGAACGTCCTCGGCCAGCAGGTCCGCCACCAGGTGTAGCCCTGCCAGCTCCGCAGCCATCGAGCTCGCCGAGAAGGGTAGTCGGCACTGCCTGCTGATGGCCCGGGATGGGATGACGCAGGTGGCCGCCGCTGAACCGTCTGGCATGACGGATCCGTCAGTGAAGACCTGGAGCCGCCTTGCCAGTTGCTGCTGGAGCTTGAAGACGGCGGCCTGTTGCAGTGCTGCAGCAGGTGTTCGGCGCTTGGTTACCCCGTCCAGGTACAGGTGGACCTGAGGCAGCTGGTGGTGGATGGTGCAGGGGCCACCGGGACTGGCGGGTCCGGGACAATCTGGTGGTAGAGTGCACAGAGACCACCCATCCGTGACCTCAGCTGGCTGCGAAGGTGCTCCAGGAGGGTTCTGCCGTCGGCAGCACGGTGTAGGCAGTCTACGTGCCCCAGAGCATGTGCAGAGACAGGGGCCACTCTCCAGCCTCGGCCAGGGTCGCTGCCACGGGGGAGTACCTGGGGAGCCCCAGGATGACCCTCACTGCTCTCATGTGATGTCCCTCCAGGTCCAGTCTCCTGGCAGGCGTCAGGGCCACCAGTGGAAAGGCGTACAGCAGGACTGAGGACGCTGAAACCTGGTTGAGTCGAAGCGCCAGCTTGGTTGAGCAGCCATATCCACGCTGCTGCAGCTTGCTGATGGCTCCCTGGACTCCCCGTACCTGTGTGCAGGCGACCTTGGCAGCTGGGACCCAGGTGAGACGGTGGTCGATGGTGAGCCCCAGGTACTTCACTGTCAGCTTCCAAGGCAGGTTGCGGTTGCCGACCCTCAGCTGCTTCACGTAGCGTCGTGCTGTGGCCAGCGGGTGGATCAGCAGGGCCTCGGTCTTGGTTGCGGAGACCTTGAGTCCGATGCCACTCAGGTAGGTGGACACCGCATCCAGGGCCGCCTGCAGTGACGTCCTGATGGCTGGAATGGACCGCCTCGGTGCTCGTGCCCAGAGTGCCACGTCGTCGGCATAGACAGAGAAGGGGGCCGCGAACCTGGTGCCTGTCGGAAGAGAAGCGGGGAGTCCTGTCATTGCCAGGTTGAACAGGAAGGGGCTCAGCACGGAGCCCTGTGGTACACCTGTGGTGATGTCCCTGGATTTGCTGGTCTCCTTTCCAACTCGAACCTCGAAGGTCCTGCCAGTCAGGAAGGCAGTCACGAAGCTGTGGAGGCACCCGTGAACGCCAAGTCAGTCCAGGGACGTCACGACGACCTAGTGTGGGAGACTGTCAAGGCACTCTCCACGTCCAGCAGGAGCAGCAAGGCCACGTCACCACAGCTTTGGCATCCTCAAGGGTGATGACGACGTCGTAAATGGAGTCGGCTGTGCACCGGTGGCGCCTGAAGCCAGTCAGTTGTTCCGGGAAGAACTCTAGTTGGCCAGCAATCCACTCGAGTCGCTCCAAGGCCACCTTCTCCAGCACCTTGCAAGGTGCCGAGGTGAGAAAGACTGGCCTGTACGAGGAGAGGGCCATGGCTTTCTTCCGGGGCTTCAGGATCGGGGCGACGACCACAGTGCGCCATGACTCCGGGAGGACCCCACTGCTCCAGACGTCGTTATAGTACTCGAGCAGGTGTTGGCGGCCAGCTCCGTACAGGTTACGGAGCATCTGGAAGGTGACACCATTAGCTCCCGCGGCACTTCGTCTTTTCGATCCTGCAAGGGCAGCCTCCAACTCGTGTTTCCTGATGGGTTCGCAGCACAGCTCTTGTACTTCTGCGGCTGTCCACCCAGGATGGTGGCAAGTGTCAGGATACTGCAGCGCAGCAAGGGGAGGTGCAGCAAGCAGCTGGGCAATGTCCTTCGCAGAAAACTGATCGGCCAGCTGTTCTGCCATATCCGATGCCTGGATGGAAAGGTGGACGGCCAAGGACATCACTTGGTTGAACGGCAGTGGCACCATCAGCAGGCACTTCAGCAGGCGCCAGGCCTTGGTGCCATCCCATGATCGGTCGATGGAGGCGCAGACGCCCACCCAGCCCTGCTTCCTGCGCGCTCGGGCGTGGCGTCTGCAGGCAGCGTCGACCTTCCGGAACACTGTCCAGAGCTCTAGTTGTCCCTTCTTCAGAGCCTGGCGTTCTGCCCGCCTCCGCACTGCTCTCAAGGCTAGGTGCCGGATGTCTGGAACAGGCTGCCCTTGCTGCGCCTTAACAGTGGCGGTTGCAGCCCGGGCACTGTCACCCACCAGCTGCATGAGGTCCTTGTCACCGGTGTCCTGCCTGAGCAGCTGCCGGTATACCCGCCAGTCTACCACACGGTACTCTCAATCCCTGGAAGCCTTACCTCGGTAAGGGGTGAGTAGGATGGGCAGGTGGTCTGAACCCCAGGTGTCCGGGAACGGTGTCCAGGCGTACCGGCAACCCTCCGTAGCCACGCTGAGGTCTATGGCTGTGGTGGTGCTGTTGGCTCTGCGACGCAGGTAGGTGACGGCCCCTGTGTTCAGGATCACCAGGCCCAGCTGCAAGAGGACGTCTCGCACCTCTCGCCCTCGTACGTCGGTCCTGTGGCCGCCCCAAGCTGGATGGTGGGCATTGACGTCTCCGCACAGCAGGAAGTCCTTCCCCAGTTGGTGCGCAAGCTGCCGAAGACACCCGGGGTCCCATGGTTCCTTGGGTCTGATGTAGACGCTGGCCACCGCAGTGTCAACACCGTCGAGGCGGACCCGGACGACGCAGCACTCGAAGGGCCCTCCGGCCAGGTCGGCCACGAATACCTCCGCCTGCAGCAGGTCCCGATTGACGTAGATGGCACAGCGGGAAGGTCCTTGTGGGTGGTTGTCGTCCAGGCAAGGGGCAGCACTGCAGTCGGTCAGGGTGCAGCTGGTCCGGCTGCTGTAGCCGACGTAGCCTGAAAGTCGGAGCTGCTCTGCCTGGCTGTAGACCTCCTGGAGTGCAAGGACGTCGTGGTTGTTGTGGAGCAGGTGTTGTGCAAGGTCGTCTCTCCGTGGTCCCCACCAGTGGACGTTCCAATGGAGAACGCTCGGGCGTCGGGGCTGACGCTGCCTGGTGGGAGGACTAGCCATGCTGGTTGTTCTGTTGCCAAGCCCCTGCCTGCAGGCAGATGGCATGAAGCGGGTGCTCTTGTGGAAGCAAGGTAGCGACTGCCTGCAAGGAGAGCAGAAGGGGGACCAGAAGTTGTTCCACTATAAGCGTCGGGGCAGAGGTCTCAGCAGACTGGGCACAGGGAGTGGCGGCTGCAGGCTTGCAGACACGAGCAGGAGGTCGGACAACAGGAGCAGCCGGGGCTGCAGGCTCAGCCGGAGTGTTGGTGTCAGCTGCACGGGTTGGCAGATGGACTGTCTGGAATCCCTCATGGTCAACTGTCTCACTGGTAGGGGGAGCTGCGTTTCTGAGGGCAGTATGGGGCGTGGGGGGTGGCCCCGTGGTTGTAGTCTGCTCTCACTGACTCCCAAAAGAGGGCGGGGAAACCGCTGCACTCTGCAAGACTGGTACAGTCCTCCTCCTGCGCCGATTCCTGTTCCTCTTCCTCCGAGGTTTCCCAGTGGTGTCGGCACTTGTGGCATCCTTCAGGAAAGCCGCGGCAGGGTGAGGGGACACGGTCTCGTGGCCAAGCGCTTCGTCCATTCCTTCGGCTTTTCCTTCGGGAGCATCAAAGGCAGGTACACCTGGAGGGCCCGTGGTCACAGTAGGGGGTTTTACTTGGATCGCCAAGGCCATCCCAGTCGTAGTGCTGCTTGCAGAACTGTCGGTAGAGTCCTCAGTGTATTGGGAATCACAGGACAGCCGGGAATCCGAGCTGTCAGCACTGCTGTCACTCTGTCCTTAAGGGTTGGCTTGGGCCAGCTTGCGCCATGTGTCTGCTTCGTCATCGCTGCTGTCCTGAGGGCGGGGACGCTTCCGTGACGCGGACATGTCCATCTCCTCTTCAGCAAAAGCAGGGGCACTGGTACACATGGGGTCTCCGCGCGGGGCCTGCGACAAGTGTCGAACAGCATCTGTGGCAACAGTCTTCCACGCCTTGACCATGTTGTCTCTGGACTCCTGTAGAGTCCAAGATTGCAGGCTTTCCAGCTGGACGAATGGAATGCCACCAAAACTTGCGCCACGTTTGTTCTTGGGGTTTCGCACAGGTCGGGCCGGCAGTGCTCCTGGCGGCGGCATCAGAGCTTGCGCTAGTGCCTTCGCGTCCTTGGAAGGCCTGTACCTGTCCTGGTCATCCATGGTCGTGCAAGGGAGCTGACTGAGGTCGGTCGGTTGTGCAAGTACACACCCGCACACACACTCACTCGCGTGCACACACACACTTTCACGTACAGCACTAGTTGGCAGAGTTCTGGAAGGAAACACTTTTCGGCAGAGCCGATGGTTATCGTGAGGGGAAAGCACTGGTTAGTCACTGTACTCGCTACACGTGGTGTAGTGCGCTACAGAGAAAAAACACTAAAATATCGAGCACGCTATTATGCACGCTGCACAGAGGCAGAAGACACGCACTTCAGCTGAAGGCAAGAACGCAAACAAGCACACACACAAGGGCTAAAAACGAGTCAAGGAAATGCCGGCACAAGTCACACTTGCTAGGAGTAGTGAAGCACCAACGGTACTCGCACTAAATGTAGCCGAGAGGCACAAGAACACACTCGCTATAAGTAAAAAGCGCCCTGTAGTGAGCACTATAGGACACTACAGGTAAGCGCGAACAACAAACTCGCTGGTTTTATCAACAAGTTAGCAGCTACCGAACATAAAAAAACGAAGACGGGTAGGCTGAAAGGGCAGATCGCACGGGTTCCTGAAAAAAAAGCGCACGCGCCCCACCCCCCCCCCCCCCACCCAGAAGAAAAAAAGATAACGCTAGGCACAAAGCACAATCACGATACGATACGTGATAAACACCCGCGTTACTTGTGCTATCAGTAGCTCGAAAACTCGCGCTGAAAGTAAACAAACCTTAGCAGTGCACACGCAACGTCACTATAAACACAAGAACAGGGCACACGGGTTAAATGTAACTAGCGGCTAGTGACTGTCAAAGAGCCTGAAAAGAAAAGTCAGGCTCGTTCCTAAAAACGCTGGCGTTCCTAAAAAACAAACACTCGCGTTTCTGCAAAAAAACGAAGCCTGAAAAGAAAGTAAGACCGCACGTGTTCGAGACCGCTGTCGTCACACGCGGTGCGATTAGCCGCGCTAGTCGCTACACTCACTAGACGAGCATAAGAAAGCGCAACAGTAATAAAGAATTACTCACCAACCAGTCGATGCAGGCTAGAAGGCAGTGGCCGAAGTTCTATGTCGGCAATCTAGGGAACAGGCACAGGGCACATGCGTTGAACCACGGGCACGGCGGTGCTTGCGGCGCGCGCGAGTACGGACAGCGTACTCGCGTGAGGCACCGGCGAAGCGACCGCACTCCTCGGTGGACTACGCACGCCCGGCCCGAAGCGCAAGTCACGAAGCAACAGCTGAGGAGCGCGCGTAAAGACAACCTTCCCCTTCGACTGCCGAAACGGCTCTCCAAGAATAGTTTAGGTGAGAGAACGGCGCATAGGGGAGGCTTCATGGAGAGAGGCGCATGCTGTTCTGGTTAGGAAACCTCTCCAGAGAGGGCGCGCTAAACTAGCCACCCACCCTCTACAAGGGCTGAGCAGAGGGTTCCAAGTAGTGCATCAACAGGCCCAAATGGCATTCCAATTATGCTGATAAAGACACTGGGTCCGAAGTCTAAACAGACTTTGAGAGAGGCAGTGAGCAGAGCAATAATCGATGGTGAAGTCCCTGATGGATGGAAGAAAAGGCTGGCGATGCAGATTATAAAGGAAAGACTGCAGGCATGAATAGAGGATGAGGGGGTGCTGGGGGAACTGCAGAATGGGTTTCGGAAACACAGGAGGTTGGAAGACAATCTGTTCTCACTGACGCAGTGCATCAAAATTGCAGAAAAGGAACTCAGGCCCCTGTGGCTAGCATTTTTGGATATAAAGGGAGCGTACGATAGCGTGGTTCAAGAGGACTTGTGGGGAATACTAGACGCACTGGGTGTGAAGATGGAGTCACTAATCTTTAAAAGGTAATCCATAAAAGTAACAAAGTAGTTAAAAAGTAGGAAAACAGGTATCCAAGCCCACAGAGGTGAAACGGGGACTTAGGCAGGGGTGTCCACTGTCACCCTTGTTATTCATGATGTACCTACAAGGATTGGAGGCCAAATTAGAGGGAAGTGGACTTGGCTTCAACCTATCTTTAGTCAAACAAGGAAAACTCATTGATCAGGCACTACCAGCATTAATGTACGCAGATGATATCGTGCTAATGGTGGACAACAAGGAAGATTTGCAGAGATTGATGGACATCTGCGGTAATGAGGGAGATAGGTTAGATTTTAGATTCAGTAAGAAAAAATCAGCAGTCATGATTTTTAATGATAACGAAGGTTAGAATACAGGAGGTCACGCCAGATATAACAGATAAATACAAATATCTGGGCGTATGGATAAGCAAGGGGACCGAGTACCTAAGGGAACACGAAATATACGTGACGACTAAAGCTAATAGGAATGCAGCAGTGATGAAAAATAGGGCACTGTGGAATTAAATTAGGTATGATGTTGTGAGAGGAATATGGAAAGGGGTCATGGTTCCTGGGCTGACGTTCGGCAATGCGGTCTTGTGCATGAGATCAGAAGTTCAAGCAAGATTAGAAATTAAGCAACGTGGAATAGGTAGGCTTGCTTTAGGAGCTCACGGGAATACACCAAATCAGGGAGTACAAGGTGATAGGGGATGGACATCATTTGAGAGCAAGGAAGCTAGCAGCAAGATAACATTTGAGAAGGGATTGAGAGAAATGGGGGAGGAGCGTTGGGCTAGGAAGGTTTTCAGCTACTTGTGCATGAAGAATGTCGATACGAAATGGAGGAAGTGAACCAGGAAATTGACTGGTAAATACTTAAAAAACAGCACGACTATCGGTTAAAAAAAGTGAAGGAAACGGAGACTGACATGTGGAGAATGGCATGATTAAGAAGTCCGCACTAGAGATCTATCGAACTTTTAAGCAGGAAATTGCCAAGGAAAGGATCTATGATAATACTCGGGGTAGTTCTCTATTGTTTGAGGCCAGGACGGGAGTACTGCGAACCAAGACATATCGGGCCAAATACGAAGGAGTAGACACAGTATGCAGTGCGTGTGGAGAGGAAGAAGAAACTGCCGAACACTTGACTATGTTCTGTAAAGGACTTCACCGTATAGTTCAGGATGATGGCGCAGAGTTTTTCAAAGCACTGGGGTTTAGAGAGAGGGGGGGGGGGCAAAATAGACGTTAAGCGGGATGAATTAACTAGAAGTAGGTTATCTGATTGGTGGCTAAAGTCAAGGCACGAGTGAAAATTAAACCCTTCACTGCAAAGTACGAATCCTCAAACTCACTTTTTAAAGAAAAAAAATCTAGTTTTTGGTTCATTAGGTGTTACAGCTTGGTGGCGCTAGCCACCGCCCGATCTAAAGGGTACAGCCATATCCATCCATCCATCCATCCATCCATCCATCCATCCATCCATCCATCCATCCATCCATCCATCCATCCATCCATCCATCCATCCATCCATCCATCCATCCATCCATCCATCCATCCATCCATCCATCCATCCATCCATTTGCGTTCAATCCTTACGCTCCGTAAGCGCTGCGAATCTTTCAGGAGGCCTAGCCGCGCGAGGCCAACTATTATTTTCCTGTACTTTCGGTGTGTTATTTACATAATCTTTATAAGAACTACTCGATTTCTTTCACAGTACTGGCGCTTTGCAATACCAAATGAGGATTATTTCGTGACATACATGTCGCCATTCGCTACTGCCCGCAAAAAAAGCAGATCCCACGTAACTTGGGAATCAACGCTAGCAAGGTGAGTCTGTTGTAATTTTTATGAAGTGAAACATTATGCAGTGGTGCTAAATATATGCGCGAAATCGGACAGTCAACACTGGAACCAGCATTGGTGTTTCACGAACGTTTGGCTCTTCTTGCAAATTCTTTTGAAGACCTGGCGTGGCTCTGTAGTAGAATACTTGGTTTCCACGCAGATTGCTTGGCTTCGATTTCTCTGCTAGGACACAAACGTTTATTGTTTGCATTCGTAGGGTCAACGTTGCGAATGCCAGCCTAATGCTCACGCGTTAAAACAAGATGTGGCGTGAAGGGTTTGATGGCGTAGGTGATGGGATTATGGAATTATTCATGTTAGGACCAGCGAATCATATTCATTAAACCATCTTACCCACCCACACAAAGTTTGGATTACCCTAAGTTAAGAGAGTGATCGTGAGGGCACCCAGACGTAGACGATTGACAGACAGACAGACAGACAGACAGACAGACTGACAGATAGATAGATAGATAGATAGATAGATAGATACATAGATAGATAGATAGATGCACAAAGTGGTTGCAGTACGCAAAGAAATTATTTTAAAAACCATTTACAGTACAACCACCCGAGTTATTTTTGAAAATGTGCTTTGTTCTTGAGAGCAAGAATTATCACAGAAGACCCAAAAACTTTTACTTCTTAGTCTACATTCCATTAGGATTCTAGTGAAAACAAAGTATGATAACATGCCAATGATTGATATGTGGGGTTTAACGTCCCTAAACCACCATATGATTATGAGAGACGCCGTAGTGGAGGACTCCGGAAATTTCGTCCAACTGTGGTTCTTTAACATGCACCCAAATCTGAGCACACGGGTCTACAACATTTCCGCCTTCATTGGAAATGCAGCCGCCGCAGCCGGGAATTCAACCCGCGACCTGCGGGTCAGCAGCCGAGTACCTTAACCACTAGACCACCGCGGTGGGGCATAACATGCCAATGAAATATCTGACCCTCGCCGCATATGATACCCAAAACGTTGTTGGGAAGAGAGTCCGACGTTGAAATGGGAGAAAAATTGTGTGAATAAAAACGGTGTGAATAAAATTCGAAAGGTTGTTTTCAATTTTTTTCAGATAAGTATTGATATTGGAAATTGTGCCTGAACGGTGATTTCATTCCCGACACCGTTCACCCTAATCCGAAAAGATAGTTGATGGAGTCACTCTCAGAATGCTTTTTTCACACGACAGCTTTCGGAGTCAGCCTTCTGTCTGCCCTCTTGATCTTACTTTTTCATTCAGAAAACCGCGCTGGATCCGTTAGTACGGGGAACAAGACACATTTTCCTTGTTCGACCGATAACATCTTTGACACAGCGGCACAATACACGTCCTTTCTTTGCATTGCCGCTTAGCTTTTAACAATTCAGGGTGTTGCAGTGTACATAAGACGCCATCAAACTTCACAGTAAATCACATGGTAGCTGTAACACACTGATTTTAAATGCGGCGAGGCTCCGGCAGCAACACACGAGATGAATTTCGCGCGTTCGTGCACCCTTTCGACACACAGCGGCGCTTGTGGCATCTGAGTGCAGTCATCACATAAGGAGACACCCTTTCTCGTGCAGAATGCGCACGCTCAGCACACTAGGCAGTATATTTCTAGACACTGTAGTATAAGAGGAGTACATACAAAATGTATATAAAATTGAGTAGCCAGCACTGCAACCACTATTGACGTTTCACGAAGATTAGCGCCTATTTTAAAAGTAGTTCCTCTGTGGCAAAACGCTTCATTGCCACGCAGAATGCTTGGGTTTGATACTAGCTGGGACCCTGACATTTATTCTATGCATTCTTTGGGTGAACGCTACCGATGTCGGGAATTTCTTAACACTCACGCGTTAAAAGTGTCCATGTGTGTTCTCGTCGTTCCTGGGTAGATACTAAATGTCAATCACCTGTGGCACATACACGCCCGTGTCTGGTGTGAATTGTTCGACGACGTACGCAACGGGATTATGACATTATTCATGTCTTGACCAGCGCATCATATTCGCCAAGCCATCTTACCCTGCCATGCTCATTTTGGTTCACGCCAGGTTAAGGAGGTGACCACGAGAGTACACAAACGTAACGGCTATATATATATATATATATATATATATATATATATATATATATATATTAATATATATATATATATATATATATACTTATATATATATATATATATATATATATATATATATACTTATATATATATATATATATATATATATATATATATATATATATATATATATATATATATATATATATAGATAGATAGATAGATAGATAGATAGATAGATACGCTCAAAGTCACTGAGGTTCGGCAAGAAATGCTTCGCATTTAAAATGTAACTGGAGGTGAAGGGTGTCCAACTTAATACCCCTCGCACGCTGAACGAGCGCTCTATTTTCTGAGCTTTCTCCCCGAGGAGAAACAGTATAAATATTTGAGGTATTTGAGTCGTTTAGGTTAGATCGAACTGGTAAAAGAAGCCTTTGCTCTCTCTCTCTTTCTTCCAATCCAGTTTCAAGAAGGCCACGTAAACAAGAGAAGGCTGATCGGCGCACGCTTGGTAAAAAGCAGCTCCGGCGACTAGCAATTATGGGGGGAAATTAGAGGCGAGGATCAAAATAGCTGGGCTAAGACATGTTTTGGGCGCAATGTTTTGGGTTCATTTTGCCTTCATCACAAATATAATAAGATTATGTGTGAGTTAAGGACTTTTTTGTGTACCCTTTGCTGATTGTTTCCCTGGGTGATCCGCGATCTGCAATATATCGCACCTACGCTCTCTTGTTTGTACGGCACACGGAAGTAATTTTGTTACCTGGTGCAGTTCACCTAAACTGCTGTTGATAGTGTACGATAAAACTCCTTGTGCTCAGGAGGACAAAAGGTGGGTTCGCTGTTTGCATAAACTAATGAGGCTGCATCGAAATAATTCACTACATAGGTGGGATATCTGGTAATAATTACTACATGAACCCTGTGGTGGTGGCATGGCCTACACTAATTAAAAGACGCTTTACACAATGACAAGTGTCTTATACTGGAAAATAACGTGACACTGTAGAGTAGTGCCTTGTATATGTGGCACACCTTTATATATATATATATATATATATATATATATATAGAAACTTCAGATATAGCAATTGAAACAGATAAAGAAAAAAAGATAAAGCAATTTGGAAAGAACAAAATTTGGACTCAGGATTGATTCTACCCGATGCATCAGCAACTGTATTGGTTGCTTGGTTGGCTGTATCCAGCTGTTGTCGTCAAATCCTCAACTCATGGTGATGATGATGATTCTCTTTGCAATTGTGGCACAAAACACTCAGGGGTATTGGCCAAGAGTTGAGTGGGTCTTACAGAGTGGATTCATGATTAATATTTCGTGCACTAGCATGATTGCTTATTCCTTGGCCCACTGCAGAGGATGACTCTTGAACTTGAACAGAGAGATGATCCTTCTCTTTTTAATTCATCTCCTGGTTTGCACGTGCTTTTTTCAGCACGTGCTCCTTTCAAAAGCACGAAGTAGATGCCTCAGACACCACTGCCACAATATTTGTTAACAGACGCTAGCCAAGCGTCTCATCAAAACAGTGAGGTTTGAAAAAGCTGTACACACTCGTCCCCATTTGCTTTCATTCAGATTGAGCGTGTCCTTTTTGTAAGGTTATCTTCTTAATAAGCGACGACGAAGTTAACACGTGCTACCCGCGCGCGACGCACTCGGTTTGTTGTTAAATTTAATATTTTACGTATTATTGTCATTTTGTTTCTTTATTTCTGGTTTTAAATTTTATAGCTTATCTAAAATAACATTTTACAGTCTCTACGTTGAATTCTTGGCCAACCCCCAAAGTGGGTACGTGTCATGTATCTAAGGAAGCAAAGCAAAGCAAAAAAAAATTGGCACCGTATCTGCATGTAATCTGCAAATGTCGAAAGGCGACAGTCTTGCGTGGGGACAGAGTGAACAAAACATTTTTTTGATGTTCTGCGCAAGAAATTCGGTGAATGGTATTCTGGAGGCGCTGCGTTAAGAGTGCCTCGAGCGTGCAGGGGAGGCGAACGAACGTGTCAGGTCCCGTCACATGTGAGACATGAGCGCCATCTGGCAGTTTTTTTTGAAAACGAAGTGCGTGGCCCCTAGACGGTCGTGCGCGCCCATCTCAGAGATGATAAGGTGCAGAACGCAAGGCAACGGGTAGGTGCCCCCACCATGGCATCTTAACAAAGCGTTGGAATCACTCGCCTTTTCGTGCAAGCGTTGCATGGTCAGCGCAGCGTGATAAATGCTACGGTCCTTAGAATTACCTATATATGCCTTTTATAGTGAAAGACGCACATGCAGAATATATACGTGTTGTTATGGTGCCTAAGATACGTGGAATATTATGGTGCCTAAGATATGTGGAGAAGCCGCCGTACTACGGGCAACGTCAACAGCGACCCGGCTGGACATTGCCGTTCCCTGAAGCAGGCAGGGGCTTCTCGGAACTCTTTCGCCACTTGCCCACACAGATGGTGTCCAAACACGGCGTGATGACACAAGTCATCCAGGGGTTTCTGCCACCTTTCTCAAGTAGCACCGCGCCAACGACGACCAGTGGCGTGGCGGCGCAGCGTTACTATGTCTTCAGCAGAACAGACGCGCTACCGTCAACAATGCCGGGGATAAACCCGGGTGTAAGGAAAGGACTTAAAGACGCCGAGGAGCATCAAACCAGAACTGAAGAATACGAGCGGAGAGCAGATGGCACGAAGGCGACAACAAGAAATGAAGAAGAGAAGGCACGTGCGATTACGACGCAACTGTGCGCCAATCAGCTGAGGACCTGTGGTGGCCCATAGAGGTGGCGTGCCACGATTGGGCCACGTGCGACCATCACGTGGCAGTGGGCTTTGTGGCTGGGGACGAGCCGAAGCAGCAGGAGACGGGAGACAGCGGGCCGAAGCGTCGGACGCAGGTGATCCAGGTTCCGGCCAAGGAACGCGGCCGTCCACGCTGCTGCCGTCCAACTACCAGCTGGGGCGGCATTGCCGGCACGAGTACTGCATCTCGGGGCACGGCCTGGCCTGCTGTTCTCTTCCTTGCCGAGGGCATCGCGGATCTCGGCGAGGCGTCTCCACGGTCAGCCGTTCGACACAGCGATGAACGTGGCCTGGCTAATGGTCACGGATGCGTCGAGCATCGCGTCTCGGCGCACGCTCTTCGCTGGACGGGCTGGCCATGCCCCGCATGGAGCATCGCGTCTCCGATGCGGGTTGACTGCTCCGTGGCCGCACCCATGCCATCAAGCGCCGGTGTCACGAGAGCGTCGCACTTCGGCAAGGGACGAGCGAGATGTTCTGCCGGGCGAGACGCGGGAGTGCGCACAGAGGAGCACGGAGCCGGGTGAGGATTCAGGGTGGCCGAGGATTCAGATGCCAGGGGAGAGACTGGCTGAATCTAGGATCGCCGAGCGGTGCCGAGCGACGGGCCAGACTCGGACGTGGGCCACGAGCTCATGAGCTGCAGGGTGCACCCGAGGGTACCTGGCGGTGCCCTGGCCAAGAAGGAACGTGCGGAAAAGAGAGCTCGAGGGTGGAGGCCACGAAGGCAGAGGAAGCGGCGCGCCGCTCGAGAGGACGAGTTCCTGGAAGCGTTCCTGAGCCGGACGTGAGACCCGTACGTGTCGGCCAGGTCGAGCTACGGTGTGTCTGTTCAAGGTCCAAGGACGGGGCCTGCCGAACGGCTCCTGCCTGGGTGCAGTGGCCGGGAGCAGGTTCGTGGGCGAGGCCTACCGGGTGTGGTCCTCGTGAGCCGTGGCCTGATCCGGGACCTCCGGGGTTGCGACCCTGACTGCTGCGTTGGGCGCGATGTCCGACTCAATGGCGCTGCACACGGTAGCGTATCCGTGCGCCGACAGCCGTTCCCCCCGTGCCATGAAATAAAAAGTTCATGGTAATGATTTCTCGTCCGCTATCAACAAACATAGTGACGAACGTCCGTTAACCATCACAATAAATGGCGAGCCTGCCAGGATCAAGCTCTCGCGTTACCTCTGAGAGCCTCATGTTGTTTGTGTGTGGCGGACGAGAATGGACGACAAGAGAAAGCTAGTTGAGCTAGGGAAGGAGATGGAACTGAGTGGAGAGGCTTTGCTGGCATGGGTGAGCGCTGAGAAAAAAAAAGAAATGAGGAACCAGATAGCGAAAGATCGAGAGGAGGCACGTCTAGCAGCACAGGCGGAGCATGAGCGTGAAGTAGCTCGCATGGAGGCTGAAACGCTCCTCCTCGAAGAGCGACGTCTGTTTATTGTTGTGTGAGAAAAGTTGTTTTCCCCCTAAACAACTTTCTTGAGCAGGGGGATATTGTAAGGAAAGGACTTAAAGACGCCGAGGAGCATCAAACCAGAACTGAAGAATACGAGCGGAGAGCAGATGGCACGAAGGCGACAACAAGAAATGAAGAAGAGAAGGCACGTGCGATTACGAGGCAACTGTGCGCCAATCAGCTGAGGACCTGTGGTGGCCCATAGAGGTGGCGTGCCACGATTGGGCCACGTGCGACCATCACGTGGCAGTGGGCTTTGTGGCTGGGGACGAGCCGAAGCAGCAGGAGACGGGAGACAGCGGGCCGAAGCGTCGGACGCAGGTGATCCAGGTTCCGGCCAAGGAACGCGGCCGTCCACGCTGCTGCCGTCCAACTACCAGCTGGGGCGGCATTGCCGGCACGAGTACTGCATCTCGGGGCACGGCCTGGCCTGCTGTTCTCTTCCTTGCCGAGGGCATCGCGGATCTCGGCGAGGCGTCTCCACGGTCAGCCGTTCGACACAGCGATGAACGTGGCCTGGCTAATGGTCACGGATGCGTCGAGCATCGCGTCTCGGCGCACGCTCTTCGCTGGACGGGCTGGCCATGCCCCGCATGGAGCATCGCGTCTCCGATGCGGGTTGACTGCTCCGTGGCCGCACCCATGCCATCAAGCGCCGGTGTCACGAGAGCGTCGCACTTCGGCAAGGGACGAGCGAGATGTTCTGCCGGGCGAGACGCGGGAGTGCGCACAGAGGAGCACGGAGCCGGGTGAGGATTCAGGGTGGCCGAGGATTCAGATGCCAGGGGAGAGACTGGCTGAATCTAGGATCGCCGAGCGGTGCCGAGCGACGGGCCAGACTCGGACGTGGGCCACGAGCTCATGAGCTGCAGGGTGCACCCGAGGGTACCTGGCGGTGCCCTGGCCAAGAAGGAACGTGCGGAAAAGAGAGCTCGAGGGTGGAGGCCACGAAGGCAGAGGAAGCGGCGCGCCGCTCGAGAGGACGAGTTCCTGGAAGCGTTCCTGAGCCGGACGTGAGACCCGTACGTGTCGGCCAGGTCGAGCTACGGTGTGTCTGTTCAAGGTCCAAGGACGGGGCCTGCCGAACGGCTCCTGCCTGGGTGCAGTGGCCGGGAGCAGGTTCGTGGGCGAGGCCTACCGGGTGTGGTCCTCGTGAGCCGTGGCCTGATCCGGGACCTCCGGGGTTGCGACCCTGACTGCTGCGTTGGGCGCGATGTCCGACTCAATGGCGCTGCACACGGTAGCGTATCCGTGCGCCGACAGCCGTTCCCCCCGTGCCATGAAATAAAAAGTTCATGGTAATGATTTCTCGTCCGCTATCAACAAACATAGTGACGAACGTCCGTTAAGCATCACACCGGGTACGTTTCAAGCCGTCACGAAGGCATTGACCACTAAGCGCGAACCTCTTATATCCGTGGATTCGTCCTTCATCAAGACGCCTGCCATGGCCTAGTTACTTATGGGTGCGGCGTCGTACACCATGAAATTGAAGCCCGAATGGGAAACTCTGTCGCTGGCCTGCAAGAAGACCAGAGAAGGACTCCAGATGACTTAGAGAAATATTGCCTACTCTGTCCCAGGTGTCGCTTCCACCTCCAAGTCTAAGTTCGTCGACGGCCCGCCACTAGAAGTCCCGTCAACATCTCCCCGAGACTCTGTGGCTTAGCAGGCGTCGCCTGCGCTGCTAACCACAACCAGGCCGCGACAGCGGGAACCTACGTTTCCACTGCAGAATAGGGATAAATCGCCGGAAATGTGAACGGTGGATCAGGTGGCAGAGTACGTTTCTGGGATCCCAGACTGCGGGCACATCGCAGAGAAGTACCACCACCACAAGTTTGATGGTGGGGAGTGTTTCCTCATCAAGGAGCTCCACGTCATGACGACGATGAACATGAAACTGGAACCAGCATATGAGATGTGCGCGACCATCACATTGTTTTCGCCAGGTGTCCTAAGACGAACTTCGGTGCACGTCGGAAGAAAACTGAAAATAAGAAAGGTGTTCCAGTTGTTTCAACTCTGTTCACTGTGACACCATTGCAAGTAACGTCAACAAAGAAAGAACGCGAAGTGAAATGGCAATGTCCAGTTTTTTTCGTTGCTTTCCATCATGTCAACACCCCAAATTGATATCATCTTGTAACATTAACACCAGTTGTGTTTGAAAAGAAAAAAATCACTGCAGCAGTCATCTGGCTCGCTTGTTTGCACCCATGAATGTCATCGGGAACCCGAGTTAAGTCACGCAAGCGTCGTGAAAATCACCGGCCTTTTTCTTCTCTTAGTGCTGCCAAGAAGTGAAACTTCTCAATTCTGCCTAATGAAAGAGTTTGTGTGTCTGTTGACATAGAAATGTTGGACACTTTGTCTGTTTTACTAACTTACTGCAGGCGAAGTTTACAAGTGGTACTCAGGTTTTTGTGAATTTTCATGCAGTTGCGATAGTGAAGTCGTGGTTAACGTCGCAGCGATATTGTGACGTCAGTTACGCTGCATCAGTTGTTACAGTGATCGGTTGTTGACCCGGAGGTCGTGGGTTCGATCCCGGCCGTCGTGGTCGCATCTAAATAAAGGCGAAATGGTAGAGGCCTGTGTTCTGTTCGATGCCAGTGCACGTTAAACACAAGGTAGTGTAAATTTCCAGAGTTCTTCACTGCCAATTATATATTAATCGTATCGTGGTTTTGAGAGTTACAACCCTTGATATTATTATTATTATTATTATAATATTACCGTAACAACGACAGGCCCGTAGACGGAAATTTTTTGCGAGAGGTGGGTAGGGGGGAGTGGGCACCAGTTGTTGGCCTTAAAAACACTTTTCCTCGTCCGCACACCGAGCTCACGTGCACCAATTTTGGCTTCTTAGGCCCGTAGCCAGGGGGTGGGAGGGAAGTGCCCAAGCCTCCCCTCTCCCCGGTATTCGAATGGTGGGCGGTGTTTTGCCGAGCTTAAATCATGAAAAAAAAAGTACGCTGCGAGCTCCTCTGCTCTATTCCGACCATAGTGAACGTGTCAGACGTGAGGTGGGCGTTGTGAGCGACGGAAGATCCACGCGATGAAAAGCAAGAGGTGGGTACATGCGTGAAGACTGCTTTTGACTGTGACGACTGAGCGTGGTTGTCTGTGGATGGTGGGTTATAAGCGAATCTTCGTCGTAGTGGACATTGTATTCTTTAAACCAAACGTTCATTTCTTTTTTTGATCTTTTCCCATGACTCGTCGTTTTGAAATATGTGGGTGAGGTAGAATTTGAAAGCCTCACCGGAGATGTAGTCGGTAAAGTTTATGATCATCTCCCGTTCTGACCATGATGCAGCGGTAGCGTGGACCTCGAACAGGTCGAACCAGTCCTGTACAGGTCCATCGTCCACTGCTCTGATGTACTTGGCGATGGGAAGGTCAGTCAATAGTTCTCACATGATGCTGGTCGATGCGTAATGCTAGGCGCTTGTACGGTAGTCCATGTACGCTCAGGGTGTCATGCGGAGAACTGCGTAGATGATGAGCGACTGATGAAGGGGCAGGCAGGGCTCCCGTTCCGCATAGCGTCACACATATATATATATTGTGGGCATTCATCATGTGCTTCTTCTCGGATATGCATTATCACATTCCTCATAATCCGCCTGGGTCTCTGTCCTTATCTTCACTGGGTATCACGACAATCATCGGGTGTGCGCGCGCTCTGTCTGAGACTGCCCGTTCGCTGCTGAGCCTTTGGGCTGAATAAACGCTGTCTCAACCCAGACGTCATACGTGGTGGAGGTGCTGGGTGGAGGTGCTGGGTACTAAAGACGGAATTCAGCCGGATCAGGGCAAAATTGCTGCGGTGCTTCGCTTTCCGCGCTATGAAAGGCCGAAGGAGTTTGCTGCAAGTTTTCTTGGTCTGGCCTCCTATTTTCGCTGTTTTATACACAACTTCGCATCAATAGCGGCTCCACTGCACCAGCTTCTTGTTTCCGACGCGCCCTTCCTGTGGTCGGAAAAATGTTAAGTGGCATTCGAACTGTTAGAGTGCGCCCTCACGTCCAAACTTGTACTCCGCCACTTTGATGAAGCCGCACCGACCATCCTGCATACGGACGCTAGCGGCCGCGGTATAGACACTGTTCTGCTCCAACGTGACACCTCTTCACGAGAGAGAGTAGTTGCGTATGCCAGTATAGTACTAACTGCGACCGAGAAGAACTATACCATAACTGAGCAAGAGTGCTTGGCTGTGGTTTGGTCAGTGCAAAAGTTCCGACCCTATCTCCGTGGCCGTCTTTTCACGATCGTTACGGACCACCATGCCCTATGCTAGCTTTCCACGCTGAAGAGCTTCTCTCGACGCTAGGGTCGGTGGCTTCTACGTTTACAGGAGTGTGACTTTGATATCATTCATAAGTCTGGTAGAAAAGAAGACGCCGACGCCCTTTCGCGCTACCCGCTACCAAATACTCAGCTCAGCATCGTTCAATGTTCGGCCATCACTTCTACTGCAGCGTCCACGTTCGCCTCAGTAGACCAGCTATTCTCGGATGACAAGCACACATTTCACTCCTACCAGTTGCCTGATACGTTCTGTAGGCGTAATATGGATGAGCTCTCAGGAGCTTCCCGTCAACCTAGCGCGCGGCATCATCGTCAACTCTTGCGATTTAAGCTGGAGAATGGCGTTCTTTACCATCACATCTTCCACCAGATGGTCAACGCTGGGTTCTCGTGCTACCACACTCTCTTCGACTTGACGTGCTTAAAGCCTTCCACGGCCACTTGACTGCCGGACATCTTGGCATTCAAAAAACACACGACCACTATCGCAGTCACTTCTACTGGGCTGGTAGCATTGCACGCTACGTTGGTTCCTGTGTCTTGTGCCAGCATCGTAAAATCCAGACAACTGCCCCGGCCGGGCCTCTGCAGCCGATTACGTGCCCCACAACGCCATGTGAGGTTGTAGGTATTTACCTTTACAGCCCTCTTCCCTTCACGTCTACTGGCAAACGATAGATAGTGACCACTGTAGACCACTTGACACGCTACGCGGAGACAACGTCTGTATCAACTGCGTCTGTTTCGGAAGTTGCTGACCGTTCTGCACACCATCATTCTGCGCCATAGCGCCCTCGTATACTGCTCAGTGACTGTGGAAGGCTGTTCCTGTCAGAAGTGTTAAATGAAGTATTGCGCGCCTCTGGAATAACACACAAGACAGCTTCATGCTACCAACCTCAGACGAACGATCTCAACGAAAGGTTTCACCGTGCTCTTGCTGATATGATGGCCGTCTACACCAGTCCAGACCACAAAAACTGGGATACTCTTCTGCCAATCATCACCTTTGCCTACAACACGGCCGTTCAGTGCACCACCATATATTCGCCGTTTCACCTCGTTTATGCATGTTCCCCTACTTTCTTCCTCGACGTTTCCTTTTTACACGGTGACGTCAACTCGTCTCCGTCTTCCAGCGAGGAATATATTTCAAGACTAGCTCAGTGTCGTGATCATGCTTGCATCAACACGGAAGCGCGACAGCAAGAACGAAAAGTCATTCATGACGCATCCCATGGCCTTGTTTTTTTCCGATCTGGTGACGATGTGCTCCTGTTCACACCTATTTGTACAGCTGGTCTGTGTGACAAGTTTCAGCCACGCATGATTGGGCCTCACATTATTATCGAGCAGAGTTTGCCCGTTTACTATCGTGTGACCCCACTTGTTGTCCCAACAGACCGTCGTCACTGCACCACAGAGATCGTGCACGTGAATCGCATGAAGCCTTTCAGGTGACGTTCTGTGTCACACTGACTTGCTACGGCCAGGTTGGCCGCTTCCATGAAGGGGACTGAGTGTGGGCTTTCCTTAAGCACTCGTTCCCGTGTATGCATTATTTTAATCACCATCATGATCCATATGGGTCTCTGTACTCATTTTCACTGGGTGTCACCACAATCACCATCGGGTGTGTGCGCACTCTGTCTTAGAGTGCCCGTTCGCTGCTGAGCCCATGGGCTGAATAAAGGCTGTCTCAACCAAGACGTCATATATATATATACCAAAATAATGTATATCTTCAGCTACAAGGTTCATGGCCACTCCCCCAGAGTGTACGTGTGCCACATATACAAGACACTGCTCTACAGTGACACGTCATTCTTCAGTAAAAGACACTTGTCAAGTTGTAAAGCGTCTTTTATTTATTGTAGGCCTTTTTAATTAGTGTAGACTACAGGTTTCACGTAGTAAATATTACCAGGTGTTCCACAGAAGGAGTGGACTGTAGCATTGCAGCCTCATTAGTTTATGTAAACAGCGAGGACACATTTTGTGCTCCTGAGCAAAGGGAGGTTTATTGCATACTGTTAACAGCAGTTCAGGTGAGTACAACTGCACCAGGTAACAAAATGCTATAGTGTACCGTACAAACAAGAGAGCGTTGGTGCAATATATTACAGATCGAGGATCACCCAGGGAAACAATGAGCAAAGAGAACGCAAAAACGACCCTTAGCTCAGACAAAATACAACATTATTTGTGAAGAAGGCACAATGCACTCAACATATTGCAACAATCCACTCACAACACGCCTTAGGCTGGCTCTAATAATCTTGAACTCTGTTTTTTTTTCAAAATTGCCAGTCCCTGATGCTGTTTTCTACCCGTCGTGCACCGATCAGCCTCCGCTTCTTTAAGTGGCCTTCTTAAAAATGTATTGGGAGTGAGAGAGCCAGTTTTTTTCACCGGTTCAATCTAACTTGATTGAATCAAATTGCTCACAAATTTTTACTGCCTCTCAGAGGGTAGAGTTCAGACAGTAGAGCACTCGCTTAGCATGCGAGAGGTACTGGGATCGACACCCAGCACCTCCAGTTCCGTATATTCCCTCAAACTTTGTCTTTCCATTATTGTGTTGTTATCTTAAAAGTGGTCAAAAATTGAAAAACTGGTGTGCATCAAAACTGTTTATCCCAAATATTCTATATTGACCAGCCCACCAAGCAAAAACAAAAAAAATATTGAAGCAAGGTTGAAAATGAATGAATATATAATTTTTGGATGCTGTAAAAACAGACGGCAGTGATATTTACGCCAGAAATTGAATTGGCGCCTAATTCAGATTCACCATTCGTAAGTATCCTTCCATGGAACTGCTAAATGGCAGACAGCAGCGAAACATAGTAAGATCCGTCATGCAAGCGTCCGTGGGTGTATAGCTCAGGAGAATTGAGCACTCGCTTGGCATGCGACACTTACTGAGATTGATGCCCTATACCTCCAATGACATGTTTTCTTTTTCTGTATATGCAGTGTTATTTTTAATGCATTTATAAAGAGAGATTGGATTGGATAAACTTTTATTTTATAAAGAGAGATGACAACAATCAATTTGGCGACAATGTGAAACGTGTCATTCGATAAAGTAAATATTTGGCAAATAACTAATGAAGATATTGACTGAAAAATTGAATAGGTCTACTAGACTTTACAATGCGACTCAATAGTCCAACTCTAACATCCTGCGTTCAAGCAGTCACAATGATTCGGGGGTCGTTAATAAACATGATTTTGATCGAATGAACATGTTTATGAGTTACAAGCTCCTTTTGTAAGTGGACATGCCGTTGTGAAGTGTATAACATGTGCATATAAGCAAATCTAAATAAGGTTCTTTTTTTCAACCAAGCAGGCTGCTTGCGTCTGCAGTAGTCCAGCTTGTTTAGAAACGTGAAAGTTATTCGCTGTTCGGCTCACTATTGGAATGAGAACCTTTCTCTGTCCGCTGCATATGGGGTATATATCGCTTTCGAACACTCTCATATTTGCAGGTGTTAACCGATTAAATTGACTCGCTATATTCTTTAAAATGATAATGACAAATTCCCGTCACGTACCTCGGAAAATTGCGTGGTTTTCAGGTATGTGCTGCACGTGCCCGTGTGGCATATACCTGAACACCACGCAATTAAACCTGCCCAGGAATAGTGTGAAAGACGGGGATAGTTTTAGCACATGAGCTTTAAATAAACCTGACAATAGCAGCACTGACCCCACCAATGCAAAAAAATAGATGTCAGGGTACCAGTAGGACTCCAATTCAAGCATTATACATGGTCGTCGAGGATTTCACCACAGAGCTACGCCAGGTCTTGCAAAGACTTTTCAAATAGACACTAATGTTTATGAAACTTCTACTTTAGTTGCAATGACGCTTATGTATTATTAGAACGTTAAATATATGCTCTTTTGGTACAGCCATCACATCAGGTTATCGTCATTTTATGTTAGGCGTCTTCTTCTAAAGTTCATTTATGTAGGAGGAATCTAAATATAGTTTTTCGATAGCATACCATACCTTATGAATTTGCGCAGTCAATATGAAGTTACCGCTCTTTAGAAAGGATAGTAATGTCAACCTCTTTTTACTTAGCGCACCAATTCTGGTTTTTCATTTTGATGCATGTATGTAATCCTTTTGTGTAGCACAAGCTTTGAACCTATACGTACACATTAAATATTATTATCCGCATTTTCAACCTCCATGCGCACCCGCCACAGGCTGTGTCAGCCTATTAGCATGGACATGTGCCACCCGATGCTCCTCGATTTCTGTATATTTTAGTACACACTTCAAAATCAAATCAAGACAATTGCCACATTATTAACATTACCTAATCCAAAGTGACAAGAAAGAAACGTATGAAAAAACCTAAATATTACGAAAGTGGGTGGTAATTTTGGAACAGTCTCGCACGAACATGAACAACTATAGATAAAGAAAAAGTACCAGTGCTACTGATAATACTAGAATCCTTACGTAAAAATGAAAAATAAAAAGCCGCAATCATGTGGACAACGGCATGAAAAAAAAGTCTTGCTGATGTGCTATTTGAACCCGGTACTTATCGTACCTAAGACGAAAGTTGTAAGTCACAAATTGGGTATTTTATTAAAGATAACACTAAATAAATCACCAAATACGTCATTACAAATAACAATATACCGATAATGATTATCATTATGAGCGAAATACGTGATTAATTGATCAGGAAAATAAGGTGTTCTCGCACGTAATTACGACGTAAAAGAAGACTGTTGGTAGCCACAAGATGTCGCAGCCTCTGGACAGGAAAGCTAGCTGGTGCTGCACCGACGTCCTTTCGTACACAAGCGCAGTCTTGCGGCTAGAGTCGTAGGCATACTTTTGTGTGTCCTGCATTATCTGGATGGCCAACTCACATGCAGGCGATAGAATCACTGCAATCAGAGTCTCTACGGGGCAGGAGGGCGACTTCTCGGGACCAGTGTAACTCAGCAGCGAGTACAGAATGAGCGGCCCGAATGAAGCTGTCTTTCCAGATCCAGTCTGCGCAGGCCATGACGCCCCGGCCTGCCAAGGCTATGTTGACGGCGTATTTCTGTACGGGCGTCAGCTTTGCATACTTGGCACGCAGCGACTTCTCCTGCAAGAGGTCCAGCAGGCCCAGTTCCTCGAAGCTGGTAAATGACATCAAGAATCGAGGGTCACGATCTTCGACAAGAACGGCGTCATACTTGTCGAGGTTGATACGGGTGAAGATGGTAGAGAATAGCTTGTCATCTTCCGTGGCAAGAGAGGGTGGCACATAGGGTGCCTCCATGGGCTTGTTGTTGGGGACCCAGGTGTGCCACAGGCTCATTCGTGCAGTCCTTTGCAATGTGGCCCTTCTGCTGGCACTTGAAGTAACCCATGACTGCCTAAGCCACACCGTGGCATCGGCGCAAGGCGACAATCGCTGATTTATGGTCGTACCGAAGACCAGGACGAAAACAGGTGGTCTCTGAGTGTCGTCGTCTTCTGCCTAGCCGCTAGTCTTGTCTTGTCTTGTCGCCTAGGAAATCTTGGCTCATACCCACATCGAGGATTGGCCACACTGTACCTCATAATAGATAATTTGTTTACAACACTTGCTTAAAAAAGAAAGAGAAATTAGATAGAAACAATAATAATTTTCCTTCAAAAAAACGTGAAAGAGTGCAGAAAAATGCGATAAACCAGAATATATAAAACAAGTTAACAAGATTGAGGAAGGGGGACAAAGAATTGGATATATCTGGCAGTACCACTAGCAGCGTATCCTTCCGGTTGCTTGAATGAATTTACGCAGCGTTGACAGAATAGCACTGCGGCCCACACCCAACTGACTGGCTCCAAACGATAGCGGCGTCGGAGCAGCAAGCACGAGCACTGGTTTTCGTCTGCTTCATCTTTTTGCGCAACAATTCGCAATAATGAGTCGACGTCTTACGGTCTAGTCAGCCGTAGACTAACACCTAATTAGCTCACCTAAACTAAGTAAAATATTATTGGGGGTGTCTTGCCAAAAATAAAGATTAAATACAATATACAGCAGAAACCCTCTATCAATGTTCACCACTTTAAAAAACAAAATGCTAGGACTCCTCTTTAATATCGTATTTCATCTATCGTAAATAATGCCAGAGATTGGTACAAAAGCAAAGAAGAAGAAGATAAGCTCCTGAGGGCAACTGATTATCCTCACGCGTGGGTACGCGCCACATCATCAAGGAAATCGACTTAATTTGATTTGACCTGAAGGCAGGACCTCAGGCATAAATATCCATATGCAGCGTAGGAATCACTTTTTAAGGAATAATTACCAGTGAAAACAAAACCTAAGCGGCTGCTTTGGTACCTTATCATTGGTATGCTTCATCGAAGCTAATAACGTTGTGCCTACGCCACATTGATTGCATGTACGTACCTCAAGGAGTGTGTAAAGTAAGGGTCTGTTTTTTTTGTTAGACACAAAGTTTTTAAATGTTCAAACTACAAAAGAGTTCACACAGGCAGCGGGTGTCGCACAATACTTGCGGTGCTTGCCTGCTGACCCGAAAGACGCGGGTTTGATACCGGCCGGGACAGTCGCATTTCAATGGAGCTGAAATGTACGAGGACCGTTTACACAACTTTAGGCTATAATAATAAACTCCAAGGTACCAAAATTGCGGAGTTCTCCACAAGGGCGTGTCCTATAATCATAATGTGCTTTTGGCACATAAACTCTGAAAACTTATTAGCACGTGTTCAAACAGCATAAATATTGTCGTATAGTTCACTGCCAATATATTGTCAACTTGAGAACACAAGGACGTAATTTGTCAAAAAAGACAATGTACGCCCTCATCGTGTTTGAAACCTAGGACCTCTCCCACTCAGAGGAAGAATTAAACCCCTCACCAACGAGCCTGATGGGTGTGACGATAACACCATGATGACATCTTTTACCAACTTATCGATTGTAGAAAGAAATAAGCATACATAGAAAGGTCAATAAGCTGGGCGCTAGACATGTGAAAATCTCCGGTTGGAAAGCTGGATAACATTTCAGAAATTATGGCTATAAATCAAATTAAGCAGATTGAAAAAGTGAGAAGACCCACATGAACACATGCGCCAACTTCCAACTAAATTTATTGGATTGATCAATGCATTGATGATGTATTTATACAATTGCATGTAACTGTTACGAAACAGAAGTTTTGAGATATGATTCACCAAAATATTATTAAAGTACATTACTGATAGCCTCTCATGCCGAGAAGACACGCACCTATCGCATATCCCTGTCTTACAAAAAATGTGACGTGAACAAATTTTTGCCCCACCTACTACAGATACAAGTTTGGGAATTACCTCACTCGTCCTCTTGTTATTGAATCAACCCCCGTACAAATTGGCACGCCTGGTCTGAGGGCGAAACAGAAGAGGAAGAGAGTGAAAAAGAAGAAGATGATAAACAGGTCACATGCCGATCAAGATTACGACAGTTTTCTCTTGACTATGTATGCACTAATGGTCTGCGTAACAGATTTGCTGTTGAAAATAAAACTGGAATATAAGAAGAAGAAGCATTGATAGCCACGTTGAAGCTAACTACCTAAGGAAGAAAGAAAACTAAAGACGTTGCGTTTGTCCAGGACTTGAACCTGTAACCTCTGACACCCAAAACGAGAATCGACACCTAGACCAACGAGCAGCTTTTTAATAGTATTTAATAAAGTATTTGCGTAATAAAGACAAAATCAAGCAAACAAAAGTACAACCAAATGGCGACAATAAGCGCTCAAGCATTACTCATAAACACTCAATGTCTAACACAGCTGAAGTTCTTCACACCGAGATTTCTTCACATCGTGTTTTCAAACAAGAAAAGGGTGAGGTCAAACAGCTTTCTATGATCGAGTACTAGTCCGGTCTAATGTCCAGCTCGTCGTAATTGTTTTTGAGGTGAACAGCCATTTGAAAGAAGTGTGTGCTTGAAGAGGTGGTGGGCACTGGAATGTGATCTTGCATTCGTGTCTTCAACAAGTTTTGCATATCAATCAGGAAAAAAAAACATATCATATGGCACTTCGTCAAGTGCTGCTGGTAGAAGATAACGTATTGTTTAAGAATTAATGACGAAACATTTTTATTGATCGCTGACGGACATCCCAAAACAGTATGGCATCTTTGCAGTTAAAAGGCAATGTTTAATAGTTTCTGGCACATCACGTAGACGGCAGTTAACAGATGAATTAAAGATACCCTTTCTTTTTAATCATGTGTTTACCGCCAATGTTTCAAAGTGGAATTTATAAAGCAACAATTTTGAATTCTTTGGAATGTATATTTTGTCCCTTCACTTCTACACATCGTGGCCTAGAAGATTGGAGTACAGTGAGCGGTACAACGGAGGTGGGAAGAGCGTACTCAGTAGATCCTCATACAGCACCTTGCGCGATACTGTGTACAGGTATTCAACAGAAAAGCGAACTTTGAGAAACTAGATGCGAGGTAAACATCCTGCACGAATCTCCACAAGCATGTGTGTTCGGAGAAGTTTGATGAAACAATCAAATCTGGTAAGCAATCAACAAGTGCAACCTGCAAGGAGGAACGTATTACAGGAGGAGAATTGTCTCGAAAAAAGAATAATCGTAACACTATTTGCCTTAGATACAGGTGTTTTAATCCTAACCCACCCTCACTTACTGGCTTGAATATATTATCGCGACGTATGGGCTCAAAAGTCGAAGACCATATAAATGTAGCAAAAATCTGATGAAAGCGTTGTATATAAAATCTTGCGCAATTGATAAGTTGCAATACATAGTAAAGCTTTGCTTCTAAGAAAGTATTGCAAGCTTCAGCTCTCGCAAAGATTGAAAGTCGATTGAAAAGAAATGTCTGGGCTGGTCGCTGAAGCTTAGGGACGCATTCCTTCCAGTAATGTGCACTGAATCTGTATGCATGCAATGGTACCCCGAGGTATGTTAGAGGAGGTCTTGTTCAATTAATCCCTGTGAAGTGGTTTGGTGTGATACCCCACAAGCCAAACCACAGTCTTAAACAATTAGAGGCGTTTAAACGAGCTCTTGATACTACGCCAAACTTTTCAATCGTAGATACCACATTTTCTACACTTGGCTTATTTGTGCCAAAGAATGCCACATCGTCTGCCTAAGCTAATACTTTAACTTCACTGCCTAATATACTGAAGCCACGAATGCGACTCGACTGTATTATGCTTAAGCACAGTGGTCATAGATAAATTGCACATAGAACAGGTGACATCGGGCTTCCCTGTTTTACAGAAGAGCAAGTAGAAACAGGCTTCGGGAGTTGACCATTAACTCTCAGACGAGTTGAGCATTCATTATAGCATAGTTTAACGTCCTTAAGAACAACTTAGCCAACAATAGAATGTTCGAGAAGAGAGAAAAAAGGAAGGAATGACAAACAGGATCAAAAGCTTTTGCAAGGTCTACCTGTAGCATTGCAAGATGCTTTTGAAAACCATGACAGTATTGAAGCACTGTTCGAGCGACATGTATATTGGTTTGTATGGATCGACCTCTGATCCCACATGTCTGATTAGACCCGATGAGGATCGACATAGCAAATTGCAACCTATTTGCTAATACTTTTGCGAAAATTTTGTAGTTCACGTTTGACAAAGATATTGGTCTGTAGCCCTCGACGAAGCGAAGTTTTTCCTTGTCAGTTGTTTCCGGTATTAACACGGTGTGACTTTTGCAAACAGATTGTGGGAGTTTATCTACGTCATAACTTATTTGAAGAATAACCAGCAATATAGGAGCAAGCGTTTTCTTCAGAGCTTTGTAAAATTCGCCTGAGATGCCATCAGGGCCGGATGTTTTCAATGAAGGCAAGTTGTCGATTGCCTGCTCGATTTCCTGTATAGTAATGGGTCCATTAATGACTGCACAATCATTGTCCTTCAAGGGGTTCTCAAAAAAAAACTAGCCTTGAGATAAACGTCAGTATTATCAGAGAGAGAGCTAAAGAAACTGTTTTAGTACTTTTCGAACGCCAAAGTAATGTCTATAGCATCCTTTATGAGCACATCGTTAGAGTACAAGTCTGGAATAACTTTAGAAATCGCATGGCGTTGGTCGTCAAGTAGAGCTTGGCGCGTTGGTTGCTCAGAATTTAATGTGCGCTGGTTCCGAGATCTAATACGTGCCCTTTGGTAGCGAACAGCATCATATCTTTGTAGCTGGCACTTAATACTCTCAATGTTTTTTATGTATATTCCCGGCATTTCGAATTCCATCTCACAAAGATTGCAAAGACTTGTAAAAAAGTATCTTTTCGTCATTATTTCTACAGAAAGACTTAACAGCCCCAATTTCTAAAGCTATAGCAAGAACTTCTTGTTTAAAAAGCTCGCAATCAGCGAAGATATGGAAACAAATCGAAAAGGTTTGCCTCAACACCATCTGGACATGATTCGAGAATTCCAGATCACAGAGGAGCTTCGCAATCATTTTCGAAAGGGCTCAATGGGGACGGAATTGTTTCGGACAATTTTAAACAATTTGTGCAATAATCAAATAATGGTGTGAGAACGAGACAGGGTCAGTGCTGCAGGACATTTTACGAGAGCGGAGTGATGAGGACACGTAAATCCGGTCAAGGCGAGCATGAGAACTGCTTCGTACTCTTGTATATGCCGTTGCCGGATTCGAGACCCCGAGGTCAATTAGTCCTGCGTTATCTACAATACTGAATAAAAGCTCGCCATTCCTGTCTCCTTTTCCAGAAAGATTATTACGATCAATAGCATCACATACGCAGTTGAAAGCTCCCATACATACCATGAATCTGTCGACGTCAATTAAACTACGGACTTTTTGAAATAATTCAAGTCATTTCGGAAGCTCATTAAACGCATATAGATTGATAATTCGCCCCGGCACCCCTTGCAACAAATATCACATCATATATACCAGCCCTCTTCATCAACACTAGTGTACAATGTTGAACAGGGTAGGCTCTTTCTCAGAAACAACCAACAGCCCACAGATAAAGATTTCGCATGTGAGACATACACAATATACTGACACAGAAAAGGCCGCAGGGCCTTCTCGGCCTCTTCCTTGCTCTCGATCTTTGTTTTTTGAATGGCGAAAAAGTCGAGACACTGCCTATTGAGAAGTCTACAGAGCTGTGCCTCTTTCTGTGAAGACCTAAGGCCGCGTACGTTCAAGGTAGCAAAGATAAGTAGCGCAGACTGCGCCATGGTGACTACCTTCTAATGCGCTTATCGTCCCACCTAATCAGTCGCAAAAGTTGCTAGTGACGCTTCCCGTGAACCACCACTAGGCCTCCTAGATCGAGATTGCCGACACTTCCCTTTGGACATGGACTTTCGGCGACGGCATGATTTTTTAGTCAATGACGCTGGCGTGGTTGCTTGAGAGAGTTGGTACGACATGATTCACACAAAAAACAGCGCCCAGAACGAGGGACAAGAAAAGAAGGAGACAGACAGCGACAGTGCTGCTGGCTGTCTCCTTCCTTTTTTGTCCCTCGTTATTGGCGCTGTTTTTCATGTGAACTGACGCTGCGTGACTCCTTTTGCTTGAATCCGAGCTCTAAGACAGGCGACGCTTCGGTATTGCTAATTCTATAGAGATCTGCATACGATCTTCTCACACCGCACTATGATGAAAAAGCTGTTGCGAAAGTGCAACGCAAGCAGGTGAAGAACCTTCTGCAGGATCCAGTCCAGAGTCTCTGTGTTGTACTGGTGGCTGTTCGGCATCTTTATGGGTCAGGGCAACAGCACTCTTCATAGGAACTTCTGCGTGTGCTAGGGGTTGTGCGAAGCCATTTTGGGTATGCTGCTTGCATGATACACTTGGCTCTTTGCACGCAGAAGTATCAATTGTGTCAACAGCGAGTGACTTTCTTGTCTCTTCTGGGTTCGTTGTGGTAGAGCCCGAAGCATCTGAAATTAACGGAGTGTCTGTTGTTGCGTCCAGAACCTCGGAGGCATCCATATTGCGCTCTTATAGGCTATCATCTGGCTGTTGTGTGTGCTATTACAGCTTGTTGGCGTATGTTATAACACAATTTTCGGCCGAATGACCGAAGCGTCGACAGTTGTCACAGCAAGAGGTACTGCAGTTTAGACGGCTGTGCCCAACCTTACTCCACGGAAGGCAAAGTAGTGGGTGACCAGGTATGAGAAAAGGCTTTGCACTCCACAGACAACAAGAATATGAGGATAATCAGCAACGTAAACTCTATCAGCAAAGGACAAAACAACATCCCTCTTTAGCGTCCGCATTTGCTCCATGTCCGCTACTTTCCAGCTTTCTTGAGATATTGACCTTCCCTAGAGCTTGCAATGCCTCGCAAGTATTGGCGTCCTTCAAGTGCTCAGGAAGCCACATAAGCTTCACTTCCGTGAGTCAATAACGAAGCATCAACGACTTTTGAGAAAAATTTGCCTCTTGTGACCAACTTTGTTTTCGTCAGCGCTGAACTGCATGGGACCATCCAAACATGAGACATTTGAAATTATCCTATGGAGCATACTTCCTTCAAGCCAATGATGTCCCGAAGAGCATCTCTGAAGTCTTGAACCCGGTAAGGGTGACCACCGCATATAGAAAAACAGAGTCCACAACAAGCTGACAACGTGAAGGACAAGTTAAAAGACTGATTTCATCAACGGTTTTTTTCACAGTACAATCATTTTTCTTTCTTGCTTGCTTGAACCTTTCTTTTGTGGCTCTCAGCCACTAAAGGGGATTGGCCAAAAAGGCGGTGGGTAATGCAGTCAACACCTTTAGGTTTTTCAGGCTAGCGGAATAGGATTACTTTGTTTTGACTGTGAAATTAATTTGGGACAATGTAAAAAAGGGGTAAGAAGAGAAATAATAATATTTGTAAAATTTCTGAGGTGTAATCGTTATAAGAAATTCTTCTGAAGGTTAAATCATTACAGTGTAATAGCTAAATTATAAATTTTAGATTGGCTAATGAAACTCAAGAGCTGATCAATGGCTCAGCAAGGTAATCCTCTTGTGTTACATAGGGAATTCGTAGGGAGCCCCGCAGATGTTCCTGTCCCTGTGTCCTAATGAAGCGGCCCCAAAAGACAAAATATTAGGAGTAGTAAGGGATATTCCTAGTTTTTTGAATAAAATGTCGAAGCAATATTTTCTTTGATTTTTGAAATGGTCACATGTGAGAAGAAAGTGGTCGATATGTTCAGGTTTACTACAGCTTGAACACAGAGGGAATGGCACCAGACCAGACCTGTTTAGGTAGAAATTAAAAGGTGGTACACGGCAACGTAATTTTTGTTATAGAGACTTTCAATTTACGCGTGAGACACCATTTATCATTTCATGCGAAGTGCAGGTGCGAGAAGTCAGGATCCTGTATCGTACTTTTTGATGAGTCTTCAAGAAGGGAAAGTTTTCGAACCTCGATGCTGTTACATGAGATGTAGGAGACATGATTTGAATAATCGGAAGATCAAGGAATGTTCGCGCGAGTGTGTCAGCCATCTAATTTATAAATATACTACGATTGATTGATTTATATGTGGGGTTTAACGTTCAAAACCACCATCTGATTATGAGAGACGCCGTAGTGGAGGGCTCCGGAAATTTCGACCACCTGAAGTTCTTTAACGTGCACCAAAATTTGAACACATGGGCCTACAATATTTCCGCCTCCATCGGAAATGCAGCCGCCACAGCAGGGATTTGAACCCGCAACCTGCGGGTCAGCAGCCGAGTACCTTAGCCACTAGACTGATATATATGATGTTTAGGCTTAAAAGCACCAAGCAAAAGAAATAAAATTATCACACGTCTGGGACTAACGCTATACTGTTTTTATCTCTACGTGGCGTGTTAGAACATTTTTTTTCTGATTTGCCAAGCAGGGTAGATCACGAAAATTTCTTAATAAAATTTTGAAACACTTACTACAGACAAAAAAATTACAGAAAAATGGTAGTCATGATCCAGAAATAACTTCATTTTCAAGTTATGGTAACAAAATCAAGCTGTTGAATTTCTTTTTGAGCTGTTTTTTAAAGAGCGTGATAATAAAAAAAATACCACGTGAGTGCGGCCTGACGCGCGGAGCTTTTATTGCCCTCACAAGTAAGTTGAACGGATCAAAAACTGCTTTTCGAGCACGAAGATCATGAGAACAGGCTATCGGGACTACAATGAACGTCAAGCGATAGTTGGACGATTCTGCTCGAAAAGCAAGAAAGAAAATAAAGAAAGAAAAAGATTAAAAAAATTTTTGATGAAACTGCCGCCAGGGGCAATGCAATAGGAGACCGGAGGCAGCCACACAGAAACCTAATGGTTGGAGAGAGCGTGGCATTGTGATAAAAAAACGATATTCTAGAAGTTTTTTTTCATAATTCTATCAATTACATGCGATTTCTCTATACTAGGTATTTTCAAGCAATACGGCACTATCAGCTGTTAGTGTAAAAGTGTATTGCTTCTACTTCATCTATACATTTAGAAATTTTTGTTTAGAAACCGTCTGTCAAAGCGCGGTGCATGTAAATAAGCAGAAAGAATGAAAAAGCATTCTCTGCTTAAATAATTGGAAAGTTAGGTGTTGAAAAGAGATCAGCGAAGTCGCAGAATACAAAATGATTTATTTGAGACGTTATGGGCGGTTACATCGCGTGCTCAAACAGACCTCTATCGGCGCTATACAAAACCTACATCAAGTCACCACACTTTCTTTCGATTTCCGCGACATTTCTTTAGTATTACAGTGGCATACATCTCCCACTTTAGAATTCAGTCTTGCGGGCATTGTCCTCACTTCGATGTAGACGTGTTTTTTTTGTATTCCTATAGAACTAAATTCAGCTGAATCAAATATAAGGATCTTGCACGCCACTCTAAATGTCCCAGATGGTCGATTTATTTTTCAGGAAATTCTCCATCAAGCTAGGTTTGAGTGCACCCACAGCTGTACGGAGGGCCTTCTTGCTTGGACCAGATATTCCGAAGTTGTGCCTGGGGAAGAAATGGTCTGGGCAAGTCACTCAGTGGTCATTTAGTATTTCAATAACGTAGAGTTCTGCGGTTAGTGTTCCGTCGAAGAAGTCTTAGGCAATAATAATGCCATCATAAACGCAACACGAAACACTGAAATACCACTGCCCAATGAACGAGAGAGACAGAGGGCAAAGCCTGTTCACAAGTAGTTGCCCCTGCATATTGGTTTTCTACTAGGCCATGACTAGGTGTAGACTCACAGGGCAAGGGCGGTGGTGCCGGTGCCACCTCGTGTGAGGAGACCACCTGTGGCGCCAAGTATCTTACATTTGCTTTTCCGTAGATCGTTCACAGCCGGTTGCCAGATGAGCCGGTGGTCTATGGTAACTGATAAAAAGTGCACCTTCACACTCCACTGGACGGGGAGGCACCTGAGCGAGAGCCGAGGCGTGGAGTAGTGCGTCGAGGCTCACGGGTGCACGAGCAGGGCTTCCGTCTTGGAGGCGACGAGTGTTATTCCAGTCCCACTAAGCAATGCACCCACAGCGTCGATGACCATCTGCAGGGACTCGAGAAGGACGGACAGTGACCAGCTGCACGTAAATCGCGCAATACCAACAGCGTAAATGGCCGCACGCACATGACACGCCGTATCGCACAGCATGCAGCTGGCCTGCTTGACAAAAGCCACTTTAAACAGAAAATGGCACGATGTGCTGCAGGGGGGGGTGGACACCACTGACGAGGCAGACACAGCTGATTATGGAGCCAACACGAGCGTGAAAAGTGTGGTCTCCCATAAGCTTGCGAGGTATACAAACGTCTACCTGCACACACCTATGTCACGAATTGGGTGAAGAATCGGTGCGTAGGGCAAACAGCACAACGCACTTCTGACACCGAGAAGGACGAGGATGTCTTAATCCCCGTGCGACTCTCATTCCTCGAGGGTGGCGATCACGTCAGCCACCCGGTAAGTGGCCGTGCCTTGTGCAAAAAGTGCTCTGTTCAGGAAGGAATGCGTCTGTTGTTGTGGCAATCCACCTAAAGTGTTGCAGTGTCATGGCTTTCATGGTCTTCCCTGCGGCCAAGTTGAGTGATACTGGCTGATAAGACGAGAGCTCCATGTCTGGTTTGTGTGGCTTCAGGATGGAAACCACAAGCGCCCACCCCAGGCAGGCAGCTCACCCATGCGCCACCCTTCTTTGTAGGCTTCCATTCTTCGGGAGCGCATGAACGGGTGAAGTCGCGCAGAACCTGGTAGGTGAGGCTAACCACATAAGAGGCAGACCGCTTCGTGCGGCTGTTGAGCACTACAGTCAGTTCGGTGAGCGTAAACTACTCCGTGCAAAGCGCGGATTTCCTGCCGATAATCCTCAGTGAGAAGGGGCTACCCGGAAGCGAACCACTCAGGCTTATAGAGTCAGGAGTGACAGTCCGTGCAGTGGCTGTAACTAGCTCGGCCAACTCCTGCGCAGTGATCCTCATCGCGACAGCAACACCAAGAACCGGGGATCGAGGCTCTCTGGTTCCAAGGAGGGGGCGAAGATGCGCCAGACGTCAACATGGTTGCGAAGGTAGTACAGTGACGAGCAGAAGCTACCCCAGCTCTGGTTGCGATGGCGTCTGGCGCACCTGCACCACACCGTGTCAATACAGTTTGAGACTCGCCAATCTTCCGAATTTCGAGAGTGTACCGCAACGATTTGCGCCCTGCGTCGTACTGCCAAGAGGTTCAGGAAGCAAACATCTAGTGGAGGGTTGCCCTGGTGCGGTGCATTGACTGGCTCCTGCATTGTCGCACTCTGCCAGTGCGGTGAAGACCTCTTTAGAGCCTGGTACTAAAGCACACAGTTATCTGATGCGCGCCCTCTACACCACTCTGTAGCTCCGAGCGTACATGGTGGCTGAGTGGGGTTCACCGCGATAGGCTAATGGTAGAAGCCCTGGGAGGTCGGTGTACGATATTATTCATAAAGATATGCACCACCCCCCAGTCTCAAGTTTATGACACTGTCGGACACACCTCGATGCGCCAGAGTGCAACTTCCCGAATTAAAAGATGACATGGGCGGCTCTGTGTGCTGCAGCGAGAAGCTCACCCGCGTAAGTCAGTCGAAACACAGTGCCACGAAGTGTGGTTTTAGTTAAGGTCACCGCCAATGATTGCGTCGCAGTTGAAGTGGCTGGCGAGGCGGGCTATAAAGGCAGTGTCTCTATGTGCTCAGAAATTCGCCATGCGCTCGTAAACACTCACGACACTTGTAAATTCGTGGCTTTAGAAGCGTGTATCTTGAAGCAAGCATCAACTTTTAAATATTTTTACGCCATTACGTCACCGATATGATGCAGCACACCAAAAATGGCTCCAGAATTCTTGCAAGTCCCAAATAATGCACCAATAGGTGAACAAAACTGTTGAAAATGCGCTGAATCGGAGCATCGAGGAGCGTGCGCGACGGATGGAGATGACGAAGAGGTGGAAATAGGGACGCGCTAGTCATGGACAGCTTGAGCTTCAAGACAAATAAACGGGTCGTCTCCGCCTAACGTCTGCGGACGGGTTATTTTTACATTTGGTGCATGAAAACCGGGATTCACCCCTTCGGAGACTTCCCTGAACGTCACGACCATGCGAATTCTGACCATTTTCGGAAGAAGCGCAGCTGCATCAGAGCTCGTGTGACCGGAGCCCTAGCAATGTTATTGGACCTGCTGCAGCAACTGGACCCTGACACCTCAACGATTGCCTGCCACATGGATTTCCTGAAAGATAAAGAAGCAGCACTTCCAGGCTCGATGAGGTCATTCTGGCGGCAACGGATGAAGAAAACCTGGATCGTAAAGTGGAAACTACAGACGAGTACAAGGCAAAGATTCTATACGCCATGTCACGAGCTAAGTTCTGGGTACAGGAACGTGAGAAGGCAGCCACTACGGAGTCACGGGCTACTGGACCCGGGCCAAGCAACCTAGAACTTCCGAGCTCCGGCGAAGCAGCAGGGCATGAGAGAGCACACCATCCGCTTGCGGTTCAACTGCCTAAGCTCCAGATTCCAACGTTTGATGGTAGTCTTTGTGGATGGCGGTTCTTTTGGACCATTTCGATGCTACCATCCACGAAAATACCGAGCTACCGCGCATCAAAAAATTCAAGTACCTCGACACTTACTTAACCGGGAGCACGAAGCGAGCTGTCGAAGGCATCCATTTAGCAGAACGAAAATAAAACCTTGCAATCAAGGCCCTCACAGATCGCTTTGACGCCAAGATCTTTTTGTGAACAATCATGTTGATCATCTACTTGCGCTAAGCATTGTGAAAAGCTCTCCAGACGTTCGAAGGCTTCGTCTGCTGCATGATAGAGTGCAGTTCCACGTCAGTACCTTGGAAAGCTTAGGAGTTGCGCCCGACCAGTACACTGTTGTCTTAAACCGTGTCCTAATGCGATATCTGCAGGGCGATGTCACTATTATCTACAGACATAAATCCAAAAAATTGAACAGCGCCTCCAGCATCGCCGAAGCGCCTGAAGACCAGACGTGGCTCGTGAAGGATTTACTAACATTTGTCCACATTTAAATGGAAATCCGGGAGGAGGGCCGGTTACAGTTTCGTCATTTGTCGCAAGATGAAGCCAGTACTCACATATCTGAAGAAACGTGTGGCATAGAAATCATACGGTCAGAGTCCACCCTAGCGGGGTCTACCTTGCCTGTTAGACTGGCGTGGAAAGGATCACATGAGGGCTGCTTGCAATGCCAACTAATCGTCTGAAGAGAAGCGGGCAGCCTATAGAACACCAATTTTTGCTTCCGCTGTGGAACACGAAACCACATCGCTAGAATGTGCAGAAAGTCATTCAATCTTTCGTGTGGTACTTACAAGCGGCGCCCCCTGACTATTCCCTGCGAGTTATCACGCCCAACCGAGGATACACACCCCAACACAGGATTATCAGCCTTCTCTCAATCACCCCAATTAACCACGCCAATGGTCACTACTGCCCAGAGTCACGTTGACTCCTCTCGCGTATTGTTTCAGACAGGTTGAATTTGGGCAGAGTTTGAAGAACACCGACTTCTCGTGCGAGTAGTGCTGGACAGTGGCAGTCAGCGCAAATACATTTCTACAGACCTGCCAAGGACGCTTCAGTGCTTTGTTGTAGGAAAAGAAGAGCTCTCCCTTGTCACTTTGGTAGGATACAAATGACGAAGGCGACTTTGCACCGAGCGTGTCAACGTGCGGTTTCAAAACTAGTTCACCGATTCAGCAAATACCTTGGAAGCGTTAACGATTCCTGAAATTTGCTCTGTCACAAGCTCACCACTTGACTCAAACATTTCGCACCAACTTCTCGAACGGGAGCACAACGTAGCTGACCACTTTAAACAAAGTACGTGGCAACCAAACGATATCAATGTCTTCAAAGGATCGAACGCCTTTTGGCAAGTCACAAGTGGCAAAATCTATCGCATCAGTGCATGTATAATCTCGATCGAAACCACCTTCGGATGGATGGCGCAAGGTCCTATAATGTCCGACAGCCAATTCTCAACAAGTGCATTGTTCGTTACGACTGACATTTATGACGTGTTGTCAATATGGCGTCTCCACGCAATCGAGATCGACGCCTCCTGTTTCCAGACCATCGAAAGTGCCCCCCCCCCCCATGTCTGCATTTATGCAGAGCATCTCCAAGCAAGATGGTCGTTTTCAAGTGCCTCTGATGGTCTAACCGCCCGGGTTACCGTAATCTGGAAGCAACAATTTCTGACTGGCCGACCATCGACTGCGAATTCAAAGTAATCGTTTCTGAGAGCAGCCATGACTGCTGGAAAAATACGACAAAGCAAATTCAGCTTATTTAAACGATGGTCATGCCGAAAGGGTACAGGACGAGCAGCTACTCAAGGCCAACATGCTATATGCCCCATCACACCGTGGTTCACGGTTAAGCTGTAACAGTGAAGCTTCACGTGGTATTTGACGCATCATCGCATGAAGCTAATCATTTTTGCCTTAACGATTTACTCTCGAAAGGCGTAAAACTTGGGGCAGACATCATCAAACTCCTATTAAACTTTCTACCATCCTGTGGCTCTCGCTTCTGATATAAAGAAAGCATATCTGCAGCATCTCATTAGGCCTGAAGACCGAGACCTGTTACGCTTCATCTGGCTGGAAAGATTACCGACTAAGCAAGAGCCCATTCCACCCACAACAATGTGGAGAATAACGAGGGTTCCATTCGGAGCCGCATGCAGCCCATTCCTTTTGGCCGCTACACTTCAACACTACTTATCGTCTTATAAGCAGAAATAACCAGTACAGTAGCCCTCTTAGAGCCGGCCTTCTTTGTGGACGACCTTCTGGTAGGACTACCGAGCACGCAGGAGGCAATAAAGTTGTATGAAGAAACAAAGAAAATATCCAGGGAGGCCAGCATGGAGCTCCGCAAATGGGCTTTTAATATTGACAGCTTGAAGGAGCGATTCCTCCACGATAAATGTGTTATTGAAGATGAAGCAGGTGACAGTCACAAGATGAAGATTCTTAAAATTTATTGGGAACATTCTGGTGAAAGCTTCCTCCTCACAACTGAACAAGCTGCTATTTTCGCATCTCGGAAGCCTGCGACCAAACGCGTGGCACTGCAAACGGTGGAATCGGTTTATTGGTGGAATCGAGCCATTTTTGAGGCACATCTATGTGAATTACGTCCGTTTGTTCCTCAGGTGTTTTCCTCCGTCAATGGATCTTGCGCGTAGAAGACTACAGCTCTATTACGAGGCTGCTACGATTCACTACATGAATCAAGCGCTTCGTCCATAGTGCTTCGCGACACCCCCCTTCATTATCTGGACCTATCCTAGCGGAAGAGTTATTACAGACTGAACATTTTTGGCTACAGACCATTCAATAACAATTCTTTCCCAACGAATTTCTTGCCCTGCGCAAGGGTCAGCCGTTACCCACAACATCTTGTGTTCTTCGCTTTTGTCTGTTTACTGCTGCACTAGCTTTGCGCTATTCACGACATACGCCATCCCATTCTCGTGGCAGATAATAAGCTCACCAGCTTTATCGTATCAGTGGCAGACGTGTGCACTATCCACGCAGGTGTTGAAGCAACATTAACGCAGCTTCAAGAGCGCTTTTGGCTGCTTAAGGAAAGCCACAGTAAAAAAACATAGTTTAAAATGCAGAATTTTTAATGATGGAAGGCAGCAGCAGTATCTGCACCAATGGGTCCTCCACCACGCGAGAGAATTAGTGAAGCAAGCCCATTCACTATTGTCGCGCTTGATTACTGTGGGCCCTTATACGTTAAGCTAGCAAGTGGTTCAGCAAAGTCCTACGACCTTCTTTTCTCATATGCAGTCACACGAACGGTACATCTAGAACTAACTAACTAACTAACCTCAGACACGACTGCCACAGCAACATTGCTCGCCTTCCGCCGTTTCGTCGCCCGGTGCGGAGTTCCTTTGACGGTAAACTCCGACAACGCTCAAACCTTCCGCAGCTGCGCAAAAACACTTGCATCTATACTACGAGCACTTCAGGAGCACGTGGCCAAGCTACGGATACAGTGGAAGTTCATCGTAGAAAGAGCTCCATGGTTAGGCAGATGGTGGGAGCGTCTCATTCGCTCAACAAAAAGCTCCTTGAAACGCTCGTTGGGACGCAGCAGCCTCGGCGTGGAAGCTCTCACAACTGTGCTGTGCGAGATTGAACCAGTAATCAATGGCAGACCACTCATGTATCTCGAGGTGTGAGCCCGATGAGGTCCAGCCATTAACTCCATCGAAGTTCTTGTTTGGGAAACGCAGCATTTACCTGTCACAATAAATTGTCTTCTCGGAGCTTCCGACTACAGTTGACTTGAACCGCAAGGCTCTTCATCACCAACGTATCACAGATGAGCTTTGAAAAAGATGGAAACGAGCCTATCTACTAATACTGCGTTCAGCTCATAACAGCCCAAGTCGTTCATAAACCAAACTACAGATCGGTGATATAGCGATTATGTTAGTGGCCAATACACCCGCAACGTACTGGAAGCTAGGCCGAGTGAACGCCTTATTGCCAGGAAGAGACAGCATGGTGCGCGCGTGCTCAGTGCGTCTAGCCAATGGTTCAGTAGTGAATCTCTCGGTGCGAAAACTCTGCACCCTCGAAGCATCAGACTTATCTTAGCCCGCACTGGAGAATGTTGCAAAACGCACCGGAACAAAGTATCGAGGAGCGTGCGCGATGGATGGAGAAGACGACGAGCTGGAAACAGGGACGCGCTAGGCATGGAAAGCTTAGGTAGGCTCCATGACGAATAAACGGGTCGTCTCCGCCGAACGTCTGCGCCCCGGTTATTTGTTAAATCCACAGCCACTACGCAATTGGTCGCATGATGGAAAAAAGACAACGCGACAGATGGGCTTAGAGAGTTCGCTGTAAGCTACAAGCCCTAGCGCTCAATTCTAGAGATGTTTCCGATTACTTATTCCTAATCATCTGAAAATCTGCGATTCATTTGGGTGCTCTAACACAAAGGAATTTTACTGATTGAAGTTCGCACTTTATTGCAAAAACTTCTCTAGCAGGTGCAGTTCTCTCTATCCTTCTAGTTACGGCATTTAACTCTGAGGGAAGTTTCAGAAAGTGTGCATTATGTGTGCTTACCCCAAGTCTCGATTAATCGCCGGACTTTCTGCACCTACAGTTTTCTTGGAGAAGGAAATGGTGTGTAGCAAGACGGGCTGAATTTGTAATGACCTGAATGCGTTGTAGAATTCTAAATTTTATTTTTTACTTGCACAAAGCGGGTCGCGATTTCCTATTTTTGCTCCTATCGAACACTTTCTCCTATCGAACGCATCTTGTTGAGTGTCCGACGTGTATTCTTACACAGAAAATGAAGTATCAGAATTATATAGCGGAAGTGTGGTCTACAGTTTACGTCGGCCGTTCTGTTATCTTTCGGGGCTTCTGCTCGGGGACATTCGGACAGTAATATTTTAAAAGCTGTTGAAAACCTATATGCGACTCGAATAGATTTGTCAGGTGTATTGACGGCCAGTGATTCTTTATTATGTTTTAGTAGGCAAAAAGTCTTCGGTCACTGAAAAGTTGCACAAAATAGTGCAATCTAAAAGTACAAATATTCATTATTATAGTTACAATAAACGTTCAACGCTAACCTGTTTTGGGTCTTAAAAATATTATTCATATATCGAGTATGTTTGGTCCGCCCGACACTTTCCCAATTCCCCGTAGTGGGTAGCTGCCAATATTCTAAAGAGCATCACGATCATCATCATCATTCATTAATCAGACCGCCCTCTTTGCAGCGCTGCTGAAGTTTTTTTTTTGTTGTATCTATGTTTTTTTTTGTTCCGAATAGGGCTGCGTATAAACAAAAAGTACCCTGACGGCCGTATTTAACGGGCTCAATCTGTGTTCACGTGATAGTCAGGCATATTGGCATGTGAAACGCTCGTTATGTGGCACTTTGAGCTGAAATGAAAACGTGATGCTTATGTCCACCTATATACTGGACATTACGCGGTACAATTGATTAACAGTGCAGAGTTTTCTTGATCGATACAAGCTTCAACTCTATGATGTGTTTAATATCGTTAAGGAACATTTTGTTTGAATATGTACCTGTTATTTTCCTGATTGTTGTAGTGTTCCACGTTTATTTTTTGTGTGTATGTTATTGAATATTTCTTTGTACTGTTTTGTTATGTCTGTGTTAATGGTACTGTTTTGGTGTACACCTGTCATTTTGCGTCCTTCGTGGGCATTCTGTGAAAATGCCTAAGTTATTTAAATATGTGAAATTCACTGCAAAATACTAATAAAAATAAGCTGTGGCAATATTTTTTTGGAAGTGGCAAAATTAATACTGTGCCGCTTTTTTTTAACGCCAGATATAACGATTGCTTGGTACATATGCCAATAAGGACAGTTAAGTAAATTTTGCTTCACAGTGAGGAAAAAAATGAACTAGCATTTTTTTCTACTTTGTACATTACTAGACGACATTTAGTCAAATTATTAAACATTGTTTCTGAAAACTACCCTGGTAATGACGAATCCCCCAGCGCCAGTGTGTACCACTGCCAAGTTCTACCCTGCTCTGCTCTATTCGTCCTCCTTTCAGATTTTTTGTTCATTTTTGCGGCAAAATCTTCAGCGATCATTCTAACTCTCCAAAAGTCCCACACTTCCTTTGCCGGAATCACTATCGTTACCATCCTGCGTCGCTTTCAAAACATTACTTCTGCAACATTAAGGTATGAAGTTGATTTGCAATTAAAAGAAATATCATGGCAATAAATGTCTGATGCACATGCAAAGGCAACATTTAATGGCCTGGTAATAATGTATTTCCATTCATATTCATTAAAAGTGCTAAATTCATGTGAAATGAGTTTTCGGCGCCATCAATAACAACCGAATTAGAATTTCAGCACTTTGATAGAAAAATGTGTCATACACGAGCAATTGAAGTAGCGATCACTCAATTACAGGTCGTCAGACTCCATATGTAAATATTTATTCACCCTACAGATGGTCTGAAAGCATCCCCTGAAATTTAATTTTGAGCAGTACAGGATAGACTAAAGCATTATTGAATGTTTGTAATGAATATTTTGACTTGTGCAAAAAATTAGCTTGAAGCAGTATTCTCACTTTCGTGTCAGCTGATTTTATCACTGCCTGAACTTGCTTTTTACGGCTCGTCCAACCACATATGTCCGCTGACCACGCTCTGTATGTCTCCTCTCAAGTGAGTCAGTCGTCCATGCTGGTGTGTCTCGCCCATGTCGCAGTCAACATCGCAAAACAGCATTATCAGCGTCTCCTCTAGTTTGGTACAGTCTCTGTTCAAAGTGAACTTTCAATGTCTCGCGCATACGCATCGAAATACGCACGTACGTTGCTTGGAATTTCCAACCTGCAAGCTTTTACAACCGACGGTAGGAGTTCTCCGGAAGCAAAACATTCTTTCTTGTGATATTTCAAATCAGTAACGCACATCTGTTTAACGACATGCTCGCACGTTCTGCTGTGGAAATCGGTGCTCGAAATGTGATAAAATAGAACAAAAACACGAACGCTGACGAGCAAACGAAAGTTCGTTTCGAATTGTGTCGCTACTTCATTGGGACGCGGAGAACACCACATTTTAGACAAACAAACAAAAACAGACAGCAAAAGTGAAGCTGTAAGGTGTCACGGCTAGTCGGCCCCGTGATCACAACAATGAGATTGTTGACGTCTTTGATAGCGGATGGTCAAATAATAACTGGAGAGGCACTTGTGAAATCTCCAGACACGTCATAATCTTCTAGTTGTCGCAGGATGCTGAGACTCCGTTAGCTTGCGCGAGCTGTTCGCCGTCGAAGTAAAATAACTTTACGGACACATTTCGTACTGCTCTTAAAAAGATTCGCATATCAAGCAATCAAGTGAGGATCACAACTCTAGCTTGAAATTTCACGTCCCACCACATTCAAGCAGTGCCTTACTCATCTCAGGATTTTTCGAATGTCTTTCATGTATAACTTGCCTTATGCAGCAGAGACTAACTAGATTAATTTATAAGTTTCGCCAACCTTTGGCGTCCTGGCCAAGCTTCAACCAGCGAAGCCGCAGGTGGGGGCTAGCTGAGCCACGCGCCAACATGTCGACCGACAATGACCGCATGCCTGCGCGTGCTGGCTACGCGTGTAAACGGTAGAAGACGAAGAAGAGAGCGAGCTCTCACGCGCAGTTCGCACCACTCAACCGACAGACAGGCCGCCTGCTTAGACGCTCGTCGGAGGCTTGAAATCACTGCGGCAGGGTGCCAGTCCTCTGCGCAACCACCTTCGGCCACCGAAACCAGAGGTAAGCGTCGTCCTCTTATAGCGTAGGCGGAGTATTTGACTGCCATCATTGTCAGCACTCGGGCTTTCTTTCGTCCCGCATGCTGCCGAACGCAATAGCCGTCAATATTGAGGCCTTTAGAAGCACTGGACGTATCGCATACGCTGACTAGGCGGCTTACGAGCAATCTTGGGTGGATAGATCGACACTCGCCGACAAAATATGAAGGCTATTTTGTACGGCTGGGACAATTTTTTTCATCAAAAATTGTGGTACTGCATGAGCGCGCGTTCGTGGCATTCACGAGCCACCTTTTTCTTCCTGCACATGTCACGATGTACGCGCTCGCAATCGGAACTCCAGATCGAACTACAGGTTTTCCCGCTCAATTTATTCCAAGCGCCAGCCAAATTGATCTAGGCGCCAGTCAATTTAATCCAGCCGCCACTGAAATTAATCCAGGTGCCATTCATTTTAATCGAAGTGCCACTGAAATTAATCCAACCGCCAGCCGATTTAATCCGGACGCCAGTGAATTTAATCCTGATGACATTGTGACTTCAAAACGACCCAGAATTTTCGGGAATGCATGGAGTGAATAGCCTTGGAGTGAATTTAACAGAGAAAAACCATGAATGAGTCACTAGTGACACAATGTGACTCGCGCGACTTTATCACGCCTATCACCCGCGTAAGCACTATTCGCACCTTCGAGATGCATATCAAAGGAAACGCCGTCCACACAGTAATAACTTGATACTTATTAACTAGGCCAATGCTCTCATCACGAGTGACTTAGGTGACGTCCTCGCGCATATCACCCACGCACACACTGTCTTAACCTTCCGTCATACATATCAAATGAAACGTCTTTGAAAGGGCGGGATCTTGATAACTAAAACTCGGCCAAGTCACCATATCACCAGTGACTCAGGGGACGTCATCACAAATATCACCCGCGCACGTTATTTACTCGCCTGCCGGCATGCATGGCAAACGAAACGTCTTTGAGAGAGCGATAACGTGGTACCTATGGCTCGGCCAACTGACTTGAACACTTGTGATTTAGGTGACGTCATCACGCCTATCACCCACGCACGCAATGTCTAACCTGCCATCATGTATACCAAACGAAACGTCTTCGAGAGGCTAATAAATTGAACGCTGTCAATCGGCCTAGTGACGTGATTACTAGTGACTCGTGTGACGTCATCGCGTCTGACACCCACGCACGCAGTGTCTAACCGAAGTTCATATATATCAAACGAAATATCTTTGAGAGAGTAATAACTTGAACGCAGTCACAAGGCCCAGTGAAGTCATCATTAGTGACTTGCGTGACGTCATCTCGCCTAAGACTCACGCAAGCACACTCTAATGTGCCTTCATGCATATCAAACAAAACGTCTTTGAAAGGGTAATAACTTGAATGCTGGCAATCGGCCGAGTGACGTCATCACTAGTGACTCACGTGACGTCATCACGCCTATCACACGCACACGCAGTGTCCAAACCTGTCTTCATACATATCAAACGAAATGTCTTTGAGAAAGTAATAACTTGAACGCTGTCACTAGGCCCAGTAACGTCGTCACTAGTGACTCGCGTGGCTTCATCTCATCTAAAAATTATGCAAGCACTCTCTAATGTGCCTTCATGCATATCAAACAAAACGTCTTTGAAAGAGTAAAAACTTGAACGATGTTACTAGGCCTAGTGACGTCATCACTAGTGACTCACGTGACGTCATTACGCCAATCACACACGCACGTGGTGTCCTAACTTGTCTTCATGCATGTCAAACAAAACGTCTTTGAGAGAGTAATAACTTGAACGCTGTATTTAGGCCTAGTGACGTCATCACTAGTGACTCACGTGACGTCATCACGCCTATCACGCACGCACGTGGTGTCCTAACCTGTCTTCATGCATATCAAACGAAATGTCTTTGAGAGAGTAATAACTTGAACGTTGGCACAAGGTCCAGTGACGTCATCACTAGTGACTAGCGTGACGTCATTTCACCCAAGACTCACGCAAGCACTCTCCAATGTGCATTCGTGCATGTCAAACAAAACGTCTTTGAGAGGGTAATAACTTGAACGCTGTCACTAGGCCCAGTGACGTCATCACTAGTGACTGGCGTGACGTCATCTCACCTAAAAATCATGCAAGCACTCTTTAATATCCCTTCATGCATATCAAACAAAACGTCTTTGAAAGAGTAATAACTTGAACGATGTTACTAGGCCTAGTGACGTCATCACTAGTGACTCACGTGACGTCATCACGCCTATCACACAATCACGTGGTGTCCTAACTTGTCTTCATGCATATCAAACGAAACGTCTTTGAGAGAGTAATAACTTCTACGTTGTCATAAGGTCCAGTGACGTCATCACTAGTGACTAGCGTGACGTCATTTCACCTAAGACTCACGCAAGCACTCTCTAATGTGCCTTCGTGCATGTCAAACGAAACGTATTTGAGAGGGTAATAACTTGAACGCTGTCACTAGGCCCAGTGACGTCATCACTAGTGACTGGCGTGGCGTCCTCTCACCTAAAAATCATGCAAGCACTCTTTAATGTGCCTTCATGTATATCAAAAAAACGTCTTTGAAAGAGTAATAACTTGAACGATCTTACTAGGCCTATTGACGTCATCACTAGTAACTCACGTGACGTCATCACGCCTATCACACACTGATGGGGATTGCCCTAATAGAGGGCAATCCCCATACTTGAGATACATACCATTGCTATTTGCAAATGGCCATTTGCTGAGGCGCCATTCAATGCTGTGCCTGGCTCGTGCCTTCCTTTCTACATTCTACGCCACGCCGTTTCTTATAGGTTAGTGTGCTTGGAATAAGCGTACCTGTTTAGTGTAGAACGCCTGTCCGTTCACAGTACTGCGGCCTGGCTGCCCGCATTTTCAAGGCATTCTACGAAACATGAGAAGCAACAAAAAAGACGCGTACATCTACCCACACGACGAGCTGGAGTAAATGCGTGACGGAGAGGTCAGGGTATCGGTTGAATGTTGCGTAACTGAGTATGGTTTGGAAAATGCTTAATTGTCATTTCGCCTTCATTATTCCTATTTATTGAATGAAGGAGAAGCGTTGCCCTCAACGAGTGATGGGACGCTGTTGTTGGGTTGTACCACACTGCTGCTTGAAGGTACTGTTGCTTCCATCGCATCTACTCGAATCAAGATAAGCGTCAAGTCAAACAAAAGCCATGTAAAGACGCCTTTGACTGAGTTCGAAACGCGCGATCTGGTGCCTACGTATTCTGGTTAGCTGGAGAACGGCTGTGCAGCGCGAGAAGTCAGTTTTTTACTAGCAGACGCTGCCTGCGACGGCCTTCAAGTTAATGTTCTCTCAATGACGTTTCGTTTGATATTCATGAAAGCACGTTAGAGAGTGCTTTCATGACTGTTAGTCATGATGACGTCACGTAAGTCACTAGTGATCAAGTCGATTGGCCGAGTCATAAGTATAACATTATTGCTCTCTCACAGATGTTTCGTTCGATATGCATGAAGAGAGGTTAGGACAGCGCGTGCGTGTGTGATAGACGTGATGACGTCACATGAGTCACTAGTAATCACGTCGCTAGGCCTAGTGAGAGCATTCAAGTTATTACTCTCTCAAAGACGTTTCGTTTGATATACATGAAGGCAGGTTACAGAGTGCTTGCGTGGGTGTCAGGCGTGATGGCGTCACGCGAGTCACTAGTGATCACGTAACTAGGCCAAGTGACAGCGTTCGAGTTATTACACTCTCAAAGACGTTTCGTTTGATATTTATGAAGACAGGTTAGGACACCGCGTGCGTGTGTGATAGGCATGATGACGTCACTTGAGTCACTAGTGATCACGTCACTAGGCCAAGTGACAGCGTTCGAGTTTTTACACTCTCACAGACGTTTCGTTTGATATTTATGAAGACAGGTTAGGACACCGCGTGCGTGTGTGATAGGCATGATGACGTCACTTGAGTCACTAGTGATGACGTCACAAGGCCAAGCGACAGCGTTCGAGTTATTACACTCTCAAAGATGTTTCGTTTGATATTTATGAAGACAGGTTAGGACACCGCGTGCGTGTGTGATAGGCATGATGACGTCATTTGAGTCACTAGAGATCACGTCACTAGGCCAAGTGACAGCATTCGAGTTATTACACTCTCACAGACGTTTCGTTTGATATTTATGAAGACAGGTTAGGACACCGCGTGCGTGTGTGATAGGCATGATGACGTCACTTGAGTCACTAGTGATGACGTCACCAGGCCTAGTGACAGCATTCAAGTTATTACTCTCTCACAGACGTTTCGTTTGATATGCATGAAGACAAGTTTGGACACCGCGTGCGTGTGTGATAGGCATGATGACGTCACTTGAGTCACTAGTGATGACGTCACCAGGCCAAGTGACAGCGTTCAAGTTATTACTCTCTCAAAGACGTTACGTTTGATATGCACGAAGACAGGTTAGGACACCATTTGCGTGTGTGATAGGCGTGATGACATCACGTGAGTCACTGTTGATGACGTCACTAGGCCTAGTAACATCGATCAAGTTATTACTCTTTCAAAGACGTTTTGTTTGATATGCATGAAGGCACATTAAAGAGTGCTTGCATGATTTTTAGGGGAGATGACGCCACGCCAGTCACTAGTGATGACGTCACTGGGCCTAGTGACAGCGTTCAAGTTATTACCCTCTCAAGGACGTTTTGTTTGACATGCACGAAGGCACAAGAGAGTGCTTGCGTGAGTCTTAGGTGAAATGACGTCACGCTAGTCACTAGTGATTACGTCACTGGACCTTGTGACAACGTTCAAGTTATTACTCTCTCAAAGACGTTTCGTTTGATATGCGTGAAGACAAGTTAGGACACCACGTGCGTGTGTGATAGGCATGACTACGTCACTTGAGTCACTAGTGATGCCATCACTAGGTCTAGTGACAGCGTTCAAGTTATTACTCTCTCAGAGACATTTCGTTTGATATGCATGAAGACAGGTTAGGACACCACGTGCGTGTGTGATAGGTGTGATGACGTCACGTGAGTCACTAGTGATGACGTCACTAGGCCTAATTACAGCGTTCAAGTTACTACTCTCTCAAAGACGTTTTGTTTGACATGCATGAAGACAGGTTAGGACACCACGTGCGTGTGTGATAGGCGTATTGACGTCACGTGAGTCACTAGTGATGACGTCACTAGGCCTAGTAACATCGTTCAAGTTATGACTCTTTCAAAGACGTTTTGTTTGATATGCATGAAGGCAGATTAGAGAGTGCTTGCATGATTTTTAGGTGAGATGACGCCACGCGAGTCACTAGTGATGACGTCACTGGGCCTAGTGACAGCGTTCAAGTTATTACTTTCTCAAAGACGTTTCGTTTGATATGTATGAAGACAGGTTTGGACACTGCGTGTGCGTGTGATAGGCGTGATGACGTCACGTGAGTCACTAGTGATGACGTCACTCGGCCGATTGCCAGCATTCAAGTTATTACCCTTTCAAAGACGTTTTGTTTGATATGCATGAAGGTACATTAGAGAGTGCTTGCGTGAGTTTTATGCGAGATGACGTCACGCCAGTCACTAGTGATGACGTCACTGGGCCTTGTGACTGCGTTCAAGTTATTACTCTCTCAAAGATGTTTCGTTTGATATATATGAACTCAGGTTAGTTAGATACTGCGTGCGTGGGTGTCAGACGCGATGACGTCACACGAGTCACTAGTGATCACGTCACTAGGCCGATTGACAGCGTTCAATTTATTAGCCTCTCGAAGACGTTTCGTTTGGTATACATGATGGCAGGTTTGACATTGCGTGCGTGGGTGATAGGCGTGATTACGTCACCTAAATCACAAGTGTTCAAGTCAGTTGGCCGAGCCATAGGTACCACTTTATTGCTCTCTCAAAAACGTTTCGTTTGGCATGCATGCAGGCAGGCGAGTAAATAACGTGCGCGGGTGATATTTCTGATGACGTCCCCTGAGTCACTGGTGATATGGTGACTTGGCCGAGTTTTAGGTATCAAGATCCCGCCCTTTCAAAGACGTTTCATTTGATATGCATGACGGAAGGTTAAGACAGTGTGTGCGTGGGTGATATGCGCGAGGACGTCACCTAAGTCACTCGTGATGAGATCATTGGCCTAGTTAATAAGTATCAAGTTATTACTGTGTGGACGGCGTTTCCTTTGATATGCATGTCGAAGGTGTGAACAGTGCTTACGCGGGTGATAGGCGTGATAAAATCGCGCGAGTCACATTGTGTCAATAGTGACTCATTCATGGTTCATGGTTTTTCCCTGTGAAATTCACTCCAAAGCTATTCCCTCCACGCATTCCCGAACGAAAATTCTGGGTCGTTTTGAAGTCACAATGTCATCAAGATTAAATTCACTGGCGTCCAGATTAAATCGGCTGGCGGTTGGATTAATTTCAGTGGCACTTGGATTAAAATGAATGGCACCTGGATTAATTTCAGTGGCGGCTGGATTAAATTGACTGGCGCCTAGATTAATTTGGCTGGCGCTAGGAATAAATTGAGCGGGAAAACCTGTATATCCTTTTAAATATACTGCCCAAGTTTTTCTTTATTTCGTCTGACGTGCATCAGTGGGTGCTCTAAATGTGTTGTTAAAGGAGCACGCTTCGCCACAACATTAACGTAAGGGCTGTAAATGTTTGCCGCTGTCTTGTCGTTCACACGCCTTTTTCTCCGTTCGGCCATTGCTCGGGCGCCACACGCCACGTTTTTCTGGAATATGCATTCCGACGGTGATTCGAATTTTAGTCACTTCCGTGGCCTTGATAGTTATGGACTTAGGTCAATCCTGCGCGCTTTATCTATATGAACATAAAAATACGAGCCCCCACTTTTTGTTAATAAAAATGTTTATACAATCGGCGGTGATAACCAACGTTTTTTTTCTGTATAAACTGACCACTGAACAGGCACCTCACTGTAAAATAGTATACTTTCATTAGGAAATATAAATTGTGGGGAACGTATGTCACGTATCTATTTTGATTACCAGTGCGGGCAATCATCTCGTATCTCAATGTCACGAGATGGCATAGTTTCAGCATTTCGAAACTATAGTGGGCCTTGACCAGTCCGAGTTGTCTTTCTCCTGCCAAGAACACAGCATATGGACTGCAATTCCACAGCTTCTTTTTCTTATCTATATTATTTGAAAGAACTGCAGAATATTCTGCGAGGATTCCATCACTCTGATCATTTTTTCTAAAGTCGCTGCAGTGCAATGAAGCCGCCATTTTGTTTGTCTTTTTCACTTACTGCTTCTAGATGGAAATTTTAGATTAGAATGGTGGACCTGTGAGTTTCTAACCCTGCGCCACTTCAATCTGAACCAAGATCTTCATATAAAAATTACAGTTCTTTGTTTTGCTGTAATTTGGCTCGAGTCTACTCACGGGTGCTTCTCGGGGACCCTAGATCACTGGGATCAAGGGAGGTGCTGAACGTCTCCTAACTTCTTGTGCTCTTCACCGCTGTTGGTATGTTTTTTTCGCAATCCTAAAGTTTTTTTTTTCACTATTGAGGTCAGCATGTACAGAGAGTTTCACCAATTGTGCGAGACGTGAAATAAATTTGACATTTACCTGTGTATATAGGTTTGCTCTAGCGGCAGCACTTATGAATTAGTGAAAATCTCTAATGAGACATTAGGTAAAAAACAACTGTCTCAAGTCGCGCATGTAAGAGGTAGGCTCAATAGAGAGAATCGTAGCCATTTCTTCGAAGAACTGCCTTGATCATTTTCAAATTTGGCCTCTGAGAATTTTAGCAATCTGGCCAATATCACTGTCAAAACATAAAACAAAGAGCGCAGCAGCGAAAGGTCACCATCTTCCTCGTCATCCAAATAGTCATAAGTACTCTACTCTTGCAACGGTCAAGGGATTGAAGCACGAAAGTGACACCTTATGCTGCTACATCGAGGAAAGTACAAAGCACCACCTGAACTTCTCATACGCCAAGTTAGGCGTTTGGCGGTGCACACTAAATTCATTGATAGCGGTGAGCCTGGAAGCTTTGGTGCAGTGCACAGGATGAGGTAAGAGTACTGTTGAAGTAAAGTGCCCATCAACACTGGTCACTCAAGGGCTTCAGGTAGTATACACTAAAGCGTACTTTTGCCTTGAATATGCCAATGAGAATCTGTAGTTAAAACAGACTCACAGCTATTGTTACCAAATCCAAACGCAAATATCTGTAAGTGGAGCTGAATACTGCAATTTTGTTGTTCGGTCGCCTCCATTTTCGCACATCGAGAGAATACCTCGAGACATCGGCCTTTTTGAAGGTGTGCTGCCACAGTCTAAGACATTTTTTAGCCATGTGATCTTTCCAGAGCTTTTCGTAGAGCGTTTTTTCAAGAAAGGAAACTGTGGACACTTCAAACAGAACTGATGCAGAAGCCTTCTGCTGCTGTGGAGGCCCTGAAGCATGCATGATGCTAGGATGTGATGGGGGCAAACACAGATATAAAAGGTTTCACTACAGCTCCCTAGGAATCAAGCGTGCTCCAAAGCTGAACACCTGGTTGTGTTCTGATTGTAATACTCAGAAGAGTCGCAGAGAATGTTTCCAGCAGATGTCCAAAATACCAGTTGTTTGAACGAAATAACGTTATGCATTTTGCTTAACAAATAAATAACCTTTGAGAAGCCTACCAACATATTGATGGTGACTTGTACCCACAGATGTCTTCCTCTTTATTTATGCATCAGTATAGCACGAGGCAGAGCCTTCCTGCGTATCACTCAGATATGGTAATATTAATACATTCCGCAACATTTCGGTGCGAACAAGTACAAAATTAGTCGCACAGGAAGGAAAATGCATAGCCACAACAACATGCAATGTATCTGCCATAGGTTTCTGCTGAAAAGCAATCACTTACGTTTACTCGGCAGGCTTACATTTACTTGGCACCAACAAAAACATGATATAATAGAATGTCTAATTAAAACTTTTCCATGCAGCAAGTATTTTTAAAAGAACATTGGGGTGAGTTAGTGATTGCATTTGCAGCTACTAAAGATCGTCGCTTTGGTTCATTGGCACTACAGATAGGCAGAAATTTGCAAGCGCGCAGCACACATTCAAAATCTTGTCCAATGCAGTATATTTGTCACCTGAATTGCTTGTGACAAAATCTATTGGCTGAACAGCTTTCATGACATTGAACTTGTTTCGAACTACACCGAAGACCCTATCCACGTGTATACGCACGGTGACAAGCTTGCGGGTGCTGGCAAATTTAAGTGCCGAGAGTTCAATTTTGCCTTTTGTGAAAGCCGGGATGCGAGAGTGGAACCATACAGGCCCACAGTGTCTGTGATCTCAAAGCCCCTGTCTGGGAGCACGACGTCCCCATGTGCAAGTTTTCAAGTAGGCCACATTGCTGCGGGATGTTTTTGTCACTTGATTTTCCACCCACCCTTCTGGAAGGAATGTTATTGCGTTTTGGGCACTAATAAAAATTAGAAATTTATTAATGTTACTCGCTTCATATTGGGACGATGTCTCGCTCCTTGTCAGCAAAGATGATGGCCGTTCAGTCGTAATATCAAAACAGTCTATCACGACAGCCAGCTTAGTTCCATAAGAGTCTACAAATACCTGTGGCATTGTCCTCTGAAGTTTGCTTATCTCTGGCCATACTATTATAAACTTAAGTCTCCAAACTTCCCCATGCAGCACTCTTTCCAGGATTCTGCTTGCTGTGGAGTGTGAGATCCCAAACAACAATGTCAGACAAAACTTGTTGCTGCCTTGGGGAAGCCAAAAAACTACAGGCCTGCGCGGAAGGCACAGCACAGTTACAGCGAAAGGTAGAAGAGCGGTCTTTCAGGGCCTTTTCAAAACACTCATTGGGTAACTGCTCCAAGAATGCACACTTGCTGGGTACCAACTACGGCATTAATGATAATTTCTGGGTAGTAGGCCGGCATTCGCTATGCTATTTTTCGTCATTCTTCTGAAAAGCGTGGTATCCGCTAAACACTTGCAAGGAATTTTGTGCCAATTGTTTATGCAGTGGCTGACGACGAGGAATAATGGTTAAAGTGGATATGTGCCACAGTTATTAGGGGAACGAAAACAAGCTTTTGTAATGGGTTGGAGCATTGAACGACCCACTCCTTCAATATTGGCATTGTGTGACAAGTGGTTGTTCTTTTGCTCTTCTAAAACACTTTATTACTCATATCCACGCGATTCTTTTCCTGACATCAAAGCTGCCTAAGGCAAGTTTGCGAACATGTCCCAAGCACTGGCATGGCTCAGTGGCAGAATACTGGGCTGGCGCCCAGTGGACCAGTGTTCGAGCCCTACTGTTTCCTTAGGAGCAGGTTTTTTTTACTTCATGCTATAGTGGTTACGGACACAGGCGGCGGCAGTAGTGGACAACTATACGGCACCACACGTGACCCGAGTTGTGATCTTATGAAAACAGCTTTCGCTGTAAAATGCAAGGCAGCAACTATTAGCTTCCTTACGGAAGGCAACGCTACTAGTTGAAACATTGGCTCCAACAACATTCGCTCCCTGTTCAAGTATTGTACATTTCCGTGTGCTCAGATTTGTGTGCTTGTTAAGAACCCCAGGTGGTCGAAATTTTCGGAGTTCTCCACTACGATGTCTCTCATCATCATAAGGGGGTTTTGGGACGTTAAACGCCATATATCAATCAATCGAGGATTGTACATCTCTTCAAGCCTCAATTTTCCACTGAACTTGTGCGTTTTCGAGGGGGGTTAGCAAATATAGTAACGTTCATTCAAGTATTCGAAGGGATAGAATACTTGTAGGGCCTAATTTGCACCAGTCTCACATAGGCTATGGAGTGTAAAATGACACGCATGCAATGGCACAGCCAGAAATATTTTTTTTTGCAAGGGAAAACACTTGACTCCTATGGTAACGACGTGGGCTAAGTGAGCGCATTCACCCATCGCATTGCATCAAGCATCCCTGTTATAGACAAATTCCATAACACTGATATCAACACATCTCAACACTGATCCCAAGTTAAAATGCGTGGTCGCACTCTACTGGCACTCAGTCAGCCTCACTGGTAGCCCGAAACGGTTTCAACTGGACCTTGTTGGTGAATCATCTGATGGGTTGTGATGCGCACAAAAGACGGGACACAGAAGAAACACAGGTAGACAGACAAAGCGCCACTAACAACAGTTTATTGAGGCGAAATGTGACCTTTTTTATAGCAACCGCTAACACTCATTTCCCATTAAGAAGCCAAGCAAACATGAAACTAACATATATGTGTCTTACTAGTGAGATATGCAATTTATTGGGCTGATAAAGAGACGGATGGCACAATTAGGCATTTATCTTTGAGAGATGAGACATTGTGAGCTTCAATTATTAGGCATCTAATTTCACTTTTGTTCTTTGGAATTACAGTAAAAAGTGTGGTTGCAAACTTGAATTTCAACGTTCCACTGTATGTTACAGACCCCCCCCCCCGCTCTTAGCGCCACCGTGAGTACGGATTCGTAACTAGTTACTTCGCTCATAGTGGAGCAAGCTATCGACATGCTTCGAGTAATCTTGTATATCTATAATAAATGCATCAGTGGCGGGCCTGCGTGACATTTCGATAAAAGCGATAATTCAAATAAAGCGACTTCGTTGTAACGAGGATTTACTGTGTCATACAACTCGCACGGTACTCCGAAACATTAAAAACAACAGACACGAAACACAACACGAGCTTCAATGCAATCTCATGCATTAACTATCCAAGCACACTTATGGACTAGAATGTTCGTCAAATGAATTCAGTCCAGAATTCTTGGAACAAAGCTTGAATGCTTCTCTTCCAGGAAACACTTGCTCAAAGTCGAGCACCGGTAGTCCTCCTGCTGTGTCCAAGGTATCTCTTCCTGAAAACTCTCGCGTCGTCAACTGACCGCACTTCAATAACAAAACTTGCTCACCGGCATCCCATCGGCCACTCACGTGTTTCCACTGCAGGACACGCCTTCGACCACTGGCGGAATCATACACTTCATCTCCTGTTGCAACTCCCTCCGCTGCTTGCTTATATTCACGAGCCGTTGGGTTCCTGAAACTTCTAGGCACACCGCACAGCCAAGGCTGTGGAAAGAGTTGGACCTTACTCGTAATTTCCCCGCCCCGTGACGCAACTTGAGAGTGACTCACTCACTCCTTCTTTCTCGATATTTGAGTTGGCTCGGCATTCCATCCGCGACTTGGTCGGCGTGGCAGCGGCTCTTTCAAGGAAGAGAGGGAGGTGCTCACAAGGTGTCTTTTTACACTTGTTTGTTCATTGCGCCGGCTTCTGTCGTGTCTGACTAGCGCCTGCTTATTCCCGTAGGTGATGAAAATCAGAGGCGGGGGCTTTCTTGAACACTCATTTGTGGCAATCACATGATTAAAATACTAAATCATTTGATAGCGATGCTTCGACCTAAGCTAAAATTATCTGCAGCCACCAGTCTAAGCAAACCACAAATAAAAATATTTGATATGTGGGTTTAACGTCCCAAAACTGATTGTGAGAGACGCCGTAGTGGAGGGCTCTGAAGATTTCAACCACCTGGGGTTATTCAACGTGCACCCAAATCTGAGCACATGGGCCTACAGCATTTTCACCTCCATCGAAAACGCAGCCGCCGCAGCCGGGATTCGATCTCGTGACCTGCAGGTCAGCACCATAGCCACTAGACCACCGTGGCGAGGTACAAATGAAAAAAAAATAGGTGCCTTAAATATTTTCGAGAGCCCGTTAACTTTTTTCACGAAATGCGACCCCCCTGGATCAATTTTTTGTGTGTGCGCTAATTTAAATTTTTCAGGCAAATATACTGCAGAACAAAATTGTGTAAATTTTGGGGGGTGACCACAAAGAGACAAAAAATTATTTCTGTTGTTATATACTCAGTGGTCCAGCCAGTTTGTCATTTGGAGCAAATTTTGGAGCAGGAAAAAGTGCTTTGCAGCGGAATAAGATTGAAGCATGAGGAGCTGTTTTTTGGAGCATACTTGGAGCAGACAACACAATCATTTGGAGCAGAATATGTCTAAATTTCCAATTAACACCCTTCATGCACATGCTGGAAATGCTGCTGCAATGTAAACAAGGAGACAAAGCCGACGTCCACGCCTTAATCAAGGTCTTAGCACAAAAGAGTTTCGCACTCTGGCTCCACTGCACTGCACGAGATGTGAACTGAAGTGAAGCATTCGTAACAAAGCAAACATGCAACAATGGTTTCTGCGAATGACAGGAGTCATAATGTCATTTTAAAAAAAGTCCTGACTGAAAAACAAGCTGTCAGCAATTAAAGGAGACTAAGAAAGCTCGTTGCAACCTAAAATACACTGTCTGAAGTTACCTGCAAACATAGTGCATCAGTAATCGTCACAACTCACTATGAATGACGCTCCATCATGTTAAATAATTTTTTGAGGCATCAGCACCAAGCAACATGTTCCTTTAACTTTTAAGGAATTCGAATGGAGCACTTACTATTCTTGGTCTTCCAAATAATTAGCAATAGTCCTAAAGAAATAAGACTGGTACACAGTAAACCACCATCAAAATGACGGGGTCAGTGGTAAATCTAAGAATGAAGAAGAGAAAGCCTCTTCTTCAAGGCAGCCTTGAAGAAGAAAAGTCTGCTGGTCAAAACGTTGGCTTCGGCGGTGACACCCCGTTTTCACGAATTCCCCCCCCCCACCCCCCCCAATATGCCATCGAGGTGCATACGAGTCCCCATGCTACTCACACGGTTAGGAAATAACCATGGCTTTGCATGAACAGGCCAGATGACAGAGGACAACCGACTGGTTCGGTGGGTGAACCGGTTTTTTTGGGGGGGGTGGGAATGAGAGTTTTTCTTTCAATTCTTTTCGCTTACTCGGTAATGAATCTGCCTGACCGCGCTCTTTCTGGGCCCAAAGGACGACAACGAAATAAATTATTTCAAAATCACTAGCACACACAAGACACTCATTCTTTTAGCATTTGTCTTGAGCGTTTAAATAAGCAGTCACGAGTGAATGAAACCACGGCATTGTTTCAGAACCTTATTATATGATTTGACTGGTTTGGCCAGTGAGCGACTCTTCCGACAATCTCGCCGCGCGTATGTTGACCTTGATGACCGCCGCAACAGCGCGCCCATTTGTTCTGTTAATTGTCATCTGCTCTCGTTTCGTCCGAGGCATCACCTGTTTTATCCACTGCCATGCGGAGAAGGGATCCCTTCCGCCGCTCTTCCTGAACGACGGTTTGAAAGTAAACAAGTCGCTTGGTGACATTTGAACGGAACGGAACGAGTCTGTTCCGCACCGTTTTACCATAATACTAGGGAGTTTTAGTGCTGGGTGCGCATTCTCTTGGGGCGTTGCGGGCTTGGGAGCGCGCGGCGTTGCGTGCCAGTGTGTGCATTCATATATAGATGTATTTCTATATATTGCTTATTGTGACATTGCTGGTATATGCCACAAAACTTGTGATGCCTTAAGTAGTGTGTTTGGTTATACACTTGCAAAAACTTGTCTACCTCTCGTTGTAACCTGCAAGGCAATGCTATGCTATGCATGTTCTTAAGCCAAAGAGGATGCTTTAGGAACATTCTTATACTGCTTGAACCTAATCTTTAGACAAACGTATGTTATTCTCGGCTAGTAGATTGTTTAGGGAACTCTTCTGTTTTCTTTTGACTGAATAGGAATTGGATGTTCTTTCAGGCATTGCGTACATTAAAAATTGAAAAATTTGTCATCTTACTTGAAACCGACGGTTTATAATGACATTGTATTTAGTGGGAACGTTTCTTGCTGCACCAGCTTTTACTGAGAATTTCTTATTGGAATAGCCACATCTTTACACGTAGTGGTTATGCAAAAGCCAATTTTTTTATCGGAACTGGCCTTCAGAATTATTAAACAAGCTTTGAAAAAATCTTCCGTGCTAGTGAATCTACCAGAAATATGGTGTTTCCAATTGTGATGCAGTGATGGACTGCTTTCTGGTAATATCTGCATGCATAAAATAAATATATTGTGCAATGTACTGATTTATGCAAATGTACTTTTCAACTTGCTCTCTTGTAGGAGTGGTCAAGATTGCCTAGTAAACAAAGCCTTTTAACCTATAATGCTTTTAATGAAGAATACCCTTTACAGTACCATGCATTTTTCATGAGCTTTATTCGCGTTTATTGGAATGGGTTGCGAAGATGCATGCAGTCAAGCAAGTTGACGCCGATTTGTATCAAAGGGATGAATTGTTTTCATACTCCCGACACTTTCAGCCTGAAATGCTTTTGTACCCTACTACTGGTGGTGCTAATTTTAGGCAGTTTTCATAGAAAACAAAACTCTTTATTTTTTAGCCTTATGTTCCATTGCTGTCTGTGCTTTTGTACAATCACAGTTGTTGCTAATATTTACTTTCATGGGCTTTGCTGCTTTTATTTCAGACAGTTCTAAATTGAAAACATGGCTGATGACACTGAATATTTGAAGCTGTCTGTGAAGGACCGTTGCCAACATAAGGTTTTACTACTGTTCACTTCATTCACTACTCTTGGCTAACAAAACAAGACTCTACTAATAAGAAATATAGAAAGACAGGGCATTGTGCTTTTATACCAATTCTGTTTTGTTAGTATTTCTGGCACTGTGATCAAACTGTGAAAACTGTTTTCTGTGATGACATCGATCTCAGCATTGGTAACTGTGATGCTAGTTTATAAGATAGGCATGCATAGTACTTCTAATAACTTGGGCATTGAACCGAAATAACAATGTGTGAACAAAGCTTTTTTGAATTCAATGTCAAATCAAGCATTAGTCGCATATTGACAGCTTTTTTTCAAGTTGCATTGCTGACAGCATTGCACAAGACTGGAACACAGTACACTAACTACTGCCCACCAGTGGCATAGTATTCAACGTGATGTCACTACCTCCAAGGAAATTTGACATTAAAATTTTAGATGCTTAGAAACCACCAATGTCTATCAGATTGTTGGCTCCGTATCATGAGACATCCTCGTACTACATCCACAGGGTTATCAAAGCTTTACCTGTGGGTTATATTTTGATAGAAAAGGGATGTAAATTGAAGAAAAAATGAATCTTGCTTCACATGAAATAGACATACGATTTTGTATTTGAAAATTTCTGACATCTATACACACGTACAACACATCCTCGATATAAGTAGTAGGTACAGATTGTCTTTTACATACTTATAGAGAATATGAAGCCTAACTTCTTTGAGCAAAGTAACATACTCACCAATAACGTGTTTGCTTGCTTCTTCCTGTGTTTGTTTTTAAATGTGGTGGCACTTTTCACTATCAATGTCTGTGTTATTGCTGAAAATGTGCAATGCTGTATCTGCCTCTTGCATTGTTGGGTTTAATTTTGCTTGATTTGAAGCCACTGTTCGAAAAGCCTGTTAAGAACATTGAAGTGTATAGTCTGCCAAGGTATCGCTAAAACAAAAATTTCACATATTGTACAACCCCCAATGTTTCAAAAATATTTCCTTACATGTATATCTGTTTAGTTCACTTACTACGATTTTTCTTTGTTCTTTCTTTCAGCTGTGGAAAGCTCGTCTTAGTGGGTATGAAGATGCCACCAAGCTTTTCGGTTCCGTCACAGACCCCAAGAGTCCAGAGTTTCAGAAGTTTTTGCCTCTCATAAAGAACTTCGTCACAGATAGCAATGCTGTGTCTCAGGAAAAAGGACTCGCAGCTGTTCTGTCGTTTGTTGAAAATGCCCACCTGGCCAATCGCATATGTGGCGACGTCCTCACCGGGCTCGTCACCAAGTGCATCGCCGCTCCGAAGCAGAAGACACGGGAACTGGCACAGGAGATCATCTACATGTACGTCGAAATTGAGAAGCAAGATGTGGTTGTGGAGGAACTTGTCAAGGCACTGGATAACAAGAACCCGAAAATAGTGGCGGCATGCGTGGCAACACTGCGAGAGTGCTTGCGTCTGTACGGTGCCTGCGTTGTAGCCGTAAAGCCTCTCTTCAAAGCACTTCCGAAACTCCTCGAGGACAGGGACAAGACAGTGCGTGAAAAAAGCAAGCTGCTGACTGTCGAGCTCTATCGATGGATTGGAGATGCCCTGAAACCAATGCTGCAATCTCTGAAGCCCATTCAGGTGTCCGAGCCTGAAGCAGAGTTTGCCAACGTGGAGAAAGGCACTGCTACTGCCGAGCGTTACATCCGTTCGGAGCAGGCACGAAGAGCACAGGCCGCTGAGACTGGCACCAATGGCGTGGATTGTGTCGAAGAGGTAGAGGAGTGCGGTGGTGATGGGGGTGCCACTGTTGACGCGTACGAACTGCTAGAAGCTGTCGACATTCTCTCCAAGCTGCCCAAGGACTTCTACGAGCAGTGCGAGGCGAAGAAGTGGCAAGAGCGAAGAGAGGTGCTAGAGAAGCTCCTTGAGCTCGTGAGCAATCCTAAGCTCGAACCTGGTGACTATGACGATCTCGTCAAGGCACTGAAGAGGATTGTGGCCAAGGACAGTAACGTAATTGTAGTGGCGCTCGCAGCCAAATGCTTGGCAGGGCTGGCAGCTGGTCTGAGGCAGAAGTTTCACCCATATGCGAATTTGTGCATTTCGGCGTACTTAGAAAAGTTCAAGGAGAAGAAGCAGAACGTGGTGACTGCTCTGAGGGAGGCTCTGGACAATGCATTCCAGGCCACAAACTTGGAAGCAATCCTGGAGGATGTGACGGGGGCGCTGAGCAACAAGAATCCACAGATAAAGGCGGAGACGACCCTGTTCTTAGCACGCGTCTTCTCGAAATCTACGCCGGCCTTGTTGAACAAGAAGCTGCTGAAAGCATTAGTGACGTCGTTGCTCAAGACTCTGACTGACTCTGACCCAGCTGTGAGGGAAGGTGCAAGCATGGCCTTGGGGACAGCGATGAAAGTGGTCGGCGAAAGGGTGATAGCACCTTTTCTTGGTGACCTGGACAATCTCAAGATGGAAAAGGTAAGCTTAATATATTCGATAACTTTCTGTTCATTTCACAGGCACAAGGGGGGCATCCAACTGTACATACGAGGCCTGCTTTGTGCACGGCTGATGCAGGGTAGGGTTGTGTAGCTGAAGTTAGGGATGCATGCAGCCACTCGCTCTAGGGGGAGGGTGCCTGAAGTAACATTAAAAAAGGGAGAGGGGGCGTGGTCATGACTTTGTTAGCAGAAAAACCATTTCAGCAGAAAAACCATTTCATAGCTTAAATACTGTTTATGTGTGCTCACAGTGGCTTCACTCATTTCTCCTAATTGCTGATAGGAGGTGGAGTACAAGCACTGAAGTGGGGGGGGGGCTGACACAAGCTTTGGGGGGGATCGCTCCTACTGCCCCCCCCCCTTTGGATCCGCCACTGGCTAAAGTGCTACAGTTGTTCCTGACTAGCCAGCCTTTCTCCCTCTCTCCATTTGTACTGTTTTCTGATAACTAATATTTTTCTTGCCATGAGAACAAATCAGTGCTAACAAACATAACCTGGATGACAAGGAACTTTATTACTTGGGAGGTATAGTCTGTACTTGAAGTCTGGATTGGTGTGGTAGAAGGCGTTTAAGGGCTTATTGCTTTATTAGATGTCACCTAACTAAACTGATAGTGACATCAACGGAGCCATGGAAAAAATTATTCATATAGTTTTTCAGCAGTGGTGTGGTCATTTATAGAAAAGGAAGTAAAGTGGAAGAAAAAACACCTCGCCGCTGGTTAACCTGGGCTTTAATTAGCAAAGCACACTTTTCCCCCCTTTGTTTTTAATGCATGTTTGCTATGTTTACCTTATTTCGTCCTTAGTTTTATTTGTTTCCTATTTATTTTATTACCTTGTTCTGGGTCAGATATAAGATTCAGATATACGTCGGCTCTCATCGGGTGTGCTCAATGTTTCTTTTACTTAATCTCCGCTATCTTGTATCGTTTTTTCCTAATTCATAATCAATCCAGCTTTCCACCGTATTGCTTAAGGAACAACATGGATACCTCGGTAAGCCATCGCAAGATTTTCATGTGAAGCAGTTTGCTTGGGGGTTGGCTAAGAAATTTGTCATATAGCAAACAATTCATGCATTTCCTGGTCTCTTTAGTTACAACTATATGTGTAGGCCCCACCACAGTACAGCAAAACTGTAAACGGGTGTTAAGCATAAGTACAGTAAAACCTCCATAATTCAAACTCGGTTATTTTAAAGTGGTGCCTAATTTGAAGTATTTCCGCGCGCCCGTATTTTACAGTGGAAGTTTAAGCAGATAGTTTGAAGCGGCGGTCAGCATAAGTTGGGTTAATTCAAAAACTTCGGCTGCAGTGTGCCAATTCTTTCTGATCCTGATTTCAGCGCAAGTCCGCAGAAACGACAGCCCTTAAGAGCCACTAGGCAATATAGTTTAGCAATGCTAATGAGTGACAGCTGAACCACCCCAGCCTTGCTTCTTCCAGCACGAAAAATATAATTAAAAATAAAATACGGTCTTGTAATCGACTTAAATGTGTGCCCACGGATAAAAAGATGGGCTTCACTGCAATACAGTAAAGATGCGCGGGCAGCAAGTTTTATGCTTTTTGCAACGTCGGCACGTCATGATTTACTTATTCTTTCTGGGAATTTAAAGAAATTAATAAAAGTCAGTCTGGTGGCATTCGCGATATATGCGACTCTCCGATTGATGGTTGCTGGAGCGATTTGTGCACTTGATCTGCTAGCGGTGTTCTCGCCTACAATGCCTACTTTGATAACTCTGTTTGCAAGCTTCAAAGATGACGTTTCTGAGCCAAAACACTTAGCGAATTTTCTCACTGTTTATTATTAAGTTCTTTATTTTACGTGCTAACGCAGGGAGGAGCAGGCGACATGCTGTCCGCATGTCACTGTTCTGTTGTAGTGAAGAAGTCTTTTTTTTTCAGTTGATCACCCCCTTTTTATTATTATTTTTTTGTGATGGCAGCAGTGAGGCCTGGAATTGCCCTTTGTTTTCGGCAATATTGTGGCCAGGTATTGCTGGAAAACATAACCCTTGGAACCGCAAACTCGCCGACACAGCAAACGACCAGCCCTGATTACTTTGAATAACTTCAAGTCCCTTTCACCGCACTTTTTGTATGTTCCGTTAATTCAAAAATGGGCTTAATTCAAAGAATTCTCACAGTCCCAGTGACTTTGAATTAACGAGGTTTTACACATGTAGAAGCGAGGAACTGTGATTATCAACATTATTGTGCTAGCTCTTTTTCATGTCCTCGGTCACGTGCCCTAACTCGGCATATCGGCAGCCTGCGAGGTTTGATGTTGAGATCTGTAACTGGAACATTTCCCGGTCAAAACAGGTAAAAGAGTGCTGTGAGAAAGCAGAAGTGGTTGCTGCACCACCTCAAAAGACCCGCTGCAAGCCTGCTGCTGCTGCTGCGTCCTCGGGCACGAGTAGCACAGAGTCAAAGCCGGAAGCACAAGCCGCCCCAGAGAGGAAGGCTGCAACTGCAGTGGCCAAACCTTGTGGTGGTGCCCGGGTCGTGAGACCGGGGGCTGCTTCTTCTGCTGCGCCATCGTCTGCCCCTGCAAGAGCCACGCAAAAGGCTAAAGCGCCTGGACCTGCGAAAGCACAGTCGGGCAGCAGTGCTTCTTCCAAGGTTTGTGCCAACCCGGCCTCGGTTATCAACTGGAATGGCAGCTTTGCCATTGAGCTGGAGGTTGCATGTGCGGCACCAGTCGCAACAACCACATCTTCAATGCATTGTGATGCAAGACGACTTGTGTTTATAAACGTTAAAAATCTTGGGCGAGGAAAAAATTAATTCAGAGGTCCTGATTCATGCCTTGTAATAAAGTCTTTGTAATTGCCACATAAAAAAAACCTCGATTAGTTATGGTTTGCAGGTATGTTTTCTTCTCTGCTTTTCCTGTGATGGGGGCTCAGTAGCTACCCCATTCCTATTGCTTAGCACAAGAATGCTTTTTATTTATTGCTTTTCTAAAACATGACTGCTATGGGCACATTGGCCCACCGCCGCGGTGGTCTAGTGGCTAAGATACTCGGCTGCTGACCCGCAGGTCGCGGGTTCGAATCCCGGCTGCGGCGGCTGCATTTGCGAGGTAGGCGGAAATGTTGTAGGCCCGTGTGCTCTGATTTGGGTGCACGTTAAAAAACCCCAGGCAGTCGAAATTTCCGGATCCCTCCACTACGACGTCTCTCATAATCATATAGTGGTTTTGGGACATTAAACCCCACATATCAATCAATACGGGCACAATGGCATCCCATCATGTGCTCAGTGTATTTTATTTTTCTAAGAGTGTTGCGTTAAAGTGCTCATTATGCAGAAATATCAGTGTCTGCATCTTTGGTATTGAGCAAATAATCAGTATTGTCTTTTGAGAAAACTCGAGATAGATGAAAACAAGTATAATAAAACTGTTTTGTTCAGGTGTGAATCGAACGCAGGTTTTCTGTGTGGCTAGAAGGTGCTCTACCATGGAACCATTGGAGTTTTTGAAATTGCTTCGAAAAAAAATTTTTAAAAATGTTGTGTAGTGGGTGGAGTCCCTCACACACGTAATATACTGTACCTAGTGTACTTTTAGTCTGTCCTCGATTGCGACTGCATTTTCTCCCTTTTTTATTGCATATTTTGTAACGCAACCACCCTGTAACGGCCTTCGGCCAACCGTATTGATAAATAAATAAATAAACAAATAAAAATTTCACATGGCAGAATCGTACTCGAATCACACCAGGTGTCAAAAAAAAGAGAATTGTAGAACGAGTTGGCGGTTCAAAGCTGCCAATCCCTTACAAAGTGTGCACGGCACCTTTCGGGCGATTAGCTTATTCCGCCTATTTGTAAAAGGAAGAATTGTGGCCTAATGGACACTTGGCAACTGTTCATCCAGCAAACATTCTAGAATGGTTTGAAACAGCCAGTGTTACTGTTGAAGATGAAGCTGAGGCGTCCTCCCAGATTTTTTTCTTTTTCCTTTTTTAAGGCAGGGAGGGGTTCGCCTCGTTAATGGTGGTGTGATAGTGATGACGATTGAATGAATACCTAGATTAACAGGCTAGTTCGCATCACCTGTTGGCATTCTAAGAACACAGTATTAACTGGGAAGGCCTTCACAAGCTTTTTCATCTGCTGAACACCCCATCTGTGCACAAAGTGAGGGTAAATTTTTGTATGCACACGCACACACACATGTACCTTATATCTGCACATCCATCTATTTCAGTGGTGTTGCACTCCTTGACTACTTTTGTTTCGTACCCCTTTTATTCTTACGAAGGTCTCCTTGTTTCACATTCTCTGCTGTTTTTGTCTTTTCAGTCTGTGTTCTCCGAAATGGCTCTGGCAGACGAAGAGGTTCAAGGCCGAGCAGCAGCCTTGTTCCCAGAGGAAACGCTTGCGGCTTTGGGGAGCGCAAACTGGAAGGATCGTTTGTCTGCCATTGAGAAGATGAAGGAAGTTGTCGAGGCTATGGAAGGAAGCCTGCCTGTTCAAGTCATTGCGAAGACGCTGTGCGTAAACCTGGACTTCGAGACACAAACTTCCAGGTTTTTCATTTTCTTTAATATTCGTATGAAAGCTTTCTCTTCTATATACACAGGAAGCGCATTCTAACAACATTGCATCTTGCACGAATGTTCGTAATGTTCGAAAATTTGTTATAAAGATTTATTTCCAACACTATGTATCTATTGCAAGACAATTTTCCTTTATTTTGTTGTAACGGGTATTTATTTTTATCTGTGTTCATTATATTTTAGTTTCGAGGGTGTATAAAGCATCGGTTATATTACCAGGTGTGTTTATGTGTGTGCAGATGTACAACTGTGTGCATTTTTAAGCTTCAGAATTTTAAGACTAGAGCTGTATAACTTCTTGCAATTATACTGTAACTTCGATTTCCAGATTTTCAGACTCTCGGTATAGAGTCTAGGGTTTCGTTGCTGTTTCTGCTTCAATCTCTCTGCATGCCAACCTATGCATGTCTGCGCAGGTGCTGAAGCTGAAGCTGGAAACCTTATTGGTGGTAGTGGGTGGTGGGCCTGTGTCCCTGTGCGTGGCCGATTGCATGTTGGCAGACTTGGTGGACAAGGTCGGGGACACCAAGAATGGCCAGGGCGCCGCATCTGCCCTGACGGCCTTGGCTGAGGCCACCTCCCTAGACCATGTTGGCCAGGAGGTACTGGAGCATGTCTCCTACTCGCATTCATTTGATTCTTGCGCTTTAGAAATTCACAATTCATGTGGACGTCGTAGTTTACATCCATTTGTGGCATTTGGCACCTTCTGGGCCAAATTGCTATTCAACAAAATTGCTATTCACCGAATTCACCTTTAGTACAAGCCTACTTTATTCACTAAATAAGGTGCTTCGACTTTTCTTTTTTTCTAGCATTAACTTTCTCGGTCAGTCTTTGCAGTTCAAACTTGGCAATGTGATGTTCATTTTTTCCACATTTTAAAATTTAAAGAAAAGATTGTGAACTTCACTGGCTCTTCACTGGTTCTTAGTGTGACAGGTTAACCTAAAACAATAGCAGCGCATTCTGGTATTCATCGACGCATGCTCAAGGCAAGCATTGCAATGCACTTGTGAAATTCATCTACATATGCTCAATGTAATGAAACATGTAAGCTAGGCAATGTACCTTGGTGTGATATACATATTGATTTCATTTAATTTTTGCCTTTCAAGAAAACCGTGATTGCCAACAGTGTTTTTTAAGAGTAAAATGCCACAAAATTCTTCAAATCATAGGGCAGTATGAAGAGATATAGTGTTGGTCATGAAAAAAAAAAAGCTTTGTAGTTTTTAACATGAGAGCCCTTGACAAAAGTTTACTCCTTCATGCTACCCCCACAAAGTCTTCCTTACAGCTGGCCTATACTTTGTGAAGAGCCGAAACTGGGTCAACCTACACAGCTATACGCAGCCTAAGCACCTGAGTTTTCAGGTGCTATTACTCGTAGTTTGCTTTACTGTCATGACTAGCATAGTCTCTTGTGCATTTGCTGAGCATAGTAACTGTGTTAACACAGGAAGTAGATTACAAACTCTGGTTTGCTGCAGAATCTTAGGCAAACTGGGTTTTAGCATAAATCCCTTTTAGAGCATGTGTTTACTTTAAACTTTTAGTTAAAATATGCTAGATACTGAAGCTTTCAGGTTGCTTTGTGAGTTTCTCTTGTATATTAGTACCACTTTATTTTTTCCTTCTCCAGGTTCTCCAGCTTTGTTTTGCCCAGAAGAATCCAAAAAACCAAAGTGAGAGCCTGATGTGGCTGGCCAATGCTATCAAAGAGTTCGGGCTCAAGTAAGTTTTTTCAAAAACTGGGCAACTATGCATTTCAGACACACCGGGTTTTAAGTGTGGAGCACTTTAGATGCTCGAGCTGTCGCATACTGCCACTGCATTGTGTGACGCAGGCAAAACCACGTATAGCATAGCCATCTGTAACACCAAGAAGTCTTCCTCTTCTTGTTATTTGGGTGCCGCGATGATGATAATAAGTGTGGAGGAAATCAGGAACCCGGGACGTCGTATGCTGTCACAAGCTGTCACCACTTAGCATATTGCACGCAAACCCGCATTTAAAAAATAAAAGAAAAAGGGGGAAAGCAAGGGATACATAGAAGAAAAGGGGGAGAAGGGAATAGAAAAAAAAGAAAAAGTAAATGCAGAAAACTTCAAAGAAGACAGGAAAAAAAGAGGGAAGAAATAAAACCGAAGAAAAGCAAAAAATGCCGCCCAGCTCTGCAAATCCTTCGGGCTTTGCACAACTAGTGTGAAAGCGCCTTCATTTTTTGCCAGAGCAGTCAACGATCCTGTGTTGTTTGAAGCATTGCAATGTACTTCACTTGTCTGATGTTCACATACTTGTTCTTTTGCAGGGTTCCAGTGAAACCAGTCATAGAAAGCATAAAAAAAGGTCTGGCTGCTTCGAACCCTGTGAGTATGAGCCAGAGCTTTTTTTTGTGCTGTACAGTGCGACTGTTCACCACTGTTGTTGCGTAAATGTTGCATTTTGTGTGTGAGGACTTGTCTGAGGAAAGTGCAAAGAGGGCGCAAATGACGGATGGTGAGACAGCAAAGCCAGGTGTTTCCGCAGTGCAGGGCTTGCGATTACCACCATGGCTGTGGAAGCTTCCTATTGCTTTTGTGTGAAGGTTTCTCTGCGCATTCACTAGCGACTGTTGGGTATTGTGAACACAAGTGGCTCCACCCTTGTAAACTGTTTGTTAATGGAGACCTTTTAATTTTACATTTTCTTCTCAGTGTTGATGCAGACGTCCTAGCTGCATTTTGCGATGTCAGACGATCTCTTCAGTAATATTGAATGAGTGAATTTGACTCTTGTATGAACAGGCAGTCAGAACAGCGTCCATAACTCTGGCTGGTGTTCTGTACCTCTATATGGGCAAGACGCTGAGGACCTTGTTTAAAGGGGAGAAGGCCGTTCTTGTGCAGCAGCTTGATGCGGAACTTGCAAAGGTTGGTGGCGTCATTACACACCTCATGCAGGTTGATGGTTGATGGCGTTTAGCCAGTGTTGTTTTAAGCTCTTATGAAAAGAAAGCGCCATTGCGGAAATTCGCCGATTACCTTTCAAGTATGGATGTGCGAATATTTGAAAGTTTTGAATATTCATCAAATATTGCATTCGTGATGTTAGTATTCAATTGAAAATGCATATTCGATAATTTAAAATATTTGAACAATTCAGAATATTCTTCAAATATTCTATCTTCACGAATATTCTGTCACATGTTTCTGCTGTGAAGAACTTCAGATTTGGCACATTTCCAATAACAGCAGTGTTTACTTCATGCAGTGATTACTAAGTTCATGCAGTTCATGTAGTGATTACTAAGACTTCGGCCCGAGTATTATATCGCCTGCACAGCAATTCATAGAAGCTTGGTGACAGCTATCGATGAATGCGGTGACAGGTCATCGTGACAAACCTACCTGTGATAAATATCTCAATTTAAATCGTGTACTGCTTGCTCGGCAGTATGTGGGGCTTGGTTGTTTAGCGCTGTTACTGTTCGTGTAAGCGTACCAACTACTCCATCTGTTGCTGCATTGCTCATCGAAACGAAGGCAACTCGTCAGCGGCACGGACTAAGTGAGCTTGGTAGGTGACGCACTGCACGCAAGTATAGAACTCGGCGTGACGTGATGATAACGCGTTTCATGTGTAGCTGGGCCATTTTTCACTAATGAATGGCCTTGCAAACATGCGCAACAAAGCCTTACAAGTCGTCAATCGGCTGTGCCGCTACTTCAGCATGTATTCTCTTCATAGTTCCCAAATTATTTCATGGTCGCACATATGGTCATGTGAATAAGTTGGTGTTTCTCCGTGCAGTGGCAAACAAAAGGCCACGCACTTTTTTGTGCAGCAGCTTACAATGGCGTCATAACATATAGTTCTGTAATGTAAAGCGGCAGACAGAAATTTGAGGCACCTAATGCGTAGTTTCACTGTGTTCCCGACAGCACCTTCGGGAATGCGTCGTATACACATCGCACTCGCGCGGCAGCGTCTCCTGCAATCAATCCTCTATAGCTTCGTTTGTGTGATCTCGCTCTTTTGCCAATATCAGTTAACTGCCATTAGCAGCCAGTGCGCCGAAAGGGGTCGCGATGCAGCTTAACAGTGCCCTCGTCGCTGTGAGTTGTGGCTCCGTTAACAAAAAGGTGTAATTGGGGTGTCTTTCTACCGCACATCAATAATCGCCTATCTCACATGTGCGTCTTGTGCTATCACAGCGCCTGGTACACCTTGGCAACGATCGTGTAGCTATCAGCGTGACAGAGTACTCTTGATCGGAAAATGGGGAGTGGGCAGTCCTCGAGAAAGGGAACAGAAACAAGTCAAATAACGAGGATTCCTGTGTAGTTGAAAGACTCCCCAAGTTCTCCTATTTGCCTCAGTGGCTTGACCGGAGAGAACAGGAGCACAAATTAAAAAGAAAATGATAAAATCTGGGGTTTTACGAGTCAAAACTGATAGTGTGAGAATCTGGCTGAATTGTGACCACCTAGGCTGCTTTATAAATCGCTTAGTCTTAGGTACGCGTGTGAACTGTTACATTTCACCTCATCAGGATATGGCTGCCATGGAGGAATTAAACCAGGGGCCTCATGCTCACTACCACTAGTCATCATGGCAGGTAGAAAACCTTTCTTTTTTTGTAAGAGCAACCACAAAAAATAATTAAAAAGCAGTACGAAAATTTTGTTCAACATGAGAGTTGAACACAAGACATCAGAGTCGCAAGCTCAATTATTAGTCATATGCTTCCTGGCAAGTACTGGTGGTGGGCATTTTCGTTTTTTGTGCAATAACAGACTACCGTATTCACTCGCGTTATGATCGCACCCCTAATTTTTGTCATCTAAATTCGACTTTTTTTCCCCTGCGTAATGATCGCACCCTGAACTTGCCGTATCGACATGTCATGTGCCAAGTCTAGCTGAACACGTCTATCATTATTTATGTGATCTGAAAGTGGGCATCACTATGCTAATGTCGTAACTTTACTGAAATAAATGAAAGCATTCCTTATTTAGATGGAAGAAGCTGTTTTGACGCACGTGACGCACTCAAAACCTCCATAGCTGACGCAAATAAGAAAAAGAATGGGTAGCTTTGCTCCACGGAGTGCTTCGCTCCGTCAGCCATGTTTGTTTTGACATCCCGCACTGTTACAGCGGCGGCCACATGTTGGTCGACCTGTGTTCATCCCGCAGCAATGTTTTTTTTTTCTCTGAGACCACATTTTTTTGTGTGTGTGCCTTGTGATCGTCTGTTGAAGCACCAGTTCACCATGGGGTGGTATGCGAGCTTTACTGCCGCGTTCAAGCTGAGGGCGCTTGACTACCCGCTAGAGCACGGCAACCGCGCTGCCGGCAGACATTTCGGCGTCGACGAAATCTGGATCCGATATTGGAAAAAACAGCGTGACATGCTCATGGCTACTAACAGCACGCGATGGGCTTTCCGTAGAGCCAAATCTGGCAAGTTCCCTGACATTGAAAAGGCAGTCCTCGGATACGTGAAGGACATGAGCAAGGACGGTTATGCAGTGTCATTAGACATGATACGGACACAGGCGTGCACAGTTTCCCGGAGGCTGGGAATAGCCACAAAGGACTTCCGCGCCAGTTCAGGCTGGACGACACGCTTCATGCGGCGGAATGGACTATCGCTGGCATTTCCAACGCGCTCGACGGAACGGAAGATGACCTTCTGTGGGACAGTGAAGACACTGCCGGCTCCGACAGGGAATCGTGTGGCGACGGCCCTGCCGCCAGTGATGCTTTGGAGTCTGAATGTACGTTAGGGGGTCAGAGAGGTAAAAAAATAAAAGGGCAGTGTGCCATGCATGTAGCTCCTGCGTAATGTGTGCATTTTATTACAAAGGTAAGCCTTAATTTACTTTTATTTTTAATTAAGTTCATGATAGCTACCGTAAGAATTCTGATAAGCGACTTCTTTTTTGCGTTTCCTGTGCTCAGAATTTTTTTCACGGAAAATTTACCCCGCGTAATGATCGCATCCCGAAGTTGGAGTAAATTTTTTTGAAGAAACAAAGTGCGATCATTATGTGAATATATACGGTAGAGTAGCTACCATTGGTACTGTTTCCAGCAGAAATATATGATTGAGTGAAAGAATACTGGTGAAAAAAATTGCATCTTTTTATTATTCGATTCTTATTTGGAACTATGTATTCATATTCAGAAATTTTGATATTCGCGCACTTCTAGTTTCAAACTACCACTGAAATTTTGTGCGCTGAATGGTACTGGCTGTTCGATTTCACTAGCTCTCACCGTATATCTAAAGTCATTGCAATCGCATCGTGAACCACCATTCGAGTGCTACAAGCACCACCCACACCCCATTTTCTTCAAGTAAAGCCACCTTAAGCACTTGCGTTGATTTCGTACGAAACCGCAACTTTGATTGCTCGCGGTCACCTACGGTTCAGCATGTTGCCGGAACTTTGTACAAGACATTAAGATTGGGCGCCGAAAAGATCACACTCGAGCATGGATCCAGGAGTAGCTCGCGTGATACAATGTTTAGGTTTGCGGCCTGTCTACGGCGACAAAAGTACACAGCGATAGTGCAAGTCTGCGTATAGTGATAGCGAAGGCTAAAACTCGCGTCGGAAAGCCGAAAAGTTTCTAAATTTGTGAAGGAGGTAGCAAACACGATAACGACCACACTTTTCCTAACAGGAAACTGAAAACGCACTTGATGGGGACGCAATCACATGATCTATGAGGAGCGCGCACAGCCGAAGCCACGCCAGCACTAAGGTTACCCCGATATCCAGGCAACCGCCCTTCATCCTCACTTGGCGAGCGCGGCAGCTCTGCCATGGTCTTTCTTCTTTTATTTTTCCTCGCTCCAGTTAACATAATAGGGCATCGAATCGCAACCGTGCAAGTGCGATACCAAGCTACTGATTACGTCCAACTATTATGGGGTGCACCTATTATGTGCGGGAGTAAGAAAATCTTATTTCTCATGACCAAACTGGGTGTGCGTCTATTATGCGAGTAAATACGATACCCCAAAAGCGGCCCTGCCCTACTTCACCCTTTCCTTCGCTACGCTTCGTTCATAGGCTCGTCTATCCTCCTCATTATGCGAGGGCAAGAGGGAGGGGTGCACGTACCTGCAAGCAGACAAATTTGTGTGTGTGTGTGTGTGTTGCGGGGGGGGGGATACTCAAGTGGCGACATTGTTCAGTGCTGAGGATAATTAGATTGGGGGGGGGGACAAAAATTGTGTCTTGAAATAATTGGTTTGCCCACGGCTCGGGGCACTGCCAGATTTGGCACTGTTGATCTTAATGGCATTCTGAACTCAATGCGCGAATTTACTTTAAATCTTGAAAAAAAATATTGGAGATGTTTTAAAGGCCCTTTAAGTAGCGCATTTTGAATATGAATGCTCTTTTGGACCTGCCAGGTTAACCCAATCTTTTCGTGAATTATAAATTCGCCTTTCAAGAAGGTTCTGCTCTTCACTGTTTCACTGTACCTTAGGGAGTTCTCGGCTTGTGAAAAAACACTTGGTGCCTCTGTGGAGTCATCGTAGATTTACGGCGTTTGAGTAAAGGAAACTGCAATGGATTACTGTGCGTTAAAGGAGATTGAAAGCAGTTCAGGGTGTGCCTTTTATGTGTAACAATTCAAAAATGTTTCAATAAAAAAGGAAAAAGCTCAGAACAGCTGTTCTGGTGCAAGATGCATTGTTTCGTCCAAGTGTTCATAGCTTTGCACTTTCGATCCTCCAATTGCAATGTTATCTTTCACACGTCCAGCTGGAAGGTCAAAAACCTCCCGCGCCCACTCGAGGTGTGCCAACTTCCTCGGTCAACGAAGGTGGAGGTGATGCCCCGGAGGGTGCACAGGAGGCGCAAGAGGCTGCCCTCGATATGGAGGACTTGGTTCCTCGAACTGACATCAGGCAAGTTGTTAGAAGGCATGCTGGACTGATGCTTTGCTGCTGTTTACCTTGGGAACATTGTGAGCAATTAAAGTATTTGGAAACGTTCATTTTTTAAAATTCACATTTATTGAAGGGAAGAACTGGTAAACAGAGAGAAACCATACTTAAAGTTGTTCAATTGAATTACAGAAGGTAACTTTAAATTTGTAGACAAGACAGCTCTGCAAGTGAAAGCCAAACCCACATCTGCTGCATTTTACTAGCAGCGTCTTTTCCATTCAGCTACTCACCATTAGCATTTTCATAGGTGTTGGTGTACAATATGGGAGTGCCTTGCCAGGGCTGTTCATGGCCATGAGGGCCGATATGGTACTTTCTCCACGCATCAGGTCAATGCTTGGTAAAATGCAAAGGCTGGTATGTATAGTATGATTTGAACGGCAGCATGCAGTCATTCGAAAACTGGCCGCATCGACTGCTGCCACATGTGTGTACATGTGCATGTGTGAGAGAAAGTGCATACTCGCTCTGTTACACGTACATTATTATTCCGTGTCTAATGAGAAGCCCAAATTGCGAGCTTCATTTCAGCTAGTGTGCCGCTGCTGTAGCAAAGTTTTTTAAATAAAGGTGGTACGGTTTAAAAACAAACTAAATAAAGCTGTTAGTTACAGTGAGGAACAATATTTGTTGCTTGGCAGCTCAAGATGCATGTCGAATGTTTGCAGTGCGGAGATAATCGCACTTGGTCTGAACGCTCTGTAAACTGGTTGCCTCTGTCATTGGAGGTTCTCCATTCATGCCAAAATATCTACGTTCTATTTATTTATTCCAGCTTGTACGCACCTTAAAGGGACTCTAAAGAGATCTAAAAAGATCAATGACTAGTTAAATGTTGAAACTACGCTACATCACCACTCTACTACCCTACGCTCACCAAAAAATTCCTAAAATACCCTAAAAGTAGGGAAATTACCCTATGGTTGGCAACCCTGGTCCACTTGTCGAAACTCATGCTCGAGCTCACAACCCCTCTTTACGGATTTTATCCTCGCAAGCCTCCATCATCCCCTTCCTGCCGTCTCTAACTCGTTAAAAAGCTCGTTTCGCAGAAATTATGGCGTCAGCGTGGCCGTCGTTGGTTGAGTGAAAAATCAAGTTGCAAGTAAAAAAATGACAAAAAAAAAGAATTCCAGATCCGAGTGATGATTGAACCAGGTCGTTTGTGTGACAAGCAGCTGTTCGACCACACATCCATGCACCTGCTTGGATATGCAGTGAAAATAACTTCCTCTGCTTGGAAAATCAGTAAAGATTACCTTCATGGTTTACAGACATCCTGTATATTGTAATGTCACCGTAATATTGTGTGTTAGAAGTGTACATTGCCATCGGGTGTCGGAACACGCGATTATCATAACGACTATGTGGTTTAAAGGTGGCACCCCATTATGAAAGGCGCACATGTTGCTATGCATATTTCCTTAACACCACGTAGTGCGTCCGCAGCAAGTTAAAAAACATTACACGCGCGTTTGCTCGTGGTTCAAAGCGTGCCACTGATCACACAGAATGTGGCCATATGCGATAGCTTCACTCGTACAAGCCACTTTCAACTTTATCGATTGCATTAGATAATCCACATTTTAAACTTTTCGAGCAAGACGAAACAATAAAGGTAGCATTAGGTTGTTGAAGTACGCACTAGAGATAGGATATCTCTATGCACTCAAACATTGTTATAACGAAGTTGAAGGGGAGCCACAATTATTTCATTATATTCATTATTGCGTTATATCGATCATAACAGTTTCTGGCAGTGCATGCTCAGATGGGCGCACACCTATAAGCATGCAAAGAAGGAAACCGCCTTGCGGTCCGATTTACCGCAGCGCGACTACGCGTGCCACGGAAAATAAACTTAGTCAAATCTCATTAACTCGAACTTTCGGGTAATTCCAACTCACACTGACGTCCCGTAAAAGCTATGTGTATTCCCATGGGCGAAAACGCCCTGTAATTCGAACGGGCAAGCCCTTCCGACGGTTAATAAGAACATTCCGCGCTCCGAAAATGCTCTCGGCGCCATGTCCAATGTCGCGGCGGCACCTCTAAACGCTGCGCGCGAAGAAGGAAAAGAAGAAAAGGAAAGAAAAGACTATGGCGGATTGTTTGCTCTTCTCAAATGCCGCTCTGCTACACGCCTGTTCCACGCTTCTCCCTTTTCAGTCTCTGCACGTAGAGACCCTTCTCCTTCCAAGGCCGGGCGCGCAGAGAGAGGGAAAAAAAGAAAGCTGTCGCGGAGAGTCCACCTTTCTCGGTGCAGATAAGCAGCCATTGTAGCAGCAGAGACTCAGTCGTTGCCGTTGTGAAAGGGAAATCGCTTTACACCGCAGCGCCGCTTCTCTGTCATGTGGCCCGCTGAGCGCTTCCTCAATCGTCTCCGCTGGCTGTGTGAGGAGGTCGGCTCTCTTGGCCACGCGGGGCGTGGCTGTAGGTAGGCGCGGAAGTTTTGAAAGAGCCGTGCCGAACGAGCGTCAAACTTCGCAGAAAACGCTATACAGTCGAGCCCACTTAAAACGGCCCCACCTAAAACGAACTTTCGCTTAAAAGAAACAATATCCGTGTGACCGTGAAAATATACATTGGTTCAATGGCACAAAACACACAACGATTGTCCCCGAGCGCCGCTGGTCGGGTACAGCAAACGGAGTCAGCGGTCTGCCGATTTCCCGGGAAACAAATTTCGACCACAGATCAGGCATCGGCGATGTGCCCATACCTTCTTATTGTCAAACGCCGACCCTGCCTCCGTGACCCTCTAGTTGCCGCTCTCCCCAACCCATGGAAGAAGGAAAGCTGTTTCCTTCCTCCATGCCCCGACTGCTTTTGGTTATGCACCCCTCCGTCCTTTGTCCCCCCGCTACTCTGAGCACCCCGCATCGCCAGACGAGGCCAGAGTTTTTCACACTGCCACCGATCTTTCGAAGACAGGTCGGCCATCTACCCTGTTTTTGATCGCTGTTTGGCGTCGCCGGCCTGGAGGGACCAGACCATTTGCCAACATTGTCGGCCACCGACTGTATACGATAGTCTGCGTCTAGTGCACGCGCGTACTCTACCCCACCGACTCTGCGATTTGTTTCGTGTTTAGGACTTGTTCTCGCTCACTTCGCACTCTGCCCAGCATGCCTTCCGGGCGCGTGCGGAAGAGCGAAAATGGCTGTTAATTTGCGTGGAACAAATTGCGAAATATCGAAGTTCGTGAAGCCACGAAAGCCCGCCGGTGCAACAAAACGATTTTGTTACCACGGCCGCGCGTACAGATCCCGTTGGCCGTGCTTTGACTTTTGCGCATGCAGGCACTCTTTCCAAGTTTTTCTACGTGTGAGTTTCGCGGACCTTTCAAGCAAGCTACCCAATCTCCTTCCTTCCTGTGTGTTTCGGTTTTCAAGGTCGCCCCTCCCGCCGCATCCTCCCCTCTTTTTATCGCAACTCCTTGCCCTTCTCTCGCAAGTATGCTCTCCTTATCACAGCCCCTTCGCCCACGAAGGAAGGTTCCTCCGTGCCTTCGCCTGTCTCCGCCGCTCCGCGACGCCCGCCACGCTGGCTTGAATTAGTTTCGTTTTCTGGCTGAAAACGGGCCCAGAGCTGTTCCATGCGTTCTGACACGTGTGTCGCGTGTGCACCCCTTGATTGCTCTTGGTGTGCGTATGTAGTCGGGATGGCAGACGGTAAGACTAGCACGCTTTTTCCTGCCGCTCAACAAAACCTCAAGCCAAGTGTGACCGCTTGGCTTGAGCGTAATCCGCGCGTTTGGTGCCGCGTTGCTGAGTGCTTGCTCATAGCTGTTGGCCATCTGGTAGCCAACTTGCCGCTTCGGGCGTCCCAGTATTCAGCTGTGGAGATGGTGAACATTTCGTGGGCGGCGGTGACGGCTACTTGTGCGCGAAACCGTTTTCGCGAGGCCGACTTCGTCGACGTCGGTGTTACGTCCTAACAGGACCACTGCGGCGGGGGTTTGTGGCAGTGCATCGTCGGCTCCGACCTGGTAGAGGTGGTGGACAATATGTTGAGATTGTTTAATTACGGCGGATGATGATGCCGAAACTGCGGAACCATGCACTAGTTGGGACATTGTGAATGAAGTACGTGGCTAGAGCGATTTTGAGGAATCGGATTGCGAGAACGACGAAACTTTGGAGCCACTGCCTCATGCAGCTTATGCCATGGGCCTCGGCGAACGAGTACCCTGCCGTCTTAAATGAACTCCAGGCCGCCCTTATCACTTCTGCTCTTCGAAACAAGTGCATCACGGACTTTTTTGGGGAGAAAATTGTTTTCACTCGCAACTTTTTTCAAGAGATGTGTTTAATTTACTACGAACTTCGGGATACAGCGAACGGATGCCGCGTCACACTCAGGTTTGTTATAAGCGAGCTTGACAGTACCTGACACACTAAGGTTGATTTTTTATAGACTATTTGATAGACTAATTTAGTTTGTTATATCTATTTACCAGTCAATTTTAGTTCGTTAAAATAAGGTTTAAAATGTATGGTTCTTAATGGAGATTTCAAGAGGAACTTCGTTTACTTCGTTATATCCGTTATTTTCTTATATCCAGGTACTTTATAAGGAGGTTTGAGAGTAGTGCTCAGCTCTTAAAGGCGAAGCTTAGGGTTCCCCCAATTTTTTGTAAAAGCGCTTCAGTATTTCCGCAGGCGAACCTTCTGCAATGAAATTCATATTGCTTTATCTTTTTCAAAATTAACTGAACCCTTCAAAATATAAATCAAACCGATTTTTAAGTTAAAAATTGTAGTTACCTCGCTTCTCACAGTAGCAAATGATCACCGCGGGTTCGCGCTTAGCGAGCCACAGGGCCACGACTTCATCACCTACTCGCGTGTAGCGCACCACTCTGCGCGCGCTCAACTAACAAGGCGTTTAGCGCGGCGCGGCAAAACAGACAGTGTTCGAATAAAAGAAATACACAAACACTTTATTGCCTTTGGCGGCACCCCGAACAACAGTACAACGTCCGCTCCCGGGATGCGGGGAGTAAAGGCTCCGGCACGTGGACGTTCACGATAAGGGGAAACCGCGAGCACGCCATAGCTGGCAATGGCAAGCTTTGACACGGCGGTCGGGTAAAGGTTCCTTGCGGCTGTGCTGCGCACTCTCACGATGGCCACTGGGCCTGGTCGCGAGAGTTATGGCAAATTTTGTACGCGTAGGCCTATGGCAAGTGCTGCTTGATGTGGTGCGACCACACCAAGCCGCACTTGCCGTAGGCCTACGCGTACTCAGGCTAGCACTCAAGTAAAAACGCCTGCCTGGGATGCTAAGGCCCCCCAGGCAGGCTACAGAGGAGACGCCGTCGAAGGAAACACGTGCTTACCAGGCGCTGACGAACAGAGGAGAGAGACTTTCCGGCGCGCACATGACTTGGCCTCGCTGATTCTCGCAGCCCCCGAGAACACGCGCCCATGCGGGGCGCCATCTATCACCACACACCGTTACCAGAGCACGGGAAAGGGAAAAGGAGCGGCCGTACGGCGGGATGCCCTCGAAAAGGTCGCGGGCGCGCTTCAGATCCCCACACAATCAATCCCATAAAATCGTCAGACATAAGCCTCTTTCATTAACTTACATAATGTTCCAAGTTTGAGCATACTTGTGCCTGCAGATTTTGTTAAAACTAACTTTAACGTATTCTTAAGGGCTGTATCATTTCACTGGAGAGTGCAGTGCTGCTTGGGAGTGTGGCATCATTATGTCAACTTAATCTCCAGAGATTGCGGCTCTTTGAGCTCACGGACAGTCATGCCATCAGGCAACAAACACGTGTACATTTATTATCCTGCTTTTAAATCGCAACGAGGTTACGAGCCGAAACTAAAACATCACTAGCGACAGGCATAAATAACCTTACAAAATATGCCAAATAGCACAAGCAACATCATGCTTGCAAAGTAGGCTTGTGCGAATTGTAAATTTTTTGTTCAAAGTGAATACTGATCTGATTAGAATTATTTTGAATTGAATTTTAGTTGTATATAGCGCATATTATGAAGAAAAATGAGCATATTTGTCATGATCTGACCAACCTGCAAATTTTTTAATTGAAACGAAGCATGTCAAATGACAATCTTATTGGTTCACTGAGAAGTTGAACAAACTTTGAATAGCAGCAGGATTTGACCATCGATAGAATGCAAGTGACTTCCAAAATGTGTTATGCTTTAAAATTTCTAATACCGAAAGAATATGAGCCATTATAACAAGCTTTTAAACTTCAAAAACGAATTGATGCGAAGTTAATACATCTACAAGTGGGGCTTCGCGGCATTCCAGATTTTTTTTTTCGAAAAGATGTTTTTTCGTTATAGCACTTCTTTACTGCAATGGAACCACCTTTACAGGCAGGTTACACTTAGAATAATTTATTCGTTCATTTCAATCTTCAAAACTTTAAATAAGTTCAATTCGAATTGAAGGGCATCTGAACTTGTTAATATTTGTTTGAACATATGCACAACCCTAATGTACAAAGTACCACGAATGCAGTGTCACCAACCTTCAACTCGTCGGGAGGAGTCCACGGGAAACGAGCTGTGGTACTGTCTCCATGGGCCCACTGCAGGAGACGTCCGTTCCTACCAAACCGTAAAGACTCTTTACTGTTTCCTGTGTGCCGACCTAACCTCTCCTGCCAGGCGGTGCCACCGACATCACTGTGATAATTCTATCTCGCGCGACCACACAGCCACCTCTCCTTGGCCGCTATCAAACCTAGCTGCGGCTAATATGCTAGACACGCGTGCGTCATCAGGCGCAAAGACTTTAATATGGGTGATAGCACCTCCGCATTCTACATGTCCACATGCACTGTTTTATTCCTAGAAAGGCCATTTTCACGAAAAGGAATATCGAGGGACAGCTACAGTGTCCATATAAAGGGAAATCCCAGCTTTTGAATATTATCGTGCATTTTTTACAAAAAAGTTACCAAGAGCTGTCTTTCAGTTTTAGCTGGATGCTGTCGCCACTATTTTCTTGGCAGAAGCGACCTGAAAGAGACCGCAAACATTCAAATCCTAGGTAATGAACCAGGAAAGTGGTCTTCATATTTTAACCTTATGACTTCCAAATTATACATTTTTTAAATAGGGAAGCAATTCTGAATGACTTTTTTATTTTCCTCTGTAAAACGGCATTAAGCAAAGTAGATGCATTAAAAAGTATTTTGTATTGCAGAACACGCAGACGAAAGTTGACTATAAGAGAGAGTTGGCTTTTCTGCCAACTGGACAGGGTTGCACTTTTCCTTGAAGTATTTTGTGGAAAATAATAAAATGGTAATGCAATCTGTGCATGAAGACGATAACTAAAATGCACTGACCTGATCAGTCTTTGGTAAGGGACGACCTCTGCTAGCTCGTGCTAGTTGGCATGTGAAATTTTTGGTTCAGCCAAGCTAGTCTAGGTAGGATGAAAGGTTAATGAAAGTGAACACATGCATTCATGTTGTAAATGGCGGCAAACATTCGAGAGGTTCAGTATCTCTTGACACACTGCTACGTGCCAAAATATAGCGGAGCTAGGCTTCTTTCGTAGTGAGCTTAGTGGCATTTCGCTCGAAAAATAGGGACAAAGCCTCAAGGAGGTTGCTGCAATTGGATTGGAGAATCCGGTCAAAATGATCGATTTATGGATATTTTTTTCTGATCGTAGTAAAGTATTATAATGAACTACGGTGTTAAAATCAAGGAAAAATCACTTTATCAGTGTGTTATCGTCGAAACCAACAAAAAATGTCTTCAGGAAGTAGACTAAAATGTAAGTGAAGTAAATCCTGAATGAAAGAGGGGTCATCTGCAAGGCGTTCTGGTCCTCAGTGTTAGGTTATCGTGTTTGTGTATAGGGGGGGGGGGGGGCTGACGCAGACGCGCTTCGCTATCAGCGGTGACCCGGACTCGGACTGTTGGGCTTCGTGATGTCAATGCTCGGTGTGATAGTGGCTCGATCATGTATATAAGCAACCGCCCCTTTTCCTTCCGGGTGGTAAAACAGTTGGTTGTGTGACCGAATAAACATTTGTTGCACTTAGCCACCGTGTGCTACCTGCTGGTCTCGCCCCTGTTTAGACGAAGATATAATAGTGGCGACAATGATGGGATCCGAGTGAATCAGCACTGCCGACAGACGCCAGGCACTTTTGGAAGCGGAAGATTTCAACATGGCAGCGGCTGGCAATTTGAACCCTTCCTCGAGGACGGAGACGAGGCTTTCGAATCGTACATCGAACGGTTCGAGCACTTCCTTCGGGTGACCCAGGTGAGCGACGACCTCAAAGTTTTGATGCTGGTTATCGCTATTGGGAAGAAAACCTATCGCACGCTTAAAAATCTACTAGCTCCCGCGAAGCCCGAGGAGATAGAATATGCGCAACTAATTCAAGCCCTCAAGAAGTATTATGCTCCGGAACCCATGGTCATAGCGAAACGTTTCCGCTTCAACCACCAGATTCAGCAGGACAAAGAACTGGTGGCTTTGCGTTGGAATTAAAGAGTCTGGCTGCCTCCTGCAATTTCGGGACATTTTTGAATGAATCTTGGCGGGACCGTTTCGTTGCCGGGCTGAAAGACGAGACAACGCAAGCAGAGCTTCCGAAGAGGGCCACACTGACGTTTGCAGAGGCGTGCGAACTAGCCCGAAGTATTGAACTAGCCCGTTCCGAGACGAAAAAATTCCAGCCCGAGGGGCAAGAACTGGGTGTCCACGCCGTACAACGACAAGCTCCGAGTTCAATGTCGGGACAGCCGCGTGGAGATTACATGGAAACCAGAGCAACGAAAGAAACCACCGGTTGGGCTTGCTACCGCTGCGGAGCCACCTCCCACACCGACGAAAGGTGCCCGTTCAGGAAATACCGCTGCCGCGCCAGCAAAAGAGTGGGCCACTTGGCAAGAGCGTGCCGATCGTCCGCCAGCACAGCGCACTATGCGGAGGATAGTAGTGGTGAGGACAATATTTTGCTACAAAATATATTTTCGTGTGACGAGAGTGTCCGAAACTATACTGTAAACGGACGGGTCGGGGGTCGTAATGTGCCGACGCAGATAGATACGGGCGCGTCTGTTTCTATCGTCCTCGAGACTCTCTATTAGCGACACTGGGCCGGGAGACCGTTGTTGCCGTGTAGCATAAAGCTAAAAGCCTATGGGGGAACGCCGTTAGCGGTTCTGGGCAAGCTGGTGATGCCGGTAGAGCACAACTACCAGACAGCGACGCTGCCTCTGATCGTGGTCCGTACGTTGCGAAAGAGTGAGACTGCGTTGCTAGGGCGAGACTGGTTGGAATCTTTTAAATTGGAGTGGTTGAGTGTGAGTGGGGTGGATATCGATCGAGTAGCTTGCTTGCTTGAAAGGCTCTCGGAAGTGTTTGAACTAGAGCTCGGACAGATAATGGATTGTCAAGTAAGCTTGTTGCTCAAGGATGGCACAACACCGGTCTTTTGTAAACCTCGACCGGTGCCCTTCGCACTTCGAGGTCCCGTTTCCCAACAATTGAGGGCCTGGCAGAACGCAGGGGTGATTGTTCCCATTCTAAAAAGCGACTGGGCCACGCCACTAGTGGTGGTTCCAAAAGGAGACAAAACGGTCAGGATTTGCGGAGACTACAGAATGACGGTGAATCCCTGCTTGCGCACCGATCATTATTCGCTGCCAGTCATGGAAGATTTGTTTGTAGCCTTGCATGTGTGCAAATATTTCACTGTGCTTAACCTTTCAACCGCGTATCAGCAGCTGCAGTTGCACCCTGACTCGCAGTCTTTGCTCACAATAAATACGCCCATGGGGCTGTTAAAGTTTACGCGCCCACCGTATGGTATAACCAGTGTACCCTCGACATTCCAGGCCGTCATGGACGATGTTCTAGGAGGCCTAGATATAGTCGCCTGCTACCTGGGTGATGTGTTGATTGCCGGGGAAAGTTTTGAGGAATGTTGGGAAAAGGTGGAAAGCGTGCTGACAAGGTTCAAGAAACGAGGCGTTAAATTGCGCAAAGAAAAGTGCAAGTTTTTCGAAACATCGGTGGCGTATCTGGGTGACGTGCTGGACGAAAATGGCATTCGACCATCCGAGGATAAGGTGCGCGCTATCAAAGACGCGCCAACACCCAAGAACAAACAGGAGCTTCGAGCATATTTGGGCATGCTCAATTTTTATGCCAAATTTGTTCCGAACATGTCAGCAGAGCTGAAACCATTGTACGTGTTGTTGGGCGAAAATGTTAAGTGGCAATGAACGGACCGGGTGGCGGATACTTTTAAGAGATCTAAGGATTGGCTTATGCATCCCAGAGTACTAACACACTACAATCTGGATCAGGAACTGGGTATGGTATGCGACGCCTCGGCATATAGACTAGGGGCGATTTTATTCCATAAAATCGCAGGGGTCGAAAGACCGATAGCGTTCGCATCGAGGACACTAAGTCAGGCAGAGCAGGGCTACGCCCACCTGGAGAAAGAGGCTCTTGCAGTTATTTTCAGTCTAAAGAAGTTCCACAAATTTTTGTTTGGTTGAAAATTTTTCGTTTATTCAGATCACCAACCCCTGGTTGGAATTTGCGGGCATGGCTAGCCAATCTCTACAATGGCAGCAGCACGGATACAGCGGTGGGCCTTCATCCTTGCAGCGTATGACTACCGATGGGTCTACCGAAAGGCAAGCGAAATCCAAAATGCCGATGCCCTTTCACGGCTACCGCTCCGAGACAAAGTAGAGGAGTCAGAGGGCGTTTATTTAATTTCAGTGCTAGACGAGGCTCCATTGTCGGCAAAGGAAATCAGATCGGAAACGCGTAATGATCGATTGCTGTCCAAAGTGCTGTTTTTTACGCAGAACGGGTGGCCTGCGCATGTGTCGGACGACGATCTCTCATCATACTTCGTTCGCCGTAAAGAACTGTCGGTAGACCAAGAGTGCGTAGCTAGGGGCAATCGCGTGGTTATACCAGTTTCGTTGCGACAGAAAGATTTAGAAATGCTGCGCGAGGAAACGCAGAGATGACTCGAATGAAAATTCTGTCAAGGAGTCTTGTCTGGTGGCCTCGCTTGATGCTAGACATAGAGCAAGCGGTGAAAGAGTGCATCACTTGTCAGTGGTCACAGAAAGCGGCAGCTAGAGTGCCACTAATGTCATGGGGCTGGCCAACGCGTAGATGGCAGCGAGTTCATCTAGATTTTGCGCAAAGGGACCAGCATTACTTTTTGGTCCTAATGGACGCTCATTCGAAGTGGGTTGAGCTGTTTGTCATGACAACAACAAGTAAAAAGACAGTAGAGAAATTGCGAGGTGTTTTTGCGGCCCACGGACTACCAGAGGAGATCGTGACCGACAACGGGCCCCAATTCACATCGCAGGACTTCGGAACATTCCTGAGCAGGAATGGAATTCGTCATTCCAAATCTCTTCTCTAACACCCAGCTTCGAATGGTAGCGCCGAACGGTGCGTTCAGACCATCAAGAAGAACTTGTTTAAACAGATACTAGACGAAGAAAGAAAAGGAGACAAGAAGTCCATACAACATCGCATAGACCAATTTCTCTTCAGTTATCGCAACACCTAGTCCAGCACCACTGGTGAGACCCCGGCCCAGATCTTCTTGTCGTGGCAGCCAAGAACCAGGCTGAGTCTGCTGCACCCTGAAATGAAACAACGCATGCGCGAAAGGGGGAGCAGGCGAAGCTCCACGCAGACCAGAAATGAGGGCCATGGAGAGACTTTACGGAAGGCGACCAGGTTTTGGTAAAAGGGCTCCGCCCGGACGACGACAAATGGTTGTTGGGTACAATTGCTCAGCGGTGCAGCGCCTGACGCAACTTTTGCAACACTCGCTGCAGCTACAGATTCACGAGCAGCTGACAAAAGGAAGTCTGCTAGAGAAAATGAGGCAATAAAAAAAGAAATGGAGGCTGTCACATCATCATCATAACATCATGATAAAGTGAGGGAAGAAAGGAGAGTTGCCATGGGGTCCCTTTTGAAGGTGTCAATAGCGCGTACACGCAAATTTTACAATTTGTGTAAAATACCTTTCAAGGTGTTCTGGCTGCATGATATGCACATGTTCGCGGGAATGGATCCCACAGGCTATCTCGGCTGCTAAATTTTGTGTCTGTACCCTTTAACTTCTTGCCCGACCATTGACGAGTGTAGTCGAGATTTTCTAACAGTGACCGATGACCACTATAGTCATCGGTCATTTAATTTGTTTCAAAATTTCGTGACAACTCCCAAGAATTAGGCGTGACCGAAATAATGCTCACTATACTTGCCACATTTTTGTTTGTTGACGCTAGATTGCCGCACATCTAAGACATTTGTGTCCCAGCTTTAATTTATTGCTTTTTTTCATTCTATTGTCTCTCAGTGAAGCCACCTTTTATCATTTTCCACACAATTAGTGAATCAATGCTATTGAATTGAAAGACTGGTACCTTTATTTACAAATAAAAAATCTTTACAAATTGAGCAAAATTTTTTGTTTCAATGATCCTTGCAAGTTTGTTTTTTTCTGTTGTGAAAGGGTTAAATTGACGGCCATACACTTAGTAATTACCGCCTCACCCTACTTCTTTGTACCACTTGCTCAAACAGTGAATGTCGGTACTGCTTCATGTCTTGATAATAGCCTACAAGCGACCACGCAGCCTCGTTATTAAGAGGGATGAGGGTCTTAAAAAGTTTATTTGTTCTATTGTCATGAAAATTGCCATGCATGTGTATCACTGAATGGAGATTTAAAATGTGGAAGCAGATTTCAAATATCTCGCTTAGAAAAGAAGTAATGACAAATTTTCACAATATAATTTGGTAATTTCTTATGGGTGATTATAGTAACTTGCAATAAAAAATTAGTTTTCGAAACTTCATAGTTCCTCTACAAGGTTCATTCCACAAACTAAAGCGAACTAGACTTTAAAACGACTATTCAGAAATCGGGAATTCAGGATCAGGAATAATATTTAAACATGGAAGGTAAAAATGACCTTCCAGTAATCGGCTGCTTTTTATCATATGGTTACATTTTCATCAAGGTTGAGAGAGAAAGAAAAGCTTTCACTTGCAGTTCAAGTGCTGTGGAAAAGAGTGGAGCCAAGTTTGTTTAGATGTCTTCACAGAAACTTTCGCAAAACTTTCGTAAGGCAGATCCACTCCAAATAACAATGCCAAAAAAGTTAGGTTTCAAGTTTTAAAAACATTTGTAATTTCGTCTATCAAGGTTTTACCAAAAAGAAATGGTTTTCTGCCATAATAGAAAATTTTGCCAAAACAGAATTTGGACTATAAATACCACAAATCGCAATTTCCGAAAGTCCAAGTTTGTCATGGCCCTGCAACACTTTTTGAGCATGATCGGGAAACGCTGCTGATCGGTGGTAGAGACTCCCGAGAATACTCAAGCATAATATTATAGCGCAGCACACAGCACCTGGAATTCACATAAATTCTCAGTCAGCTAAAGATCCCTTTCTTCTCTCTAGAGTTGATAAAAGAAGCTAAAAATCACTTGTCAAACCTGTTCTACCATCATTGGTCTAATTGAACCGGGCATGTTCTGTCGTTGCAGAGATCGTTGTCGGAGGCCAAAACTTGTCCACGCGTGCGCATGCGATTGCACTTAAAAAGCTGCGTATTCGGGGGAGAAAAAAGTGCTCTAGGTCAGGAGGCTTGTGTGACTTGGGTATTTTTTCTACTCGTGTCATGTCTCCCTGCTTAGCTTCCAGCGCTTTCGTCGGGAGGAGAGAAGAGAGCATGCAATTGCAACGTGCATCAAATCTTTGCAACTCCGCTCGTACTGGACGGATTGATTCTAAAAATCTTTGCGGTGATGTTTTTGTGAGACAATAAGCTTTTTTAATAAACTCCTTAGATGGCTACTTGAAAAGTGTTGCAGGGACCCTTTATTATTCGATTCTCTGTTTAGCACGCTCCTGTTCTTTCAAAATTTTACACTTTATCGGTCACACCTATGCTTGTTTCCACTATTCTACATCTTTTTCACACAGGATTTCACGAAGACTTGACGTACAGAATGCGGAAATGCAAATATTTTACTGTACTCTTTAGAGGGTGCATTGTAACAGTGGTGCGCGCTGTGGACACTTGCGACTGCTAACTACTGCAGTGGCGTCTTGTCCACGTTTACGTTGGCGCAGGCGTCCCAAGAGTGGCACTCCTTCTGGAGCACGTCCGCGGTCACTGGGCGTCACTCTGAGCTCCGACTTGGAACGCATGCTGGAGGAAGCAGCGGTGGTGCCGTCCAAAGCTTCAGGCATTCAAGAGGTGGATGTTGACGCCATTCTGGCGGAACCGTCCGTTCAGCTGCCTCCCCGCAGGCAAGCCCACTTATCGAACCCCTTGCATTTTTTGTCGTTGCATCCTGGATCTTTCGCATTTGTCACCAGGCTGACATTGCCATCTTGTTCTCTGTTACTGTAAAAGCTCAATAATTCGGGTTTCATGGAACTGGAAGAAACTGTCCAAGTACATCATTGGTGAATTGTCTACGCGATAAGGAACCAAAAAAGCATACTAAATCAATACACTTTCATTTTCTTGAGGATTATCTTCAACTCTTAAAGTTCATGATAACAAAGTTACATGTTTCATGAAAATAAATTCGTTATATCGGGAAATTCGTTCCTAAAAGTATATTCCTACTGCTGTATCTATTTTAATACTGTTCTTCATTTGCTTCGTTATAGTAACATTTACTTCGTTTTAATGACCAATATTTCATTATGTTCTGGCTTGTTACCGAGGTTTGAGTGTATATCTAGCACCTATTTTGAAAATTAGTTATGTAGGCTGTAATTTTCTTCATTTGCAACATCACAATGATACCTTACTCTTGAGCCGAAATGTGCTCTGAATTCATGCCTTATTACGTATCAGTAATGGGATCATATACTCCTTTCAGAAAGCCTGCAGCTGTTTCAGTTGTCTGGAATGCTGTTTTTGTTCCTTTGCGTCTCACAATTGCAGTGCTTTGCAGGTGGAGAATGCACGTCGACACGTGTTTATGTGACGCATGTTTATCTCTGCTCTAGCTCGGCTGCGGTTTTTATCAGGACAGGCGTGAGCGGGGACCACGGTGTTAAAGCCAGGCGATGGATGCGTGCCTCGCAGCGTTGCTTTTAGTATGGATGAATGCTACAAGTGTGGCTGAGGCTTGGGTTAAGGTGCCAACATCTAGGCGTGTTGGAGCGTTGACAAAAATGCACTTCTTGCATTAGAAATGCGGCCGAATGGGATAGGTGCGCAGCAATGGTGCATTGCAAGAGTTAATGACTTAGGCCACGGTCATGATGCATTGCTTCACTTTGCCACTACTAGAGGCCACGACACCCCGTCAAAAAAGAGCACTGTCGGAGAAAAGTGGTGTATATAAAAGATGCGATTATAAAGCTTCTGCACACGTAGTCGAGAGTTCGACGGAATGCCGTCTGGTCAGGTAAAGGCATTGTTGAAAAAACAGGTCACTGACCAATGTCAAACAAAACAATGACGTTTCGGGACCCGTACGGGTCCCTTGTTCACAATCTAAGCTTCTGGAGTGTGTGACCATGGCACCGTGAATAGCGTGCCTGGAATCTGTTGTGACTGAAGGAGAGATTGTGGGTACGACTCCTGCTGATAGAACTTTTTCTTTTCATCATTGCCGGGACAGAAGTAAGTCGCTGCACCCTTACGGGCATAAAACACTTTCGTGTTAAAAAAATATATATAAAATTTCTTCACCTTTTCATAAACGCCTCCCTGGGCGCCGCCATAGCCCTCCTTGGGCTGTGCAAATTGGCGCGTCCCCTCGAAAATGCACTGACAACGCTGCGTCCTTAGCCTTTGTACACCCGCGCACAGCCCATCATGGCAGTGGGACAGTCTTTTTCACTTCTTATTGGAGATGGCTTTCTGGTTGTCGCAAGAATATGTTTCACATTGTTTCTATTTTGGAGAAATCCTTCAGGCTCCTGTAGTTTAGTCGAGAGTTGTGGAGATTTTAGTTCCATTTGGTGATAATTCTTTTTAATGACACTGTACCAAACCAACCAATTAAGAACTTTTAGTTCAATTTGTAAATTTTTAAGTTGGGGAGATTTTACTGTACAACGTTCTACTAAAAGATTTAAACACTGACCTATTTACACAGCAGGCTCAGTAGCTCATTAGCGCAGACTGTGCTGACAAGTTTTTCGTATTGAGTACTAGTATGAAAGCGTGGGCTGTAATATTGATGCAATATGTCCAGTCTTCACTGCGAGCTGCTTCTTGTAGCTTTAGAGATCTAAGCCCACTCGCTCATTCAGTTACCCTGCTCTCTATGCATATGTAGATGTGCATTCTAAAGTTCAGCAAAAAGATTGTTTGATATAGTAAATGCACCTAGCTCTGAGCAATAGCTTAATAGTGTTTCTTAATCCTATATGAAATATGGGTGCACTGTACAGTGTGTAGCTTGCTTGGTGGCTGTGTGGGGACCGGAAAGAATGCGTGGAGGACACGAGTGCAATATTCCCGATACTAAAGGAACCCACACAAAGGGGGGAGAGAATGCATGACAGCATGAAGAATTGTGCCTCTGTTCGACAGGATAAAGTGGGACCGGATGAGTATGTTTTGGGCTTTGTGCTTTCTCCTGAAGTTTTTTGTTCTTGCTAAATAAATTCTAATTCAAATTATTCATTTAATATGTTCGCGCTAGTATATATTGACTTTGCTCTTCTCGGCCTCTGCAGATGTTGCATTGCTGTGGTTGTTTCACTTCACAAGTGCCCTCAACTCTTCCTCAATTCGCTCGTTCTTTTACAGATGTCTCAAGAAAAGTGCCAGCCCCCCCAGCCATACCCGCAGGCTGCCCCTCGACACTGATTCCCTGGGCCTCATATCGCGGTTGTCGTCGCAGGAGATTCCCGTTGTGCTCGAAGGATTGGCAGAGGTACGCTGCATGTAACATTGCTCATCAAAGTGCTTTGTTCCCGCTATTGATAACAACAGTATGTTCTCAGATTTAAAAAAAAACTACTCTGCCTGAAATAAGCCTGTTAACAGTTCCCCAACTAACATTGATTGCCTTTCGATGAAGTGACCTCTACTGTACAGAGGGCATACATGTATCAAGTCTGAATGCATTGCACAAAGGTGAAATGCTCAATTCTCATCACGTGCAACATTATGGCTGGTAGTGCATCAAATCTTAATCTTTCAGCCTCGCCTTGTAAAAAGGGCCCTGTAATACATTTTCAGCATGATCAGAAAACACTAGTCGACACCAATGAAAACACAATAGCCAAACATTGCATTATAGCACACCAAGCAGCATTTCGCAATTAATTTTCAGTCAACTCTAAATTGTTCTCTCCCCTTTCTGCAAACAATGCCATATGACTGCGCAGTGTCCCCAACTGCACGACCATCAGCCGATTTTAGCAGTGTGAACTTCATAGTCACTAAAGCGGCCACATGCCTGCCCGTGCAATTCCACTGCAAGAATGCTGTGCATTCAGATCATGACAGGCCTGCAACATCATTTTGTTTTTTTTTCATACTATTCCTCCCACTTAGCAACAGGTAGTTGTCTTCAAAATGTGTTGTTATTTCAATAACAGCTCACACTTTCCCTTTGCCATTGTAACTTACAAGGTGTTTCTTTTTGTTGCAGATATTCAGTGAACCGCTGCATGTAACTGAGGCAAGGTATCAGCAGATGATACAGCGATCCGAAGAGATGACGAAAACAGCGTTGCAGATAATCGCCGACTTTTGGAGTCGTGATAGAAGTCAGGAGGACTGTGAATGCTGAGCAGCAGTGCAGTCGAGTTCTTCTTTTAGGGTTGACAGGCGGGCTAGTTGGTACAATTGTCGCCAGTTGTTTCCCTTTCTTATCTTTCTGGCATATAACTTCTTTTCTGAATAAACTGAGTTTCAGTCTGCGCTTGTTTGTCTCTTCTCCCGTGTCCCGTTGGTTTGCGCTTCTAATTATTCCATTATGAGTTCTTGTTTAGCAGACAGCGGACAGTTTCGTCTGCAGCACGCATTTGACGAATAAACTACGCATCATGTGTAAATACGTGTTGTACCGATTACGTTAGTTTTTTGTGAACGTGCTTTTAGTTTATCTGCTTTTATATGTGCTTTTAATCGCGTGAATAAATTATTCCACCGATGGAGTGTTGGTGTTTATTTTCTGCTTTGAAGGCGTTAAGCATGGAAAGAATGTATTGGTGCTGAAAACTGTTAAGATAAATTATTTAAATTATTTCAGAGGGTTTGAGAGTTATTTTTTTCGAATATGTGAAAACAAGGACTGTGTTGTTTTGAAAACCTTTGCTGTTGTGGTAGTTTTTTTGTGCACTTTGACCTCTTGCCCTGTGTATTCTCAAGTCCCTTGGATTTAGCATTAATAGGTCAATTGACTCGAAGGTCATGCGATTGAATCCCGGATGCTATTTCTGCATTATATGTGAAAATACTTGTGGCCGATGTACTTAGATTTAGATGCATGTTGGAGAACTCCAGTTCGTTGAAATTCCCAGAGCCATCCTCTACGGCATTCCTCATTATCATGCTGTGGTTTTGAGATGTTAACATCAAGAGTTATTACTAATAAAGTAATTTTACTGCAACAATGAGGCCACCAATGCTATGCTTGCCTCTAGTAAAGCTTCAATAATCTTTCGAGTTGTAGTATATGACACGACCAGGTGTGTGTTTACAGGTGTTATGAGCAAAAATGTTTTGCCTAAACTTCTGCCCACCACTGGTCTGATCCATACTTCATTCTAACATGCCGAGCGAAAGTGCAGAGGCTTATGTGAGCAGACTGCAAGATATTAAATGCGGAGCATTTCTTAGTCGCATGATGTTGCGCTTCGGCATCGGCGTTGTCCACTCCCCCACTTCCCATACTCTCATCTTGTGATGGCCCAGGAAGACACCTGCAAAACTGTCGCTCCCTTCACCCTCTCTCGCCTTCCAAGGCTGGCGCAGAGAGTGTCTGCTAGTAAAATGACTGCTCGTGCTGCACAACCGTTCACTGGCCACCCCGTATCATTAGGCACTGGATCGCACGTTTGGAATTCAGTCAAGGGCATCTTTACTTGTCTTTTGCTCGACGTTGAAGGCAACAATTTTTCTTCTTCATTCAATAAACAAGAACAATAAAGGCAAAGTAACGATTAAGTATTCCCAAGCTATACCCAACTGCGCAACATTCACCTGATACCCCCCAACTCTGCGACCCATTTACTCGCGTTCCGTCGTGGGAGGATGCAAGCGGCAATTTTTTTTCCAGTCATTCAACCGTACCTAGAAATGCGTGGTAATGCTAGGTTTGAGATAAGGTCTTTCGGGACAGGTAGGTGCCACTTTGGAAGCTGCCATTTGCCGTGTTTTATTCACGATTCCTGTCATCGGAGCACTCATCTGATCAGCTTTCTTTTTTGTCAGATGGGAGAACCTGACTGGGAGAACCTGAGCTCAACAAGCGATCTTAGTTCCTCAGTTGGAATAGTATCCTGACGCCAACTTCTAAGCAGCCTGTGCAAACCTATCTGACACAGCCCACCGGTCAGGCAACAATGACTTTCTTTGGCATTGATTTCGTCTACTAACATGTTATACTTGTGATATAATCCCTGTGATATATTTACTAACTGTTCCTGTTGCAGCTGTGTAAGTTATCCTGCTGCTGAAGACAATATTTACCTGTGATCTCAAAGTAGTTTATTATCTGTTCGTTACCACATTATCTGAGCTTATTAAACAGACTTGCTCATGTACATGTCAACTCTCTTTTGCATGATCAATGTTATCAAAGTTTAGTCGGACATCTGCTGTTACTGAAAGCACCAATTGCTATGTTATGTGTGAATGAATATCCGAAACTTCTAACTGAAATCAGATACGCTTTGCCATTCAATATGTGAACTAAGTATTATAAATTGTTAAATGTCTAATTTAATTTTAGTACCACAGATAAGACTAGCGGTCGTCTTCAGGGGCAATGACTGATGCAAGGATTGTTTCTGAACAATTCTGCTGTATTGCACCAGCGCAGTGAGCTTTAGCATGTGCAGTGAGCTTCAGTACATTAGCTTCAAGCCACTGAAATAGAAAATCATTTTGCAACCTGAAAAGTTAGTTCTAATTAAGCTAATGCATCTATGTAAGCCACACCATGTTTGTACCTATTTGGGAAAAATATGCAGCAGTGTTGTATTGGACACAGGCTGCAACCAGATTGGAGGAATACTTCCACCTGTCGTGGGGATAATGCCCTAGACATGACCACCATGTCGGTTCCATACTTACAAGCTCCTAATCTGTATGACATAACAATACCGTTTGCTTTCTTTTTTTTATCAAATACAATATGCACAGCCTCTATTTAATCACCTGTTAGAAACGACTTATTCAATCAACTACTGTAATGCATTTTACCTTATATTATTCTTGGAAAAAAATGTTAGACTAACACCCCTCATCACTGCACAGTGCGAACATAAACACAATGCTGAAGCTTTGAGGAGGATTTTTAAAAAATGAGCAAATGTTAAGGCAGTGCAGCGTGCAATGAAATGAAAAATGACTGGCGTAAAGAAACTAGCAATCCTTCTGTTTACGAATACAACTGATGAGCGAAGCTCCTTGGAAGTGGGACGCAAACGACTATGCGGCTCATTTTACTGCTCACTTTCATGAAGGCGGTAGGGTGGGGAAACGTATTTAGAACCAGTATAGTTTCACATCTCCGCTCGCGAGCCAGCACACATGCCTGACGCGTGAACACAGAAGCGACGCGCATGCTGTGGCGAGATGAGCCGCGCGAAGAGTAGCGTCCACACGAGCGATCGCACTTAAAATAAGTCGCATATACAAAGAAAAAAAAAGAAGAGGTGCTCAAGGTCACTGCCTGCGCACGACGTAATTTTTTTACCCGTGCTTCCCTCGCTGCTCAGCTTCCTGTGCTTTTGTCGAGACGAGAAAATAGAATGGGCATTTTTTTTCCAAGTGCTTTCATGTGGACATCATGAGCAACATGCGAGTCACAAAGGATGACTTTTTCGGCAAGAAACACCACAAACTAAGAACGAAGAAATGAAGGAGCACGAGAAAAGTGGATAGAAAGAGAGAAAGGGAAGAAAGAAGAAAAAAAAACAAAAACTTATACAAGAAAACAAAAAAGAGACAGAAAGAAAGAAGCAAAGAAATAAAAAGGCCACCCAGCTGAGTTTTTCCTTCGGGCCTGGTATTGCTAGTGCGAAGCTGCCATAATGCTTCTTTATTTTTTCGCTCTATGCTTCGTGCCATGCAATACCACTTACCAATTACAATACCAATTAAACCAAAAAATTTAAACAAAAAAATATCCGCGACACCTCCTGAAAGCGTATACAAAATCAAGTAAAATGCCTATCTACTTTCTTGGATAAGCGCCATCCAAGATTTGGCGAGGTCACCAAATCTAATTGGAGGCTCTAGAGCGGTCAAGCGTTCTTAGGCGATTTGCGCCCACATTTATATATGCGCGGCTTGATACCATGAATGAACGGCGCCATTTCTGCCCACAAACGCCATTGGTAAATGACCGCTCAGCTTAAAATAGTTATATTTGTGTAAATTTAAGGCATCTTTGTGCAATATGCCTGCCGTGATAGCTTATAGGGGCTCAAGTTTTCAACTGTTAAGCTCGAGAACACCGTTTCCTTCTTTTACAGTCCCGGCGGCCTCATTTAAATGGTTGCAACTGCAAGAACAGCCTTGTACTGGCACTCGGGTGGACGTTAGAGAGCTACAGGTGGGCCAAAGTTCAATCCCAACTTCCTTTCTTTGTCATATCACGATTGAATGAATGCCTAGCAGGTAACACTTGCCAGAATGCAATTGACCTTTAAAAAAGGTGAACCGGTATTCTAATCAACTATTTTCCAAATAAATAAGCAATGTGACGTGTTATTTTTTGGTTCAAGCCTTTTCGTGCCAGCTAGCTCGGATTGCGAATGACTACACTAAAGTAAATCAGAAATGAACATGCGACTACCACTTCACTTTTCCTTCCTTTTTTTTGTTCTTTGCTTTTGCATTAGTGGTTTTTGTTAGCCATTGCGCTCGTCTTGAATATTTTGCTTTATCCTCATAGGGTAATTTGCACTGGTTTTCAAAGTGTGTGCGACACGATCACATCATACGTACTCCATACCTATGTGATAAAAAAAGAAAATGAAATGGCGTAAGATATTCACAAGACGCGCTGCGCCTCCTGGACACATCTCTTTGTAGTGACACTGTCTCGTGCACCCAGCAGTACTGCATGCAACATTAAAAATGAGGAGGTAAAGAAAATCAAGTCTACATAACAAAAGAATAATCGCAGGTTCCCGTGAAAGAGCAAATCCACCTCCAAAATTTCGATATCGTGCGGCACCACGTTGCAGTTTGTTTAGCAGGAAAAGATTAAAGCATCAAAAAGTTCAAGCCTTTTCACAGACTTGTAACTACAGTAAATATTTTCGCATTTTTTTCTTTCTCTGATGAACTGCTCACTTTTATTTGGTTAAGCATTAAAAAAGAAGACAGCAATGGGAGATATAATCTTCCTACAGAAATGATTCAGCCTTTTGTTTTTTGAGATACAGTAAGCATGCATATACGTGCATGCGCGAGTGAGCTGTGATTGACAAATTTCGTTCTAGAGAGAAATGCAACTGTGAGCTACAATGAGGCCATTCTACTACTGCTTTTGTTCTTTTCTTAGTTTGGTTACAATGCGATGGTGTCTGACACGATAGGTCATGCATCACCACCATTACTTCATCGTACCAAGCGACCCTGCAAATTAAATCCTGTGCAACTTGCATACTAAATAAAATGAATTATATAATTTACAACATTTTTTTTACCCTAGGAAAACGTACCACGGCAATTCAGAAAAGCCATTGTGTTCCTTACGGTGGCAGCAGTCTTGAGTGTGGTTTCGAAAAAGAAAAATACAGCAAAGCTCGCACTGTGCAGTGGAAGCCTTGAAACAGCAAAACTGGACGATTATGCAGACTATTCTGGATTGTTTCTATGCCTTAGTTAGGTCATCAGTTTGTTTCTAAGTCGTCACCAGGTTGTAGCTAGGGGATTCCAAGTTGTGTGTATGTTGAGTCTCAGCGACGATAGGTTCGAGTTAAAGCACAGACTCATAAAAGACACGATACGGACGCATTGTCATTTAATGCCAAATGTTGCCAAGTTCTATTTGAGACCAGCACAGGCACCTTTAGTCATTTTGGCCGTCCACGGCATTGTATAGAGCTGGAACAGCGAGCATAAATGGCTCGACTTTGCACATTCATCAGGAAAGGCCATGCGAAAAGTCAGCGGGATTGCCTGGGCCGTCTGAGATGGCCAGTTCGAACGTACAGGGCAGGAATCGTCCCATAGTCGCAACGTAACAGCGGCATTCCCAATGCACTGGAATCCCAGGCAGCTACCCAGGGACCAGCTGAAAACAATGGAACAGCCAGGAAAATGCTGCGCCCGGCAACGTAACAGCAGGATTCTAGTATAACACAAATAGGCAAATCATGCACCGAGTAGTAAATAGTGGGTGCAATGTTTGCTTTATTTTTGCCAGTGGTCCAGCCTTCTTCTTTTGCCAGTTTTTCACTCGTATAAATACTGCAGCCATTTGACAGACAGGCACAGGAGCCACTCAACAAATATGCAGACTGGGTCGCAAATACAATATGTTCTCTATTCTAAGCACCGTTCCAGCCCCACCCACCTCTTTTTTTACACAAATGTGGGAAAATACACACAAACCTGAGCAGCCCTTTTCAGCAAGAAAGAGCACTCAAGCAAGTCCACCAAGCGCATTTTGTCAATCCGTCGTTGAGCCAGATTTTTATTTTTATTATTTTTTCCCCAGGTTTTCAGGTGGTTCGACATCTCAGGCACCACGACATCATCTTGATTGATATGTGGGGTTTAACGTCCCAAAACCACCATATGATTATGAGAGACGCCGTAGTGGAGGACTCTGAAAACTTCGACCACCTGGGGTTCTTTAACATTCACCCAAATCTGAGCACACGGGCCTACAGCATTTTTGCCCGCATCAAAAATGCAGCCGCCGCAGCCGGGATTCGATCCCGCGACCTGTGGGTCGCAGCCGTACCTTAGCCACTAGACCACCATGGCGGGGCACGACATCATTTTCAGAAAAAAAAAGCCAGGAAATGATTTTTTTCCTAAATATGCTATAGTAGAGTCAAAGTTAAACGGTAATGACAATGGAGCTGATGCCAGCCTCAATTTTGAGTCGTGTGGCAGCACCACCTGGGAGCATTGCTCGATGAACCTGTTGGCACGCTGTCGAAGCTTTTGTTGAAAACATTTCAAGGCAATCTTGCACCAGAGTTAACGTCAAGTTTCAAAGCAGCAAATGTGACTTGGTCGTGATTCAAGATGGCACAATGCCTGTGCTGCAACAGCTAAACGTTGCAGCCAACAAAACTTTCAAAAGTAACCTTCGACAGAACTACATACAGTCGGTGCACATCCTCAACCAAAAGGAGATGCCGATGCGCAAGCTGCAGAAAGCGTCCCTGCCAACCATCGCAGGGTGGATTTAAGATGCATGAAAGCAGGTCAAAGGTCATGATGTGGCCAAGTAATTTAAAATGAATGTAATTACAAAAGGTTTTGACAGAATGGAAGGCAACCTACTATGGCATAGCGAGATTGTTGCCTCAAGCGGTGCATCAGACTACAGTCAGTGAGCGACGGAGTGCCAGACACAAGCAGTCGGCTCACTGTCTGCACCAATTTTTTCTTTTTAATATAAGCCAAATAAAATGATTTATGTTTTATCTTGTTCCCACCGTAATGTTGCTGTCGTGAAAGTAAAAAGGGGTGAAGTCAATTTACACTTTTTAAATCTGAGAATCAACCCCCTCCATTCGGGCATCACAATTATAAAAAAGTGTGATTTAAATAACATAAATGTGGTACGTGCCCAGTGAAACAAACCGCATGAAATGCAAGCCTAAATAGCACACAAGTTATGTTAGCACATGCAATGAGCAGATTGACGAATTTCGTCTACACCAAACTGATGTTTGCTTGGCAGCTGCAGGAATCATACCATAAATTACTCTTATTTTAACCAAGGGGTTGAAAATAAGTAAAATTACACTGATGTAAGAGTCAGTGTTAGGTTTACGAAATATCTTTCATTGCATTGTTACATTCAAAGCAGGATCACATACTCAACAAGCATATGTAAGCATCATCGGCCGAACAGACACAAGTGCACAGAAGAGCTAGTTTGAAACATGTACCAAAATGTTTCAAACTAGCAGAAATACAAACAGTAGGCAATCAAAAATTGACAGACTTCAGGTAAAGATGAAATCTTGAAGTGAAAAGAAATTGTCGAACTGGAAACGTTGCAGCACTAAAACAGGGCTTTTCCAACAAAATCACATTCAAGACAGCCCAGCCTATAAACAAAAAAAAAACTGAAGACAACTTTGTGTTTGTTAAATAATAATTGCTGAGATTTCACTAGCCAAAGCCTTAATGTGACTATGCGGCACGTTGTAATGAGGGGCCCCGTGTAGTGTCTGCCACATGTTTTTTTTAACAAGCATTGATATCACACGGTGCCTCTAGCATCTAAGTGATTGTGAAACTCAAGTGTCACACATACAAATGACTCATTAAACCACTCCTTGCAGCTGCTGCATAATGACATACAGCACACTCTCAATGACATTGTCAACCCATTCACTGGGTTCATGGCAGGAAAAAGGCCTCCCTGTCGACGATTTCCAGTCGGCCCGGACTGCCTCTATGGTCGACTCACTCCACCTGCCCATCTCGCCATTTGATATTCGGTCACACTAGGCTTCACTTTCCTTCCCCTGGTGTCCATATGATGGCGTTCACAATAGAAAACAGTTCATCGATCATGGTTGTCCTTCAGCTCGTTGTTAGGCTCCTTCGGATTCCACAGTCCCCGATAAAAGAGTTGGCGTGAACCACGGTGACCGGCGAATGAAATGTCCTGCAAGAACAGAAAGAAAAGGCCAATTGAAGTTTCCTTTAGTCTACCACTTCCCAAGGCAGCTGCAACGCCAGCCTCTGCTACAGGCTACGTGCAGCCATTGCTGCACACCTGGGTACTCAACTAGACATGCACACAAACACCGCGAAAAATGAAGACCTGTTTGGTACAAGCGATGACCTGAGTGATCTTACATGGCAGCACCCAACTGTTCACCTGCAAGCAGTCTCAAATGGAGGACATGCTTTCACAGTGTACGGGCACCAAGCGGCACGAAATGTATGAGCAAAATTGAGTGACATGTTGAATTCTTGGACCAGACTCTAAACGGTGTAACTATCCTATCTGAAGTGCAGCCAGTTGTGGAATAAATGGTGTCTTCAATAGTATAGCAGAGTAGAAAAAGGTTTTCATACATCACAGACACCAACCCATCTGTGACCCACATGTCTTACAAGCTGCACACTTGCGTCTCGTGCCAACAGTTGTTTCTTCCGCTTTTCTTGCAACAACATATTTTCCATACAAACATCCTTCATGCGGCAAGAAAGCCACAACTGCACCAAATTTAGAAAATTCATACAAAAAATGTGTAAAAAGGAATAATGAGCACAAACATGCCACTTTTTTTTTCTCACTGCTAGCAGATTGCAATGAGCCAACCCAAATTCATTGTGGCACATTGTCAGGATACAATAACAAGCAGATGTACTGAATGCGATTCCCGCTGAAGGCTTTTATAGAAATGCCTCAACAAATAGCGTTATCCTTGGAAATTGACATATGTTCCCCAAAGCAAGTAGAACACTGGGCCGCATGCCAGAATTTCATCTACTGCGTGATTATTCTGCATGATTGGTGAAGAAGCGTTGTGTTTAAATGAGCCAATTTTTAACATGCTGCCTATATGTTTTGTAATTTTTCTGACCGTGCACTCACTCAGTGCAACTCATCACGGTTAAGTCTAATTCAGTTTCCTTTCCAAACATCTTTCTGCAATATTTCTATGAACACTTGCAGATTCTTATTTGGCACAAACCAATCACGTTTCACAGAGTCTGCAAGTAATCAAGCTCAGCTTTGCGAGAGCATAGCAGAGCGGCTTTTGAAGTGACGAACCTTTCAGTCGAGTTGGACACCCACCAAGCCGCACCGATCACATTTCCTGGTGAATGCGCTCACTGGCACTCATGCCCCCGTCCCCAGCCAGTGGCTAGGAGGCCCAGAAGGAAGAAAGGAAGACGGCGGGCCATTGACATCACGGTGGCGCTTGACAAAGGCACTGAACGATGACACACAGTTGCCCACAAAGTGGTAGGCCAGACCTAGAATGGCCAAGTCCACATGTGGCTCACTGGGCTCACGCTGCACAGCTAATGCCTGCACACATCTGGGTATCTATTAATCTTACAAGCCAAAAAAAAGAGAGTTTTTTTGCATGCCACCCTTGCCCTACCGAGGTTTTTGGCCAAACATGATACAAAAGCACATTTTCTTTTATTTCCCATTTTGTTCTTCATCTCTTGAAACAACTAAAAACTTTTGAAAGCCACTTTATTCACAAACTCTAATAACTAAGAGAGCGCTGGGCACTCTCTTTGAGAGAGTACTTTCTTGTCCCATATTTCACTCTCTTTTTCAAAGTAAATCACCTCCTTGTAAGCCAGAGTAGAGTGACTCCCCCAGAATGGGCGAAAGCACCCCCCCCCCTCAATAGAGTAATGTAACGCTGCCCAAAGCAGAATACCATAACCACACCGAAGAGAGTTGCAGTCGACCTCACAGAAAAAAAAGCTGAAGTTGGGCCTTTTTATTGTTTTTGATGGATTTCATAGCACGCACAATGCCATCATCATCATCATCATCATTATCAGCCTGACTACGTCCACTGCAGGACAAAGGCCTCTCCCATGTTCCGCCAGTCAACTTGGTCCTGTGCTTGCTGCTGTCATTTTACACCCGCAAGCTTCCTATTCTCATCTGCCCACCTAACCTTCTGTCTCCCCCTAACCTGCTTGCCTTCTCTGGGAATCCAGTTATATACCCTAATGACCAGCAGTTATCCTGTCTACGCACTACATGCCTGGCCCATGTCCATTTCCTCTTCTTGATTTCAACTATGATATCCTAAACCCCGGTTTGTACCCTGATCCACTCTGCACTCTTCTAGTTTCTTAAGTTTACGCCTATCATTTTTTTTCCATTGCTCGCTGCGTCATGCTCAACTTGAGCTGAACCCTCTTTGTAAGTCTCCAGGTTTCTGCTCCGTAGCTAAGTACCGGCAAGATGCAGCTGTTATATACCCTCCTCTTGAAGAATAGTGGCAATCTATCTGTCAAGATTTGAGAGTACTTGCCAAATGTGCTCCATCACATTCTTATTCTTCTAGTTACTTCAATTTCGTGGTTCGGCTCCACGGTTATTACCTACCCTAAGTAGACATAGTCTTTTACAACTTGAAGTGTACTATTACGTATCTCGAAGCGCTGCTCTCTTCAGAGGTTGTATATTACTTTCGTTTTCTGCTGATAAATTTTAAAACCTACCTTTCTGCTCTCCTTGTCTAACTTCGTAATCATTATTTGCGATTCGTCCCCTGAGTTACTCAGCAGTGCATTGTCATCCACAAAGCACCCAATATAAGGTACTCTCCATCAACTCTTAACCCTAACTTTTCCCATTCTAGGCCTCGGAAAACCTCCTGTAAGCATGTGGTAAATAGCATTGGGGAGATTCTATCCCCCTGCCTTACACTCTTCTTGATTGGTATTCTATTGCTTTTTTTATAAAGCACAAAGGTAGCAGTTGATCCTCTGCAGATTTCTTTCAAGATGTTTGTATATGCTTCGTCGACGCCCTGATTCTGGAGTGTGTGCATGACTTCTGATAATTCTACTGAAGCAAACGCCTTCTCGTAATCTATGAAGGCTATGTACAGTGGCTGGCTATATTCTGAGCTCTTCTCTATTACCTGATTGAGTAGCCTGTTCGAAATCCTGCTTGTTCCTTTGGTTCGTTGTATTCCAATGTTGTCTAATTCTATTAGCAAATACCTTTGTAAGTAGCTTGTATACGACAAAGAGCGAGCTGATCAGCCTTTAATTCTTAAAGTCCTTGTCATCTCTTTTCTTGTGTATTAAGAAGGGTTTAGCATTCTTCCAAGATTCTGGTGGTGTTCCCGTGAATAGACACCTCATAAACAGGCTGGCTTGTTTTTCCAACTCAATCTGTCCTCCATCTTTCAGCAGATCTGATGTTACCTGATCCTAACCAGAAGCTTTGCCTTTTTGCATTCCCTCCAAGGCTTTTCTGACTTTTTCTATCATTACTGGTGGGATGCCATCTGGGGTACTGCTAGTTCTTATAATGAGGCCATGGGTGTTCCGGCTACTGTACAGATTTCTGTAAAACTCCTCTGCTGTTTGAACTATCCTATGCATATTGGTAGTTATTTTGCCTTCCTTGTCTATTAGTGCATACATTCGCTTTTTGCCTATGCCAAGTTTCCTCTTTACTGCTCCGATGCTTCCTCCCTTTTTTAGAGCGTGTTCAATTCTCTCCATGTTATACCGTCTTACATCGGATACCTTACGCTTATTAATCAACTTCAAAATCTCTACCAACTCTATTTTGTCTGTTATAGTTGAGGCTTGCATGCTTTGACATTTCTAGATGAAATTGTTCATCTACTGGGACAGCTTGTCAGTGTCCAGTCTAACTACTGTAACTAACGTAGATACGTCCGTTACCCGTACCGCTTACCATACGCACGCTATTTTTCAGATTTAAGGTTACCGTAGTAGCGTAAGGGTACGTAGTGTACGTAAACATGGTGGCGCTCTCGGACGCCTGCTTCGAAGTGATTTTGGCGTAGTTGTTGAAAGATTTACCTTGTTCGCAGCAAAAGACTGTTTAAATTGGCTTCGCTTGCCTTCAGTTAGCTTTGTTGACCGAGTATAACAGATAAGATGGCGTAATTTTTGAGATAGCTTCCCTTTTCGAACTCATCTAGGTCTAACTACAAGATTGATGTAAACAAATCAGCAACATAATTTTTTTCGCGTTTTGTGCGTGGTTCATATTTATTTGCTTTTATTATAACAATGCTTCACGCGGTGGCATAGGCAAACATTCTCGTTTTCTTTTACTTTTCACTGTATTTACCTTATTAACCATCTGATAGGTGGCGCCACCATCCGAGCTGGGGCACGTTAACTCTATCCCGTCAAACTATACGACACTGTCCCCAACTTACATTTGCTGCACGGTAACGTCGTTCCCTTAACCTCCGCTATCACGCTAACAGTAGACTATAACTGTCTAATACTCGTCAAATTATCATTCATTGCGACAGCGCTAAGGCTGGTTTCCTCAATAAGAGCTGAGTACCTGTTCTGAAGCGAGACTCTGAATTCCTGTACTTTCCCTCTAAGTACTACTGGCTCATTGATTAGCTTCTTGCATATCAGTTTCTGTCGTTCTTTCTTCAAGTCTAGGCGAATTCGAGACCGTACCATTCTATGGTCACTGCATCATACCTTGCCAAGCACTTCCACTGATGATTGATTAATTTCTTGGGCGCAACGTGCCAAAACCACTACATGCTTATGAGAGACGCCGCAGTGGAGGGCTCCGAAAATTTCGACCACCTGGGGTTCTTTAACGTGCACCCAAATCTGAGCAACTGGGCCTATGACATTATTGCCTCCATCGGAAATGCAGCCGCTGCAGCCGGGATTTGATCCCGCTACCTGCGAATCAGCAGCCGTGTACCTTAGCCACTAGACCACCGCGGCGGGGCGCCAAGCACTTCCACATACTGCATAATGCCTGGGTGTGCACTCAGTGTAAAATATATTTCGTTCTTATCTTCGCCATGAGAGCTCCTCCATCTCCACTTTCGGTTCCCTTGTTTTCAGTAGAAGATATTCAAAATCTGCAAATTGTCGCGTTTTGCGAATTCTACTAGTAGACCCCCTGTGGCATTTCTAGTACCGATGCCATAATCTTCTTCTACCTGGTCTTCAGCCTGCTTCTTCCGTACCTTTGCATTGAAGTCTCCCATCAGTATAGTATACTGTGTTTTTTTACATTACTCATTGTCAATTCACATTTTCATAGAAGCTTTCAACCGACGCGTCATCATGGCTGGATGTATCCACGTAAGCCTGTATCACCTTATATCTTGAATCTCTAATTGAGTTTAATTATAATACCTACCACCCTTTCAATAATGCTATTTTATTCCTTTGTTTTGCCAGCCACATTTCTGTGGATAAGGAACCCCACACCAAGTTTTCTTATGCCAGCCAAGCCCAGATAGCAAAGGACGTGCCCATTATGTAGCACCGTATAGGCCTCATCTGTCCTGCTAACCTCAATGAGCCCTATTACATCCCATTTAACACCCTCTAGCTCTTCGAATAGTACAGCTAGACTTGCCTCACTAGATAAAGTTCTTGCGTTAAACGTCGCCAAGTTCTGGTTCCAATGCTGGCCTGTCTGGACCCAGAGATTCTTAGCACCCTTTGCTGCATTGCAGATCTGACTGCCGCGGTGCTCGGTTGCTTCTTAGCTGCTGGGGACTGAGGGCTGTGAGTTAATTGACGTATGCCTGCAGGAGGTAGTGGCCACGTAATGCACCAGGGTGGCTAACTCTTCTCTGTTGAGGGAATGCGTTACCGGCAGTGGTCACCGGTGAGGTCGCAGCCCAGGCCTCTTAATGCAGTTCCATCACCACGCAGAATTTTTGAAAAATCTGGTTGGGAACTGCGCGGCACCGGGATTCGAGCCATGGATATCTTGCATGAGAGGCTGATGCACTAACCACTACGCCATCACAACACTGTAAAGATGGCTAAATACGAGCACTGCGACAAAAAAAAAAGAAGAAATAAAAAATTTTTTAAAAGTGTGCGAGTGAGACTTGAACCTGCGACTTCTAGACGCATTGTACATGACAAGCCCGACACGGTAACTACTGCACCACACTGAAAGACGGCATGTTAGTGTATAAATCTTCATGTCAAAAGCAATATTTGTCTGCATTTTCTTACAGATTACGTGCAGATTTAAGTGCCTCAGTGCTTTACAAAAACAGCCAGACTGTAGCTAACGTGTTTATTGTGTTTGTTTCGTGCTTCCTAAAATCAGAACGTCTATTCGAAACGTTTTTTACCGTAGAAAAAACAGGATTAGTACGACCAATTATATTTACGGCATTTGCACTAACTCGTTAAGTGGTTAGCCACTTATGCGTACAAAATATCGCGCTTCTGAAGAGTACTCTGAACAATTTAGTTGCTTTTTGTTGTCCCCCTTGGACATATTTTCAGTTTTTCTTGTTCGCGTTCTTCTTCACATTCTATGACTAGCCGTACAGCATCCCCATGCGCAATGGTCGTAGCGAAAACCACGAATATTATTATAAGGAGAACGTCACAGTCGTTTGCGTTGAGTTTCGATCGTGACCGATCGAATAAAGTAGTATTCACTTATTTCAATGTACACATACGAAACTAAAAACGCGGATATTAAGAGTTCCAAGTGCCCTCCAGTGCACTGACATTCACTGGCGCAGACTGGAAAGGCTGTTATTATTGTTCATTGACTCTAACGCCTCAAGAAACAAATGCAGTACATTTTACTGCAAATATGTGTGGTTACTAGGTAGTGCTAATCACTCGCATTGTGCCAGCGCATCTAAATATAATCAAGACCAGGAGTATAACCACGTTTTACGCGTTCAAAGCGAGGTAGAGTATAAAGCTGTTTCACTGACTCATCTCATATAGAGTGAAAATGTGTTTCACTCTATCTGATCTTTTGCAAGAGTTGAAGAACACTCTGAAGAGTAACTTGGCATGTTTACTCTTGCGATACCCTCCACAGTTTTTAGAGTGCATGATACAAGCATTACATTATTGCCAAATATGCAAAAGATTTCCTTTACTGCACTGCAACATGAAAAATGCCTTAATGTCTGCAGTCTTCAGTGTAGTAATTATGTCTATGAAATTTTAAAAATAAAGTGCAAAGACAAGCAAGTCCGTAAAAAAATACACCTTGGATGTGTTGCTGTGTGGTTTTGTCTACATAGGTAGGATTCTACCGGTCATGCGTCAGGAGGTTAAGAATTAATAGATTGAGCGTGAGCTGGGCTTCGGCCTTCTGCTGCGGTCTAACCAGAACAACTGTACCAATGTTTTTTTGAACAGCTTGTAAATGACACATTTACAGAGGGGCAGAAAAAATCAGCAAAACAGAAAAACACTGCTGATCAGCAATCCATGCCTACCGAGCTGATTACATGCAGACATAAGTATAGGTTGCCAAACACCAGAACCTCTCCTGTTGCTTGTGTTTCGACAGTAAGAGAGAAATTACGACATTATCAACAAAAACAGCTAGAACAACGTCACAACTTTTTTTCAGTGAGCACCAGAGTGAATAAAATATTCAGCATCATAAATGTGGGAGCCACTGCAATGACATTGTGGTAAATGTACTCTGCTTACCGATACCTTGCCTACGCATTCCTTATGTTCACTCACAAAATGGCGACCGAAAGATCTGTTTCGAAGCACACTGCATTACATTTAAAGCTAGAACAGAGATTTCTGTTTAATAACATTATGTAACTACGTTTTTGGCTAACAGGTGAATTTATATGTGAACGGTGAATTTTATATTCAAAGCAAACAGTGATTTTGGTGGAATAATTTCGAATAGATTTGATTAGTGTACATATATCACATATTATAAAGAAAAATGGGCATATTTGTCATGTCGAGAAAAGCTTCATTGTCGAGAAAAGCAGCTATGTCAGCATTGTCGAGAAAAGCAGCATTCTCAGCATAGTCGAGAAAATGTCAGCATTGTCAGCATTGTCAAGAAAAGCTTCAACAAAATGGGGCATTCAAACACGCTCGCCAAAACATCTGGACGACGCGCATTGGGAGGGCGCTGACAGCGGCCAGGACCATGATGCCCAATCAGACATTTTGACTAGTGATTTCTACCTCACCGCGCATGACCGGATCTGGCTGGTTAAAGCACGTGCTGATTCTGTTAAACAAACAAGTGAGCTTTGTTTGTGCTCCATTTTTTTTCATGTATAATCGGGATCGTTAGGACCATATACTATTACAGATTAGGGAGTTTTAAAATAGCATACCCGAAGCTTTGCATTAGTGTTTGTTGCCACTGTGCATGCGCCGTATGCTATCCTCTTGCGGGCTCCCGTTAAGTGACGAAAATAGTGGGCGACCACAACAAACGCAAGCTTAGTGTACACTAATATAAAACTGCCTGTTATTTCAGATGAGTTTGCAAAATCTCCATGTAATTTGCGCATGCCTTTGTGAAGCCCCAAAACTGATAAAAAAGTGCGCAAGTTATGCGAGCAGATAAAGTACGTTAGGCACCTGTTGGCAACCTCCACTTAACTTCATACTAACTGACAACTGCGAATTTTCATCTCAATAAATGCCATCAATGCCAACAAAGCACAGAATTATGGCCATGGCACGGAACACAAAGGCTTAAGGTGACTTGTCCAGCTTTCCTCAGTGCGTGTGCATGCATATTAAAGACGAAACATTGTGCAAAATCTGTGCCACTTCTTTGAAACACAGCCTTTCCTGCCATATATAGCCAATCATATATACTGTACAGCACATCGCTTTAAGCTCATGCCATCACTGCTAGCATGCTTGCTTCAATATACAGTCGATTCCTGATAATTCAGTCACTTAATTGCAATTTCCAGTTAATTAGAAGTCAACAAGTGGTCTCATAAATTTTGCATGCACGCCTATAAAAATCCGCAGTGATTCGAAGTTCAAAGTCTGTAAGTTTGGTTGATTAGAAGTTAATTTTCAGTTGAGAGCCTCTAGGTGACCGTAATGTTTCAATAAAATGAAAAACTTTTCACTGCAAAAACAGCTGTCAGACCGGCTGTTGTCGCCATCACCACTGCCCGCAGCACCACGGTTCATGAAGGGGTCACCTTGTTTAGTCAATACAAGGGCATCCCATTGATCACATCGGCTGACTAGGTCTTTTATTGTGAGGTGTCGAGTGCTTCATCCGCACGCTGGGTTGATGTCTGGTTGAATTTGGTTGAAGCCTGGGTGATGTCTAGTTGAACAGCGACACTGGACGCTGGCGGAAAAGAACGCCTAAAACACACGGGGCTGTGTGTGTGTTTGTGTTCTGTTCCATCCGCGTCCCGTTGAGCTGTTCTAATATAACGTGATAAACCAACTAGCCGAACACTTGACCTGGCGACGAAAGTCGAAAAATCTTGAAAGAACTTGACCAGGGAGACACCCCCATGCAGGAAATCGCACGAAAGTATGGTATTAGGCCTATCAAGTGCAAACAGGAGAACTCCACGATGATAGTTTTGGGGCCCTTCTTAGTGACGTCCATTTAGAAAAATTCGTTGCCGTGGACAGCAACATCGATACATGCAGTCCACTAATGAACTGAAAAATTGTGCAATTGGTCCGGCTAGTGAACAACGACGTAAAAACGAATGGCCACCGAGGACTATATCGATGTTGCTGCCGGTCTTGAACAATGGTTTTCGAGTTCTGTTGAAGAAGACAATGTTGTAGAAGCACACTAGCAGGTGTAGTGCTTAGAAAACTTGCTAGCAGCAGCCACGTTTGGCAAGAGAAGATGACAGACATTTTTCATAAAGAACTGTCAGGTTTGAAGCAATAAAAGTGCAGAATTCTGTGCATTTTGCCTAATTGGAAGCTAGTTTAATTTGATGTTTCTTGCTTTTTTCGTGAACCAATTAACGGAAGTCGACCGTACACCCAAGTTTGCCATGGTAGTATTCGTCGTGCCCACTCCATTACCAAACGCACATTGACACAGGGATGGTGAGCAGCTTTAATTCCAGAAAAAACAAATCTGTAGGGCACACGTAGCAGTTTCATACAAAGAGGTAACAGTGAATGGCGGTGCAGTGAGTTTGGGTGTTTGCCTATTCAAAGCGAAACGTACGCTTACAACCACACAAGGCCGCAAGTACTACCAAGCAGTTTGCTCAAGACGCTTATCGTTACAGGGTTGTTGGTGCTAAAATCCTGCTGACCCATTGCCACCAGCCACCATTCCAGTGCTTATCTAAAAGCATCACAACACTCGCACTGTGATAATAGCCCTTTAAAATTCTCAATAGCTTTATCGCATGACACTTTGGCATTACGGCAACGTAATTTTGGAGTCTGCTACACCCGTTAACGGATTGACTCACAAAAACAATGCTTCAGGCATGCGATAGTGACACGCAACAGTGATGGCTTCAATTATTACTGTTTTGGAACTGAAACAAGATCAATATGTTTGAAAAATTGAACCCCAGACGATTTCAGCACCAAAAATGTCAGTCTATATTAAGAATAATTGTTGGGGTTTTACTTTCCAAAAGCTAAGATATGATTATGAGACATACAGTACTGGAGGGCTCTGAAAGTTTCGACCAGCTGGAGTTGTTTAACGTGTACCTAAATCAAAGCACATGGGCCTTAGCATTTTCAGCTCCATCACAAATGGGGCTACCACGACCAAGATTCGATTCAGCGATGTGCGGGTCAACATAAACACTAGAATACCCAAGACGGACACACAATATCAGATATTCTTATGCACAGATTCTATGGGGCTCTTGCCGTGCTGTGAAAGTGTCTGAATTTTCAAGCATGCCTGAAAAATTGGCTGTTCACTGCATAACTAAATTTCATTGAGGCATGAGTGTACAGTGCAAACTTAGCAATAATTAATTCAAGAATAAACAAGACAAAAAATTTTCTTCACATAAGAACTTTGCTGTCCAAAAGAGATAGTACAGACAGGTAGTATGCTGCAAAATGAAATTTACTATTGAAATTCTTCTAGCCTGCATAGACAAGCATTGCTCAAAGCTATCCAGAGCGGCATTGCTGACGACAGCACAAAGTGTGCCATTCTGAATCCATTCTGAATAACACTCGTGAGCCTTGCCTCTGTAAGCCCAATCATAGGATTTTTGACTGACTCACCTGCAGAAGCTCAAGAACCCGGTTTCGCCGGTCAAGCATAAGCATAGCGTCACGGTCTGTGGCCACAAAAACGGAGCATGCTCGCAGGGCTCGGACAACACGCACCACCTGTCACAAGATAAACGAGTGTTTTATCCAGCGAGTGACACTGCGCTCATTCGAAACACGGCATCTAAAATCATGAGGACACATGTGTATGCACCAAGCCCTCTTCCGACCCATTTCCTAACCATTGGTATCCATTTTACTGCTCTAATTTATCAGCAAGATACTCCCTCACCTAAATTAGTCTATAATGACCACATGCCTGCTGAAACAAATAAAACTAGTTACAAGCTCAAGGGATCACGTGCCTTACATAAACAAGAATACTCCTCCTGTTTCAATTTACTTTACACAAAGTGCTTTATTGTTTAAGTTAGGATAAAGAATGATGATTGAGTACTATCATGTTTTCATATCACCTCAGAGCTCAGTTTTTTTAAACATCATACCATCAATTTTTTAATTATTTTCCACAAGTGCTTTGTTAAATCACAGTCAAAATAAATCCAATGTCTGGATTATGCAGATTTCACAGATGTCAAAGAGTGCAACCAAAATAAGTTTATTTAATAATATCTGGGGCTTTACATCCCAAAGCCAAGAGATGATTATGAGAGACGCCGTAGTCGATGGCTCCGGAAACCTCAACCATCTGGTGTTCTTTAACCTGCACTGACCGCATAGTATACACGAGCCTCTACCAATTCGCCTCCATTGAAATGTCACCGCACCGGCCGGCATCGAACCCGCCATCTTCAGGTCAGCAGCCGAGCACCGTAGCTACTCTTCAAAGTAAAAAGTTTTACACCAAGAAGGGTGTAAATGAGCTTGTTCCATGAACGGCACCTTAAGGGTGTTAATTCAGCACCTTCCAAAAAGGGTGCTTTTCCATGCACCCTTAGAATAAGGTGTACATGTAAAAAACTGTAGGGTGTTAGAAAAACACTCTTAAAGAAGGGTGCCTTCAATGTCCATCACTTTTTAACACCCATTGAGGAGGGTGCGAGAAGGGTGCACAAGGGTGTTGAGTGCCCATGGCAGGGGTGCCACTATTCTTTTAGACTGCACTAATGGATATCAGCATGCACTGAATACGCACTGCTTGAAGAAAGTGGCCCTGATTATCAATGGTGCACCACCTGTCGAGCTCCATTCATTGCGTGTGGGCAAAAATATAAACACGTACAATCGTGTATGAACTTCCGCCTGATCTATATATACTTCACAGTATATGCATAATGCGCGTTACAGAAAACTAAGCCTTGCTGGTCTTGCATGTTGTATTTATTTAATAGGCAAATAAGACTTATAATCTTTTCTTCTGCCACACAACTTTGTCACCAGATGTGTAACATGTTCACGTATACGTACACTACAGACGCAACACCTCAAACGTTTATTATATTTTTAAGTTTCAATTTATGGACAATTCTTTAAAACATACAATTACACTGGTTTCAGTGTAGTATACTGCTTTTAGTACATAGAGACTACAAATGAAATACACGCTAATATATCCCTATAATTCTTTCAAGTGTCCACAATCTCAGTGGTTTCCAGTTTAATACTCCTTCATGTACACAATCGGTTAATAGGAATGAAATACAGGCACATATATACTTATAATTCTTTCAAATATATACAATCACCATGATTTCACTATATACGCCTTCATGTACACAATCGTTCCCAAGAAGTGATGCACGTGAAAATATATACCAATAGTGTTTTCAAATGTATACAATCACAGTGGTTAATAACAATTAATTATGTGAAATGATGTACATGCAAACATATATGGGTTTTCGCGCATATAACTTTAGCGAATACCTAAAAACCAATACAATGATCAGAAAGAAAATAAGCTAAAAACGAACACAAAACTGAGTCAGGACACACAAAAAACAAAAGAGATAATGCATAATTATGGCTAATGACACAGCTGGGTCATTTTATGCCAAACTTCCCAGCCATGTTAGTGACCATCTCAAGTGTATTCGAAAAACTCGTGCTGCACTGAAAAGAGGGAACTTCTGGAATATTTAGGAGAGGAAAAATATTTGGTCACGTGGCTGCCTTCTGAACTTCCTGGAATGCCGTCTAGGTGTTGTATGGGGAAAATTTTATTTTAAAAGCACCGCTCCTTCTTTATATACGAAACTCGGTCTACGTGTTAAGTAACAATAGTTTAATTTGGGCGAGTTGGTTCATCGTGGTCGTGTTCTAGTCACAGAGCGACAACTTCAGGAAGAGACAAAAAGGACAGGAAAGAGCGCCGACTGTCAACTCAATTTAATGAATGTGCTACGAGCGCTTTTAAACGGAGTACAAGAACAGTGCTCATGAGCGACGACACGTGTGACCACTACAAAATAATCTTAACTGAGAAAAGAATACTCCCTCTCGGAAAGGATAAGTGAACGTGTAGTGATGCACTGATCATTGGTCTTCCTGATAAAAAATACTTCTACAAACTTTAAATTGGCATTAAGTAAACCTATTCTCATGACGAATGATGCAAGATTGACTATTCCTGTTGCTGTTTAGTACACACACTTTCAAAAGCCTGCGAGGGGTGGAAACAACATTTTAATATCATATCTGCAGGCTATTTTTTTAATTGTGAGACACGTTATGTGGTATAACATGCAAAGGTTTTGGTCATTCTGTTTTTTTGTTGGTCCTGTCTTTAACTTTACTTTCAGCAGGAGGGTTTCGCAAATGGGTGTGATGATTCTGTTGGCATATCCAACATCTTTTAGTCTTTTAATCTGGTTTTTAAGCCTGACCTCACCCTTGCACTAACATGACTTCTGGAGGGTGGCTTGAATACATGTGGTGTCAATTTCTCTTTTTACTAATTTTGAATGCCCACTAACAAAAGGCAGAACATTCTTAGCACTCCTGGGCTGATAGCACCAGCCAATACCCCAACAGCATCATCACACTCGTTTGCGAAACCCTCCTGCAGAAAGTATTGTTAAAGGAAACAGGACCAAAAGAAAAACAGAATGACCAATGACCTTTGCTTGTTACACGGTACTAGGTACATAAGGTGTCTCACAACTTTAGGAAAAGAGCCAGCAGATATGATATTGTTGTTTTCCACCCCTTGCAAGCTTTCAAAAGTGCATGTACTTACAGCAACAGGAATAGTCAATCTTGCACCATTCGTCACTAGAATAGGTTTACTGAATTCCAATCTAATGTGTATGATATACCGCTCACATGTGGAAAAGAAAACTTATGACTAACTGGGCAATGTTTCAATGATCGAGCAAGACAGCATTCTTTAAATGTTAAGAAGGGCTATAGTAGTCTTATGGCCGGACACTGTAAAGAATGTAAGTGCAGTCCTAGGTTTCATAAAACACGGTTTTTGAAAAAAACAAGCAAAAAATAAGAAAATTTAGAACTTTTTATCAGGATGGCCAAGGATCAATGCATCAGTACACCTTCACTTATCTTTTCCGAAAGAGAGTATTCTTTTCTCGGTTAAGATTATTTTGTCATGGTCACACATATCTTGTTGCAGATGAGCCCTGTTCTGGTGCTCAGTATAAAAACTCTCGTAGCACCTTCAATAAAATTCAGTTGACAGCGCTCTTTCCTGTCCTTTTTGTGATAAGATTTTTATTATAAAAAGAATTTTATTTTCTTACAATTTAGGTATAATGATGGCTTTTCATTGTATCACAAGATGGAGCAAATTGCCTCTCAATACGGACAAAAATCACGATTTTGTAAAATTTGTGATATTTTCTAGTATATTTCAGCAGCTTGAGAGGTCTAAAGATATTTTTTCCTCAAAATATACTTTCTGGGGTGTAAGTAATCACTGCTCAGATATTCATACAAAGTGCAATATTGCAATAAAAAATGCAAACATAACACACTTTGCCTTGATTTTTGGAAGCGAATTTGCAAACAATTTCACTAATATTATTGAGCTTCAAATATCTTACACAAGCACATTTACTTACCATGTAGACCGATTTTGCTTTAGAAAAAATAAGCGGTAGTTTTAAAATGAAATTTTCCACAAACAGCACCCAGACGGCACTATGCCAGGAAGATCAGAAGTCAGCCACATGAACAAAACTTTTTTTTCTCGCATAAATATTCTAGCAGTTCACTGTTTTCAACGCAGTATGTCAGCACAATTTTTTTTCAAATACAAGTCAGATGGTCGCCAAAGTGGCTGAGACATTTGGCATGGAATGGTCCAGCTATATTTAAGCAAAATAACTTACACAAATAAGAATATTTGTTCATCTACCATGACCACACTAGAAAAAGTTGTTCAGGCATTGTGACACAAAAATTTTCAGCGTCGTACTGCCTGAACAATTTCTTTTATTAACTCCAAGCTCACGCCGAGAAAAAGCCGCTCTATCACGGTGGTTCTTAAAGGCCTTGCGGCTGTAGACAATGTCGAAAATGAAAAAAAAATCAACTTGTCTGTGCTGTCATTCCTTCTTCGTCATTACTGACACGGAAGATTTTTCGGTAATCCACGTGAAGGTTCAGTAAGTAGGCTTGCTCTAGGCTGGGGCCGGGGTAGACTACGCAGGGCGTCAGCGGGACCATCTCGCCCTGTAATAAGAGCAAATATGATTTCTCATAAAATGATGTTCCTGCTGTTTCGGCACCACCATATATGAAGAATGTGTAGTGTGTATCCTTTGAAATGGCGTGTAATTGACATTACACTGAACTCGAAGCATACAACCCATACATTCCAATAATTTCGTATGATAAAGATAAGATAGTTTTCCAACATACAGCAAATTCCCGAATTGAGGTGAAGTGTAAGACTACAGCTCGAAAATGGCACTTACCAAAGCCTGAACTCACCTAAGAATCAAATTCCTTATAGGGTAATGAGCCAGTGTGAAAAACAATTCTTAAAGTACAACGTTCAGAACATGTAGCATTCATCGAAACGCACAAGAAACTTACCTCTTCATGTACAAACAGTGAAGGCATCTCTGCTTTTTCTTTAACATGAGAACAAATGATCTTGGGCGTGGCACAAGCGAAGAGGTCTGAGAAAAAAGTAAAAGATTTACTGACTTTAATCACGCCTCTAACAATTGGAGGAATTGTGGCAATTCAGCAATCAGTGTAATTCTGACTGCCTCTATAAGGACGTCAAAAATGAACAATTTTCTCGTTCTCTCTACCCTCACAAGAAGCTCCGTCCATGACATCTAATCCAACTTTGACGCTGTGCTTCCTATTTGCCTGCTTTCTAGACGTACGGCTGCGAACATGTATTTTGTGCACCTAATCTAGCACAGAAATTCGTCATCTATAACTGAATCATCTCCATTCATTGTAATTTAATAAAAGATGTGATAGCTAGCCCAGTTTTTAAAGAGTTGCGGGCCTGTAATAGGCACTGCCTAGCACGTATGAAAGTATTTCTTTTTAAAAAAATTCTCCAAAGCTTGCTTTCAGAAAAGCGTCTGGCATATTTCAACAACCAAGCCCATCCTCTGATAGCAATCAGGGGCACGCTATTAGTGATTATTGACCACGGGATTTAAAAACGTAACCCGTGCCTAAATACTCAGTTAAACACAATCAAGCAAGAAGGAGTGCTCGAACGACACCTACGCGCGTGGACGCCGCCTACGTTCTATCAGCCATGGATTATGCCGGAGCTACCGCACATAGCTCCCACAGTCACGTATACTCTCTCGATTCTGTTATAACGCCGAACGTTATCGCAGACGAAAGCAAAGCACGAAAACAGCAAACGGAAACGAGGGAAAACAACGCACGGCGATGGCCACAACAACGCGCCTTTGGAAGTCTACTAGTTCTTTCCTTGTTGCTGGCGACACGTGTCCTAAATATTGTAAAAGACCGACGCGCACGTGCTGGGAGCATCGCAGCATATCAGCACCTCAAACTATACAGTCTTTAAGGGGAAAAAAAGGTGATTTCGCACAGTGCGCCTCTGTATATAAACTTTTATTTTTCTTTCTTTTTTGTACGCTTACACCTGCAGAATCACGTTGCACATTTGAGTAATAATAGAAATCTTTTTACGATGTAGCCTAAAGCGCATCTTGAAACAATATCAATCACTTTGAGCTGTGTAGAGACAATTTGCGATCAGCAACTTATCGCGCCCTTGTTAAGTGATCACATCACTCACTGTATGAGTGATGCAGGCACTTACTCAACATTGCGCACAGCAGTGTGAACTCGTTAAGTGACACGTTTCATCGGACATCTGCAACAGGACCGCGAACGCAAGCTGTTGTAAAAGGTTGGCAGCCTACTTCGGCAGAGCTGCTGCAGGCGCCCAGCTAGCGCTGTATGATTACTACCTACGAAAACGGTACACTCACCGTTAACAGGCCCATGTTGTCCGGGTCCGCCGCCCCATGAATATTCCTTAATCCGAGCGTTACTTCGAACACGGTGTCATGCGTGACTACCATTGAAGATGCGCCTGTTCGCTAGAACTCACACAGCGACCAAGACCCCAGACCAACGCAACGCATTTGAAAGACGGACGAGACAGAGAGAGCAACGTTGAGAGAGAGAAGGAGGAGGCACTGCCGGTGGCGCCGCAGCTGTCGACACAGGTGTTCGGTGACGCAACTATTCGCTTATCTACACCACCGTTGGTAGGGCAAGGCTGGCCCGGGTGAGCGGGGTGAGCGGGAAACCCGCCGAGTAAGCGCCGAAAGGCAAACGCTATGGCGCATAGGGCGGGCGGCGGTTCGACACGGAAGGCAATTGAATTGCGCTTCAAGAATGACTCCTTGTAAATGGCAACTCTCCTTCCAACCAGCCGCACAGGAGCGCAGGTTATTTACCAGCCTCGGGTTCTTTGAGTATTTCCACGGAATGCGACTGCAGTGGGCGAAAAATTGTGAAGCAAAACTTGCGGAAAACAAAGTGCACCCTGTAATGGCAAGAAACAATAATTATTTCGTCCTCGGTGGCATTAGCGGGAGAGAATCTCTACCCCTTTTTTCAGGGAAATTTCTTTTCGCATTGTCCGTGTCTGGCAATTATGCAATTCCGCATATGATTCCGCAAACACTGAATGCGTAGTCGAAGCTGGAACAAATTAATCCAAAGTCGCGGATGTTTAGAAGGCTTGTCACGCACCACGAAACGTGTCGAGGTTGTTATAACAAACTTCTTGCTGACCACATGACCAGCACTTAAATACATATGGTTGCCCAATGAGCTAGCTAAGCACCTGTAGCAAAGGCAGAGCACGTTCTTTTTAAGTGTTGTTAATATAAAGGATGGTTGTGCATAAGTGCAGTGACAGCTTTCCGTGTGAATTGTTCATAACCGACGTTTTCAAGCGTAGAAGCACCTCAGCGTACCTAATCAGCTACCACAGCAAGTTCGTAAGCAATGATGAGGTACGAGATTGTGCAGCTGTTTTCAGTGTACTGAATAGTCCGTGTACAATGCGTTGACCACCGCCATTCCTTAAGCTACCTCCCATGTAGACTCCCAGTCTGAACAGGTGTGGGACCTTAAACACTAAGAAGCAGTGCCCCCCCCCCCCCGCACACTCACACACACACGAAGTTCGAGGGCGCACGGGCTGATACACACGCATACTTATTCACAGGCGCACACACATACACGTATACACAAATACGGCCGCACACACACGCGACCATAAACGCACGCATGCATGGGCGTGCACATGTGCACAGGCACGCTTAACACAAACACGGACTCGCACATACATGCGCACGCACACATGCACGGGTGTACACACAATCGCGCTTACACACGAACAGATTCGCAGGCTCACGCACACACACCCACACTCGGGCGAACATTATGTTCCTGTATATAATCCATAGCAAACATGTAGCTTATAACCAACGCTAAGGAAAGCTTTCGTAACATGAATTGCAGTTAATTGCCATTATAGATGAAACGCGATTTGCTTCTGCTGGCATTCTGCTGTATTTGGAGAGCACCTTCACACATTCTAAGTCAATTAGGCCGTCATTTAACGCGAGGTGCACATATTCGTGCAGTAGCTACGCTGCTCGGCCGCCAATCCGAAGGTCGCGGGTTCGATGCCGGCCGTGGCAGTCGAATAACGCCGGAGGCGAAAAGGTAGAAGCCTGTGCACAGTGCGATATCAGCGCTCAATAAAGAACACCAAACGATCAAAGTCTCTGGAGCTTTCCACTATGACGACCCTCATAATCATATCGAGGTTTTTGAGACGTAAAATCCCAAATATTATAACTATGTGTTCTTCTTTTGCTGCATAATCCATTTGATGAATCGTCAACTACACCCTTCTCAGGCACAAATCACCCTTAGAGTCTATTTTAGGGTGCTATCGAGGCAAGCACCCAAACAAAGGGACGATTTTTTTATTCGACCATTTATGAGTGTTAAAGATGTTGCAAAGGGTGCTTTACCGTAAAAGCACTTTTTACACCCTTTTAGGTGTAAAAGTTTTTACTGTGTTTTGTCGAGGTGGACAAGACAAATTTCATGGTTCTAGCTTTCCTATAACAACAGTATGAAGTTTGAGAACTCTCATCTGAAGTCTGAGAAACAGCAATTTTCATATTTCACCCTTTCGAAAAATAGAGCCTCTTAAGGTAGCATTTGGCACCCTACTGCACTCAGTGAACACTCAGTTTTTCATCAAGACAAAAATTACGAAACTTGGGTTTGCCTAAGCTGAGCAAATCTTCCTAAAAGATTCTAGGGTTATGGAAAAAAGAACACCACCTATTGCTCATGAAATACTATGGGGTGATATGGCTCAAACAATGATTTAGAACTTCATTCATTTAGTTTATTTTATCCTCACAGCACATAAAGGCGTTATCATAGCTGCAAAATTCATGGATTTTAAATCAGGGAGATTTTAGCAGCAAGGAAAAGGGGGGTCAAACTGATTTATTTTTCCCCTCCTTTTCTTTTCATTTGCACCAAGAAAAAAAGCATGGCGACAAAAATGGAGGCGGGGTGTAAACATTGACGTTGTGGTCTTATAATGGCTTGATGTGGCCAACCACTAGAGTGTAGGGTTTCCAAAACACAACAAAAACTGTTAGTCTCAAAGGCAGTGTGCGAACATTCGTACCTCCCGAAATTTTGCATCATCAAAAAAAACAAGCAAAATATATTTCAATCAAAAGTACTCGCGTATGTCTCCCCAAAACACACGTAAACAGATGGGACGACGAAGCCAGCTGCCAGGAAACCACGGGCCGAAGCTTCACTTGAGGACAACTGAAAACTGAATGCCAAAGTATAGCGAAGTACATAGGTCGACAGAAATTTTACTAGATTTTTTGGACAGGAACACCAAAACACTTTTAGCCTTTATTACGTCTTTATTGCCTTTAATTTACCGCTGCGTTAGCTGGATGCCCTCAGCGAGTAGTCGCTATTGATGATTGTGAACCTGACTTTGGTACCGCACGGAGCGGTTGCGAAAAACAATAGTTAATCTTCGTTTTGAATCTACCTGCGCTGGCTGTACACGTACCTTCAAAACCAAGTCTCTTTTTTTTCTATTTATAGCCGCATCTCTCGCAGTATTGTCCACAGCGTTTGTGGAAAGCAATGTCCCCTTGACTGGTCGAGCATTGGGCGCGGATGCACTTTCAAAGTTCTGCCAACTACGTCGTTGCCACACATGGTCGTATCAAGAGCCACAGTGGTTTCGTTCACAGCGGTTGTGGCAAACAATAACCACAGTTCTGACAGTGCGTGTGCTCGCCGCGTCATCTTTTTGAAGCTTCAAGCACGCTGCTCTTAACCTTCTTTCATCGGCTTCAGTACTAAAGTTCATACGACCCGCCACGATGATGGAAAGTGCTCGGTTAGTCCGAACTTCGGCCTAATAAGCATAGTGAAATTTGGCTGGGAAAGTTCACAAATTCGCATCTGCTGGTTCCATTGCACGTTTAAGATGAACGCTTCTTGACTTCGTTTACAATAAAATGTGATGGGTTCACAAAAAGTCTGGATCCAATTGGGCTGCATTTTTGTCAATGCGGCCAAATAACACACAGAAATTTTGACTTGCGGGAGCTTTTCCTAACTGTACTAACGTAAGAACTGATCGAAATTCGGTGGTCCCTCGAAAAATCCGGTACGCGTTACAGAGGGGGGTGGGTTATGCAAAAACAAATGCAAACAATATGATATATAAATACCAATAATAAATGAAAATACATGTTTAAACAAACTACGCTATTAACGACTTAAGACTAGGCTTGTGCGAATATTCGAATGCTTTGAATATGTAAACAAATAGTAGAGTATTTGAATTCACTTCAATTCGAATTTAAATTATCGAATATTTCGAAGTATTCAGTATGAACGAATAGATCTATATTAGTCCGCATGTAACTGCTTGTAAGGGTGGTTTCACTGCAGTATATTGTCAAACTGTGAAAGCACCTCTCCAAAAGAAATCTACCGCGAAGCTCCACTTCAAATTTCAAGGGCCGCTGCAACAATGAATAATCATGGCCAGGAAACGCTGCCGATCGGTAGTTGAGACTACCGAGAACATGTGAGCTTATTATTATAGGACAGCACGCGACCTAAAATTCACAATAAATTCTCAGTCTGATAAATATTGCTCTCTTCTCTCGGCAAATGATGCCACTATGTCAAAAATCGTTCATCGCAACCGTTGCACCAGCCATTGGCTAATTTGAGCATGGGGCGCTTGGTCGATATTGGGGCCGCCGCGGGAGGCCACGACTTGTCCACGAGTGCATTCGCAATCGCACTGAAACCTACGTACATTTTCAAAAAAAAAAAAGAATATTCAAGGTCACGCCGCGCACGTGACGTATTTTCTTTCTCAATGCAATTTCTCCTGGATTTGCTTCAAGCGCTTTCGTCGAGACAAGCAGAGAGAATGCAATTGTAGCATGTGAAAAATCGCAAAACTCCACTCATACTGGTCAGATTCTAAAAGTTTTTTCAGCAGTTAATTCGTGAAGCAGTAGGCTTTTTTAGTGAATTTATTTCATGGTTACTTGAAAAGCTGTTGAAAAGCCCTTCAAATGAACATATGATCCTCAAATTGATTGATCTTTTTTTAAGCTTAAAAGCTTGCTTTGCTGACTTTTACATTCTAACTGTAATGAATATAGTGCTACATATTTTACAGGTTATCACTTGCATCCTACTGAAAGTTAAATCTTACTACTTCTCGAAGTTGTTCGGACTGCTTTTGATCGAGAAAAAAAAAGAAAGCACTTGCATAGAGGCCTTCTTCCAATTTAAAAAAGATATTAAGCAGGTTAGTTAGGTCATGATAAATATGCCCACTTTTATTTATACATCACATAGTCTATTCGAATTATATTAAAATTATGCGAAAAAAAATCACTATTCGATTCGAACCTAACACTTACTATTTGCACAAGCCTACTGAAGACAAAGTCGGTTAGTGCAGCCTTGCATGATGAAGCGTCCCAATGCAGGCAAAGGAGGGGGAAAGGCGGTTCCACTCAGCGCTTGTTTTTGGTAAAAAGGACTCAGAAAAGCATTATTGCGGCAAAAAGGAACGAAAACTTTATACTTACGATCAAGATGCGATGATACATATGAAGGTGCTGAGGTGAGTTTTTGTGTAAGGGAATTATTATGGTATACGATCGTTTGAAAAAGACAAAAACGAGAATTTTTTTTCCCGAAGCTTTAGATCTGCAAGTCCAGGATGCATGAAAACCGGTAAGGTTACACATAAATATTGGCATAATCCAAGCATAACATTCCCCTCTTCTCCACCCGAAATCAATACTTTCTTAGCAATTTTTGGCCTCAAAAAGCAGCCCGCAACTGGTAAGACTGAAAACCTTTGGCAGCATATCGTGAAGTGTTAAAATGCACTAACTTGAAAAGTACACATTAGGATGAGAAATGTACACGTATAATATGGAGCAGGACATGGGGGATCTCCACAAGAGGTCTTAGAGTGATGCTCAATAAAGCACTCGTACCGTCTGTGTGACAATTTTGAGTGTGGAAAGGCAGGCTAGGGGGGGCAATGGGCCTCGCTCTCCCATGTAGCCTACGCATTGAGGCGCTGAGAAGAGCAGGGGACTTGACTCCAAGTGTTCACAGGCACATACCTGCAAAGCAACCGCAGGCAACCAGTGCAATGTCAGCACTTTTCCTATGGTTGCGTAAAGTGCAATGCTGAAGTAGAAAAAAAATGCCCTGTAGTGAAGCAAAAGGTGGATAAAATCGTGATATCAGTGAGGTGACAAGTTCTATCACTCGTTACACACATTGTTGGAACCTGGAATTAAATGCGAAAAAAAGCTGGTTCACACACTCTTCAGTTTCTTAACCATTAGCTGATAAGCTGTTAGCTATGTTCCTGTCTCTTTCAAGGCAGCAACTTGTAAAAACTGCTGCTTGGGCGAGTTGATTCATGATTAAGATAGACTTACTAGCAACAAAAAGTGCCGATTTAATGCGTGCCATGCAAAAAGGCCTTGCGTTGGAAGTAATAATCAATTGTGAGTTCAGTGCTGTGTGTGTCTGTTTCTCCTTAGATGTTTTGTTGTTTTATGCCGGTAAATCTATCTTAGGCAACTTGTTGCTGCTTTGGGAAACACAACAATGTCAGACAAAGCCTGTCGCAGCCTTGGGGAAGCCAAAAAACAACAGGCCTACGCGCTAGGCATAGCAACTGTTAAGGAATTTGGATGGAGCACTTACTATTCTTGGTTTTCCAAATAGTTAGCAAAAGTCCTAAAGAAATAAGACTGGTACAAAGTAAACTGCTATGAAAATGACGGGGTCAGTGGTCAATCAAAGAATGAAGACGAGATAGCCTCTTCTTCAAGGCAGCCTTGAAGAAGATAAGTCTGCTGGTCAAAACGTTGGCTTCTGCGGTGACACCCCACTTTCATGAATACCCCCCCCCCCCCCTCCCCAATATGTCATCGAGGTGCATACGAGTCTCCATGCTACTCACACGGTTAGGAAATAACCATGGCTTTGCACGAACAGACCAGATGACAAAGTACAACCGACTGGTTCGGTGGGTGAACCGGGTTTTTTTTGGGGGGGGGGGAGGGGCGTGAGGACGAGGTGAGTGGCTTAAAGGGGCACTGACACAAACTTTGGCTTCCCGTTTTTCTGCTGCAATATGTTGCTGGATGCCTGTTAGTCATAACACAACACATCATTTGCTGCAGTATGCGACAAAACTAATTACAGGTCCCTCATTATCGACCAGTTTAAGTTGCGGTTTGAGAGAGCTCCAAAAACGAGGAGCCGCCAGGTGCAACTATCGCCACCTAGTGTGTGCAGCTATAGCCCACGTCACTACACAGAACTGTGACACACTTCCGCACAATTTTCATCAAGATTTAATTTCAAATAGGAAACGAGACTGCAGTGTCGCCAAACACAAAACATTCGAAGCGTGCGCCATGGTCACGAACTTGCGACCAGCCACTGAGAACTATAGACTGTGGGAACAATTGCGGCAAAAGAAAATGACAACTGTGACGTCCTCATAACTTGTTTTAGTGACTTCTGCGTGGCGACGTGAGGAAGTAAAAGGTTTACAAAAGGTCCCCTTCGAAGGTATCAATGGCACGATGGATTTGAGCGCTCCCACAAATTCCAAAATTCTTTTAAAATACTTTCCAAGCCATATTCGCTGTTGATATTTTGAAAATAGCATACAAATTTTCACACCAATCGACCCCAACGAATATCTCAGCCGCAAAATTTTGTGCCAGTACCCCTTTAGCAACTCTCCCCCAACTATTAGCACTTTTAAGTTTGCTGTTCACAGGAGTCCTTAGACAGGATACAGGAAGGACATTCGGGGATCATCAAGTGCTGAAGACTAATGCGACTACATTAACTTACAGTTTACTTTACAGTTTAGACTTACCAAAGCCACCGCTAGGCTCGTTAGGTATTCTGTAAACAGTGAGAAATCCCTGTGGCAGCGCCACTCAATGCTGGTCAACGTGCGATTTGTGCACAAACGGTGGCCTGGGAGCATAGGCCAGCAAAACTTGTGGAGCTCACACAGACTCACAAACGAAACATATTTTGCGTTTAGCACTCGCACGGACTCAAAGTCATCTAAAATTTTCTGAGCCGCACTCACTCCGATTCACACTCACGAAACTTTTCTTCAACCGGACTCACTCAGACTCAAACTCCCGAAAACATTACTCATTCGGACACACTCAGACTCACGCCTCAATCTGAGTCAAAGTGAGCAAGAGTGAGTCGACTCATAAATCCGTTGGCCTAGAATCATCTTTTTCGACCATTAGTATGTCCATGTTCTATAGTACCAATATATCTGGTAATCTGTGCTCTGTTTGGCGCCTTTTGTTATATCACCTTCAAATACAAGTTGTGAGTGCTTTTAAACCAATAAAGTCATTTTTCTTGAAAAAATTAACAACAGAACATATGTGTTAGGTGCAAAACGATGATGATTCGGGAGACACGAGTGAAAAGACTGGCAGAGAAATAATGTTACTTTAACAAAACGACGTTTATTTAGGGCAAAGTAAAGAAAACTGCTGGAGAGACAAGAATACGGCGTCTCTCCAGTTGCACAGCCATCCCTCTTCTGCCTGCTCTCAACACCAACGCACAGTCACACACCCGCGCTCACCACAGGGGGCTCACTTTGGTGTCACATTACAGCTCCAGCCTCCGGCCGTCTCCGCTCGCGCAGTGGGCATTGCCTGGCGCCATCTTTCGAGTTCTGTTTCGTGCAACAAGGGCGCCTAAACTCGGCCGTTCTGCAATTACCGACCATCCCGGTCAGAATCTTCTGTTTGACTTATCAGAGTCTATCTCATCCTGGCCCCACAGCTTAATACTGTCCAGTGGAGCGATGCTGCTGCATGCATTCCTCTCATGCCATGTACTGAGCAGCCTCTCGATGCGCTATCGCCCATCGGTTAGTTTTGCTGTTATGCTATATGGTCCTCTATTTCTACCTGATTCGCCATAATCTGTAGGCTCTCGCCTGGCCAATACGACATACCCTGGTTCGTAAGTTGTCGCACGTTTCTTGCTGTATCTTGCCTGCTGTTTCATACGGTCTTCACGAATGCTCGCTATCCTCAAAGGAAACACGACATGTGCGAAACCTTACGCGATCTCCGGTTGTTACTTTGATATTCCTCTCCGCTGAATTGGTGCGGCCAATCTATAAGACATCCGCAAAGCAGTCGCGACACTCTTCGATGAGTCGGTCGAGTTTCTCTTGGTGCTCCGGGCTGAAGCTTGGGCCCGTTTTGACATACGTGGTCGCGGTTAAACATGGTTGCGTGGCACTGCAGCTTGATTTCACGTCCTGCATCGCCCCTTCATTGAGATAGCAAACTTCCGACTGCACAGCCCGCTAGATGGCTTGTATATTCGGTGCCTCGTACTAACGTTCATTGCAGGAATGCAGGTCTCGTTTCCCGCATCTGCGTTCACGACGCAACACGGTAAGCAATGGTCCTGCCCCTCTTGGTCCCTGGGCTGGTCGTTCACGAAAACATCAGCGTTGGGTTCGCTGCCCGTATCGTAGGACTTGACAAATCCAACGTAGTTTGGCGGAACAACTGTCAACTCTTTGGCCCAAAGGAAGGCCAGGCGCCTCGGAAGATCTGGAATATTGATGGACTCGAGTGTGTCATCACTTTCGTCCAGATTCTTCTTTTCTTCAAAGATACGCACGGTGTTTCGTCGCCATACGACCATAACATGACGTTGCTCGGTGAAGGGCTGCCCCACGATGACAGGAATCGCCTGCGACTCATTTGGCACTATCAGCACGAGGACGTCGGCTGTTGCTTTGTCGACTGTGAGGTTAACGTTTGCCTCACCACACGGCGTCCCACGTCCTAACCCATAGCCCTCGATGGTCAGCAACTTCTCCATCACCGTGCATTTGATCTCGACCTGATCAGCATCCTCACGCGGAATAGTGACACACTGACTGCCAAGGTCGACGTACGCTCTTACTTCATTCCCGTTAACTTTAGCCAGCATGAAGTACCTTTCGTTCGCTGCGTCTGCTGCCTGGATATTCAGATCCACAACGCTTTGAAAGAAATGCGGCTTGCTCTCCCTTTCCCTGCAGTTCTCGGCTTCGTGTACACTTCGGTTGCAAACGTTGCACCTTGGCATTTGAGAGAGAGGTGATCGTTCTTGTTACAGTTAAAACATCGTGGCCCTCCTTTCTCGGGAGAGGGGGATTCGGTCTTCGGTTCGGAGAGTTCGCTCTCTCACCTTGGTTAGGAGTTTTGTTGGTTTTGTTTACTCTCGTTCAAGGCTGCTTCCGTGGCTTGGTTTTTCTTGTTGCCGTAGCCCGCTAGATTTTTAAATTCGCTCGCATTGGAATATTTTGAGTCCCGGACGCCAACGGTTCCAACCCGCTCTTCGAGACGGTTGAGGCAACTCAGAAGCTCCTCCGTAGAGTCGTACGTGCAGGCGCTGATGTCTCGGATGGTATTCTGATTGTTTAGGCCGAAGATCAAATATTTGATGCAAGCTTCCTCGCTGAGGTTACAGTGACATGCTTTCACCATTTTGACATCGCAGTAGCACTCCGTAGGCTCACCTCACTTGTATATTCGGTCCTACATTTGTCGGTGAAGCCTCTGTATTCTTGCTGTCCTGGCCAAAGCACGATTGAGCTCCACCTTCCACTCGGGGCAGGTTTTGTTAACAGACAAAAAGCAGTCGCACCACGTCTTCGCTGGTCCATACAACTTCGAGAGTGTGTGGCAAGATGTTACTCTGTCTGTTCAACGGTAGACTTCCGCTAGGTCGTCCACAAGTGGAATCCAAGCGCCTATGGTTGGCGAGTCCGACGATGTTGGATCAAACAAAGGAACCAGGTGTGATGTCTCCCCTGCGCTGATTACAAGTATGGCTGCTGTCTGTTGCGACTTGAGATGCGCGATCCGGTTGATGGCTTCCTCCACTGCTGCTTGTATGGTGGATTGAAGTACTGCCGCCAAGTCGAACACTGGTCCGCGTGTCGTAGTGGTGCTGCTGCGGGGAAACGGGTATAGCGCGGTACAACGCCGCAAACTTTTCTTTTCTCTACTGATGGATCGCGTGTGAAAACCATATAGTTGCCGGGTGATAGTTTCAGCACTGCCGAAGGCTTTTTATTTTGTTCTTTTCAGCAAAGTGAACTACATGAGTAATTTACTGGTCAGTTGTGGTTCACCTTAAGATTTGAAAGGAATATTTTTACATGATATTTTTCTTGTTACTTGCGCAAAAAAAACCATGTACAAATCACGCACTTTACTTTATGAAGAAAACGGTACTTACGAAAGGACATACTGCTGCGAATAGCCACAAAGTGTGTGATGATTTGACAAATCAAATAATTTTAACACGATAGCGTTAGAGAGCTCGTTTTGCAGAAATTCCGATGTCAGTGGCAGAGTCAATGGCCGTGAGCGAAAATTCGAGGCAGATGAAAATAAAGATTGTAAATAATTATGTTTTTGTATCTTTTGTACATGATGTAACTTTTTTGTTATTGTTGTTTTACACCTGTGTGCAATGTTATGATCTTTGCCCCTCCTGCTGGGGCCCTTAAATGGGCCTGCAGTATTTTGTAAATAAAATAATATAAGTAAATAAGAGCCGGAGGGCGTTCGCACTTTGGCATTTCTTGCGGCACAGTTTAGGTCTACACCGAGAAGCGAAGGGAGGCCAGCGATTGAAAAATCGGGTGAGCGTGTGCGCGCGCGCATGCGTGCGTGCGGATATTGCTGTCACGTTCAACTCTTAAGTGGGAAGCATAAGGGTTCCCCAATTTATTTTTTCAACAACAGTTCATCAAATTCATTTAGTTTGCCAAACTAAATATCAGGGTTTTTTTTTTCTATGAGACCTGAAGCCAATGATGTATGTGAATAAATAAATAAAAGTCGAAGAGAGATCACTCTCTGGGAAGCACAAATAATGAACACAAGTAAAATGCATCAAAAGGCAGTCACAATGAACATTTAAACCATAGTTTTAACACACAAATATACGAAGACAAATATTACATAAGCATTGGATTCTCACACAATATAAAGACAAGCGCAGAAAAGAATTGTACGCAAATGCAGAAATGGTGTAAATACTAGCCTCCTTACAACAACTTCCTCACATTGAACAAACAAACAGGTTTTTTTCCTGAAAAAATAACATCAAAATGGGGGTGAGAGTAGTCTACGTACTACGGCTGAGCTTTAAGTATTTCGCTGTTTCACGTTTTTGCACTCTGGCTCGATTGAGGGATTTTACAAAAAAGTGCAGCCGAGTGGTAAAAAAATTCCACCATCTCAGCAGTAAGCACTTGAGCATGCTCAGCACATCCGACACTGTCCCGTCGTTTGGACTTGACAAGCGATATTACATCCATGATGCTTTCATGATGTAGTTCTTGTGCACTGAAGCAGCCTGTAAAAAAGATTCTCCAGATTTTGTATGAACCTGAGTAGGAATCCTGACGGACACAACAGGCCGCCATTATCCTTCAGCTGTGTAAATTGAGCAGCACGAAGGTTTTGGAGCTCTCTTTTGTCTGGAAGCAGGACCTTCTTACATGCATCACAACTGGTTTTGGGCAAGAACATTCGTGCCACATATCCAGTGACACAAAAGGTTAAGCGTATGTCGCTATTTGCAGATATGCAGGCAACATGATCTGGTGCATTTTTTCCAACTTGTTCACTGCAAGTTCAGCACTACAAAGATCGTCATTAGCAATGAGCTGGTCAAACAAAAACTGTTTGTTGTGCTCATCCCTATCTGTGACGTCAGCCCCAAGCAAAGCAGTCAACATACCTGGCTCAGCATTACCATTTGTGACAGACTTGGCAAGGCTATAAAAACTCAAACAAGAAACTGTTATCGAAAACAGCTGGGGAGTGGGGTGTGTGTTACAGCCTGACGCCTGCCTTGAAATGACGAAAAAGTTTTCAAGCGGGTTCTGGCTCAGCCTTGACGTCACCAGGAACTTGTACTCAAGTTGCTGAGTCAGGTAGTACAGCAGCGACAAGACACTTGCAATGGTGACCCTCAACTTAACTGTCATAGAGGCCGACAAGAATTACCACGGTCCGCTGCTTGAACCTCCCACTCAACGAGGTAAGCGAGAAATAACAGCAACTTGTCCACGGCAGCAGAGTCCAGACGCAGAGCCTTGGCCGGAAATCGAGATCACATGATCTCAATGAGGTCCCTGATCATTCTGAAACGTATAAAGCATCTAATGAGATTTCAAAACAGTGAGCCGATGTGCTGGTTGCTTCATTTTAAATAAAAGGTAAATCACAAACAACAAAACGTAATGAAGGTGTGCTGCTAACCGTGTAAGTACTTAAAGCATTCATCTTACCCGAAAAACGTCAAGACGGGCTGGATACTCCCACAGATGGCCTCTATGTCATTTTTGTCGAGCCGCAGGCCATTTAGCACAGCGTCACTGAAAAGCTGGTAGGCAAAGGTCACCCGCATTTTCTCGAAGTTGTTAGGCTGAATATGCCGTGTCGTGATACCAGGCATGGCCTGAAGGGTCACATTCGAGCCATCCATCTTTAGAGCCTCATTGACGGGATGAAGTGAAACCTGCATGGAAAAACAAAATATTTCATTAGATTCTGCACAACTACCACTTTACTTTTGCTTTAAAAAATTTCACTTCAAAACATGCTCGTCACATTAATAGAATAAATTTCTGCACTTACTGGCCCTGTTGGTGTGTTGAAGCTCGATTTGAGCAGCCCATTTTTGATGCATTTAACAAGACGTGGGCAGTCAGAAATGAAATGGAGTGACCGCTTGTTGTCAACTGGATGTCGAACTTTACATTTCGTGCTGGACACAGTCGCATGAATACCCATCGTGGCCCACATGTTACGGTTCCAGGCCGCACCGCTGCATATGATGAAGTCTACAAATAGCCCGGCTTTCTCTGCTAAAATAACAGCCACCAGCATCACTTTTGAAGAAGATTTCCTTTCATGTTGACCTGTGTGGCAAAAGAAGCAAGTATTTGTGTCCATTTCCAATTGAACGGAACAAACATTATAACCATGCCATGGTCTGTCACTTTATGCTTGGCACTGGGAGGAGTAAACTGACCCATATCGACGAAGCCTTCTATATGGCCTGACGATGACAATGAGAGATTCTCGGAAAGCTTCATCTCATCGATGATGAGACCCCCATGCCTTTTGAAGGCATCCATAGTAGATGTTTTCTCCTTCAGCACGCTCATTACCTTTGCATTGAAGCCAAATCCCATCCTGTAAGGCCTCATATATTTCTGCAGGGTCACCTTGCTTGGCAAGACAAGAATGTTTTGCGTACGCATGTCTTCATACAGTTTAAGTCCTTTCATACGCATGATCAGACATTCCAAAATTTATTCCTTCGAGTATCTTACGCCTCCAATGATTTTCCTCTTTGCAGCCTTAAACATGTGCAGAGCTCCTTCTTGGTGCTTTTGAGGCAGTTCTTTAATACGGCCGAGAAAATATTCATTGCTCAGCTTACAGTTTTTTTTTCTTCCGTAGCTAGGATTTGGCCTGCCAGTGTACACAAGCGTGAAGCACTTCGCTTTGCCTCCTGATTGGCTACTCGAAGTTTGTGGGGCCAATTAAGTGCGAAACGTTTTTTCTCCAGCTTGGATTTCCTGACCAAGAGGACTTTTTCAGGTAGCGACACTGAATGCAGATGCCTCCTGCAAGATGTAAAATACAGAATGAGCTATTTACTAAAACGTAGCCAAGTGCAAGACAGCCGAAAAGACAATAAGATAATAGAGCAAACAAACAACTCAAAAATTAATTGTAGAGCTATTTGGAACGTGTTTATAAAGTCTGTGTGCAGCATTTTTTCATGAATATTATTCACTTTATTATAAAGAATGTGATACAGCTGGTTGAACATCAGGTTAAGAATAAATTATGATGGTTTGTTAGCCCCAACAGGAAATGCTCTTCTTAATTAAAAGATAAGCTATTACATACCTTTAGCTGTCACCACTCTAAGGCAGTTCTTGCTGAAGACACCATCATTTGCAGGAGTAAGCGTGCTTTTCATCTTGTCAGTCAGGTTCTGAGCAATGTCTTCATAAGCGTCTCTACTCATTGTACCTGCACAAAGCAATGCAGAGTCTTCTATTTGAAAAATGTTACTTGCTTCAAGAAGGGAACTAATTTTTCCGTACTTCTTCTCTCTGCCATTAAAATAGCACCTTGCCACAATGTCATTGTGCTGATCTAAGGTGAAGCTCATCACTTTCTTATGGAAAATACCAAAAGGCTCCTTTCTTGTGCGTGTCGTGGCAAACAACAGGACATCCAGGTCTACGGTAATAAGCTTCGTCCACAGCCTTGAAACATGCAGTGATTTGGCCAGGGCCTGCAGATTAGTTGGTACAAATGAATTCACTTCGTCATTTTCAAAGGCCATCGAATTCAGGCTGACATTTTGGTCTTCGGACAGGCTCGCTTCCTGCTCATAGGGTGCTTATAGGGTGCTTCATCGTCTCCGAACGCACAAAATATGATAAAAAAGAATCACCACAACGCCAATATGCACCCACAGCGGCCACTCGCGAGTTGAGCTGCGCCAAGCATTCAATTGCACGTGTTGCGTCCAGCCAGTCCAGTTATCTCCTTGGATGGATGGATGGATGGATGTGGCGGTACCCTTTAGATCAGGCGGTGGCTAACGGCACCTAGCCGTAATATTTAGTGAACTAACTACTAGATTTATCTTTTTTTTCCTTTAAATAGTAAAGTTGAGGACTGATACTTTGCAGTAAAGGGTTTAATTTTCACTCATGCATTGACTTGAGCCACCAATCGGACAACCCTCTTCTAGTTAATTCTACCCGCCTAAAGTCTATTTTGCCCTCCCTGTCCCTAAACCCCAGTTCTTTGAAAAACTCTGCGCCATCATCCTTAGCTATAGGGTGAAGCCCTTTAAAGAACATTATCAAGTGTTCGACAGTTTCTTTCACCTCTCCACACGCTCTGCATACCGTGTCTACCCCTTCGTATTTGGCCCGATATGTCTTGGTTCACAATTTTCCCGTCCTGGCCTCAAACAGTAGTAGGAAAAGACTACCACATCATTGAGGTAGACAAGGCAGCTCTTTGCCACTTCAAGCCAGCGAGAACTGTGTCTATCATCCTCTGAAAAGGGCTGGTTCAGAACACAGGCCGATGGGAAGAACTAGGAATTCGTGAAGTCTGTCTGGAGTCACAAACGCGGTTTTTTCTCAGTCTCGTTCATCCACTTCGATTTGCCAATAGCCACTCGTTAGATCGATGGACGAAAAATACTTCGCGCGTCGTAACCCGTCGAGATAGTCGTCGACCCGTGGAACGGGTAGACGTCTTTTTTCGTGACGCTATTAAGCTTTCTGTATTCAATACAGAATCGTAGCGTTCCGTCTTTTTTTTTCACTAGAACGACTGGCGAGGATCAAGGGCTGCTGGATAGTTGAATAATCCCGTCATCGAGCATCTCTTTTACTTGTGTCTGAATAGCCTTGCGTTCTTTGGCAGAAACGCAATGAGGCTGCTGGATGGGGTGGACGTCATCGTCGGTAATAATTCGATGCTTCGTGAGGTGTGTTGTATGCACTTTGGAAGAAGAGGCGAATCTAGATTGAAACCCCCTTAAAAGGTCATGAAGTGCAGCCTTTCTCTCGTTTGACAGCGTCAAATTAATGTCAATGTGGTCTAGAAATTTCTCATCCTCATGTGTTTCCTCGGACGCGAAGCACTCCGTGACGTTGGCAACAGGGTCTCCATAAGCTATGGTGGTTCCACGGAAAAGATGCTGGTGCTCGTAATTGAAGTTCGTAACTGGTATCGTTGACTGTCCGTCACGGACACGCACAACACTTCGGGCGGCGCGTACACCTTGGAGCAGCAGAAGTGATAGGTTGCTTTCAGCCACCACGTCGCCGTCTTGGAGGTCTTCACAAGTGACCTCGATGAGAACAGTCACTTGAAGAGGCAGCATGACACTGTCGTCAGCAACCCGCAGCGCAGGTCTACGGCAGTTATCAGCGTTTCGATCTGTTGCGCCTTGAGTCGAGAAGGTCACAATGCGCTCACGGAGATTTATGATGGCACCGCATTCCCGAAGAACGTCCATGCCGATAATCAGCTGACGCGAACACTCACGAAGAACGAGGCAGCTGAGCACAAACGTTGACGCACGAATTTCACTCTTGCGGTACAGCGACCCAGTGGTGTTACAACGTGTCCTCCAGCCGTTCGAATTCGCGTTCCATTCCACGGCGTGATCACTTTCCTGAGATCTTTAGCTAGCCTCCCGCTGATAATTGAATAGCCTGCACCAGTGTCTACCAATGCACTGACCTGAAGACCGTCAATCAGCACAGGTATGTCGAGTGACACGCGGTCACTGGGTTCAGATGTGGATGTCGGCGTTTCTTCGGTACTGCGATTATTCTCTGACGAAATGCCTTCGGCGTTGCGTGCAAGCGTCGATTGGAGGTCTTCCGCACTTTGAGTCCAAGCGACCTTGCCCCCGACGGCTGCTTCCTTCAGTTTTCCCGACTAGGGCTCGGGGAGCGTTCCTGTGCCGTCACCCCGAAACGTGGCTCAATGGCTGCGGGTCTCCTCGGAGATGGTGACCGCGATTGCCGTCCCGTCGTGTAAAGGGTGCACGCTGTTGCGCGAGATACTCTTCGATATCCCTTGGCCTTTGACCAATTCGGGGACGAGGGGAATTGACGGAAAATCCGGGCAGTCCAAGTTGCCGGTATGGGCATTCGCGGTAAATGTGACCAGCCTCACCGCAATGATAGCAGAGGGGTTGTATGTCCGGCGTACGCCAGAGATGATACTTGCGCGTTGGGGCACGGCGACTATCGATATCCAAATCAGCGTGCGCTGACTGAATCGCGACTGACGACATCATTGTCTGGATCGGGACGTATGGCATTGTCGGGATTGGGACGTGCGGCACTGTCTGGATTCGGACGTGTGGCAGTGTCTTGGTCGGCACTCCTTGACCAGAAAGAGGAGTGGCAGATCACATGGCTTCCGCGTCCGTACGATGGCGACTTTCTGTAGACACAGGAGCCGTTTCCGGATCAACCGACATCGGCGGAAAACGATGAGCGTGCAGCACCTGCTGGACCTCGTCACGGATGACACTGGTGATAGAACCGACGTCGATTTGCCTTGTCCTGTACATCTCTTTCATTTCTTCCCGGACAACGGAGCGGGTGACCTTGCGAATCCATTCGGAGCTCTTGCTCCCAGAGGCGGCGAAAATTTCGGGAGTTGAGGCAGCATTCACTTTACGGTCAAACAGGGCAGACCATTGGTGCAGTACTCGCTCCATTGTTGCAGCTTCAGTAAGGAACTCAGCAACACTCTTGGAAGGACTACGCACCAAACCAGGAAAAAGTTGTGACTTCACACCACGCATGCGGTGGCGCAACTTTTCTTTCTTCTGCCATAGCAGGATCCGCTTGCTTGAAAAGCCGTGTCATGTCCTCGACGAACATCGAGACGGTCTTGTTGGGCTTCTGGATGCGTGATTGTAGTGCACGCTCCGCCCGTTCGCGGTGGTCGGAACTCCTGTAGGTCTCCAGAAGGCGACGCTGGAACTCGCGCCAAGATGTCAGAACATCATCCCTGTTCAAAAACCATGTCTTGGCACCCTCCTTTAGGCAAGTTTACACGTTCCGGAGCTTCACGGCATCATCCCAGTAAATGATCACTGCGACACGTTCGAACTCCCTCAGCCAGTTGTCAACAACTTCATGCTCTTCTCTGTGAAAGAGGCTAGGCATGAGCGGGTTCTGGACGGTGCAATAGATCGGCGTGGAAGGTGTCGGAGCATGCACGGGATCTTGTGTTGAAGTCATAGTCGCTGCGTCAGTGGTTGGTGTCTCAGGCGGTAGGCCTCTTTAGCGGCGACTTACTCTGTGAACAGGTGTGTCCACGGCTGAAGGGCTTGCGTGGCGGCTGCTGGGCGGGATTTTGGGCATCGGTGGATCGTGAGACGTTGTACCCAGCACCTCCATCAGTCTTGTCACGTTTCTCACGACAAACTTGATACAATGGGCTCGTTGACTCGACAAGCCAAGCAGCAGCTCAAATAGATCGTCTTTGTCTTCTTCCACTCTTCGATCTCATCCAAGCGAATCATGTGGCCATATTATATGTTGCGAAACCGGTATGGTATGACATGGCTGCATGGCGAAACCAAGCGACAGACCCTAGCATCAAAATCATGACATGGGTGTCATGTAACAACATGACTACAGGCCATACTCATGATGTGCTGGCGGCCATTTCGCTAGCTTTGCATATACCATATTTGGTATTATGGGACGCAAATGGATGACGAAGGTTTGTGTCTGGTGCAAACATGATAATCATGAGATGCCTGTCAAGTAACAACACGACTACATGCCATGCTCCGCTCGCGGTGGTATCGCTAGCTCACAATTCATTAATACACAATCAACACTATTCATTATTACGAGACGTGAATGAGTGACGAAGGTATGTGACTGGTGCAAACACGATAATCATGAGATGCGTGTCATATAAAACCATGACTACACGCTACTTTCATGATGCGCTCGCAGCCGTTTCGCGAGCTTCACATGTAGTGAATTTGGAATTATCGTCACGGGAACAGACGACATAGGTAAATGACACGTCCGATTATAATTATGAAATGTGTGTCATGTAACAACATGAATACGTTCCACACTCATGATGCGCTCGCGACAGTTCTTGACCTTCACATATGCCAAAGTTTGGTATTACGTAACGTGAATGGATAACGAAGGTAGGTGACTGGTGCAACCATGATAATGATAAGATGCGTGTCATGTAAGAACATTATTATACGCCCCACTCAAGGCGCTCATTCACTTCGACGTAAGCCTGCGCGCGTGAGCGCTGGCGTTCGTTTTAGCGCGTCACGCCGGAGATGTCACGTCAGGCGCCGATATCTCCCTAGTTGAGATCAGTGGATCTGCCCACTGACTTTCTTTGTCCATCTGCATGCCATATGCTCTTAGGCGCGCGTCGCGCTGCGTTGCTTTGACGCATGCGCGTTTGAGCGCATACGGCACCCCTCCGTCACGAAGAGCGGCCGACGCGGTGCTAAGTAGCGTCGTCGGCGCGAATTACAGGCTGTCGCATTTCACGCCGGTTGTCACCTGGCCGCGCAGACGGAGCATGGTTGCGTCTGGCGTCACACTATCATATGCTCGCGTTTTGCTTGTGTGGCGTCGCTGCGCCCAGACTGCGCGTGTGTCAACGTAGCTTCGGAGTATGTTGGCCCTTCATGACGTGCTTGCCGCCGTTGCGCTAGCTCCACATGTAGCAAATTGGGTATCATGGGAAGTGAATAGACGACGAAGGTATATGACACGTCCAAACCTGATAATCATAATACGCGTTTAATGTAAAACATGACTGCAAGGTACGCTCATAGCATTCTCGCGGCCGTTTCACTGGTTGGACATATACCGAATTTGGTATTACGTGACGTGAATGGACGAGGTATGTAAATGGCACGTCCAAGTATGATAATCATGATATGAATTTCATGTAAAACACGACTACACGCTGAGCTCATAGCACGCTCGTGGCCGTTTCGCTAGCTCCATATATAACAAAGTTAGTATGAGGTGACGTTAATAGATGACAAATGTGAATGAGACGTCCAAAAATAATAGTCATGACATAGAAGTCATGTATGGCATAATTTAACTCCGCCTCTTAAGGTTGTGTGGAATTTAAAGTGACATTTCACTCTTCCTCATTCGTGCTTCGCATATAATCAATTCCCACTGTACGTAGCATCTCCCACTTTTTTCTTGCTGGCGTTCTCGCTTGTCAAACCGCATTACGTTCCCCGCCGCGGTTGTCTAGTGGTTATGGCGCTCGACTACTAACCCGAAGGTTGCGAGATCAAATCGCGGTGGTGGCGGCTGCATTTAGGATGGAGGCGATCATGTTTCGTGCCCATGTGCTTAGACTTAGGGGCAAACTCAAAAACCCCATCTGAATTTGCAGAGCCCTACGTTACGGCGTCCTTCATATTCAAATCGTGGTATAAAGATGTGAAACCTTTTATAATAATATTGTAGAACGCATTGCGATTCAATCTTGCGAGATTACCATGAAAAAAAAGTATTATCGGAGACTGTCCGTTTTTTTTTGCAAAAACGTCTTGGTTTATCTTTTTACCAAACAACAAATCTCTTTTTCTCATGAAAGAAAACTATCAACACGCGCAGTACGCCGCCAACACAAAACATAGAATGTAGCGTGCATGTCAATACGAATGCGTTGTAGGCGCGATGCAAAACATATGTAGAAAGAAAGCACTTTCTAAGAAGTTTCAATCAACTTTGCTCAAAATAAAATAAAAGCCTTCTGTGGGACAAGAAGCGAAAACGTCGTAGACCATTTCACATGCTAGAGAAATGAAAAAAAAAACGAAATTTTGAAACCGAACACGCGTCGTAGTTCCGTCGCTTCAAGGGCTGTTGGATATGCTCTCGAAAGCTGCACAGACATTAAGTGCCTGTTTGGTTTCCTCACAGAACAACTTTCTGGGAGGGGGGGGGGGGGAACAACTCTATGTTGCAGTTCTGTTAGCGGGATGGCTCAGTGCTCTCCCATAGTTGAGTACGAAGTACTCAAAATTGTTGCAAAAATTTTCTAAACACACCAAACATAACATATGCCAAAAGAAAAATCAGCTTAGAGATGGGCAAAACGACTCCATTCATGAGTGGCTTGGCACGGCTCAGCTACCCACATGGTCCCCTCACCTCGTTTGGTGTCGGCAGATGTCGAGGCTTGAACCTGGCCGTTACCAGCCAGATCGGGCCGGGTAAAGTAGTTTTCATAGGTTCCATGCTCATGGGTTCCATGCAGTTCCATGCTTGTGGCTGCATAGAGAAACATACTTACATGAAGAGCGGACACTCCCGTAGGGCCATGCGGCCGAGCTACTGCGCTGCTTTCAGCACTACGAGTGGCTGGTCAGACCCTATTGTTTTCAGCATAAATAAAATAACAAACCTTTTTCTTCCCGATCCTGGAATAGGAACCCGAACCCTTATGCTCCAAAAGCGAGGACTTTACCACTATGCTACACAATCATGCTTCTGCAAAGGGAGTGCACGTGCAGTACATCTAAATCACATGACTGTGTACTCTGTGCAAAAAAATGCAGAAATATAACACTTTCTAACAGGATGGAAAGGTGGGCTTGTTGGTAATTCATAATTCAAACCACGCGTGAAATTTCTGCAAAGAAATAAGGATCAATGTTTCAGCCGTCCGTCATTGCCACTACTCCACTGTTAATTCACTTTAGAGATAATTCTTAGGCAAGTGCTTTGAATGAACGCCAGTACACTTCTCACGCTATCGTCTTGTTCTTGTTGACATGCGCACGCTTGTGTACTTATATATCCTTCCACGTGAGAATAAATCAGTTCTTTATGAGCGCTCGTGCTGTGTGCCTCCTCTTTACTTCGTGTGCGTGCGTGTGTTCCTCCCGCGCTCCCAGTTCACCGAACAACACTTTCTATCAGATTTTACTGATATTTGTGGTAAAGCTTTAAATGACTTCAGCGGGACTCATTGTAGAGGAAATATGAAAAATTGCACAAATCAATAAAATTTCTCTTTTAAAAAGTTTGATGCCAAACTTGTGATTCAATTGTTTTAAGGAATCGGCTATTACACGCCTTGACAAAAGAGTACACGCAAGCATGGGTACGCGATCTAGTGGTTTCTCAAACCATTTCTTGCCCCGCCACGAATAGGCTTGAGTAGGCACTCTTTATATAGTGTAATTCATTATAGGGGCTAGGCCCTGTACTGAGGTGCGACTCGCACCTTGCTGAGTTCTTGAGATCGTTCTAGAACAGTTGTGTTACGGCGGGACTGTACAGGCGCGCCGTGGTTGCGGATACCTACTGTATGTTCCACGTATTACCTCCTGTAGGTTCCACGTGAAAAGTTACCCCCTGTAGGTATACCTCCTGTATGTTCCACGTAACTAAAAAGAGTGCCTCTTTTATGAGCAAGCTATTTGGGAAAGCTTTATCAGAGACACGTACTGAACTTTTTTTTCTAGCATGTGGGGCTGCCTGATGGACTAAGTGCTTATACAGTTATTCTCAATATACTTCTCTTCATTGCTTGCAATTGCTACTATTTTAAATCAGGAATGCCATTTTGTAATCGCAGTAATAAATGTAACCATAAACACATATAACAACTATATGCCTATTACTATCATCGGAAGAGTGATCAAATAGCTCGGAGGCAGGGCAATGTTGTTGAAAGTTCCCAAAGTACACCAGACAAAAGGTCTGAGTGTACAGTCTAGGGAAGAATCGCTATGTAGACACGTTCTTTTTCGGTGGCTTTGTCATGGCTCTCAGTGGGCATTTGACGTGATCTCGCCATGCGCAGTCCACATTGTTAACGTCTGAGCTCTCGTCGTGTCCCTGTGTACGATGCGAGAGCTACATGATATTTTCTCAGCAGCGTAGCATTGGTCCATTGGACAAGGAATGGGGTCTAAGTATCGTTGCTTGACGACATATCTGGCTTGAAAAAACACAGTTACGAATTCCCTACCGGGTGATGTCTTCTAATGAAAACTTGCAAAAAGGAAGCACTGCAGGTAGCATCGGTTCGAGCGGAACTTTGTTATGGAGAGCTGCGCTGTCTTCACTCTAAATATTTCGCTCTTGAGGGGAAAAAAAATTCGAAGCCCTTTTCTTTGGTTTCGTTGTGTATTACACTGCACTAAACTTTCTTTACTACGATTCTTACAGGCTCTTCGACATTTATGTATTCAATAAGCATGTCTGAAATGTGAGCGCTAAGCGGTTACCCTATCAGGATTTCGAAATATCACCTACACTCCTCCCATTCTCACTTGCGCAATCGAAAACTCACAAAATGCACCGAAATCACAAATTAATCGCGCATGATAATCCTGAGAGATGCGAGGACGAACTAGGATGGCTGGTGGCGAATGCATAGCAAAGCATGGTAGAATAGAATTTACAACTGATATTTCTCCTATATCGACGTTCTAGAGTATGTGCCCTAATCATGTAACGTGAATCGCTGTTCTGGCGTCACGAAGGACACCAAAAAAACGACTATAAGAGAAAATACCACACTCTACTGTGTATTATCCGAAGCTGTCTTACGGCCAGTGTATAGACAAGGCACGCCAACACGGAAACAAGAGAGCAGTCGAGACATTGCGAATTCCGCTGTAAGAAAGCCTAAAGCTTCAGAAAATAAGGAGACGTGATGTATTTTATGCCCTGATTTCCCGCTCGGGCAAAATTGGACAACGGGCGGTGCGCCGCAGATTATTGTGCGGCGGAAGCGGCGGCGTGGTTTCTCTAGGAACTTCGGTGGTGGCGCGAACACCAGGAGCAAACACTAGTGGCGGCGCCGGCACACAGCTCTGATAGATAGATAGATAGCTAGATAGCTAGATAGATAGATAGATAGATAGATAGATTGATAGATAGTTAGATAGGTTGATAGATAGGTTGATAGATAGATATATAGATAGACAGGTTGATAGATAGGTTGATAGACAGGTTGATAGATATGTCAATAGATAGATAGATATATAGATAGATAGATAGATAGATAGACTGCGTACCAAGTCGCAGCCTGCGCAGCAGCCAACGGAAGGGTAGCTGTACAGTGCACTCTAAAATGTCCTAAGTCATTTGCAGTTTGTACGTATTTCTATGAGACAGCGCCGTCTATTATACTGTTCTGAAAATACTGCCTTATTTTTCTTCCCGCCTCTTCTTCTCTCAGCTGCGCGTGACGTATGGTAATCTTAGACTAACAGGAGCGTTGCCCCTTAAATGTGCTTCATATTTGAACCCGCACCGCGCTGTATCGACCGAGCGGGAGCTATCAGCTCGCACGCTCAACAAAACTCGGCCATAACAACAGTCCGGCGCGCGGCTATAAGCAAGGTGTTATAAGAACACTGTTTCCAAGACGCGAGTCGAAGACGCGACAGTGTTGTAAACACTTGTATTTTTGAACATATTTTTTGCCACGCAGCAACGTGATTGCGGGCTCAAATCGAAGCTTATATTAGTAATCGTACTACTCCTATCTCCGAGAAATTCGCAAGCTTCCGTCTAGTTTTTTCAGATTGACTTTTTTTGTGCCAAAAAATAAGGTAAGATTTTGGTACCTTCCATATGGTGCCGTTGTGTAAACAGAATCAGAAGCCCCGATGTTTTTTTTTTAATTTACACTTCTACGATTTTTTTTCAAAAAATGACGTCATCAATTGAAAACATGAGAGTTGGCAGCCGTATCTGCGTGGAGCGCTGATCAGTCAGTGTCCCTGAAAGCTGGATATGTGTAGTGGGGTGAAAGCAAAGCAAGTGGTTCATGCGGGAAAGTTTTACAAGCTTTCGCTGAGAAGTAATAAATGATAAATATAAACAATCATCAAATGGTTTCTATCGGCTTTCTGTCGTCACAGAAGATGAATACTTCAAGAGACGGATCGGTTTGTTTTGCCATGTCCAATGATTGTCGCGGAATTCAATGTAGTCCTATATGCTAACACCGAGTTTCTGTGCCGTGCCCTTTCGCAGACGCCGACCGGTGGGCAGTGGTACTTGCAGGTGCTGTACTTTTCCGTTGACGTGCTCATGCTGATGTAAGCTAAGCAAGCATGCCTACTGTGCGACACAATTACAGATTCGCGTCGCGGTGCCACACCGGTAAAAGCTATGTGAAAGGCGTGCTGAAGTGTTCTTTTCAATGTCGTTCAAGACAAATAAACACAATGGAAGAGAAACGGCATTTTGGGCCGCATTTTGTTATCAGAGACTACACTCATCGTTGATGGCGAAAACGTGTGTATTCCTCGCGGAAGATTGACGCTGCCAGAAGGCGTTGTTACGACGATATTTCCAAATCTCCCCCCGTGTACCTCAGGAAAACAACTCTTAAGTGCGGGGGCAAAACAAACCGAGAAAGTGACCATACGATCAGCAGCAACATAAGTCAAGCCGTGAGAGTGCCACCTGCTGAAAATGACCTACACGGCCAGTTACCATCGCATGAAGGAGGTATACATGTGCTAATGAAGAAGCGCAAAAAGGAGCCAAACTCGGGTGGAGTACGGGACGATTCCAACTTTTTCTTGAATAAGTAGGGTCGTCATTGTACTTGGACGTTATGCGAATAAGCAATTGTGGTGCTGAGAGAGAGGTGACTTTTTTCTGCTACAGGCCTCATGATGTCCCCTCCAAAGTGTATATGAAGTTATGAGCTTGTTGAACAACATGCAGTCACAGGAAGAGGCAGACAGCCTCCTCGAAAAACTGGAGATGCCATCAAACTTTGTGTTGGGGCCGAAACGTCTATATATGTTGTTTTTATATAAATTTGCTGAATGAAAAGGAACATTACGTATGGCCACACCATTTTACAACGCATAAATTTGTAATATTTCTGAATTCCTAATAGCTCTTTGAGTGAATTCTTGTGGTGGTGGATGGATGCCTTGTGTGCAATTACTATGCTAATTTTCTCCGTAATAAGTCGCACAAAGTAAAAGTCAAACTTGAAAATAAAATTATGTTACATTTATATAAGGCAATGCGTTCGCCCACAAGGAAACTGTGCTCAAATGGAACTATTATGACTTAAACAGCTGGGGCTGTGCTTGTTTGAAACTTCAATATATTAATTTCCGACAAATCAAATGGATGTTGTGGAGGACTTTTATTGTTTTCCTGAAACCATGCCGGCCTAAGTGTATGTAGAGCATTTGTTTAAAGAGAAAAACGCACTGTTCTCTGAAACTTCACTGGCAAGATCTGTCCATTTGGGCCAATGGCCACTGCCAAACTCTGGCAGGCGTCGAGTGTGGGTTAAAGGTACAGTGAACACTTCTAGTACGCTCTATTCAGGGCACATACAACCTTCAAAACGCCTGATAGAGCTATACACAGACACTAGCAAAAATCGCGCTTCTCCGAATCATAACCTGATAACTTTGGCGACGAGCCATTCCTGGATCGCGGCTCTCGGGTTGACAGCCGAAGTCTCTCGATCCTGTGCTACAATCATAGCACCAACGTGTTTCTATTGTATTACTTAGCAAGCAATGCGAATGCGTGCGGAAACAGTTCCGACCGTATGGATAACAAGAGCGGCTTCAGTATAACTCAATCCGCGTAAATAACCAGCAACGCCCACTTGGCATAGGTGCGGAACTTGCAAAACCACATTGCCTTTCAAGAGGAAGTGTTTGTGGTGCCAGGTGCCATCGCTCGAAGGCAACATGAGGTGCCTCAGGCGTAGCATGCGCTTGAGTCCACTACCCCTATTCTAGTACACTGTACACTCATATGGCACACCTATGTCCCCGCACGTCACGTTCCGTCGCCTCGGTTATCGCATGATACACTGCTTGATTTTCATTTCACATCCTGATACTGGCAACTTGCTATCTATCGAACTGACAGAGAACAACAAATAAGTGAGGTGTTGAATACGCACACGTAGCTGCTAACCCTTACTGATGACTAGCCGTCAGCTTGGTTTTCTGACGATACACTGCATAGTTTCAATACTTTCATCCTTTGGGATGACTGACCAAGCTTGCTTCGAAACACACTCGACATTTCCTACCTACTGGGCCAGCTGTGCTTTTTGGAGCCGATTTTCTCTCTTCTTTTTTTTTTGAATTCGAAACAACGCTTCTATGTGAGTAGAGCTCAAGCAAGCGTCGGACCGTCGTAATGAATAATGGAGTGAATGAGAAAAACCTTGTATACGATACCTGATCGGATAACGCCGCGCGGTTTTCCTCACAGGAAAAGGACGCATCGTAGAACGCACAACTGTTCTCGAAGTTTGTGCGTGGCGGCTTACGAATCACTGGCTTTGAGGAAATCAAGCAGATGCGCTATGTCCTGATGCCTTTTAGATAGCACGAATATTTAAACAAGCACTCCTCTGTTCTCTGCTGCTCTTCCACTCCACGATAGCTGCCGCGTCCACCACAACCTACAGTATCTACTGCTGCAAGCTAGTGAGCCACACCGATGGCCGCACCGAGCACTACCAAGCAGATGGGAGAGTTCAAGACACGTCACAGGAGAGAGCGATGGGGCGGTGGCAAACGCGGTCACCGGCAGGGAGTCCACCCCCTCTGCTCCCAAACAAGTTTCTCGGCCCCCTTCTCCGCCCCACGCGAGCGAGACATCCGAGGAGCAGTCTTCGGGGCAAGGACCCTATTCCGCATTCCTCTCTCAGGCTCCCCACCCTTGCGCCGCCGAGAACCAAGAATAGTTTAGGTGGTAGTAGTTAGAAGATGAGAAAAGGTACTTAATTTCTGCAACCCGGTCGGGAGCACGGCGCAGTGCCTGCGGGGAAGGAAAAAGGGAGAAAAGTGGAAGGAAGAGGAAAGATTAATTGAGCAGTGGAACAGTCGTCATCAACAGAAGCAGCAGTCCAGAGCAAGGGTAGGGGTGGCAAGGGGCCCATCCTCAGTGGTAGGCCACGATTCCCGTCTCGTCCAGGAACTCCACCAGGCTCCGGAGCGCGGGTAGATGAGACGAGATGGAAACAGTAGGTGCCTAGGGTGGTGGCAGGAAGGCCATGTCTTCGGTAGGCTGCGGTGACCCTCGAGCGTGCCTGGGCCAAGGCAGGGCAGTCACAGAGGAGGTGCTCGAGGGTGTCGGGGTCGCCACAGCAGCTGCAGGCTGGGGAGGCGCAGCATCCCTTTAGGTAGCAGTGGGCCGCGGTCCACACGCATCGGGTCCACAGCCGCAGCAGGTCGGCTCGTTCTCTCCTGGTGAGGCCTGCTTCAGGAAGACGCCTGGGTCCCCGCCCATTGGCCACCCTCTGGTCCGGGTGGACTGAGGCGAGGAGCTTCTTGATACGGGCCTGCGAGTAATCTCTCACCGCCACGGCTTTGGTGATGGGGGTTACCAGCTGATGTGCTGCTTCGGCCAGCGTGTCTGCCTCCTCGTTGCCAGCTATGCCCACGTGAGAGGGCAGCCAGTGGAAGGAGACGGACGTCTCGTCTGCTGCTAGGGCCCAGTACTTGGTTACCAGGAGACTCCCCGTGAGCCCGGCGATGGTTGGCCAGTGTCTGCAGGGCTGCCTTGCTGTCACACAGGACTGCGACCGGTTGAGCCGGAACGTCCTCGGCCAGCAGGTCCGCCACCAGGTGTAGCCCTGCCAGCTCCGCAGCCATCGAGCTCGCCGAGAAGGGTAGTCGGCACTGCCTGCTGATGGCCCGGGATGGGATGACGCAGGTGGCCGCCGCTGAACCATCTGGCATGACGGATCCGTCAGTGAAGACCTGGAGCCGCCCTGCCAGTTGCTGCTGGAGCTTGGAGACGGCGGCCTGTTGCAGTGCTGCAGCAGGTGTTCGGCGCTTGGTTACCCCGTCCAGGTACAGGTGGACCTCAGGCAGCTGGTGGTGGATGGTGCAGGGGCCACCGGGACTGGCGGGTCCGGGACCATCTGGTGGTAGAGTGCACAGAGACCACCCTTCCGTGACCTCAGCTGGCTGCGAAGGTGCTCCAGGAGGGTTCTGCTGTCGGCAACACGGTGTAGGCAGTCTACGTGCCCCAGAGCATGTGCAGAGACAGGGGCCAATCTCCAGCCTCGGCCAGGGTCGCTGCCACGGGGGAGTACCTGGGGAGCCCCAGGATGACCCTCACTGCTCTCATGTGATGTCCCTCCAGGTCCAGTCTCCTGGCAGGCGTCAGGGCCACCAGTGAAAAGGCGTACAGCAGGACTGAGGACGCTGAAACCTGGTTGAGTCGAAGCGCCAGCTTGGTTGAGCAGCCGTATCCATGCTGCTGCAGCTTGCTGATGGCTCCCTGGACTCCCCGTACCTGTGTGCAGGCGACCTTGGCAGCTGGGACCCAGGTGAGACGGTGGTCGATGGTGAGCCCCAGGTACTTCACTGTCAGCTTCCAAGGCAGGTTGCGGTTGCCGACCCTCAGCTGCTTCACGTAGCGTCGTGCTGTGGCCAGCGGGTGGATCAGCAGGGCCTCGGTCTTGGTTGCGGAGACCTTGAGTCCGATGCCACTCAGGTAGGTGGACACCGCATCCAGGGCCGCCTGCAGTGACGTCCTGATGGCTGGAATGGACCGCCTCGGTGCTCGTGCCCAGAGTGCCACGTCGTCGGTGTAGACAGAGCAGGGGGCCGCGAACCTGGTGCCTGTCGGAAGAGAAGCGGGGAGTCCTGTCATCGCCAGGTTGAACAGGAACGGACTCAGCACGGAGCCCTGTGGTGCACCTGTGGTGATGTCCCTGGATTTGCTGGTCTCCTTTCCAACTCGAACCTCGAAGGTCCTGCCAGTCAGGAAGGCAGTCACGAAGCTGTGGAGGCACCCGTGAACGCCAAGTCAGTCCAGGGACGTCACGACGACCTAGCTTGGGAGACTGTAAAAGGCACTCTCCACGTCCAGCAGGAGCAGCAAGGCCACGTCACCACAGCTTTGGCATCCTCAAGGGTGATGACGACGTCGGAAATGGAGTCGGCTGTGCACCGGTGGCGCCTGAAGCCAGTCAGTTGTTCCGGGAAGAACTGTAGTTGGCCAGCAATCCACTCGAGTCGCTCCAAGGCCACCTTCTCCAGCACCTTGCAAGGTGCCGAGGTGAGAGAGACTGGCCTGTACGAGAGGGCCATGGCTTTCTTCTGGGGCTTCAGGATCGGGGCGACGACCACAGTGCGCCATGACTCCGGGAGGACCCCACTGCTCCAGACGTCGTTATAGTACTCGAGCAGGTGTTGGCGGCCAGCTCCGTACAGGTTACGGAGCATCTGGAAGGTGACACCATTAGCTCCCGCGGCACTTCGTCTTTTCGATCCTGCAAGGGCAGCCTCCAACTCGTGTTTCCTGATGGGTTCGCAGCACAGCTCTTGTACTTCTGCGGCTGTCCACCCAGGATGGTGGCAAGTGTCAGGATACTGCAGCGCAGCAAGGGGAGGTGCAGCAGGCAGCTGGGCAATGTCCTTCGCAGAAAACTGATCGGCCAGCTGTTCTGCCATGTCCGCTGCCTGGATGGAAAGGTGGACGGCCAAGGACATCACTTGGTTGAACGGCAGTGGCACCATCAGCAGGCACTTGAGCAGGCGCCAGGCCCTGGTGCCATCCCGTGATCGGTCGATGGAGGCGCAGACGCCTACCCAGCCCTGCTTCCTGCGCGCTCGGGCGTGGCGTCTGCAGGCAGCGTCGACCTTCCGGAACACTGTCGAGAGCTCTGGTTGTCCCTTCTTCAGAGCATGGCGTTCTGCCCGCCTCCGCACTGCTCTCAAGGCTAGGTGCCAGATGTCTGGAACAGGCTGCCCTTGCTGCGCCTTAACAGTGGCAATTGCAGCCCGGGCACTGTCACCCACCAGCTGCATGAGGTCCTTGTCACCGGTGTCCTGCCTGAGCAGCTGCTGGTATACCCGCCAGTCTACCACACGGTACTCTCAATCCCTGGGGGCCTTACCTCGGTAAGGGGTGAGTAGGATGGGCAGGTGGTCTGAACCCCAGGTGTCCGGGAACGGTGTCCAGGCGTACCGGCAACCCTCCGTAGCCACGCTGAGGTCTATGGCTGTGGTGGTGCTGTTGGCTCCGCGACGCAGGTAGGTGACAGCCCCTGTGTTCAGGATCACCAGGCCCAGCTGCAAGAGGACGTCTCGCACCTCTCGCCCTCGTACGTCGGTCCTGTGGCCGCCCCAAGCTGGATGGTGGGCATTGACGTCTCCACACAGCAGGAAGTCCTTCCCCAGTTGGTGCGCAAGCTGCCGAAGACACCCGGGGTCCCATGGTTCCTTGGGTCTGATGTAGACGCTGGCCACCGCAGTGTCAACACCGTCGAGGCGGACCCGGACGGCGCAGCACTCGAAGGGCCCTCCGGCCAGGTCGGCCACGAATACCTCCGCCTGCAGTAGGTCCCGATTGACGTAGATGGCACAGCGGGAAGGTCCTTGTGGGTGGTTGTCGTCCAGGCAAGGGGCAGCACTGCAGTCGGTCAGGGTGCAGCTGGTCCGGCTGCTGTAGCCGACGTAGCCTGAAAGTCGGAGCTGCTCTGCCTGGCTGTAGACCTCCTGGAGTGCAAGGACGTCGTGGTTGTTGTGGAGCAGGTGTTGTGCAAGGTCGTCTCTCCGTGGTCCCAACCAGTGGACGTTCCACTGGAGAACGCTCGGGCGTCGGGGCTGACGCTGCCTGGTGGGAGGACTAGCCATGCTGGTTGTTCTGTTGCCAAGCCTTGGTTGTTCATGCCTGCAGGCAGATGGCATGAAGCGGGTGCTCTTGTGGAAGCAAGGTAGCGACTGCCTGCAAGGAGAGCAGAAGGGGGACCAGAAGTTGTTCCTCTATAAGCGTCGGGGCAGAGGTCTCAGCAGACTGGGCACAGGGAGTGGCGGCTGCAGGCTTGCAGACACGAGCAGAAGGTCGGACAACAGGAGCGGCCGGGGCTGCAGGCTCAGCCGGAGTGTTGGTTGCAGCTGCACGGGTTGGCTGGTGGACTGTCTGGAATCCCTCATGGTCAACTGTCTCACTGGTAGGGGGAGCTGCGTGTCTGAGGGCAGTATGGGGCGTGGGGGGTGGCCCCGTGGTTGTAGTCTGCTCGCACTGACTCCCAAAAGAGGGTGGGGAAACCGCTGCACTCTGCAAGACTGGTAGAGTCCTCCTCCTGCGCCGATTCCTGTTCCTCTTCCTCCGAGGTTTCCCAGTGGTGTCGGCACTTGTGGCATCCTTCAGGAAAGCCGCGGCAGGGTGAGGGGACACGGTCTCGTGGCGAAGCGCTTCGTCCATTCCTTCGGCGTTTCCTTCGGGAGCATCAAAGGCAAGTACACCTGGAGGGCCCGTGGTCACAGTAGGGGGTTTTACTTGGATCACCAAGGCCATCCCAGTCGTAGTGCTGCTTGCAGTACTGTCGGTAGAGTCCTCAGTGTATTGGGAATCACAGGACAGCCGGGAATCCGAGCTGTCAGCACTGCTGTCACTCTGTCCTTAAGGGTTGGCTTGGGCCAGCTTGCGCCATGTGTCTGCTTCGTCATCGCTGCTGTCCTGAGGGCGGGGACGCTTCCGTGACGCGGACATGTCCATCTCCTCTTCAGCAAAAGCAGGGGCACTGGTACACATGGGGTCTCCGCGCGGGGCCTGCGACAAGTGTCGAACAGCATCTGTGGCAGCAGTCTTCCACGCCTTGACCATGTTGTCTCTGGACTCTTGTAGAGTCCAAGATTGCAGGTTTTCCAGCTGGACGAATGGAATGCCACCAAAACTTGCGCCACGTTTGTTCTTGGGGTTTCGCACAGGTCGGGCCGGCAGTGCTCCTGGCGGCGGCATCACAGCTTGCACTAGTGCCTTCGCGTCCTTGGAAGGTCTGTACCTGTCCTGGTCGTCCATGGTCGTGCAAGGGAGCTGACTGAGGTCGATCGGTTTTGCACGTACACACCCGCACACACACTCACTCGCGTGGACACACACACTTTCACGTACAGCACTAGTTGGCAGAGTTCTGGAAGGAAACACTTTTCGGCAGAGCCGATGGTTATCGTGAGGGGAAAGCACTGGTTAGTCACTGTACTCGCTACACGTGGTGTAGTGCGCTACAGAGAAAAAACACTAAAATATCGAGCACGCTATTATGCACGCTGCACAGAGGCAGAAGACACGCACTTCAGCTGAAGGCAAGAACGCAAACAAGCACACACACAAGGGCTAAAAACGAGTCAAGTAAACGCCGGCACAAGGCACACTTGCTAGGAGTAGTGAAACACCAACGGTACTCGCACTAAAAGTAGCCGAGAGGCACAAGAACACACTCGCTATAAGTAAAAAGCGCCCTGTAGTGAGCACTATAGGACACTACAGGTAAGCGCGAACAACAAACTCGCTGGTTTTATCAACAAGTTAGCAGCTACCGAACATACAAAAAACGAAGACAGGTAGGCTGAAAGGGCAAATCGCACGGGTTCCTGAAAAAAAAGCGCACGCCCCCCCCCCTCCGCCCAGAAGAAAAAAAGATAACGCTAGGCACAAAGCACACTCACGATACGATACGTGATCAAACACCCGCGTTACTTGTGCTATCAGTAGCTCGAAAACTCGCGCTGAAAGTAAACAAACCTTAGCAGTGCGCACGCTACGTCACTATAAACACAAGAACAGGGCACGCGGGTTAAATGTAACTAGCGGCTAGTGACTGTCAAAGAGCCTGAAAAGAAAAGTCAGGCTCGTTCCTAAAAACGCTGGCGTTCCTAAAAAACAAACACTCGCGTTTCTGCAAAAAAACGAAGCCTGAAAAGAAAGTAAGACCGCACGTGTTCGAGACCGCTGTCGTCACACGCGGTGCGATTAGCCGCGCTAGTCGCTACACTCACTAGACGAGCATAAGAAAGCGCAACAGTAATAAAGAATTACTCACCAACCAGTCGATGCAGGCTAGAAGGCAGTGGCCGAAGTTCTATGTCGGCAATCTAGGGAACAGGCACAGGGCACATGCGTTGAACCACGGGCACGGCGGTGCTTGCGGCGCGCGCGAGTACGGACAGCGTACTCGCGTGAGGCACCGGTGAAGCGACCGCACTCCTCGGTGGACTACGCACGCCCGGCGCGAAGCGCAAGTCACGAAGCAACAGCTGAGGAGCGCGCGTAAAGACAACCTTCCCCTTCGACTGCCGAAACGGCTCTCCAAGAATAGTTTAGGTGAGAGAACGGCGTATAGGGGAGGCTTCGTGGAGAGAGGCGCATGCTGTTCTGGTTAGGAAACCTCTCCAGAGAGGGCGCGCTAAACTAGCCACCCACCCTCTACAAGGGCTGAGCAGAGGGTTCCAAATAGTGCATCAACAGGCCCAGATGGCATTCCAATTATGCTGATAAAGACACTGGGTCCGAAGTCTAAACAGACTTTGAGAGAGGCAGCGAGCAGAGAAATAATCGATGGCGAAGTCCCTGATGGATGGAAGAAAACTTAGCAGGATGAGCATGATCTATAAAGGAAAGGGGGACAAAGATGACATAAACAACTACCGTCCTATAACAGTGACATCAGTGCTCTACGGGCTGGCGATGCAGATTATAAAGGAAAGACTGCAGGCATGAATAGAGGATGAGGGGGTGCTGGGGGAACTGCAGAATGGGTTTCGGAAACACAGGAGGTTGGAAGACACTCTGTTCTCACTGACGCAGTGCATAAATTGCAGAAAAGGAACTCAGGCCCCTGTGGCTAGCATTTTTGGATATAAAGGGAGCGTACGATGGCGTGGTTCAAGAGGACTTGTGGGGAATACTAGACGCACTGGGTGTGAAGATGGAGTCACTAATCTTTAAAAGGTAATCCATAAAAGTAACAAGGTAGTTAAAAAGTAGGAAAACAGGTATCCAAGCCCACACAGGTTAAACGGGGACTTAGGCAGGGGTGTCCACTGTCACCTTTGTTATTAATGATGTACCTACAAGGATTGGAGGCCAAATTAGAGGGAAGTGGACTTGGCTTCAACCTATCTTTAGTCAAACAAGGAAAACTCATTGATCAGGCATTACCAGCATTAATGTACGCAGATGATATCGTGCTAATGGTGGACAACAAGGAAGATTTGCAGAGATTGATGGACATCTGCGGTAATGAGGGAGATAGGTTAGCTTTTAGATTCAGTAAGGAAAAATCAGCAGTCATGATTTTTAATGATAACGAAGGTTAGAATACAGGAGGTCACGCCAGATATAACAGATAAATACAAATATCTGGGCGTATGGATAAGCAAGGGGACCGAGTACCTAAGGGAACACGAAATATACGTGACGACTAAAGCTAACAGGAATGCAGCAGTGATGAAAAATAGGGCACTGTGGAATTACATTAGGTATGATGTTGTGCGAGGAATATGGAAAGGGGTCATGGTTCCTGGGCTGACGTTCGGCAATGCGGTTTTGTGCATGAGATCAGAAGTTCAAGCAAGATTAGAAATTAAGCAACGTGGAATAGGTAGGCTTGCTTTAGGAGCTCACGGGAATACACCAAATCAGGGAGTACAAGGTGATATGGGATGGACATCATTTGAGGGCAAGGAAGCTAGCGGCAAGATAACATTTGAGAAGTGATTCAGAGAAATGGGGGAGGAGCGTTGGGCTAGGAAGGTTTTCAGCTACTTGTGCATGAAGAATGTCGATACGAAATGGAGGAAGTGAACCAGGAAATTGACTGGTAAATACTTAAAAAACAGCACGACTATCGGTTAAAAAAAGTGAAGGAAACGGAGACTGACATGTGGAGAATGGCATGATTAAGAAGTCCGCACTACAGATCTATCGAACTTTTAAGCAGGAAATTGCCAAGGAAAGGATCTATGATAATACTCGGGGTAGTTCTCTATTGTTTGAGGCCAGGACGGGAGTACTGCGAACCAAAACATATCGGGCCAAATACGAAGGGGTAGACACAGTATGCAGTGCGTGTGGAGAGGAAGAAGAAACTGCCAAACACTTGATTATGTTCTGTAAAGGACTTCACCGTATAGTTCAGGATGATGGCGCAGAGTTTTTCAAAGCACTGGGGTTTAGAGAGAGGGGGGGGCAAAATAGACGTTAAGCGGGATGAATTAACTAGAACTAGGTTATCTGATTGGTGGCTAAAGTCAAGGCACGAGTGAAAATTAAACCCTTCACTGCAAAGTACGAATCCTCAAACTCACTTTTTAAAGAAAAAAAATCTAGTTTTTGTTCATTAGGTGTTACAGCTTGGTGGCGCTAGCCACCGCCCAATCTAAAGGGTACAGCCATATCCATCCATCCATCCATCCATCCATCCATCCATCCATCCATCCATCCATCCATCCATCCATCCATCCATCCATCCATCCATCCATCCATTCATCCATCCATCCATCCATCCATCCATCCATCCATCCATCCATCCATCCATCCATCCATCCATCCATCCATCAATCCATCCATCCATCCATCCATTCATCCATCCACCCGTCCGTCCGTCCGTCCGTCCGTCCGTCCGTCCGTCCGTCCATCCATCCATCCATCCATCCATCCATCCATCCATCCATCCATCCATCCATCCATTTACGTTCAATCCTTACGCTCCGTAAGCGCTGCGAATCTTTCAGGAGGCCTAGCCGCGCGAGGCCAACTATTATTTTCCTGTACTTTCGGAGTGTTATTTACATAATCTTTATAAGAACTACTCGATTTCTTTCACAGTACTGGCGCTTTGCAATACCAAATGAGGATTATTTCGTGACATACATGTTGCCATTCGCTACTGCCCGCAAAAAAAAAAGCAGATCCTACGTAACTTGGGAATCAATGCTAGGCAAGGTGAGTCTGTTGTAATTTTTATGAAGTGAAACATTATGCAGTGGTGCTAAATATATGCGTGAAATCGGACAGTCAACACTGGAACCAGCATTGGTATTTCACGAACGTTTGGCTCTTCTTGCAAATTCTTTCGAAGACCTGGCGTGGCTCTGTAGTAGAATACTTGGTTTCCACGCAGATTGCTTGGCTTCGATTTCTCTGCTAGGACACAAACGTTTATTGTTTGCATTCGTAGGGTCAACGTTGCCAATGCCAGCCTAATGCTCACGCGTTAAAACAAGATGTGGCGAGAGGGGTTTGATGGCGTAGGTGATGGGATTATGGAATTATTCATGTTAGGACCAGCGAGTCATATTCATTAAACCATCTTACCCACCCACACAAATTTTGGCTTACCCTAAGTTAAGAGGATGATCGTGAGGGCACCCAGACGTAGACGATTGACAGACAGACGGACAGACAGACAGGCAGGCAGACAGACAGACAGACAGACAGACAGACAGACAGACAGACAGGCGGACGGACAGACAGACAGACAGACTGACAGATAGATAGATAGATAGATAGATAGATAGATAGATAGATAGATGCACAAAGTGGTTGCAGTACGCAAAGAAATCATTTTAAAAACCATTGACAGTACAACCACCCGAGTTATTTTTGAAGATGTGCTTTGTTCTTGAGAGCAAAAATTATCACAGAAGGCCCAAAAACTTTTACTTCTTAGTCTACATTCCATTAGTATTCTAGTGAAAACAAAGTATGATAACATGCCAATGATTGATATGTGGGGTTTAACGTCCCTAAACCACCATATGATTATGAGAGACGCCGTAGTGGAGGACTCCGGAAATTTCGTCCACCGGTGGTTCTTTAACATGCATCCAAATCTGAGCACACGGGTCTACAACATTTCCGCCTTCATTGGAAATGCAGCCGCCGCAGCCGGGAATTCAACCCGCGACCTGCGGGTCAGCAGCCGAGTACCTTAACCACTAGACCACCGCGGTGGGGCATAACATACCAATGAAATATCTGACTCTCGCCGCATATGATACCCAAAACGTTGTTGGGAAGAGAGTCCGACGTTGAAATGGGAGAAAAACTGTGTGAATAAGAACTGTGTGAATAAAATTCGAAAGGTTGTTTTCAATTTTTTTCGGATAAGTATTGATATTGGAAATTGTGCCTAAACGGTGATTTCATTCCCGACATCGTTCACCCTAATCCGAAAAGATAGTCGATGGAGTCACTCTCAGAATGCTTTTTTCACACGACAGCCTTCGGAGTCAGCCTTCTGTCTGCCCTCTTGATCTTACTTTTTCATTCAGAAAACAGCGCTGGATCCGTTAGTACGGGGAACAAGACACATTTTCCTTGTTCGACCGATAACATCTTTGACACAGCGGCACAATACACGTCCTTTCTTTGCATTGCCGCTTAGCTTTTAACAATTCAGGGTGTTGCAGTGTACATAAGACGCCATCAAACTTCACAGTAAATCACATGGTAGCTGTAATACACTGATTTTAAATGCGGCGAGGCTCCGGCAGCAACACACGAGATGAATTTCGCGCGTTCGTGCACCCTTTCGACACACAGCGGCGCTTGTGGCATCTGAGTGCAGTCATCACATGTGGGGACACCCTTTCTCGTGCAGAATGCGCACGCTCAGCACACTAGGCAGTATATTGTTAGACACTGTAGTATAAGAGGAGTACATACAAAATGTATATAAAATTGAGTAGCCAGCACTGCAACCACTATTGACGTTTCACGAAGATTAGCGCCTATTTTAAAAGTAGTTCCTCTGTGGCAAAACGCTTCATTGCCACGCAGAATGCTTGGGTTTGATACTAGCTGGGGCACCTGACATTTATTCTATGCATTCTTCGGGTGAATGCTACCGATGTCGGGAATTTCTTAACACTCACGCGTTAAAAGTGTCCATGTGTGTTCTCGTCGTTCCTGGGTAGATACTAAATGTCAATCACCTGTGGCACATACACGCCCGTGTCTGGTGCGAATTGTTCGACGACGTACGCAACGGGATTATGACATTATTCATGTCTTGACCAGCGCATCATATTCGCCAAGCCATCTTACCCTGCCATGCTCATTTTGGTTCACGCCAGGTTAAGGAGGTGACCACGAGAGTACACAAACGTAACGGCTATATATATATATATATATATATATATATATATATATATATATATATATATATATATATATATATATATATATATATATATATATATATATATATATATAGATAGATAGATAGATAGATAGATAGATAGATAGATACGCTCAAAGTCACTGAAGTTCGGCAAGAAATGCTTCGCATTTAAAATGTAACTGGAGGTGAAGGGTGTCCAACTTAATACCCCTCGCACGCTGAACGAGCGCTCTATTGTCTGAGCTTTCTCCCCGAGGAGAGACAGTATAAATATTTGAGGTATTTGAGTCGTTTAGGTTAGATCGAACTGGTAAAAGAAGCCTTTGCTCTCTCTCTCTCTTTCTCCCAATCCAGTTTCAAGAAGGCCACGTAAACAAGAGAAGGCTGATCGGCGCACGCTTGGTAAAATGCAGCTCCGGCGACTAGCAATTATGGGGGGAAATTAGAGGCGAGGATCATAATAGCTGGGCTAAGACATGTTTTGGGCGCAATGTTTTGGGTTCATTGTGCCTTCATCACAAATATAATGAGATTATGTGTGAGTTAAGGACTTTTTTGTGTACCCTTTGCTGATTGTTTCCCTGGGTGATCCGCGATCTGCAATATATCGCACCTACGCTCTCTTGTTTGTACGGCACACGGAAGTAATTTTGTTACCTGGTGCAGTTCACCTAAACTGCTGTTGACAGTGTACGATAAACCTCCTTGTGCTCAGGAGGACAAAAGGTGGGTTCGCTGTTTGCATAAACTAATGAGGCTGCATCGAAATAATTCACTACATCGGTGGGATATCTGGTAATTATTACTACATGAACCCTGTGGTGGTGGCATGGCCTACACTAATTAAAAGACGCTTTGCACAATGACAAGTGTCTTATACTGGAAAATAACGTGACACAATGTAGAGTAGTGCCTTGTATATGTGGCACACCCCTATATCTATATATATATATATATATATATATATATATATATATATATATATATATATATATTTATATATATATATATATATATATATATATATATATATATATATATATAGACTTCAGATATAGCAATTGAAACAGATAATTTAAAAAAAAGATAAAGCAATTTGGAAAGAAAACAATTTGGACTCAGGATTGATTCTACCCGATGCATCAGCAACTGTGTTGGTTGCTTGGTTGGCTGTATCCAGATGTTGTCGTCAAATCCTCAACTCATGGTGATGATGATGATTCTCTTTGCAATTGTGGCACAAAACACTCAGGGGTATCGGCCAAGAGTAGGGTGGGTCTTACAGAGTGGATTTATGATTAATATTTTGTGCACTAGCATGATTGGTCATTCCTTGGCCCACTGCAGAGGATGACTCTTGAACTTGAACAGAGAGATGATCCTTCTCTTTTTAATTCATCTCCTGGTTTGCACGTGCTTGTTTCAGCACGTGCTCCTTTCAAAAGCACGCAGTAGATGCCACAGACACCACTGCCACAATATTTGTTAACAGACGCTAGCAAGCGTCTCATCAAAACAGTGACGTTTTAAAAAGCTGTACACACTCGTCCCCATTTGCTTTCATTCAGATTGAGCGTGTCCTTTTTGTAAGGTTATCTTCTTAATAAGCGACGACGAAGTTAACACGTGCTACCCGCGCGCGACGCACTCGGTTTGTTGTTAAATTTAATATTTTACGTATTATTGTCATTTTGTTTCTTTATTTCTGGTTTTAAATTTTATAGCTTATCTAAAATAACATTTTACAGTCTCTACGTTGAATTCTTGGCCAACCCCCAAAGTGGGTACGTGTCATGTATCTAGGGAAGCAAAGCAAAGCAAAAAAAATTGGCACCGTATCTGCATGTAATCTGCAAATGTCGAAAGGCGATAGTCTTGCGTGGGGAGAGAGTGAACAAAACATTTTTTTTTGATGTTCTGCGCAAGAAATTCGGTGAATGGTATTCTGGAGGCGCTGCGTTAAGAGTGCCTCGAGCGTGCAGCGGAGGCGAACGAACGTGTCAAGTCCCGTCACATGTGAGACATGAGCGCCATCTGGCAGTTTTTTGAAAACGAAGTGCGTGGCCCTGAGACGGGCGTGCGCGCCCATCTCAGAGATGATAAGGTGCAGAACGCAAGGCAACGGGTAGGTGCCCCCACCATGGCATCTTAACAAAGCGTTGGAATCACTCGCCTTTTCGTGCAAGCGTTGCATGGTCAGCGCAGCGTGATAAATGCTACGGTCCTTAGAATTATCTATGTATGCCTTTTATAGTGAAAGACGCACATGGAGAATATATACGTGTTGTTATGGTACCTAAGATATGTGGAATATTATGGTGCCTAAGATATGTGGAGAAGCCGCCGTACTACGGGCAACGTCAACAGCGACCCGGCTGGACATTGCCGTTCCCTGAAGCAGGCAGGGGCTTCTCGGAATTCTTTCGCCACTTGCCCACCCAGATGGTGTCCAAACACGGCGTGATGACACAAGTCATCCAGGGGTTTCTGCCACCTTTCTCAAGCAGCACCGCGCCAACTACGACCAGTGGCGTGGCGGCGCAGCGTTACTATGTCTTCAGCAGAACAGACGCGCTACCGTCAACAATGCCGGGGATAAACCCGGGTACGTTTCAAGCCGTCACGAAGGCATTGACCGCTAAGCGCGAACCTCTTATATCCGTGGATTCCTCCTTCATCAAGACGCCTGCCATGGCCTAGTTACTTATGGGTGCGGCGTCGTACACCATGAAAATGAAGCCCGAATGGGAAACTCTGTCGCTGGCCTGCAAGAAGACCAAAGAAGGACTCCAGATGACTTAGAGAAATATTGCCTACTCTGTCCCAGGTGTCGCTTCCACCTCCAAGTCTAAGTTCGTCGACGGCCCGCCACTAGAAGTCCCGTCAACATCTCCCCGAGACTCTGTGGCTTAGCAGGCGTCGCCTGCGCTGCTAACCACAACCAGGCCGCGACAGCGGGAACCTACGTTTCCACTGCAGAATAGGGATAAATCACCGGAAATGTGAACGGTGGATCAGGTGGCAGAGTACGTTTCTGGGATCCCAGACTGCGGGCACATCGCAGAGAAGTACCACCACCGCAAGTTTGATGGTGGCGAGTTGTTCCTCATCAAGGAGCTCCACGTCATGACGACGATGAACATGAAACTGGAACCAGCATATGAGATGTGCGCGACCATCACATTGACTTCGCCAGGTGTCCTAAGACGAACTTCGGTGCACGTCGGAAGAAAACTGAAAATAAGAAAGGTGTTCCAGTTGTTTCAACTCTGTTCACTGTGACACCATTGCAAGTAACGTCAACAAAGAAAGAACGCGAAGTGACATGGCAATGTCCTGTTTTTTTCGTTGCTTTCCATCATGTCAACACCCCAAATTGATATCATCTTGTTAACATTAACACCAGTTGTGTTTGAAAAGAAAAAAATCACTGCAGCAGTCATCTGGCTCGCTTGTTTGCACCCATGAATGTCATCGGGAACCCGAGTTAAGTCACGCAAGTGTCGTGAAAATCACCGGCCTTTTTTTTCTATTAGTGCTGCCAAGAAGTGAAACTTCTCAATTCTGCCTAATGAAAGAGTTTGTGCGTCTGTTGACATAGAAATGTTGGACACTTTGTCTGTTTTACTAACTTACTGCAGGCGAAGTTTACAAGTGGTACTCAGGTTTTTGTGAATTTTCATGCAGTTGCAATAGTGAAGTCGTGGTTAACGTCGCAGCGATATTGTGACGTCAGTTACGCTGCATCAGTTGTTACAGTGATCGGTTGTTGACCCGGAGGTCGTGGGTTCGATCCCGGCCGTCGTGGTCGCATCTAAATAAAGGCGAAATGGTAGAGGCCTGTGTACTGTTCGATGCCAGTGCACGTTAAACACAAGGAAGTGTAAATTTCCAGAGTTCTTCACTGCCAATTATATATTAATCGTATCGTGGTTTTGAGAGTTACAACCCTTGATATTATTATTATTATTATTATTATTATTATTATTATTATTATAATTATTATTATATTACCGTAACAACGACAGGCCCGTAGACGGAAATTTTTTGCAAGAGGTGGGTAGGGGGGAGTGGGCACCGGTTGTTGGCCTTAAAAACACTTTTCCTCGTCCGCACACCGAGCTCACGTGCACCAATTTTGACTTCTTAGGCCCGTAGCCAGGGGGTGGGAGGGAAGTGCCCAAGCCTCCCCTCTCCCCGGTATTCGAATGGTGGGCGGTGTTTTACCGAGCTTAAATCATGAAAAAAAAGTACGCTGCGAGCTCTTCTGCTCTATTCCGACCATAGTGAACGTGCCAGACGTGAGGTGGGCGTTGTGAGCGACGGAAGATCCACGCGATGAAAAGCAGGAGGTGGGTACATGCGTGAAGACTGCTTTTGACTGTGACGACTGAGCGTGGTTGTCTGTGGATGGTGGGTTATAAGCGAATCTTCGTCGTAGTGGACATTGTATTCTTTAAACCAAACGTTCATTTCTTTTTTTGATCTTTTCCCATGACTCGTCATTTTGAAATATGTGGGTGAGGTAGAATTTGAAAGCGTCACGGGAGATGTAGTCGGTAAAGTTTATGATCATCTCCCGTTCCGACCATGATGCAGCGGTAGCGTGGACCTCGAACAGGTCGAACCAGTCCTGTACAGGTCCATCGTCCACTGCTCTGATGTACTTGGCGATGGGAAGGTCAGTCCATAGTTCTCACATGATGCTGGTCGATGCGTAATGCTAGGCGCTTGTACGGTAGTCCATGTACGCTCAGGGTGTCATGCGGAGAACTGCGTAGATGATGAGCGACTGATGAAGGGGCAGGCAGGGCTCCCGTTCCGCATAGCGTCACATATATATATATATATATATATATATATATATATATATATATATATTGTGGGCATTCATCATGTGCTTCTTCTCGGATATGCATTATCACATTCCTCATCATCCGCCTGGGTCTCTGTCCTTATCTTCACTGGGTATCACGACAATCATCGGGTGTGCGCGCGCTCTGTATGAGACTGCCCGTTCGCTGCTGAGCCCTTGGGCTGAATAAACGCTGTCTCAACCCAGACGTAATACGTGGTGGAGGTGCTGGGTGGAGGTGCTGGGTACTAAAAACGGAATTCAGCCGGATCAGGGCAAAATTGCTGCGGTGCTTTGCTTTCCGCGCTATGAAAGGCCGAAGGAGTTTGCTGCAAGTTTTCTTGGTCTGGCCTCCTATTTTCGCTGTTTTATACACAACTTCGCATCAATAGCGGCTCCACTGCACCAGCTTCTTGTTTCCGACGCGCCCTTCCTGTGGTCGGAAAAATGTTAAGTGGCATTCGAACTGTTAGAGTGCGCCCTCACGTCCAATCTTGTACTCCGCCACTTTGATGAAGCCGCACCGACCATCCTGCATACGGACGCTAGCGGCCGCGGTATAGACGCTGTTCTGCTCCAACGTGACACCTCTTCACGAGAGAGAGTAGTTGCGTATGCCAGTATAGTACTAACTGTGACCGAGAAGAACTATACCATAACTGAGCAAGAGTGCTTGGCTGTGGTTTGGTCAGTGCAAAAGTTCCGACCCTATCTCCGTGGCCGTCTTTTCACGATCGTTACGGACCACCATGGTATGCTAGCTTTCCACGCTGAAGAGCTTCTCTCGACGCTAGGGTCGGTGGCTTCTACGTTTACAGGAGTGTGACTTTGATATCATTCATAAGTCTGGTAGAAAAGAAGACGCCGACGCCCTTTCGCGCTACCCGCTGCCAAATACTCAGCTCAGCATCGTTCAATGTTCGGCCATCACTTCTACTGCAGCGTCCACGTTCGCCTCAGTAGACCAGCTATTCTCGGATGACAAGCACACATTTCACTCCTACCAGTTGCCTGATACGTTCTGTAGGCGTAATATGGATGAGCTCTCAGGAGCTTCCCGTCAACCTAGCGCGCGGCATCATCGTCAACTCTTGCGATTTAAACTGGAGAATGGCGTTCTTTACCATCACATCTTCCACCAGATGGTCAACGCTGGGTTCTCGTGTTACCACACTCTCTTCGACTTGACGCGCTTAAAGCCTTCCACGGCGACTTGACTGCCGGACATCTTGGCATTCAAAAAACACACGACCACTATCGCAGTCACTTCTACTTGGCTGGTAGCATAGCACGCTACGTTGGTTCCTGTGTCTTGTGCCAGCATCGTAAAATCCAGACAACTGCCCCGGCCGGGCCTCTGCAGCCGATTACGTGCCCCACAACGCCATTTGAGGTTGTAGGTATTTACCTTTACGGCCCTCTTCTCATCACGTCTACTGGCAAACGATAGATAGTGACCACTGTAGACCACTTGACACGCTACGCGGAGACAACGTCTGTATCAACTGCGTCTGTTTCGGAAGTTGCTGACCGTTCTGCACACTATCATTCTGCGCCATAGCGCCCTCGTATACTGCTCAGTGACTGTGGAAGGCTGTTCCTGTCAGAAGTGTTAAATGAAGTATTGCGCGCCTCTGGAATAACACACAAGACAGCTTCAAGCTACCAACCTCAGACGAACGGTCTCAACGAAAGGTTTCACCGTGCTCTTGCTGATATGATTGCCGTATACACATGTCCAGACCACAAAAACTGGGATACTCTTCTGCCATTCATCACCTTTGCCTACAACACGGCCGTTCAGTGCACCACCATATATTCGCCGTTTTACCTCGTTTATGCATGTTCCCCTACTTTCTTCCTCGACGTTTCCTTTTTACACGGTGACGTCAACTCGTCTCCGTCTTCCAGCGAGGAATATATTTCAAGACCAGCTCAGTGTCGTGATCATGCTTGCATCAACACGGAAGCGTGACAGCAAGAACGAAAAGTCATTCATGACGCATCCCATGGCCTTGTTTTTTTCGATCTGGTGACGATGTGCTCCTGTTCACACCTAATTGTACAGCTGGTCTGTGTGACAAGTTTCGACCACGCATGATTGGGCCTCACATTATTATCGAGCAGAGTTTGCCCGTTAACTATCGTGTGACCCCACTTGTTGTCCCAACAGACCGTCGTCACTGCACCACAGAGATCGTGCACGTGAATCGCATGAAGCCTTTCAGGTGACGTTCTCTGTCACACTGACTTGCTACGGCCAGGTTGGCCGCTTCCATGAAGGGGGACTGAGTGTGGGCTTTCGTTAAGCACTCGTTCCCGTGTATGCAATATTTTAATCACCATCATGATCCATATGGGTCTCTGTACTCATCTTCACTGGGTGTCACCACAATCACCATCGGGTGTGTGCGCACTCTGTCTTAGAGTGCCCGTTCGCTGCTGAGCCCTTGGGCTGAATAAAGGCTGTCTCAACCAAGACGTCATATATATATACCAAAATTAATGTATATCTTCAGCTACAAGGTTCATGGCCACTCCCCCAGAGTTGACGTGTGCCACATATACAAGACACTGCTCTACAGTGACACGTCATTCTTCAGTAAAAGACACTTGTCAAGTTGTAAAGCGTCTTTTATTTATTGTAGGCCTTTTTAATTAGTGTAGACTACAGGTTTCACGTAGTAAATATTACCAGGTGTTCCACAGAAGGAGTGGACTGTAGCATTGCAGCCTCATTAGTTTATGTAAACAGCGAGGACACATTTTGTGCTCCTGAGCAAAGGGAGGTTTATTGCATACTGTTAACAGCAGTTCAGGTGAGTACAACTGCACCAGGTAACAAAATGCTATAGTGCACCGTACAAACAAGAGAGCGTTGGTGCAATATATTACAGATCGAGGATCACCCAGGGAAACAATGAGCAAAGAGAACGCAAAAACGACCCTTAGCTCAGAAAAAATACAACATTATTTGTGAAGAAGGCACAATGCACTCAACATAGTGCAACAATCCACTCACAACACGCCTTAGGCTGGCTCTAATAATCTTGAACTCTGTTTTTTTTTCATAATTGCCAGTTCCTGATGCTGTTTTCTACCCGTCGTGCGCCGATCAGCCTCCGCTTCTTTAAGTGGCCTTCTTGAAAATTTATTGGGAGAGAGAGAGCCAGTTTTTTTCACCGGTTCAATCTAACTTGATTCAATCAAATTGCTCACAAATTTTTACTGCCTCTCAGACGGTAGAGCTCAGACAGTAGGGCACTCGCTTAGCATGCGAGAGGTACTGGGATCGACACCCAGCACCTCCAGTTCCGTATATTCCCTCAAACTTTGTCTTTCCATTATTGTGTTCGTCTCATAAAAGTGGTCAAAAATTGAAAAACTGGTGTGAATCAAAACTGTTTATCCCAAATATTCTATATTGACCAGCCCACCAAGCAAAAACAAAAAAAATATTGAAGCAAGGTTGAAAATGAATGAATATATAATTTTTGGATGCTGTAAACACAGACGGCAGTGATATTTACGCCAGAAATTGAATTGGCGCCTCATTCAGATTCACCATTCGTAAGTATGCTTCCATGGAACTGCTAAATGGCAGACAGCAGCGAAACATATTAAGATCCGTCATGCAAGCGTCCGTGGATGTATAGCTCAGGAGGATTGAGCACTCGCTTGGCATGCGACACTTACTGAGATTGATGCCCTATACCTCCAATGACATGTTTTCTTTTTCCGTATATGCAGTGTTATTTGTAATGCATTTATAAAGAGAGATTGGATTGGATAAACTTTTTTTTATAAAGAGAGATGACAACAATCAATTTGGCGACAATGTGAAACGTGTCATTCAGTAAAGTAAATATTTGGCAAATAACTAATGAAGATATTGACTGAAAAATTGAATAGGTCTACTAGACTTTACAATGCGACTCAATAGTCCAACTCTAACATCCTGCGTACAAGCAGTCACAATGATTCGGGGGTCGTTAATAAACATGATTTTGATCGAATTAACATGTTTATGAGTTACAAGCTCCTTTTGTAAGTGGACATGCCGTTGTGAAGTGTATAACATGTGCATATTAGCAAATCTAAATAAGGTTCTTTTTTTCAACCAAGCAGGCTGCTTGCGTCTGCAGTAATCCAGCTTGTTTAGAAACGTGAAAGTTATTCGTTACTATTGGAATGAGAACCTTTCTCTGTCTGCTGCATATGGGGTATATATCGCTTTCGAACACTCTCATATTTGCAGGTGTTAACCGATTAACTTGACTCGCTATATTCTTTAAAATGATAATGACAAATTCCCGTCACGTACCTCGGAAAATTGCGTGGTTTTCAGGTATGTGCTGCACGTGCCCGTGTGGCATATACCTGAACACCACGCAATTATACCTGCCCAGGAATAGTGTGAAAGACGGGGATAGTTTTAGCACATGAGCTTTAAATAAACCTGACAATAGCAGCACTGACCCCTCCAATGCAAAAAAATAGATGTCAGGGTACCAGTAAGACTCCAATTCAAGCATTATACATGGTCGTCGAGGATTTCACCACAGAGCTACGCCAGGTCTTGCAAAGACTTTTCAAATAGACACTAATGTTTATGAAACTTCTACTTTAGTTGCAATGATGCTTATGTATTAATAAAACTTTAAATATATGCTCTTTTGGTACAGCCATCACATCAGGTTATCGTCATTTTATGTTAGGCGTCTTCTTCTAAAGTTCATTTATGTAGGAGGAACCTAAATATACTTTTTCGAAAGCATACCATACCTTATGAATTTGCACAGTCAATATGAAGATACCGCTCTTTAGAAAGGATAGTAATTTCAACCTCTTTTTACTTAGCGCACCAATTCTGGTTTTTCAATTTGATGCGTGTATGTAATCCTTTTTGTGTAGCACAAGCTTTGAACCTACACGTACACATTAAATATTATTATCCGCATTTTCAACCTCCATGCGCACCCACCACAGGCTGTGTCAGCCTATTAACATGGACATATGCCACCCGATATTCCTCTATTTCTGTATATTTTAGTACACACTTCAAAATCAAATCACGACAAATGCCACATTATTAACATTACCTAACCCAAAGTGACAAGAAAGAAACGCATGAAAACACCTAAATAGTACGAAAGTGGGTGGTAATTTTGGAACAGTCTCGCACGAACACGAACAAATATAGATAAAGATAAAGTACCAGTGCTACTGATAATCCTAGAATCCTTACGTAAAAATGAAAAATAAAAAGCCGCAATCATGTGGACAACGGCATGAAAAAAAAAGTCTGGCTGATGTGCTATTTGAACCCGGGACTTATCGTACCTAAGACGAATGTTGTAAGTCACAAATTGGGTATTTTATTAAAGATAACAATAAATAAATCACCAAATACGTCATTACAAATAACAATATAACGATAATGATTATCTATATGAGCGAAATACGTGATTAATTGATCAGGAAAATAAGGTGTTCTCGCACGTAATTACGACGTAAAAGAAGACTGTTGGTAGCCACAAGATGTCGCAGCCTCTGGACAGGTCAGCTAGCTGGTGCTGCACCGACGTCCTTTCGTACACAAGCGCAGTCTTGCGGCTAGAGTCGTAGGCATACTTTTGTGTGTCCTGCATTATCTGGATGGCCAACTCACATGCAGGCGATGGAATCACTGCAATCAGAGTCTCTACGGGGCAGGAGGGCGGCTTCTCGGGACCAGTGTAACTTAGCAGCGAGTACAGAATGAGCGGCCCGAATGAAGCTGTCTTTCCAGATCCAGTCTGTGCGCAGGCCATGACGCCCCGGTCTGCCAAGGCTATGTTGACGGCGTATTTCTGTACGGGCGTCAGCTTTGCATACTTGGCACGCAGCGACTTCTGCTGCAAGAGGTCCAGCAGGCCCAGTTCCTCGAAGCTGGTAAATGACATCAAGAATCGAGGGTCACGATCTTCGACAAGAACGGCGTTATACTTGTCGAGGTTGATACGGGTGAAGATAGTAGAGAATAGCTTGTCATCTTCCGTGGCAAGAGAGGGTGGCACATAGGGTGCCTCCATGGGCTTGTTGTTGGGGACCCAGGTGTGCCACATACTCATTCGTGCAGTCCTTTGCAATGTGGCCCTTCTGCTGGCACTTGAAGTAACCCATGACTGCCTAAGCCACACCGCGGCATCGGCGCAAGGCGACAATCACTGATTTATGGTCGTACCGAAGACCAGGACGAAAACAGGTGGTCTCTGAGTGTCGTCGTCTTCTGACTAGCCGCTATTCTTGTCTTGTCTTGTCGCCTAGGAAATCTTGGCTCATAGCCACATCGTGGATTGGCCACACTGTACCTCATAATAGATAATTTGTTTACAACACTTGCTAAAAAAGAAAGAGAAATCAGATAGAAACAATAATAATTTTCCTTCAAAAAACGTGAAAGAGTGCAGAAAATTGCGATAAACCAGAATATGTAAAACAAATTCACAAGAATGAGGAAGGGTGACAAAGAATTGGATATATCTGGCAGTACCACTAGCAGTGTATCCTTCTGGTTGCTTGAATGAATTTACGCAGCGCTGACAGAATAGCACTGCGGCCCACACCCAACTGACTGGCTCCAAACAATAGCAGCGTCGGAGCAGCAAGCACGAGCACTGGTTTTCGTCTGCTTCATCCTTTTGCGCAACAATTCGCTATAATGAGTCGAAGTCTTACGGTCTAGTCAGCCGTAGACAAACACCTAATTAGCTCACCTAAACTAAGTAAAATATTATTGGGGGTGTCTTGCCAAAAATAAAGATTAAATACTATATACAGCAGAAACCCTCTATCGATGTTCACCACTTTAAAAAACAAAATGCTAGGACTCCTTTTTAATATCGTATTTCATCTATCGTAAATAGTGCCAGAGATTGGTACAAAAGCAAAGAAGATGAAGACAAGCTCCTGAGGGCAACTGATTATCCTCACGCGTGGGTACGCGCCACATCATCAAGGAAATCGACTTAATTTGATTTGACCTGAAGGCAGGACCTCAGGCATAAATATCCATATGCAGCGTAGGAATCAATTTTTAAGGAATAATTACCAGTGAAAACAAAGCCTAAGCAGCTGCTTTGGTACCTTATCATTGGTATGCTCCATCGAAGCTAATAACGTTGTGCCTACGCCACATTGATTGCATGTACGTACCTCAAGGAGTGTGTAAAGTAAGGCTCTGTTTTTTTTTGTTAGACACAAAGTTTTTAAATGTTCAAACTACAAAAGAGATCACATAGGCTGCGGGTGTCGCACAATACTTGCGGTGCTTGCCTGCTGACCCGAAAGACGCGGGTTTGATACCGGCCGGGACAGTCGCATTTCAATGGAGCTGAACTGTACGAGGACCGTTTACACAACTTTAGGCTATAATAATAAACTCCAAGGTACCAAAATTTGCGGAGCTCTCCACAAGGGCGTGTCCTATAATCATAATGTGCTTTTGGCACATAAACTCTCAAAACTTATTAGCACGTGTTCAAACAGCATAAATATTGTCGTATAGTTCACTGCCAATATATTGTTAACTTTAGAACACAAGGACGTAATTTGTCAAAAAAGACAAACAATGTACGCCCTCATCGTGTTTGAAACCTAGGACCTCTCGCACTCAGAGGAAGAATTAAACCCCTCACCAACGAGCCTGATGGGTGTGACGATAATACCATGATGACATCTTTTACCAACTTATCAATTGTAGAAAGAGACAAGCATACATAGAAAGGTCAATAAGCTGGGCGCTAGACATTTGAAGATCTCCGGTTGGAAAGCTGGATAACATTTCAGAAATTATGGCTATAAATCAAATTAAGCAGATTGAAAAAGTGAGAAGACCCACATGAACACATGCGCCAACTTCCAACTAAATTTATTGGATTGATCGGTGCATTGATGATGTATTTATACAATTGCATGTAACTGTTACGAAACAGAAGTTTTGAGATATGATTCACCAAAACGTTATTAAAGTACATTACTGATAGCCTCTCATGCCGAGAAGACACGCACCTATCGCACATCCCTGTCTTACAAAAAATGTGACGTGAACAAATTTTTGCCCCACCTACTACAGATACAAGTTTGGGAATTACCTCACTCGTCCTTTTGTTATTGAATCAACCACCGTACAAATTGGCACGCCTGATCTGAGGGCGAAACAGAAGAGGAAGAGAGTGAAAAAGAAGAAGATGATAAACAGATCACATGCCGATCAAGATTACGACAGTTTTCTCTTGACTATGTATGCACTAATGGTCTGCGTAACAGATTTGCTGTTGAAAATAAAGCTGGAATTTAAGAAGAAGAAGAATTGATAGCCACGTTGAAGCTAACTACCTAAGGAAGAAAGAAAACTAAAGACGTTGCGTTTGTCCAGGACTTGAACCTGGAACCTCTGACACCCAAAACGAGAATCGACCCCTAGACCAACGAGCAGCTTTTTAATAGTATTTAATAAAGTATTTGCGTAATAAAGACAAAATCAAGCAAACAAAACTACAACCAAATGGCGACAATAAGCGCTCAAGCGTTACTCATAAACGCTCATTGTCTAACACAGCGGAAGTTCTTCACACCGAGATTTCTTCACATCGTGTTTTCAAACAAGAAAAGGGTGAGGTCAAACAGCTTTCTATGATCGAGTACTAGTCCGGTCTAATGTCCAGCTCGTCGTAATTGTTTTTGAGGTGAACAGCCATTTGAAAGAAGTGTGTGCTTGAAGAGGTGGTGGGCACTGCAATGTGATCTTGCATTCGTGTCTTCAACAAGTTTTGCATATCAATCAGGAAAAAAAAACATATCATATGGCACTTCGTCAAGTGCTGCTGGTAGAAGATAACGTATTGTTTAGGAATTAATGACAAAACATTTTTATTGATCGCTGACGGACATCCCAAAACAGTATGGCATCTTTGCAGTTAAAAGGCAATGTTTAATAGTTTCTGGCACATCACGTAGACGGCCGTTAACAGATGGATTAAAGATACCCTTTCTTTTTAATCATGTGTTTACCGCCAATGTTTCAAAGTGGAATTTATAAAGCAACAATTTTGAATTCTTTGGAATGTATATTTTGTCCCTTCACTTCTACACATCGTGGCCTAGAAGATTGGAGTACAGTGAGCGGTACAACTGAGGTGGGAAGAGCGTACTCAGTAGATCCTCATACAGCACCTTGCGCGATACTGTGTACAGGTATTCAACAGAAAAGCGAACTTTAAGAAACTAGATGCGAGGTAAACATCCTGCACGAATCTCCACAAGCATGTGTGTTCGGAGAAGTTTGATGAAACAATCAAATCTGGCAAGCAATCAACAAGTGCAACCTGCAAGGAGGAACGTATTACAGGAGGAGAATTGTCTCGAAAAAAGAATAATCGTAACACTATTTGCCTTAGATACAGGTGTTTTAATCCTAACCCACCCTCACTAACTGGCTTAAATATATTATCGCGACGTATGGGCTCAAAAGTCGAAGACCATATAAAAGTAGCAAAAATCTGATGAAAGCGTTGTATATAAAATCTTGCGCAATCGATAAGTTGCAATACATAGTAAAAAGCTTTGCTTCTAAGAAAGTATTGCAAGCTTCAGCTCTCGCAAAGATTGAAAGTCGATTGAAAAGAAATGTCTGGGCTGGTCGCTGAAGCTTAGGGACGCATTCCTTCCAGTAAAGTGCACTGAATCCGTATGCATGCAATGGTACCCCGAGGTATGTTAGAGGAGGTCTTGTTCAATTGATCCCTGTGAAGTGGTTTGGTGTGCTACCCCACAAGCCAAACCACAGTCTTAAACAATTAGAGGCATTTAAACGAGCTCTTGATACTACGCCAAACTTTTCAATCGTAGATACCACATTTTCTAAACTTGGCTTATTTGTGCCAAAGAATGCCTCATCGTCTGCCTAAGCTAATACTTTAACTTCACTGCCTAATATACTGAAGCCACGAATGCGACTCGACTGTATTATGCTTAAGCACAGTGGTCCTAGATAAATTGCAAATAGAACAGGTGACATCGGGCTTCCCTGTTTTACAGAAGAGCAAGTAGAAACAGGCTTCGGGAGTTGACCATTAACTCTCAGACGAGTTGAGCATTCATTATAGCATAGTTTAACGTCCTTAAGAACAACTTATCCAACAATAGAATGTTCGAGAAGAGAGAAAAAAGGAAGGAATGACAAACAGGATCAAAAGCTTTTGCAAGGTCTACCTGTAGCATTGCAAGATGCTTTTGAAAACCATGACAGTATTGAAGCACTGTTCGAGCGACATGTATATTGGTTTGTATGGATCGACCTCTGATCCCACATGTCTGATTAGACCCGATGAGGATCGACATAGCAAATTGCAACCTATTTGCTAATACTTTTGCGAAAATTTTGTAGTTCACGTTTGACAAAGATATTGGTCTGTAGCCCTCGACGAAGGGAAGTTTTTCCTTGTCAGTTGTTTCCGGTATTAACACGGTGGGACTTTTGCAAACAGATTGTGGGAGTTTATCTACGTCATAACTTATTTCAAGAATAACCAGCAATATAGGAGCAAGCGTTTTCTTCAGAGCTTTGTAAAATTCGCCTGAGATGCCATCAGGGCCGGATGTTTTCAATGAAGGCAAGTTGTCGATTGCCTGCTCGATTTCCTGTATAGTAATGGGTCCATTAATGACTGCACAATCATTGTCCTTCAAGGGGTTCCAAAAAAAACTAGCCTTGAGATAAACGTCAGGATTATCAGAGAGAGAGCTAAAAAACTGTTGTAGTACTTTTCGAACGCCAAAGTAATGTCTATAGCATCCTTTATGAGCACATCGTTAGAGTACAAGTCTGGAATAACTTTAGAAATCGCATGGCGTTGGTCATCAAGTAGAGCTTGGCGCGTTGGTTGCTCAGAATTTAAAGTGCGCTGGTTCCGAGATCTAATACGTGCCCTTTGGTAGCGAACAGCATCATATCTTTGTAGCTGGCACTTAATACTCTCAATGTTTTTTATGTATATTCCCGGCATTTCGAATTCCATCTCACAAAGATTGCAAAGACTTGTAAAAAAGTATCTTTTCATCATTATTTCTACAGAAAGACTTAACAGCCCCAATTTCTAAAGCTATAGCACGAACTTCTTGTTTAAAAAGCTCGCAATCAGAGAAGATATGGAAACAAATCGAAGAGGTTTGCCTAAACACCATCTGGACATGATTCGAGAATTCCAGATCACAGAGGAGCTTCGCAATCATTTTCGAAAGGGCTCAATGGGGACGGAATTGTTTCGGACAATTTTAAACAATTTGTGAAATAATCAAATAATGGTGTGAGAAGGAGACAGGTTCAGTGCTGCAGGACATTTTACGAGAGCGGAGTGATAAGGACACGTAAATCCGGTCAAGGCGAGCATGAGAACGGCCGCGTACTCTTGTATAAGCCGTTGCCGGATTCGAGACCCCGAGGTCAATTAGTCCTGCGTTATCTAAAATACTGAATAAAAGCTCGCCATTCCTGTCTCCTTTTCCAGAAAGATTATTACGATCAATAGCATCACATACGCAGTTGAAAGCTCCCATACATACCATGAATCTGTCGACGTCAATTAAACTACGCACTTTTTGAAATAATTCAAGTCATTTCGGAAGCTCATTAAACGCATATAGATTGATAATTCGCCCTGGCACCCCTTGCAACAAATATCACATCATATATACCAGCCCTCTTCATCAACACTAGTGTACAATGTTGAACAGGGTAGGCTCTTTCTCAGAAACAACCAACAGCCCACAGATAAAGATTTCGCATGTGAGACATACACAATATACTGACACAGAAAAGGCCGCAGGGCCTTCTCGGCCTCTTCCTTGCTCTCAATCTTTGTTTTTTGAATGGCGAAAAAGTCGAGACACTGCCTATTGAGAAGTCTACGGAGCTGTGCCTCTTTCTGTGAAGACCTAAGGCCGCGTACGTTCAAGGTAGCAAAGATAAGTAGCGCAGACTGCGCCATGGTGACTACCTTCTAATGCGCTTATCGTCCCACCTAATCAGTCGCAAAAGTTAGTGTTGACGCTTCCCGTGAACCACCACTAGGCCTCCTAGATCGAGATCGCCGACACTTCCCTTTGGACATGGACTTTCGGCGACGGCGTGATTTTTTAGTCAATGACGCTGGCGTGGTTGCTTGAGAGAGTTGGTACGACATGATTCACACAAAAAACAGCGCCCAGAACGAGGGACAAGAAAAGAAGGAGACAGACAGCGACAGTGCTGCTGGCTGTCTCCTTCCTTTTTTGTCCCTCGTTATTGGCGCTGTTTTTCATGTGAACTGACGCTGCGTGACTCCTTTTGCTTGAATCCGAGCTCTAAGACAGGCGACGCTTCGGTATTGCTAATTCTATAGAGATCTGCATACGATCTTCTCACACCGCACTATGATGAAAAAGCTGTTGCGAAAGTGCAACGCAAGCAGGTGAAGAACCTTCTGCAGGATCCAGTCCAGAGTCTGTGTTGTACTGGCGGCTGTTCGGCATCTTTATGGGTCAGGGCATCAGCACTCTTCATAGGAACTTCTGCGTGTGCTAGGGGTTGTGCGAAGCCATTTTGGGTATGCTGCTTGCATGATTCACTTGGCTCTTTGCACGCAGAAGTATCAATTGTGTCAACAGCGAGTGACTTTCTTGTCTCTTCTGGGTTCGTTGTGGTAGAGCCCGAAGCGTCTGAAATTAACGGAGTGTCTGTTGTTGCGTCCAGAACCTCGGTGGCATCCATATTGCGCTCTTATAGGCTATCATCTGGCTGTTGTGTGTGCTATTACAGCTTGTTGGCGTATGTTATAACACAATTTTCGGCCGAATGACCGAAGCGTCGACAGTTGTCACAGCAAGAGGTACTGCAGTTTAGACGGCTGTGCCCAACCTTACTCCACGGAAGGCAAAGTAGTGGGTGACCAGGTATGAGAAAAGGCTTTGCACTCCACAGACAACAAGAATATAAGGATAATCAGCAAAGTAAACTCTATCAGCAAAGGACAAAACAACATCCCTCTTTAGCGTCCGCATTTGCTCCAAGTCCGCTACTTTCCAGCTTTCTTGAGATATTGACCTTCCCTAGAGCTTGCAATGCCTCGCAAGTATTGACGTCCTTCAAGTGCTCAGGAAGCCACATAAGCTTCACTTCCGTGAGTCAATAACGAAGCATCAACGACTTTTGAGAAAAATTTGCCTCTTGTGACCAACTTTGTTTTCGTCAGCTCTGAACTGCATGGGACCATCCAAACATGAGACATTTGAAATTATCCTATGGAGCATACTTCCTTCAAGCCAATGATGTCCCGAAGAGCATCTCTGAAGTCTTGAACCCGGTAAGGGTGACCACCGCATATAGAAAAACAGAGTCCACAACAAGCTGACAACGTGAAGGACAAGTTAAAAGACTGATTTCATCAACGGTTTTTTTCACAGTACAATCATTTTTCTTTCTTGCTTGCTTGAACCTTTCTTTTGTGGCTCTCAGCCACTAAAGGGGATTGGCCAAAAAGGTGGTGGGTAATGCAGTCAACACCTTTAGGTTTTTCAGGCTAGCGGAATAGGATTACTTTGTTTTGACTGTGAAATTAATTTGGCACAATGTAAAAAAGGGGTAAGAAGAGAAATAATAATATTTGTAAAATTTCTGAGGTGTAATCGTTATAAGAAATTCTTCTGAAGGTTAAATCATTACAGTGTAATAGCTAAATTATAAATTTTAGATTGGCTAATGAAACTCAAGAGCTGATCAATGGCTCAGCAAGGTAATCCTCTTGTGTTACATAGGGAATTCGTAGGGAGCCCCGCAGATGTTCCTGTCCCTGTGTCCTAATGAAGCGGCCCCAAAAGACAAAATATTAGGAGTAGTAAGGGATATTCCTAGTTTTTTGAATAAAATGTCGAAGCAATATTTTCTTTGATTTTTGAAATGGTCACATGTGAGAAGAAAGTGGTCGATATGTTCAGGTTTACTACAGCTTGAACACAGAGGGAATGGCACCAGACCAGACCTGTTTAGGTAGAAATTAAAAGGTGGTACACGGCAACGTAATTTTTGTTATAGAGACTTTCAATTTACGCGTGAGACACCATTTATCATTTCATGCGAAGTGCAGGTGCGAGAAGTCAGGATCCTGTATCGTACTTTTTGATGAGTCTTCAAGAAGGGAAAGTTTTCGAACCTCGATGCTGTTACATGAGATGTAGGAGACATGATTTGAATAATCGAAAGATCAAGGGATGTTCGCGCGAGTGTGTCAGCCATCAAATTTATAAATATACTACGATTGATTGATTTATATGTGGGGTTTAACGTTCAAAACCACCATCTGATTATGAGAGACGCCGTAGTGGAGGGCTCCGGAAATTTCGACCACCTGAAGTTCTTTAACGTGCACCAAAATTTGAGCACATGGGCCTACAATATTTCCGCCTCCATCGGAAATGCAGCCGCCGCAGCAGGGATTTGAACCCGCGACCTGCGGGTCAGCAGCCGAGTACCTTAGCCACTAGACTGATATATATGGTCTTTAGGCTTAAAAGCACCGAGCAAAAGAAATAAAAGTATCGCACGTCTGGGACTAACGCTATACTGTTTTTATCTCTACGTGGCGTGTTAGAACATTTTTTTTCTGATTTGCCAAGCAGGGTAGATCACGAAAATTTCTTAATAAAATTTTGAAACACTCACTACAGACAAAAAAATTACAGAAAAAATGGTAGTCATGATCCAGAAATAACTTCATTTTCAAGTTTTGGTAACAAAATCAAGCTGTTGAATTTCTTTTTGAGCTGTTTTTTAAAGAGCGTGATAATAAAAAAAATACCACGTGAGTGCGGCCTGACGCGCGGAGCTTTTATTGCCCTCACAAGTAAGTTGAACGGATCAAAAACTGCTTTTCGAGCACGAAGATCATGAGAACAGGCTATCGGGACTACAATGAACGTCAAGCGATAGTTGGACGATTCTGCTCGAAAAGCAAGAAAGAAAATAAAGAAAGAAAAAGATTAAAAAATTTTTGATGAAACTGCCGCCAGGGGCGATGCAATAGGAGACCGGAGGCAGCCACAGAGAAACCTAATGGTTGGAGAGAGCGTGACATTGTGATAAAAAAACGATATTCTAGAAGTTTTTTTTTTTCATAATTCTATCAATTACATGCGATTCCTCTATACTAGGTATTTGCAAGCAACACGGCACTATCAGCTGTTAGTGTAAAAGTGTATTGCTTCTACTTCATCTATACATTTAGAAATTTTTGTTTAGAAACCGTCTGTCAAAGCGCGGTGCATGTAAATAAGCAGAAAGAATGAAAAACATTCTCTGCTTAAATAATTGGAAAGTTAGGTGTTGAAAAGAGATCAGCGAAGTCGCAGAATTCAAAATGATTTATTTGAGACGTTATGGGCCGTTACATCGCGTGCTCAAACAGACCTCTATCGGCGCTATACAAAACCTACATAGAGTCAGCACACTTTCTTTCGATTTCCGCGACATTTCTTTAGTATTACAGTGGCATATATCTCCTACTTTAGAATTCAGTCTTGTGGGCATTGTCCTCACTTCGATGTAGACGTGTTTTTTTGTATTCCTATAGAACTAAATTCAGCTGAATCAAATATAAGGATCTTGCACGCCACTCTAAATGTCCCAGATGGTCGATTTATTTCTCAGGAAATTCTTCATCAAGCTATGTTTGAGTGCACCCACAGCTGTACGGAGGGCCTTCTTGCTTCGACCAGATATTGCGAAGCTGTGCCTGGGGAAGAAATGGCCAGGGCAAGTCACTCAGTGGTCATTTAGTATTTCAATAACGTAGAGTTCTGCGGTTAGTGTTCCGTCGAAAAAGACTTAGGCAATAATAATGCCATCATAAACGCCACATGACACACTGAAATACCACTGCCCAATGAACGGAAGAGGCAGAGGGCAAAGCCTGTTCACAAGTAGTTGCCCCTGCATATTGGTTTTCTACTAGGCCATGACTAGGTGTAGACTCACAGGGCAATTAAGGGCGGTGGTGCCGGTGCCACCTCGTGCGAGGAGACAGCCTGTGGCGCCAAGTATCTTACATTTGCTTTTCCGTAGATCGTTCACAGCCGGTTGCCAGATGAGCCGGTGGTCTATGGTAACTGATAAAAAGTGCACCTTCACACTCCACTGGACGGGGAGGCACCTGAGCGAGAGCCGAGGCGTGGAGTAGTGCGTCGAGGCTCACGGGTGCACGAGCAGGGCTTCCGTCTTGAAGGCGACGAGTGTTATTCCAGTCCCACTAAGCAATGCACCCACAACGTCGACGACCATCTGCAGAGACTCGAGAAGGACGGACAGTGACCAGCTGCACGTAAATCGCGCAATACCAACAGCGTAAATGGCCGCACGCACATGACACGCCGTGTCGCACAGCATGCAGCTGGCCTGCTTGACAAGAGCCACTTTAAACAGGAAATGGCACGATATGCTGCAGTGGGGGTAGACACCACTGACGAGGCAGACACAGCTGATTATGGAGCCAACACGAGCGTGAAAAGTGTGGTCTCCCATAAGCTTGCGAGGTATACAAACGTCTACCTGCACACACCTATGTCACGAATTGGGTGAAGAATCGGTGCGTAGGGCAAACAGCACAACGCACTTCTGACACCGAGAAGGACGAGGATGTCTTAATCTTGTGCGACTCTCATTCCTCGAGGGTGGCGATCACGTCAGCCACCCGGTAAGTGGCCGTGCCCTGTGCAAAAAGTGCTCTGTTCAGGAAGGAATGCGTCTGTTGTTGTGGCAATCCACCTAAAGTGTTGCAGTGTCATGGCTTTCATGGTCTTCCCTGCGGACAAGGTGAGTGATACTGGATGATAAGACGAGAGCTCCATGTCTGGTTTTTGTGGCTTCAGGATGGAAACCACAAGCGCCCACCCCAGGCAGGCAGCTCACCCATGCGCCACCCTTCTTTGTAGGCTTCCATTCTTCGGGAGCGCATGAACGGGTGAAGGCGCGCAGAACCTGGTAGGTGAGGCTAACCACATAAGAGGCAGACCGCTTCGTGCGGCTGTTGAGCACTACAGTCAGTTCGCTGAGCGTAAACTACTCCGTGCAAAGCGCGGATTTCCTGCCGATAATCCTCAGTGAGAAGGGGCTACCCGGAAGCGAACCACTCAGGCTTATTGAGTCAGGAGTGACAGTCCGTGCAGTGGCTTTAACTAGCTCGGCCAACTCCTGCGCAGTGATCCTCATCGCGACAGCAACACCAAGAACCGGGGATCGAGGCTCTCTGGTTCCAAGGAGGGGGCGAAGATGCGCCAGACGTGAACATGGTTGCGAAGGTAGTACAGTGACGAGCAGAAGCTACCCCAGCTCTGGTTGCGATGGCGTCTGGCGCGCCTGCACCACACCGTGTCAATACAGTTTGAGACTCGCCAATCTTCCGAATTTCGAGAGTGTACCGCAACGATTTGCGCCCTGCGTCGTACTGCCAAGAAGTTCAGGAAGCAAACATCTAGTGGAGGGTTGCCCTGGTGCGGTGCATTGACTGGCTCCTGCATTGTCGCACTCTGCCAGTGCGGTGAAGACCTCTTTAGAGCCTGGTACTAAAGCACACAGTTATCTGATGCGCGCCCTCTACACCACTCTGTAGCTCCGAGCGTACATGGTGGCTGAGTGCGGTTCACCGCGATAGGCTAATGGTAGAAGCCCTGGGAGGTCGGTGTACGATATTATTCATAAAGATATGCACCACCCCCCAGTCTCAAGTTGATGACACTGTCGGACACACCTCGATGCGCCAGAGTGCAACTTCCCGAATTAAAAGATGACATGGGCGGCTCTGTGTGCTGCAGCGAGAAGCTCACCCGCGTAAGTCAGTCGAAACACCGTGCCACGAAGTGTGGTTTTAGTTAAGGTCACCGCCAATGATTGCGTCGCTGTTGAAGTGGCTGGCGAGGCGGGCTATAAAGGCAGTGTCTCTATGTGCTCAGAAATTCGCCATGCGCTCGTAAACACTCACGACACTTGTAAATTCGTGGCTTTAGAAGCGTGTATCTTGAAGCAAGCCTCAACTTTTAAATATTTTTACGCCATTACGTCACCGATATGATGCAGCACACCAAAAATGGCTCCAGAATTCTTGCAAGTCCCAAATAATGCACCAATAGGCGAACGAAACTGTTGAAAATGCACTGGATCGGAGCATCGAGGAGCGTGCGCGACGGATGGAGATGACGAAGAGGTGGAAATGATTGATTGATTTGTGGGGTTTAACGTCCCAAAACCACCATATGATTATGAGAGACGCCGTAGTGGAGGGCTCCGGAAATTTTGACCACCTGGGGTTCTTTAACGTGCACCCAAATCTGAGCACACGGGCCTCGACATTTCCGCCTCCATCGGAAATGCGAAGAGGTGGAAATAGGGACGCGCTAGTCATGGACAGCTTGAGCTTCAAGACAAATAAACGGGTCGTCTCCGCCTAACGTCTGCGGACGGGTTATTTTAGATGCGGAGCATCTTATACTCGCGCCTTGTAGTGCGCCGTCCGCGCCGTCCACACCGCTTCTCGAACATTCGACAGCTGACGCGCGCGCATGCGCCGTCGCGCCGTCGCCCACTCTTCCACCATCTGTGCATCCCTTCCTCCTCTACACACCGCGCGCGCTTCACTCCTCCACCATCTGTGCACCCTTCCTCCTCTACACACCGCGTTCGACATCTACAATTCTCCTGATTCTCCAGTGGACGCGCATGTGGCGTCGCGCTTCGAGAACATTCAACAGCTGACAGTGCATGCGCCGTCGTGCTGTATATATACTCAAGGTCGGCGCTCGCTCGCTCAGTTGCCGCTCGTCGGTTGGTTTGTACGGCGCGTCGACGTCCAAGGTCGCGGTGAAATGAATTCCAACGAATCCACAAACACAATGATCGACGTCCCTTCGACCAGCGCCGCCCTTTCGCATACGTGTGTACGTGTTCACTCATTTAACACCCCCTCCTACAACCACGTTAACCAATTTAGCCATCGACCCAAGTAAGTCGCAATTTAACACCCCGTTTCACAACCACGTTAACCAATTTAGCCATCGACCCAAGTAAGTCGCACTTTAACACCCCGTTAACCAATTATATGGTCCGCATCCTCCTCAGTGTTCCCCCGAGGGAAGCTGCGGGCAATTTTTTTTTACATTTGGTGCATGAAAACCGGGATGCACCCCTTCGGAGACTTCCCTGAACGTCACGACCATGCGAATTCTGACCATTTTCGGAAGAAGCGCAGCTGCATCAGAGCTCGTGTGACCGGAGCCCTAGCAATGTTATTGGACCTGCTGCAGCAACTGGACCCTGACGCCTCAACGATTGCCTGCCACATGGATTTCCTGAAAGATAAAGAAGCAGCACTTCCAGGCTCGATGAGGTCATTCTGGCGGCAACGGATGAAGAAAACCTGGATCGTAAAGTGGAAACTACAGACGAGTACAAGGCAAAGATTCTATACGCCGTGTCACGAGCTAAGTTCTGGGTACAGGAACGTGAGAAGGCAGCCACTACGGAGTCACGGGCTACTGGACCCGGGCCAAGCAACCTAGAACTTCCGAGCTCCGGCGAAGCAGCAGGGCATGAGAGAGCACACCATCCGCTTGCGGTTCAACTGCCTAAGCTCCAGATTCCAACGTTTGATGGTAGTCTTTGTGGATGGCGGTTCTTTTGGACCATTCCGATGCTACCATCCACGAAAATACCGAGCTACCGCGCATCAAAAAATTCAAGTACCTCGACACTTACTTAACCGGGAGCACGAAGCGAGCTGTCGAAGGCATCCATTTAGCAGAACGAAAATAAAACCTTGCAATCAAGGCCCTCACAGATCGCTTTGACGCCAAGATCTTTTTGTGAACAATCATGTTGATTATCTACTTGCGCTAAGCATTGTGAAAAGCTCTCCAGACGTTCGAAGGCTTCGTCTGCTGCATGATAGAGTGCAGTTCCACGTCAGTACCTTGGAAAGCTTAGGAGTTGCGCCCGACCAGTACACTGTTGTCTTAAGCCGTGTCCTAATGCGATATCTGCAGGGCGATGTCGCTATTATCTACAGACATAAATCCAAAAAATTGAACAGCGCCTCCAGCATCGCCGAAGCGCCTGAAGACCAGACGTGGCTCGTCAAGGATTTACTAACGTTTGTCCACATTTAAGTGGAAATCCGGGAGGAGGGCCGGTTACAGTTTCGTCTTTTGTCGCAAGATGAAGCCAGTATTCACATATCTGAAGAAACGTGTGGCATAGAAATCATACGGTCAGAGTCCACCCTAGCGGGGTCTACCTTGCCTGTTAGACTGGCGTGGAAAGGATCACATGAGGGCTGCTTGCAATGCCAACCTATCGTCTGAAGAGAAGCGGGCAGGCTATAGAACACCAATTTTTGCTTCCGCTGTGGAACACGAAACCACATCGCTAGAATGTGCAGAAAGTCATTCAATCTTTCGTGTGGTACTTACAAGCGGCGCCCCCTGACTATTCCCTGCGAGTTATCACGCCCAACCGAGGATACACACCCCAACACAGGATTATCAGCCTTCTCTCAATCACCCCAATTAACCACGCCAATGGTCACTACTGCCCAGAGTCACGTTGACTCCTCTCGCGTATTGTTTCAGACAGGTTAAATTTGGGCAGAGTTTGAAGACCACCGACTTCTCGTGCGGGTAGTGCTGGACAGTGGCAGTCAGCGCAAATACATTTCTACAGACCTGCCAAGGACGCTTCAGTGCTTTGTTGTAGGAAAAGAAGAGCTCTCCCTTGTCACTTTGGTAGGATACAAGTGACGAAGGCGACTTTGCACCGAGCGTGTCAACGTGCGGTTTCAAAACTAGTTCACCGATTCAGCAAATACCTTGGAAGCGTTAACGATTCCTGAAATTTGCTCTGTCACAAGCTCACCACTCGACTCAAACATTTCGCACCAACTTCTCGAACGGGACCACAACGTAGCTGACCACTTTCAACAAAGTACGTGGCAACCAAACGATATCAATGTCTTCAAAGGATCGAACGCCTTTTGGCAAGTCACAAGTGGCAAAATCGATCGCATCAGTGCATGTATAATCTCGATCGAAACCACCTTCGGATGGATGGCGCAAGGTCCTATAATGTCCGACAGCCAATTCTCAACAAGTGCATTGTTCGTTACGACTGACTTTTATGACGTGTTGTCAATATGGCGTCTCCACGCAATCGGGATCGACGCTTCTTGTTTCCAGACCATCGAAAGTGCCCCCCCCCCCCATGTCTGCATTTATGCAGAGCATCTCCAAGCAAGATGGTCGTTTTCAAGTGCCTCTGATGGTCTAACCGCCCGGGTTACCGTAATCTGGAAGCAACAATTGCTGACTGGCCGACCATCGACTGCGAATTCAAAGTAATCGTTTCTGAGAGCAGCCATGACGGCTGGAAAAATACGACAAAGCAAATTCAGCTTATTTAAGCGATGGTCATGCCGAAAGGGTACAGGACGAGCAGCTACTCAAGACCAACATGCTATATGCCCCATCACACCGTGGTTCACGGTTAAGCTGTAACAGTGAAGCTTCACGTGGTATTTGACGCATCATCGCATGAAGCTAATCATTTTTGCCTAAACGATTTACTCTCGAAAGGCGTAAAACTTGCGGCAGACATCATCAAACTCCTATTAAACTTTCTACCATCCTGTGGCTCTCGCTGCTGATATAAAGAAAGCATATCTGCAGCATCTCATTAGGCCTGAAGACCGAGACCTGTTACGCTTCATCTGGCTGGAAAGATTACCGACTAAGCAAGAGCCCACGCCACCCACAACAATGGGGAGAATAACGAGGGTTCCATTCGGAGCCGCATGCAGCCCATTCCTTTTGGCCGCTACACTTCAACACTACTTATCGTCTTATAAGCAGAAATAACCAGTACAGTAGCCCTCTTAGAGCAGGCCTTCTTTGTGGACGACCTTCTGGTAGGACTACCGAGCACGCAGGAGGCAATAAAGTTGTATGAAGAAACAAAGAAAATATCCAGGGAGGCCAGCATGGAGCTCCGCATATGGGCTTTTAATTGTGACAGCTTGAAGGAGCGATTCCTCCACAATAAATGTGTTATTGAAGATGAAGCAGGTGACAGTCACAAGATGAAGATTCTTAAAATTTATTGGGAACATTCTGGTGAAAGCTTCCTCCTCACAACTGAACAAGCTGCTATTTTCGCATCTCGGAAGCCAGCGACCAAACGCGTGGCACTGCAAACGTCGGCGTAACTTGACGACCCCTTCGGATAACTCAGCCCATTTATCCTAAAGGCCAAGATTGTATTCCAAGATCTTTGGAAGAAGAACATTGCATGGGACGCGATCTTGCCAGATGAAGAGCAAGTCAAGTGGAACAGCTGGTGCTCAGAGCTGAATGGCGCAACGTGAGTCTACATCCCATGATACGTGTTCCTGAGAGACGACGTCAAGCCATTCAAAGTCGAGCTGCATACTCTCGCTGATGCCAGTCCAAGAGAGCATGGCACGTGCATCTACGCCCGTGTAAGATCTGAATCTGGTATCAGCTTCACACACCTGTTAATCAGCAAAGGTAGACTTGCTCCGATCAAGATTGTGTCACTTGCGCGCCTGGAGCTCCTCTCGTGCGTCATCGCAACGCGGCTAAGCTGCTACGTAAAAAAGTGTGGTTTCTTCAACGCGCTCCAGGGTTCTTCTGAACAGATTCGCGGGTGGCACTCCTGTGGATAAGGAGTTCATTAACCAAACTAGACCCCTTTGTAGTACACCGAGTTTCTGATATACAACAATTACTCAATCTATCACAATGATTTCATTGTAGCAGCAAGGACAATCCCGCTGACGTTATTACTTGTGGAGAATCACATACGTGTTTCATGGAATCTAATATATGGTGGCAGGGCCCAGCTTAGCTCTCTGACCTGGGAAAACAATTTGAAGGTGCAAGCAACTCCAAGAATTGCACCACAACGACAGACATTTTATTGGTGGAATCGAGCGATTTTTGAGGCACATCTGTGCGAATTACATCCGTTTGTCCACCAGGTGTTTTCCTCCGTCAATGGATCTTGCGCGTAGAAGACTACAGCTCTATTACGAGGCTGCTACGATTCACTACATGAATCAAGCGCTTCGTCCATAGTGCTTCGCGACACCCCCCTTCATTATCTGAACCTATCACAGCGGAAGAGTTATTACTGGCTGAACATTTTTGGCTACAGACCATTCAATAACAATTCTTTCCCAACAAATTTCTTGCCCTGCGCAAGGGTCAGCCATTACCCACAACATCTTGTGTTCTTCGCTTTTGTCTGTTTACTGCTGCACTAGCTTTGCGCTATTCACGACATACGCCATCCCATTCTCGTGGCAGATAATAAGCTCACCAGCTTTATCGTATCAGCGGCAGACGTGTGCACTATCCACGCAGGTGTTGAAGCAAAATTAACGCAGCTTCAAGAGCGCTTTTGGCTGCTTAAGGAAAGCCACAGTAAAAAAACATAGTTTAGAAATGCAGAATTTTTAATGATGGAAGGCAGCAGCAGTATCTGCACCAATGGGTCCTCTACCACACCAGAGAATTAGTGAAGCAAGCCCATTCACTATTGTCGGGCTTGATTACTGTGGGCCCTTATACGTTAAACTAGCCAGTGGTTCAGCAAAGTCCTACGATCTTCTTTTCTCATATGCAGTCACACGAACGGTACATCTAGAACTAACTAACTAACTAACCTCAGACACGACTGCCACAGCAACATTGCTCGCCTTCCGCCGTTTCGTCGCCCGGTGCGGAGTTCCTTTGACGGTAAACTCCGACAACGCTCAAACCTTCCGCAGCTGCGCAAAAACACTTGCATCTATACTACGAGCACTTCAGGAGCACGTGGCCAAGCTACGGATACAGTGGAAGTTCATCGTAGAAAGAGCTCCATGGTTAGGCAGATGGTGGGAGCGTCTCATTCGCTCAACAAAAAGCTCCTTGAAACGCTCGTTGGGACGCAGAAGCCTCGGCGTGGAAGCTCTCACAACTGTGCTGTGCGAGATTGAACCAGTAATCGATGGCAGACCACTCATGTATCTCGAGGTGTGAGCCCGATGAGGTCCAGCCATTAACTCCATCGAAATTATTGTTTGGGAAGCGCAGCATTTACCTGCCACAATAAATTGTCTTCTCGGAGCTTCCGACTACAGTTGACTTGAACCGCAAGGCTCTTCATCACCAACGTATCACAGATGAGCTTTGAAAAAGATGGAAACGAGCCTATCTACTAATACTGCGTTCAGCTCATAACAGCCCAAGTCGTTCATAAACCAAACTACAGATCGGTGATATAGCGATTATGTCAGTGGACAATACACCCGCAACGTACTGGAAGCTAGGCCGAATGAACGCCTCATTGCCAGGAAGAGACAGCATGCACTCTAAGCCGAAATTCGGCAAAGTTGGACTAACTGCAGTCGTTAAACCAATGGACGAACGGTTCGTCTAACAGGGACTAAATGTGTGACAATGCGTGTCTTGCGCAAACGCCTGGCAATGAAGGGACCAACGGGGAGGGCAACTGCGCCGCGATCGCCTCCTGTCGATGCTGCACTGCAATGCTCGGCGTGGTCGGCGATCATGAAAACAAGTTATATATAGGCTATACGCCACTGTGAAAGCGAAGCACTATGAAACGAATAGAAGATGTTATTAGAGGAAAGTAGTACAACACGCTGTCAGTGCACACAGCAAGTGCCCTCGCGTTTCCACCATGCCGGCACGGGCGAGCCGAAGCCAAGTGAAAGTCTCCGCAAACATGGGCAATGCCGAGAACTCGCTTTAATGTGCTGAATAAGTTCGAACTACGGTGAACACTGACAATGCTAATAAAGGTAAGCTGTTCATCAGCGGTCGTGTACCCACACACTGACCACAAGTTCAAAGCGATATATAAGAAAAGTAGGCTTCGTACGTCATCGGTATCAAGCGGGCTGCCGGTGTGAGTGCGTTGCCGGCACAAGCGAAGGAAACGTCGCGTACAAGTTCACAAAAATAGTAGCTCAGGCAAACTTATGTCTTTTTATCCATGCGACAATCGTTATCAAAAATCCAACGTGTAGGCGATCGCGGATACGACTAATCGTGCGGCCAGCGGTACACAGGTTGTGCCTTACCAGCACGATGAAAGAACCGTGCCTGCGAACGGTCTCGTCGCTGTAGATATCTACATCACTCCGCAAGACACAGCGAACATGGGGCACTTACCTATTGTTTATTTGTGACTATAAAATAACGACGACGAAAATTTCACGCGAGCCGCATGTTGCGATCGCCGGCGGTCGTTTAGCCGTACTCGTCGTAAGCCTAGCGACGCCGTCGGCAAGCCGACACGGTATGGCATCGGCGGGGCGGGCGCCTGCGGCTGCTTCGCCCGCTTTCCCGCACAAGCGCCACTGCTATGTTTGCGTTTGCGGACTCGTGCGCCAGCACTGCGAACGCTGGTTCGGCCGACATGATCGAATACCAGCTGATAATTCGTATTCTCGGGCTGGAGGCATGTTGAAGATTAGATGGATCCATATTAAAAGATCGATGCGCATCGGTTCTACGAATAAGCTCATGTAAATTTTCGCGTTACGGTGTCAATATTTATTGTTTTCTTAAGCCGAGTAAAAGTCGCCCACTGGCACTGGATGGGAGGTCAAAATACTGTGCTATATATACCCGAGAGTCTGTTCTCTGTAGTACAGCGCGGGCAGTCAGTGTTTGCGGTGTTTTACTTTGAAATAATAGTGCGTATGTATGTGTGTGTGTGTGTGTGTGTTGCATGAATAACATACTATGATCTTCAGTGCTGATTAAATTGGAATAAACATAAAATATACTGCACTAACGCAGTGTCGCCATTTTTTTTTGCCATTGGTCCAGACAGTTCAACTGTTAGTCCCGCTGGAGCATTCTACTGGGGCCAACATTTAAACCAAGTGGAGTAAGTGCTTGGGGTAACAGTTGAGCTCTTGCAGTTACTCCCACAGTTAGTCCAAAATTGGTTCAAAATCTGTGGCAGCGCATTTAGACCCCTAAAGGACCAATGGCATACCCCACTTTAGTCTTTTTCTGCTTAGAGTGTGGTGCGCGCGTGCTCAGTGCGTCTAGCCAATAGTTCAGTAGTGAATCTCTCGGTGCGAAAACTCGGCACCCTCGAAGCATCAGACTTATCTTAGCCCGCACTGGAGAATGTTGCAAAACGCACCGGAACGAAGTATCGAGGAGCGTGCGCGATGAATGGAGAAGACGACGAGCTGGAAATAGGGACGCGCTAGGCATGGAAAGCTTAGGTAGGCTCCATGACGAATAAACGGGTCGTCTCCGACGAACGTCTGCGCCCCGGTTATTTGTTACATCCACAGCCACTACGCAATTGGTCGCATGATGGAAAAAAGACAACGCGACAGATGGGCTTAGAGAGTTCGCTGTAAGCTACAAGCCCTAGCGCTCAATTCTAGAGATGTTTCCGATTACTTATTCCTAATCATCTGAAAATCTGCGATTCATTTGGGTGCTCTAACAAAAAGGAATTTTACTGATTGAAGTTGCGCACTTTATTGCAAAAACTTCTCTGGCAGGTACAGTTCTCTCTATCCTTCTAGTTACGGCATTTAACTCTGAGGGAAGTTTCAGAAAGTGTGCATTATGTGTGCTTACCCCAAGTCTCGATTAATCGCCGGACTTTCTGCACCTACAGTTTTCTTGGAGAGGGAAATGGTGTGTAGCAAGACGGGCTGAATTTGTAATGACCTGAATGCGTTGTAAATTCTAAATTTTATTTTTTACTTGCACAAAGCGGGTCGCAATCTCCTATTTTTGCTCCTATCGAACACTTTCTCCTATCGAACGCATCTTGTTGAGCGTCCGACGTGTATTCTTACACAGAAAATGAAGTATCAGAATTATATAGCGGAAGTGTGGTCTACAGTTTACGTCGGCCGTTCTGTTATCTTTCGGGGCTTCTGCTCGGGGACATTCGGACAGTAATATTTTAAAAGCTGTTGAAAACCTATATGCGACTCGAATAGATTTGTCAGGTGTATTGACGGCCAGTGATTCTTTATTATGTTTTAGTAGGCAAAAAGTCTTCGGTCACTGAAAAGTTGCACAAAATAGTGCAATCTAAAAGTACAAATATTCATTATTATAGTTACAATAAACGTTCAACGCTAACCCGTTTTAGGTCTTAAAAATATTATTCATATATCGAGTATGTTTGGTCCGCCCGACACTTTGCCAATTCCCCTGAGTGGGTAGCTGCCAATATTCTAAAGAGCATCACGATCATCATCATCATTCATTAAACAGACCGCCCTCCTTGCAGCGCTGCCGAAGTTTTTTTTGTTGTATCTATGTTTTTTTTTTGTTACGAAGAGGGCTGCGTATAAACAAAAAGTACCCTGACGGCCGTTTTTAACGGGCTCAATCTGTGTTCACGTGATAGTCAGGCATATTGGCATGTGAAACGCTCGTTATGTGCCACTTTGAGCTGAAATGAAAACGTGATGCTTATGTCCACCTATATACTGGACATTACGCGGTACAATTGATTAACAGTGCCGAGTTTTCTTGATCGATTCAAGCTTCAACTCTATGATGTGTCTAATATCCCTAAGGAACATTTTGTTTGAATATGTACCTGTTATTTTCCTGATTGTTGTAGTGTTCCACGTTTATTTTTTGTGTGTATGTTATTGAATGTTTCTTTGTACTGTTTTGTTATGTCTGTGTTATTGGTACTGTTTTGGTGTACATCTGTTATTTCGCGCTCTTCGTGGGCATTAAGTGAAAATGCCTAAGTTATTTAAATATGTGAAATTCATTGCAAAATACTAATAAAAATAAGCTGTGGCAATATTTTTTTTGGAAGTGGCAAAATTAATACTGTGCCGCTTTTTTTTAACGCCAGATATAACAACTGCTTGGTACATATGCCAATAAGGACTGTTAAGTAAATTTTGCTTCACAGTGAGGAAAAAAATGTCGAACTAACATTTTTTTCTACTTTGTACATTACTAGACGACATTTAGTCAAATTATTAAACATTGTTTCTGAAAACTACCCTGGTAATGACGAATCCCCCAGTGCCAGTGTGTGCCACTGCCTAGTTCTACCCTGCTCTACTCTATTCGTCCTCCTTCCAGATTTTTTGTTCATTTTTAAGGCAAAATCTTCAGCGATCATTCTAACTCTCCAAAAGTCCCGCACTTCCTTTGCCGGATTCACTATCGTTACCATCCTGCGTCACTTTCAAAACATTACTTCTGCAACATTAAGGTATGAAGTTGATTTGCAATTAAAAGGAATATCATTGCAATAAATGTCTGATGCACATGCAAAGGCAACATTTAATGGCCTGGTATTAATGTATTTCCATTCATATTCATTAAAAGTGCTAAATTCATGTGAAATCAGTTTTCTGCGCCGTCAATAACAACCGAATTAGAATTTCAGCACTTTGATAGTAAAATGTGTCATACACGAGCAATTGGAGTAGCGATCACTCAATTACACGTCGTCAGACTCCATATCTAAATATTTATTCACCCAACAGATGGTCTGAAAGCATCCCCTGAAATTTAATTTTGAGCAGTACAGGATAGACTAAAGCATTATTGAATTTTTGTTAATGAATATATTAACTTGTGCAAAATTAGCTTGAAGCAGTATTCTCACTTTCGTGTCAGCTGATTTTATCACTGCCTGAACTTGCTTTTTACTGCTCGTCCAGCCACATATGACCGCTGACCACGCTCTGTATGTCTCCTCTCAAGTGAGTCAGGCGTCCATGCTGGTGTGCCTCGCCCATGTCGCAGTCAACATCGCAAAAACAGCATTGTCAGCGTCTCCTCTAGTTTGGTAGAGTCTCTGTTCAAGGTGAACTTTCAATGTCTCGTGCATACGCATCGAAATACGCACGTACGTTGCTTGGAATTTCCAACCTGCAAGCTTTTACAACCGACGGCAGGAGTTCTCCGCAAGCAAAACATTCTTTCTTGTGATATTTCAAATCAGTAACGCACATCTGTTTAACGACATGCTCGCACGTTCTGCTGTGGAAATCGGTGCTCGAAATGTGATAAAATAGAACAAAAACACGAACGCTGACGAGCAAACGAAAGTTCGTTTCGAATTGTGTCGCTACTTCATTGGGACGCGGAGAACACCACAATTTAGACAAACAAACAAAAACAGACAGCAAAAGTGAAGCTGTAAGGTGTCACGGCAAGTCGGCCCCGTGATCACAACAATGAGATTGTTGACGTCTTTACTAGCGGATGGTCAAATAATAACTGGAGAGGCACTTGTGAAATCTCCAGACACGTCATAATCTTCTAGTTGTCGCAGGATGCTGAGACTCCGTAAGCTTGCGCGAGCTGTTCGCCCTCGAAGTAAAATAACTTTACGGACACATTTCATACTGCTCTTAAAAAGATTCGCATATCAAGCAATCAAGTGAGGATCACAAATCTAGCTTGAAATTTCACGTCCCACCACATTCAAGCAGTGCCTTACTCATCTCAGGATTTTTCGAATGTCTTTCATGTATAACTTGCCTTATGCAGCAGAGACTAACTAGACTAATTTATAATTTTCGCCAACCTTTGGCGTCCTGGCCAAGCTTCCACCAGCGAAGCCGCAGGTGGGGGCTAGCTGAGCCACGCGCCAACATGTCGACCGACAATGACCGCATGCCTGCGCGTGCTGGCTACGCGTGTAAACGGTAGAAGACGAAGAAGAGAGCGAGCTCTCACGCGCAGTTCGCACCACTCAACCGACAGACAGGCCGCCTGCTTAGACGCTCGTCTGAGGCTTGAAATCACTGCGGCAGGGTGCCAGTCCCCTGCGCAACCAACTTCGGCCACCGAAACCAGAGGTAAGCGTCGTCCTCTTATAGGGTAGGCGGAGTATTTGACTGCCATCAATGTCAGCACTCGGGCTTTCTTTCGTCCCGCATGCTGCCGAACGCAATAGCCGTCAATATTGAGGCCTTTAGAAGCACTGGACGTATCGCATACGCTGACTAGGCGGCTTACGAGCAATCTTGGGTGGATAGATCGACACTCGCCGACAAAAAATGAAGGCTATTTTGTACGGCTGGGACAATTTTTTTCATCAAAAATTGTGGTACTGAATGAGCGCGCGTTCGTGGCATTCACGAGCCACCTTTTTCTTCCTGCACGTGTCACGATGTACGCGCTCGCAATCGGAACTCCAGATCGAACTACAGGTTTTCCCGCTCAATTTATTCCAAGCGCCAGCCAAATTGATCTAGGCGCCAGTCAATTTAATCCAGCCGCCACTGAAATTAATCCAGGTGCCATTCAATTTAATCCAAGTGCCACTGAAATTAATCCAACCGCCAGCCGATTTAATCCGGACGCCAGTGAATTTAATCCTGATGACATTGTGAGTTCAAAACGACCCAGAATTTTCGGGAATGCATGGAGTGAATAGCCTTGGAGTGAATTTAACAGAGAAAAACCATGAATGAGTCACTAGTGACACAATGTGACTCGCGCGACTCTATCACGCCTATCACCCGCGTAAGCACTATTCACACCTTTGACATGCATATCAAAGGAAACGCCGTCCACACAGTAATAACTTGATACTTATTAACTAGGCCAATGCTCTCATCACGAGTGACTTAGGTGACGTCCTCGCGCATATCACCCACGCACACACTGTCTTAACCTTCCGTCATGCATATCAAATGAAACGTCTTTGAAAGGGCGGGATCTTGATACCTAAATCTCGGCCAAGTCACCGGATCACCAGTGACTCAGGGGACGTCATAACAAATATCACCCGCGCACGTTATTTACTCGCCTGCCGGCATGCATGCCAAACGAAATGTCTTTGAGAGAGCGATAACGTGGTACCTATGGCTCGGCCAACTGACTTCATCACTTGTGATTTAGGTGACGTCATCACGCCTATCACCCACGCACGCAATGTCTAACCTGCCATCATGTATACCAAACGAAACGTCTTCGAGAGGCTAATAAATTGAACGCTGTCAATCGGCCTAGTGACGTGATTACTAGTGACTCGTGTGACGTCATCGCGTCTGACACCCACGCACGCAGTGTCTAACATGAGTTCATATATATCAAACGAAACATCTTTGAGAGAGTAATTTCAACGCTGTCACAAGGCCCAGTGACGTCATCACTAGTGACTTGCGTGACGTCATCTCGCCTAAGACTCACGCAAGCACACTTTAATGTGCCTTCATGCATATCAAACAAAACGTCTTTGAAAGGTTAATAACTTGAATGCTGGCACTAGGCCGAGTGACGTCATCACTAGTGACTCACGTGACGTCAACACGCCTATCACACGCACACGCAGTGTCCAAACCTGTCTTCATACATATCAAACGAAACGTCTTTGAGAGAGTAATAACTTGAACGCTGTCACTAGGCCCCGTGACGACGTCACTAGTGACTCGCGTGGCTTCATCTCACCTAAAAATCATGCAAGCACTCTCTAATGTGCCTTCATGCATATCAAACAAAACGTCTTTGAAAGAGTAATAACTTGAACGATGTTACTAGGCCTAGTGACGTCATCACTAGTGACTCACGTGACGTCATTACGCCAATCACACACGCACGTGGTGTCCTAACCTGTCTTCATGCATGTCAAACAAAACGTCTTTGAGAGAGTAATAACTTGAACGCTGTATTTAGCCTAGTGACGTCATCACTAGTGACTCACGTGACGTCATCACGCCTATCACGCACGCACGTGGTGTCCTAACCTGTGTTCATGCATATCAAACGAAATGTCTTTGAGAGAGTAATAACTTGAACGTTGTCACAAGGTCCAGTGACGTCATCACTAGTGACTAGCGTGACGTCATTTCACCTAAGACTCACGCAAGCACTCTCCAATGTGCATTCGTGCATGTCAAACAAAACGTCTTTCAGAGGGTAATAACTTGAACATTGTCACTAGGCCCAGTGACGTCATCACTAGTGACTGCCGTGACGTCATCTCACCTAAAAATCATGCAAGCACTCTTTAATGTCCCTTCGTGCATATCAAACAAAACGTCTTTGAAAGAGTAATAACTTGAACGCTGTCACTAGGCCTAGAGACGTCATCACTAGTGACTCAAGTGACGTAGTCACGCCTATCACACACGCACGTGGTGTCCTAACTTGTCTTCATGCATATCAAACGAAACGTATTTGAGAGAGTAATAACTTGAACGTTGTCATAAGGTCCAGTGACGTCATCACTAGTGACTAGCGTGACGTCATTTTCCCTAAGACTCACGCAAGCACTCTCTAATGTGCCTTCGTGCATGTCAAACGAAACGTCTTTGAGAGGGTAATAACTTGAACGCTGTCAGTAGACCCAGTGACGTCATCACTAGTGATTGGCGTGGCGTCATCTCACCTAAAAATCAGGCAAGCACTCTTTAATGTGCCTTCATGTATATCAAACAAAACGTCTTTGAAAGAGTAATAACTTGAACGATGTTACTAGGCCTATTGACGTCATCACTAGTAACTCACGTGACGTCATCACGCCTATCACACACTGATGGGGATTGCCCTAATAGAGGGCAATCCCTATACTTGTGATACATACCATTGCTATTTGCAAATGGCCATTTGCTGAGGCGCTATTCAATGCTGTGCCTGGCTCGTGCCTTCCTTTCTACATTCTACGCCACGCCGTTTCTTATAGGTTAGTGTGCTTGGAATAAGCGTACCTGTTTAGTGTAGAACGCCTGTCCGTTCACAGTACTGCGGCCTGGCTGCCCGCATTTTCAAGGCATTCTACGAAACACGAGAAGCAACAAAAAAGACGCGTACATCTACCCACACGACGAGCTGGAGTAAATACGTGGTGGAGAGGTCAGGGTATCGGTTGAATGTTGCGTAATTGAGTATGGTTTGGAAAATGCTTAATTGTCATTTCGCCTTCATTATTCCTATTTATTGAATGAAGGAGAAGCGTTGCCCTCAACGAGTGATGGGACGCTGTTGTTGGGTTGTACCACACTGCTGCTTGAAGGTACTGTTGCTTCCATCGCATCTACTCGAATCAAGAAAAGCGTCAAGTCAAACAAAAGCCATGTAAAGACGCCTTTGACTGAATTCGAAACGCGCGATCTGGTGCCTACGTATTCTGGTTAGCTGGAGAACGGCTGTGCAGCGCGAAAAGTCAGTTTTTTACTAGCAGACGCTGCCTGCGACGGCCTTCAAGTTAATGTTCTCTCAATGACGTTTCGTTTAATATTCATGAAAGCACGTTAGAGAGCACGTTAGAGACTGTTAGTCGTGATGACGTCACGTAAGTCACTAGTGATCAAGTCGATTGGCCGAGTCATAAGTATAACATTATTGCTCTCTCACAGACGTTTCGATCGATATGCATGAAGATAGGTTAGGACAGCGCGGGCGTGTGTGATAGACGTGATTACGTCACATGAGTCACTAGTAATCACGTCGCTAGGCCTAGTGAGAGCATTCAAGTTATTACTCTCTCAAAGACGTTTCGTTTGATATACATGAAGGCAGGTTACAGAGTGCTTGCGTGGGTGTCAGGCGTGATGGCGTCACGCGAGTCACTAGTGATCACGTAACTAGGCCAAGTGACAGCGTTCGAGTTATTACACTCTCAAAGACGTTTCGTTTGATATTTATGAAGACAGGTTAGGACACCGCGTGCGTGTGTGGTAGGCATGATGACGTCACTTGAGTCCCTAGTGATGACATCACAAGGCCAAGTGACGGCGTTTGAGTTATTACACTCTCAAAGACGTTTTGTTTGATATTTATGAAGACAGGTTAGGACACCGCGTGCGTGTGTGATAGGCATGATGACGTCATTTGAGTCACTAGTGATCACGTCACTAGGCCAAGTGACAGTGTTCGAGTTATTACACTCTCACAGACGTTTCGTTTGCTATTTATGAAGACAGGTTAGGACACCGCGTGCGTGTGTGATAGGCATGATGACGTCACTTGAGTCACTAGTGATGACGTCACCAGGCCTAGTGACAGCGTTCAAGTTATTACTCTCTCACAGACGTTTCGTTTTATATGCATGAAGACAAGTTTGGACACCGCGTGCGTGTGTGATAGGCATGATGACGTCATTTGAGTCACTAGTGATGACGTCACCAGGCCAAGTGACAGCGTTCAAGTTATTACTCTCTCAAAGACGTTACGTTTGATATGCACGAAGACAGGTTAGGACACCATTTGCGTGTGTGATAGGCGTGATGACGTCACGTGAGTCCCTGTTGATGACGTCACTAGGCCTAGTAACATCGATCAAGTTAGTACTCTTTCAAAGACGTTTTGTTTGATATGCATGAAGGCACATTAAAGAGTGCTTGCATGATTTTTAGGGAAGATGACGCCACGCTAGTCACTAGTGATGACGTCACTGGACCTAGTGACAGCGTTCAAGTTATTACCCTCTTAAGGACGTTTTGTTTGATATGCATGAAGGCACATTAGAGAGTGCTTGCATGATTTTTAGGTGAGATGACGCCACGCGAGTCACTAGTGATGACATCACTGGGCCTAGTGACAGCATTCAAGTTATTACTTTCTCAAAGACGTTTCGTTTGATATGTATGAAGACAGGTTTGGACATTGCGTGTGCGTGTGATAGGCGTGATGACGTCACGTGAGTCACTAGTGATGACGTCACTCGGCCGATTGCCAGCATTCAAGTTATTACCCTTTCAAAGACGTTTTGTTTGATGTGCGTGAAGGTACATTAGAGAGTGCTTGCGTGAGTCTTAGGCGAGATGACGTCACGCCAGTCACTAGTGATGACGTCACTGGGCCTTGTGACTGCGTTCAAGTTATTACTCTCTCAAAGATGTTTCGTTTGATATATATGAACTCAGGTTAGACACTGCGTGCGCGGGTGTCAGACGCGATGACGTCACACGAGTCACTAGTGATCACGTCACTAGGCCGATTGACAGCGTTCAATTTATGAGCCTCTCGAAGACGTTTCGTTTGGTATACATGATGGCAGGTTAGACATTGCGTGCGTGGGTGATAGGCGTGATGACGTCACCTAAATCACAAGTGTTCAAGTCAGTTGGCCGAGCCATAGGTACCACTTTATTGCTCTCTCAAAAACGTTTCGTTTGGCATGCATGCCGGCAAGCGAGTAAATAACGTGCGCGGGTGATATTTGTGATGACGTCCCCTGAGTCACTGGTGATATGGTGACTTAGCCGAGTTTTAGCTATCAAGATCCCGCCCTTTCAAAGACGTTTCATTTGATATGCATGACGAAAGGTTAAGACAGTGTGTGCGTGGGTGATATGCGCGAGGACGTCACCTAAGTCACTCGTGATGAGATCATTGGCCTAGTTAATAAGTATCAAGTTATTACTGTGTGGACGGCGTTTCCTTTGATATGCATATCGAAGGTGTGAATAGTGCTTACGCGGGTGATAGGCGTGATAAAATCGCGCGAGTCACATTGTGTCAATAGTGACTCATTCATGGTTCATGGTTTTTCCCTGTCAAATTAACTCCAAAGCTATTCACTCCACGCATTCTCGAAAATTCTGGGTCGTTTTGAAGTCACAATGTCATCGGGATTAAATTCACTGGCGTCCAGAATAAATCGGCTGGCGGTTGGATTAATTTCAGTGGCACTTGGATTAAAATGAATGGCACCTGGATTAATTTCAGTGGCGGCTGGATTAAATTGACTGGCGCCTAGAATAATTTGGCTGGCGCTTGGAATAAATTGAGCGGGAAAACCTGTATATCCTTTTAAATATACTGCCCATGTTTTCCTTTATTTCGTCTGACGTACATCAGTGGGTGCTCTAAATGTGTTGTTAAAGGAGCACGCTTCGCCACAACATTAACGTAAGGGCTGTAGATGTTTGCCGCTGTCTTGTCGTTCGCACGCCTTCTTCTCCGTTCGGTCATTGCTCGGGCGCCACACGCCACGTTTTCCTGGAATATGCATTCCGACGGTGATTCGAATTTTAGTCACTTCCGTGGCCTTGATAGTTATGGACTTAGGTCAATCCTGCGCGCTTTATCTATATGAACATAAAAATACGAGCCCCCACTTTTTGTTAATAAAAAATGTTTATACAATCGGCGGTGATAACCAACGTTTTTTTTTCTGTATAAACTGACCACTGAACAGGCACCTGACTGTCACATAGTATACTTTCATTAGGAAATATAAATTGTGGGGAACGTATGTCACGTATCTATTTTGATTACCAGTGCGGGCAATCATCTCGTATCTCAATGTCACGAGATGGCATAGTTTCAGCATTTCGAAACTATAGTGGGCCTTGACCAGTCCGAGTTGTCTTTCTCCTGCCAAGAACACAGCATATGGACTGCCATTCCACAGCTTCTTTTTCTTATCTATATTATTTGAAAGAACTGCAGAATATTCTGCGAGGATTCCATGACTCCGATCATTTTTTCTAAAGTCGCTGCAGTGCAATGAAGCCGCCATTTTGTTTGTCTTTTTCACTTACTGCTTCTAGATGGAAATTTTAGATTAGAATGGTGGACCTGTGAGTTTCTAACCCTGCGCCACTTCAATCTGATCCAAGATTTTCATATAAAAATTACAGTTCTTTGTTTTGCTGTAATATGGCTCGAGTCTACTCACGGGTGCTTCTCGGGGACCCTAGATCACTGGGATCAAGGAAGGTGCTGAACGTCTCCTAACTTCTTGTGCTCTTCACCGCGGTTGGTATGTTTTTTTCGGAATCCTAAAGTGTTTTTTTTTTCACTATTGAGGTCAGCATGTACAGAGAGTTTCACCAATTGTGCGAGACGTGAAATAAATTTGACATTCACCTTTGTATATAGGTTTTCTCTAGCGGCAGCACTTATGAATTAGTGAAAATCTCTAATGAGACATTAGGTAAAAAACAACTGTCTCAAGTCGCGCATGTAAGAGGTAGGCTCAATAGAGAGAATCGTAGCCATTTCTTCGAAGAACTGCCTTGATCATTTTCAAATTTGGCCTCTGAGAATTTTAGCAATCTGGCCAATATCACTGTCAAAACATAAAACAAAGAGCGCAGCCGCGAAAGGTCACCATCTTCCTCGCCATCAAAATAGCCATAAGTACTCTACTCTTGCAACGGTCAAGGGATTGAAGCATGAAAGTGACATCTTATGCTGCTACATCGAGGAAAGTACAAAGCACCACATGAACTTCTCATACGCCAAGTTAGGCGTTTGGCGGTGCACACTAAATTCATTGATAGCGGCGAGCCTGGAAGCTTTGGTGCAGTGCCCAGGATGAGGTAAGAGTACTGTTGAAGTAAAGTGCCCATCAACACTGGTCACTCAAGGGCTTCAGGTAGTATACACTAAAGCGTACTTTTGCCTTGAATATGCCAATGAGAATCTGCAGTTAAAACAGACTCACAGCTATTGTTACCAAATCCAAACGCAAATATCTGTAATTGGAGCTGAATACTGCAATTGTGTTGTTCGGTCGCCTCCATTTTCGCACATCGAGAGAATACCTCGAGACATCGGCCTTTTTGAAGGTGTGCTGCCACAGGCTAAGACGTTTTTAGCCATGTGATCTTTCCAGAGCTTTTCGTAGAGCGTTTTTTCAAGAAAGGAAACTGTGGACACTTCAAACAGAACTGATGCAGAAGCCTTCTGCTGCTGTGGAGACCCTGAAGCATGCATGATGCTAGGATGTGATGGGGGCAAATACAGATATAAAAGGTTTCACTACAGCTCCCTAGGAATCAAGCGTGCTCCAAAGCTGAACACCTGGTTGTGTTCTGATTGTGCTACTCAGAAGAGTCGCAGAGAATGTTTCCAGCAGATGTCCAAAGTACCAGTTGTTTGAAAGAAATAACGTTATGCATTTCGCTTAACAAATAAATAACCTTTGAGAAGCCTACCAACATATTGATGGTGACTTGTACCCACAGATGTCTTCCTCTTTATTTATGCATCAGTATAGCACGAGGCAGAGCCTTCCTGCGTATCACTCAGATATGGTAATTGTAATACATTCCGCAACATTTCGGTGCGAACAAGTACAAAATTAGTCGCACAGGAAGGAAAATGCATAGCCTCAACAACATGCAATGTATCTGCCATAGGTTTCTGCTGAGAAGCAATCACCTACGTTTACTTGACAGGCTTACATTTACTTGGCACCAACAAAAACATGATATAATAGAATGTCTAATGAAAACTTTTGCATGCAGCAAGTATTTTTAAAAGAACATTGGGGTGAGTTAGTGATTGCATTTGCAGCTACTAAAGATCATCGCTTTGGTTCATTGGCACTACAGATAGGCAGAAATTTGCAAGCGCGCAGCACACATTAAAAATCTTGTCCAATGCAGTATATTTGTCACCTGAATTGCTTGTGACAAAATCTATTGGCTGAACAGCTTTCACGATATTGAACTTGTTTCGAACTACACCGAAGACCCTATCCACGTGTATACGCACGGTGACAAGCTTGTGGGTGCTGGCAAATTCAAGTGCCGAGAGTTCAATTTTGCCTTTTGTGAAAGCCGGGATGCGAGAGTGGAACCATACAGGCCCACAGTGTCTGTGATCTCAAAGCCCCTGTCTGGGAGCACGACGTCCCCATGTGCAAGTTTTCAAGTAGGCCACATTGCTGCGGGATGTTTTTGTCACTCGATTTTCCACCCACCCTTCTGGAAGGAATGTTATTGCGTTTTGGGCACTAATAAAAATTAGAAATTTATTAATGTTACTGGCTTCATATTGGGACGACGTCTCGCTCCTTGTCAGCAAAGATGATGGCCGTTCAGTCGTAATATCAAAACAGTCTATCACGACAGCCAGCTTAGTTCCAAAAGAGTCTACAAATGCCTGTGGCATTGTCCTCTGAAGTTTGCTTCTCTCTGGCCATACTATTATAAACTTAAGTCTCCAAACTTCCCCATGCAGCAATCTTTCCAGGATTCTGCTTGCTGTGGAGTGTGAGATCCCAAACAACAATGTCAGACAAAACTTGTTGCTGCCTTGGGGAAGCCAAAAAACTACAGGCCTGCGCGGAAGGCACAGCACAGTTACAGCGAAAGGTAGAAGAGCGGTCTTTCAGGGCCTTTTCAAAACACTCATTGGGTAACTGCTCCAAGAATGCACACTTGCTGGGTACCAACTACGGCATTAATGATAATTTCTGGGTAGTAGGCCGGCATTCGCTATGCTATTTTTCGTCATTCTTCTGAAAAGCGTGGTATCCGCTAAACACTTGCAAAGAATTTTGTGCCATTTGTTCATGCAGTGGCTGACGACGAGGAATAATGGTTGAAGTGGATATGTGCCACAGTTAATAGGGGAACGAAAACAAGCTTTTGTAATGGGTTGGAGCAGTGAACGACCCACTCCTTCAATATTGGCATTGTGTGACAAGTGGTTGTTCTTTTTCTCTTCTAAAACACTTTATTACTCATATCCATGCGATTCTTTTCCTGACATCAAAGCTGCCTAAGGCAAGTTTGCGAACAAGTCCCAAGCACTGGCATGGCTCAGTGGCAGAATACTGGGCTGGCGCGCAGTGGACCAAGGTTCGAGCCCTACTGTGTCCTTAAGAGCAGGTTTTTTTTACTTCATGCTATAGTGGTTACGGACACAGGCGACGGCAGTAGTGGACAACTATACGGCACCACACATGACCCCAGTTGTGATCTTATGAAAACAGCTTTCGCTGTAAAATGCAAGGCAGCAACTATTAGCTTCCTTACGGAAGGCAACGCTACTAGGTGAAACATTGGCTCCAACAACATTCGCTCCCTGTTCAAGGATTGTACATTTCCGTGTGCTCAGATTTGTGTGCTTGTTAAGAAGCCCAGGTGGTCGAAATTTTCGAAGTTCTCCACTACGATGTCTCTCATAATCATAAGGGGGTTTTCGGACGTGGAACGCCATATATCAATCAATCGAGGATTGTACATCTCTTCAAGCCTCAATTTTCCACTGAACTTGTGCGTTTTCGAGGGGGGTTAGCAAATATAGTAACGTTCATTCAAGTATGCGAAGGGATAGAATATTTGTAGGGCCTAATTTGCACCAGTCTCACATAGGCTATGGAGTGTAAAATGACACGCATGCAATGGCACAGCCAGAAATATTTTTTTTGCAAGGGAAACCACTTGACTCCTATGATAACGACGTGGGCTAAGTGAGCGCATTCACCCATCGCATTGCATCAAGCATCCCTGTTATAGACAAATTCCATAACACTGATCTCAACACATCTCAACACTGATCCCAGGTTCAAATGCGTGGTCGCTCTCTACTGGCACTCAGTCAGCCTCACTGGTAGCCCGAAACGGTTTCAACTGGACCTTGTTGGTGAATCATCTGATGGGTTGTGATGCGCACAAAAGACGGGACACAGAAGAAACACAGGTAGACAGACAAAGCGCCACTAACAACAGTTTATTGAGGCGAAATGTGACCTTTTTTATAGCAACCGCTAACACTCATTTCACATTAAGAAGCCAAGCAAATATGAAACTAACATATATGTGTCTTATTAGTGAGATATGCAATTTATTGGGCTGATAAAGAGACGGATGGCACAGTTAGGCATTTATCTTTGAGAGATGAGACATTGCGAGCTTCAATATTTAGGCGTCTAATTTCACTTTTGTTCTTTGCAATTACAGTAAAAAGTGTGGTTGCAAACTTGAATTTCAACGTTCCACTCTATGTTAAAAATCCCCCCCCCCCGCTCTTAGCGCCGCCGTGAGAACGGATTCGTAACTAGTTACTTAGCTCATAGTGGAGCAAGCTATCGACATGCTTCGAGTAATCTTGTATATCTATAATACATGCATCAGTGGCGGGCCTGCGTGACATTTCGATAAAAGCGATAATTCAAATAAAGCGACTTCGTTGTAACGAGGATTTACTGTGTCATACAACTCGCATGGTACTCCGAAACATTAAAAACAACAGACATGAAACACAACACGAGCTTTAATGCAATCTCATGCATTAACTATCCAAGCACACTTATGGACTAGAATGTTCGTCAAATGAATTCAGTCCAGAATTCTTGGAACAAAGCTTGAATGCTTCTCTTCCAGGAAACACTTGCTCAAAGTCGAGCACCGGTAGTGCTCCTGCTGTGTCCAAGGTATCTCTTCCTGAAAACTCTCGCGTCGTCAACTGACCGCACTTCAATAACAAAACTTGCTCACCGGCATCCCATCGGCCACTCACGTGTTTCCACTGCAGGACAGGCTTCGACCACTGTCGGAATCATACACTTCATCTCCTTTTGCAACTCCCTCCGCTGCTTGCTTATATTCACGAGCCGTTGGGTTCCTGAAACTTCTAGGCACACTGCACAGCCAAGGCTGTGGAAAGAGTGGGACCTTACTCGTAATTTCTCCGCCCCGTGACGCAACTTGAGAGTGACTCACTCACTCCTTCTTTTTCGATATTTGAGTTTGCTCGGCATTCCATCCGTGACTTGGTCGGCGTGGCAGCGGCTCTTTCAATGAAGGGAGGGAGGTGCTCGCAAGGTGTCTTTTTACGCTTGTTTGTTCATTGCGCCGGCTTCTGTCGTGTCTGACTAGCGCCTGCTTATTCCCGTAGGCGATGAAAATCAGAGGCGGGGGCTTTCTTGAACACTGATTTGTGGCAATCACATGATTAAAATACTAAATCATTTGATAGCGATGCTTCGACCTAAGCTAAAATTATTTGCAGCCACCAGTCTAAGCAAACCACAAATAAAAATATTTGATATGTGGGTTTAACGTCCCAAAACTGATTGTGAGAGACGCCGTAGTGGAGGGCTCTGAAGATTTCGGCCACCTTGGGTTGTTCAACGTGCACCCAAATCTGAGCACATGGGCCTACAGCATTTTCACCTCCATCGAAAACGCAGCCGCCGCAGCCGGGATTCGATCTCGCGACCTGCAGGTCAGCACCATAGCCACTAGACCACCGTGGCGAGGTACAAATGAAAAAAATATAAGTGCCCTAAATGTTTTCGAGAGCCCGTTAACTTTTTTCACGAAATGCGACCCCCTGGATCAATTTTTTGTGTGTGCGCTAATTTAAATTTTTCAGGCAAATATACTGCAGAACGAAATTGTGTAAATTTTGGGGGGGTGACCACAAAGAGACAAAAAATTATTTCTGTTGTTATATACTCAGTGGCCCAGCCAGTTTGTCATTTGGAGCACATTTTGGAGCAGGAAAAAGTGCTTTGCAGCGGAATAAGATTGAAGCATGAGGAGCTGTTTTTTGGAGCATACTTGGAGCAGACAACACAATCATTTGGAGCAGAATATGTCTAAATTTCCAATTAACACCCTTCATGCACATGCTGGAAATGCTGCTGCAATGTAAACAAGGAGACAAAGCCGACGTCCACATCTTAATCAAGGTCTTAGCACAAAAGAGTTTCGCACTCTGGCTCCACTGCACTGCACGAGATGTGAACTGAAGTGAAGCATTCGTAACAAAGCAAACATGCAACAATGGTTTCTGTGAATGACAGGAGTCATAATGTCCTTTTAAAAAAAGTCCTGACTGAAAAACAAGCTGTCAGCAATTAAAGCAGACTAAGAAAGCTCGTTGCAACCTAAAATACACTGTCTGAAGTTACCTGCAAACATAGTGCATCAGTAATCGTCACAACTCACTATGAATGATGCTCCATCATGTTAAATAATTTTTTGAGGCATCAGCACCAAGAAACATGTTCCTTTAACTTTTAAGGAATTCGAATGGAGCACTTACTATTCTTGGTCTTCCAAATAATTAGCAATAGTCCTAAAGAAATAAGACTGGTACAAAGTAAACCACCATGAAAATGACGGGGTCAGTGGTAAATCTAAGAATGAAGAAGAGAAAGCCTCTTCTTCAAGGCAGCCTTGAAGAAGAAAAGTCTGCTGGTCAAAACGTTGGCTTCTGCGGTGACACCCTGTTTTCACGATTTTTTCCCTCCCAATATGCCATCGAGGTGCATACGAGTCCCCATGCTACTCACTCGGTTAGGAAATAACCATGGCTTTGCAAGAACAGGCCAGATGACAGAGGACAACCGACTGGTTCGGTGGGTGAACCGGGTTTTTTTTGGGGGGGGGTGGGAATGAGAGTTTTTCTTTCATTTCTTTTCGCTTACTCGGTAATGAATCTGCCTGACCGCGCTCTTTCTGGGCCCAAAGGACGACAACGAAATAAATTATTTCAAAATCACTAGCACACACAAGACACTCATTCTTTTAGCATTTGTCTTGAGCGTTTAAATAAGCAGTCACAAGTGAATGAAACCACGGCATTGTTTCAGAACCTTATTATATGATTTGACTGGATTGGCCAGTGAGCGACTCTTCTGACAATCTCGCCGCGCGTATGTTGACCTTGATGACCGCCGCAACAGCGCGCCCATTTGTTCTGTTAATTGTCATCTGCTCTCGTTTCGTCCGAGGCATCACCTGTTTTATCCGCTGCCATGCGGAGAAGGGATCCCTTCCGCCGCTCTTCCTGAACGACGGTTTGAAAGTAAACAAGTCGCTTGGTGACATTTGAACGGAACGGAACGAGTCTGTACCGCACCGTTTTACCATAATACTAGGAAGTTTTAGTGCTGGGTGCGCATTCTCTTGGGGCGTTGCGGGCTTGGGAGCGCGCGGCGTTGCGTGCCAGTGTGTGCATTCATATATAGATGTATTTCTATATATTGCTTATTGTGACATTGCTGGTATATGCCACAAAATTTGTGATGCCTTAAGTAGTGTATTTGGTTATACACTTGCAAAAACTTGTCTACCTCTCGTTGTAACCTGCAAGGAAATGCTATGCTATGCATGTTCTTAAGCCAGAGAGGATGCTTTAGGAACATTCTTATACTGCTTGAACCTAATCTTTAGACAAACGTATGTTATTCTCGGCTAGTAGATTGTTTAGGGAACTCTTTTGTTTTCTTTTGACTGAATAGAAATTGGATGTTCTTGCAGGCATTGCGTACATTAAAAATTGAAAAATTTGTCATCTTACTTGAAACCGACGGTTTATAATGACATTGTATTTAGTGGGAACGTTTCTTGCTGCACCAGCTTTTACTGAGAATTTCTTATTGGAATAGCCACATCTTTACACGTAGTGGTTATGCAAAAGCCAGTTTGTTTACCGAAACTGGCCTTCAGAAATATTAAACAAGCTTTGAAAAAATCTTCCGTGTTAGTGAATCTACCATAAATATGGTGTTTCCAATTGTGATGCAGTGATGCACTGCTTTCTGGTAATATGTGCATGCATAATATAAATATATTGTGCAATGTACTGATTTATGCAAATGTACTTTTCAACTTGCTATCTTGTAGGAGTGGTCAAGAGTGCCTAGTAAACAAAGCCTTTTAACCTATAATGCTTTGAATGAAGAATACCCTTTACAGTACCATGCATTTTTCATGCGCTTTATTCGCGTTTATTGGAATGGGTTGCGAAGATGCATGCAGTCAAGCAAGTTCACGCCGATTTGTATCAAAGGGATGAATTGTTTTTATACTCCCGACACTTTCAGCCTGAAATGCTTTTTTACCCTACTACTGGTGGTGCTAATTTTAGGCAGTTTTCATAGAAAACAAAACTCTTTATTTTTTAGCCTTATGTTCCATTGCTGTCTGTGCTTTTGTACAATCGCAGTTGTTGCTAATATTTACTTTCATGGGCTTTGCTGCTTTTATTTCAGACAGTTCTAAATTGAAAACATGGCTGATGACACTGAATATTTGAAGCTGTCTGTGGAGGACCGTTGTCAACATAAGGTATTACTGCTGTTCACTTCATTCACTACTCTTGGCTGACAAAACAAGACTCTACTAATAAGAAATATAGAAAGGCAGGGCATTGTGCTTTTATACCAATTCTGTTTTGTTAGTATTCCTGGCACTGTGATCAAACTGTGAAAACTGTTTTCTGTGATGACATCGATCTCAGCATTGGTAACTGTGATGCTAGTTTATAAGATAGGCATGCATAGTACTTCTAATAACTTGGGCATTGCACCGAAATAACAATGTGTGAACAAAGCTTTTTTGAATTCAATGTAAAATCAAGCATTAGTCGCATATTGACAGCTTTTTTTCAAGTTGCATTGCTGACAGCATTGCACAAGACTGGAACACTGTACACTAACTACTGCCCACCAGTGGCATAGTATTCAACGTGATGTCACTACCTCCAAGTAAATTTGACATTAAAATTTTCGATGCTTAGAAGCCACCAATGTCTATCAGATTGTTGGCTCCGTATCATGGGACATCCTCGTACTACATCCACAGGGTTATAAAAGCTTTACCTGTGGGTTATATTTTGATAGAAAACGGATGTAAATTGAAAAAAAAATGAATCTTGCTTCACATGAAATAGACATACGATTTTGTATTTGAAAATTTCTGACATCTATACACACGTACAACACATCCTTGATATAAGTAGTAAGTACAGATTGTCTTTTACATACTTATAGAGAATATGAAGCCTAACTTCTTTGAGCAAAGTAACATACTCACCAATAACGTGTTTGCTTGCTTCTTCCTGTGTTTGTTTTTAAATGTGGTGGCACTTTTCACTATCAATGTCTGTGTTATTGCTGAAAATGTGCAATGCTGTATCTGCCTCTTGCATTGTTGGGTTTAATTTTGCTTAATTTGAAGCCACTGTTCGAAAAGCCTGTTATTAACATTGAAGTGTATAGTCTGCCAAGCCATCGCTAAAACAAAGATTTCACATATTGTACAACCCCCAATGTTTCAAAAATATTTCCTTACATGTATTGCTGTTTAGTTCACTTACTACGATTTTTCTTTGTTCTTTCTTTCAGCTGTGGAAAGCTCGTCTTAGTGGGTATGAAGATGCCACCAAGCTTTTTGGTTCCGTCACAGACCCCAAGAGTCCAGAGTTTCAGAAGTTTTTGCCTCTCATAAAGAACTTCGTCACAGATAGCAATGCTGTGTCTCAGGAAAAGGGACTCGCAGCTGTCCTGTCGTTTGTTGAAAATGCCCACCTGGCCAATCGCATATGTGGCGACGTCCTCACCGGGCTCGTCACCAAGTGCATCGCCGCTCCGAAGCAGAAGACACGGGAACTGGCGCAGGAGATCATCTACATGTACGTCGAAAGTGAGAAGCAAGATGTGGTTGTGGAGGAACTTGTCAAGGCACTAGATAACAAGAACCCGAAAATAGTGGCGGCATGCGTGGCAACACTGCGAGAGTGCTTGCGTCTGTACGGTGCCCGCGTTGTAGCCGTAAAGCCTCTCTTCAAAGCACTTCCGAAACTCCTCGAGGACAGGGACAAGACAGTGCGTGAAAAAAGCAAGCTGCTGACTGTCGAGCTCTATCGATGGATTGGAGATGCCCTGAAACCAATGCTGCAATCTCTGAAGCCCATTCAGGTGTCCGAGCTTGAAGCAGAGTTTGCCAACGTGGAGAAAGGCACTGCTACTGCCGAGCGTTACATCCGTTCGGAGCAGGCACGAAGAGCACAGGCAGCTGAGACTGGCACCAATGGCGTGGATTGTGTCGAAGAGGTAGAGGAGTGCGATGGTGATGGGGGTGCCACTGTTGACGCGTACGAACTGCTAGAAGCTGTCGACATTCTCTCCAAGCTGCCCAAGGACTTCTACGAGCAGTGCGAGGCGAAGAAGTGGCAAGAGCGAAAAGAGGCGCTAGAGAAGCTCCTTGAGCTCGTGAGCAATCCTAAGCTCGAACCTGGGGACTATGACGATCTCGTCAAGGCACTGAAGAAGATTGTGGCCAAGGACAGTAACGTAATTGTAGTGGCGCTCGCAGCCAAATGCTTGGCCGGGCTGGCAGCTGGTCTGAGGCAGAAGTTTCACCCATATGCGAATTTGTGCATTTCGGCGTACTTAGAAAAGTTCAAGGAGAAGAAGCAGAACGTGGTGACTGCTCTGAGGGAGGCTCTGGACAATGCATTCCAGGCCACAAACTTGGAAGCAATCCTGGAGGGTGTGACGGGGGCCCTGAGCAACAAGAATCCACAGATAAAGGCGGAGACGAACCTGTTCTTAGCACGTGCCTTCTCGAAATCTACACCGGCCTTGTTGAACAAGAAACTGCTGAAAGCATTAGTGACGTCGTTGCTCAAGACTCTGACTGACTCTGACCCAGCTGTGAGGGAAGGTGCAAGCATGGCTTTGGGGACAGCGATGAAAGTGGTCGGCGAAAGGGTGATAGCACCTTTTCTTGGTGACCTGGACAATCTCAAGATGGAAAAGGTAAGCTTAATCTATTCGATAACTTTCTGTTCATTTCACAGGCACAAGGGGGGCATCCAACTGTACATACGAGGCCTGCTTTGTGCACGGCTGATGCAGGGTAGGGTTGTGTAGCGGAAGTTAGGGATGCATGCAGCCACTAGCTCTAGGAGGAGGGTGCCTGAAGTAACATTAAAAAAGGGAGAGGGGGGCGTGGTCATGACTTTGTTAGCAGAAAAACCATTTCAGCAGAAAAACCATTTCATAGCTTGAATACTGTTTATGTGTGCTCACAGTGGCTTCACTCATTTCTCCTAATTGCTGATAGGAGGTGGAGTACAAGCGCTGAAGTGGGGGGGGGGCTGACACAAGCTTTGGGGGGGATCGCTCCTACTGCCCCCCCCCTTTGGATCCGCCACTGGCTGAAGTGCTACAGTTGTTCCTGACTAGCCAGCCTTTCTCCCTCTCTCCATTTGTACTGTTTTCTGATAACTAATATTATTCATGCCATGAGAACAAATCAGTGTTAACAAACATAACCTGGATGACAAGGAACTTTATTACTTGGGAGGTATAGTCTGTATTTGAAGTCTGGATTGGTGTGGTAGAAGGCTTTTCAGGGCTTATTGCTTTATTAGATGTCGCCTAACTTAACTGATAGTGACATCAACGGAGCCATGGAGAAAATTATTCATATAGTTTTTCAGCAGTGGTGTGGTCATTTATAGAAAAGGAAGTAAAGTGGAAGAAAAACACCTCGCTGCTGGTTAACCTGGGCTTTAATTAGCAAAGCACACTTTTCCCCCTTTGTTTTTAATGCATGTTTGCTATGTTTACCTCATTTCGTCCTTAGTTTTATTTGTTTCCTATTTATTTTATTACCTTGTTCTGGGTCAGATATAAGATTCAGATATACGTCGGCTCTCATCGGGTGTGCTCAATGTTTCTTTTACTTAATCTCCGCTATCTTGTATCGTTTTTCCTAATTCATAATCCATCCAGCTTTCCACCGTATTGCTTAAGGAACAACATGGATACCTCGGTAAGCCATCGCAAGATTTTCATGTCAAGCAATTTGCTTGGGAGTTGGCTAAGTAATTTGTCATATAGCAAACAATTCATGCAGTTCCTGGTCTCTTTAGTTACAACTATATGTGTAGGCCCCACCACAGTACAGCAAAACTGTAAACGGGTGTTAAGCATAAGTACAGTAAAACCTCCATAATTCAAACTCGGTTATTTTAAAGTCGTGCCTAATTTGAAGCATTTCCGCGGGCCCGTATTTTACAGTGGAAGTTTAAGCAGATAGTTTGAAGCGGCGGTCAGCATAAGTTGGGTTAATTCAAAAACTTCGGCTGCAGTGTGCCAATTCTTTCTGATCCTGATTCCAGCGCAAGTCCGCAGAAACGACAGCCCTTAAGAGCCACTAGGAAATTTAGTTTAGCAATGCTAATGAGTGACAGCTGAACCACCTCAGCTTTGCTACTTCCAGCACGAAAAATATAATTAAAAATAAAATACGGTCTTGTAATCGACTTAAATGTGTGCCCACGGATAAAAAAAGATTGGCTTCACTGCAATGCAGTAAAGATGCGCGGGCAGCAAGTTTTATGCTTTTTGCAACGTCGGCACGTCATGATTTACCTATTCTTTCTGGGAATTTAAAGAAATTAATAAAAGTCAGTCTGGTGGCATTCGCGATATATGCGACTCTCCGATTGGTGGTTGCTGGAGCGATTTGTGCACTTGATCTGCTAGTGGTGTTCTCGCCTACAATGCCTACTTTGATAACTCTGTTTGCAAGCTTCAAAGATGACGTTTCTGAGCCAGAACACTTAGCGAATTTTGTCACTGTTTATTATTAAGTTCTTTATTTTACGTGCTAACGCAGGGAGGAGCAGGCGACATGCTGTCCGCATGTCACTGTTCTGTTGTAGTGAAGAAGTCTTTTTTTTTCAGTTGATCACCCCCCTTTTTATTATTATTTTTTTGTGATGGCAGCAGCGAGGCCTGGAATTGCCCTTTGTTTTCGGCAATATTGTGGCCAGGTATTGCTGGAAAACATAACCCTTGGAACCGCAAACTCGCCGACACAGCAAACGACCAGCCCTGATTACTTTGAATAATTTCAAGTCCCTTTCATCGCACTTTTTGTATGTTTCGTTAATTCAAAAATGGGCTTAATTCAAAGAATTCTCACAGTCCCAGTGACTTTGAATTAACGAGGTTTTACACATGTAGAAGCGAGGAACTGTGATTATCAACATTATTGTGCTAGCTCTTTTTCATGTCCTCGGTCACGTGCCCTAACTCGGCATATCGGCAGCCTGCGAGGTTTGATGTTGAGATCTGTAACTGGAACATTTCCCTGTCAAAACAGGTAAAAGAGTGCTGTGAGAAAGCAGAAGTGGTTGCTGCACCACCTCAAAAGGCCCGTCGCAAGCCTGCTGCTGCTGCTGGGTCCTCGGGCACGAGTAGCACAGAGTCAAAGCCGGAAGCACAAGCCGCCCCAGAGAGGAAGGCTGCAACTGCAGTGGCCAAACCTCGTGGTGGTGCCCGGGTCGTGAGACCGGGGGCTGCTTCTTCTGCTGCGCCATCGTCTGCCCCTGCAAGAGCCACGCAAAAGGCTAAAGCGCCTGGACCTGCGAAAGCACAGTCGGGCAGCAGTGCTTCTTCCAATGTTTGTGCCACTCCGGCCTCGGTTATCAACTGGAATGGCAGCTTTGCCATTGAGCTGGAGGTTGCATGTGCGGCACCAGTCGCAACAACCACATCTTCAATGCATTGTGATGCAAGACGACTTGTGTTTATAAACGTTAAAAATCTTGGGCGAGGAAAAAATTAATTCAGAGGTCCTGATTCATGCCTTGTAATAAAGTCTTTGTAATTGCCACACACAAAAAAACCCCGATTAGTTATGGTTTCCAGGTATGTTTTCTTCTCTGCTTTTCCTGTGATGGGGGCTCAGTAGCTACACCATTCTTATTGCTTAGCACAAGAATGCTTTTTATTTATTGCTTTTCTAAAACATGACTGCTATGGGCACATTGGCCCACCGCCGCCGTGGTCTAGTGGCTAAGATACTCGGCTGCTGACCCGCAGGTCGCGGGTTCGAATCCCGGCTGCGGCGGCTGCATCTGCGAGGTAGGCGGAAATGTTGTAGGCCCGTGTGCTATGATTTGGGTGCACGTTAAAGAACTCCAGGCGGTCGAAATTTCCGGATCCCTCCACTACGACGTCTCTCATAATCATATAGTGGTTTGGGGACATTAAACCCCACATATCAATCAATACGGGCACATTGGCATCCCATCATGTGCTGAGTGTATTTTATTTTTCTAAGAGTGTTGCGTGAAAGTGCTCATTATGCAGAAATATCAGTGTCTGCATCTTTGGTATTGAGCAAATAATCAGTATTGTCTTTTGAGAAAACTCGAGATAGATGAAAACAAGTATAATAAAACTGTTTTGTTCAGGTGGTGAATCGAACACAGGTTTTCTGTGTGGCTAGAAGGTGCTCTACCATGGAACCATTGAAGTTTTTGAAATTGCTTCGAAAAAAATTTTCAAAAAATGTCGTGTAGTGGGTGGAGTCCCTCACACACGTAATATACTGTACCTTGTGTACTTTTAGTCTGTCCTCGATTGCAACTGCATTTTCTCCCTTTTTTATTGCATATTTTGTAACGCAACCACCCTGTAACGGCCTTCAGCCAACTTTATTGATAAATAAATAAATAAATAAACAAATAAAAATTTCGCATGGCAGAATCGTACTCGAATCACACCAGGTGTCAAGAAAAAAGAGAATTGTAGAACGAGTTGGCGGTTCAAAGCTGCCAATTCCTTACAAAGTGTGCACGGCACCTTTCGGGCGATTAGCTTATTTCGCCTATTTGTAAAAGGAAGAATTGTGGCCTAATGGACACTTGGCAACTGTTCATCCAGCAAACATTCTAGAATGGTTTGAAACAGCCAGTGTTACTGTTGAAGATGAAGCTCAGGCGTCCTCCTAGATTTTTTTCTTTTTCCTTTTTTAAGGCAGGTAGTTCGCCTCGTTAATGGTGGTGTGATAGTGATGACGATTGAATGGATACTTAGATTAACAGGCTAGTTCGCATCACTTGTTGGCATTCTAAGAACACAGTATTAACTGGAAAGGCCTTCACAAGCTTTTTCATGTGCTGAACACCCCATCTGTGCACAAAGTGAGGGTAAATTTTGTATGCACACGCACACACACATGCACCCTATATCTGCACATCCATCTATTTCAGTGGTGTTGCACTCCTTGACTACTTTTCTTTCGTACCCCTTTTATTCTTACGAAGGTCTCCTTGTTTCACATTCTCTGCTGTTTTTGTCTTTGCAGCCTGTATTCTCCGAAATGGCTCTGGCAGACGAAGAGGTTCAAAGCCGAGCAGCAGCCTTGTTCCCAGAGGAAACGCTTGCGGCTTTGGGGAGCGCAAACTGGAAGGATCGTTTGTCTGCCATTGAGAAGATGAAGGAAGTTGTCGAGGCTATGGAAGGAAGCCTGCCTGTTCAAGTCATTGCGAAGACGCTGTGCCGTAAACCTGGACTTCGAGACACAAACTTCCAGGTTTTCTATTTTCTTTAATATTCGTATGAAAGCTTTCTCATCTATATACACACGAAGCGCATTCTAACAACATTGCATCTTGCACGAATGTTCGTAATGTTCGAAAATTTGTTATAAAGGTTTATTTCCAACACTATGTATCTATTGCAAGACAATTTTCCTTTATTTTGTTGTAACGGGTATTTATTTTTATCTGCGTTCATTATATTTTAGTTTCGAGTGTGTATAAAGCATCGGTTATAATACCAGGTGTGTTTATGTGTGTGCAGATGTACAACTGTGTACATTTTTAAGCTTCAGAATTTTAAGACTAGAGCTGTATAACTTCTTGCAATTATACTGGAACTTCGATTTCCAGATTTTCAGACTCTCGGTATAGAGTCTAGGGTTTCGTTGCTGTTTCTGCTTCAATCTCTCTGCATGCCAACCTATGCATGTCTGCGCAGGTGCTGAAGCTGAAGCTGGAAACCTTATTGGTGGTACTGGGTGGTGGGCCTGTGTCCCTGTGCGTGGCCGATTGCATGTTGGCAGACTTGGTGGACAAGGTCGGGGACATCAAGAATGGCCAGGGCGCCACATCTGCCCTGACGGCCTTGGCTGAGGCCACCTCCCTAGACCATGTTGGCCAGGAGGTACTGGAGCATGTCTCCTACTCGCATTCATTTGATTCTTGCGCTTTAGAAATTCACAATTCATGTGGACGTCGGAGTTTACATCCATTTGTGGCATTTGGCACCTTCTGGGCCAAATTGCTATTCAACAAAATTGCTATTCACCGAATTCACCTTTAGTCAAAAATTTATGCACAAGCCTACTTTATTCACTAAATAAGGTGCTTCGACTTTTCTTTTTTTTCTAGTATTAACTTTCTCGGTCAGTGTTTGCAGTTCAAACTTGGCAATGTGATGTTCACTTTTTCCACATTTTAAACTTTAAAGAAAAGATTGTGAACTTCACTGGCTCTTCACTGGTTCTTAGTGCGACAGGTTAACCTAAAACAATAGCTGCGCATTCTGGTATTCATCGACGCATGCTCAAGGCAAGCATTGCAATGCACTTGTCAAATTCATATACATATGCTCATTGTAATGAAACATGTAAGCTAGGCAATGTACCTTGGTGTGATATATATATAGATTTCATTTAATTTTTGCCTTTCATAAAAACCGTGATTGCCAACAGTGTTTTTTAAGAGTAAAATGCCACAAAATTTTTCAAATAATAGGGCAGTATGAAGAGATCTAGTGTTGGTCATGAAAAAAAAAAGCTTTGTAGTTTTTAACATGAGAGCCCTTGACAAAAGTTTAATCCTTCATGCTACCCCCACAAAGTCTTCCTTACAGCTGGCCTATACCTCTTGAAGAGCCGAAACTGGGTCAACCTACACAGCTATACGTAGCCTAAGCACCTGAGTTTTCAGGTGCTATTACTCGTAGTTTGCTTTACTGTCATGACTAGCATAGTCTCTTGTGCATTTGCTGGGCATAGTAACTGTGTTAGCACAGGAAGTAGATTACAAACTCTGCTTTGCTGCAGCATCTTAGGCAAACTGGGTTTTAGCTTGAAGCCCTTTTAGAGCATGTGTTTACTTTAAACTTTTAGTTAAAATATGCTAGATACTGAAGCTTTCAGGTTGCTTTGTGAGTTTCTCTTGTATATTAGTACCACTTTATTTTTTTCCTTCTCCAGGTTCTCCAGCTTTGTTTTGCCCAGAAGAATCCAAAAAACCAAAGTGAGAGCCTGATGTGGCTGGCCAATGCTATCAAAGAGTTCGGGCTCAAGTAAGTTTTTTCAAAAACTGGGCAACTGTACATTTCATACACACCAGGTTTTAAGTGCGGAGCACTTTAGATGCTCGAGCTGTCGTATACTGCCACTGCATTGTGTAAAGCAGGCAAAACCACGTATAGCATAGCCATCTGTAACACCAAGAAGTCTTCCTTTTCTTGTTCTTTGGGTGCCGCGATGATGATAATAAGTGTGGAGGAAATCAGGAACCCGGGACGTCGTATGCTGTCACAAGCTGTCACCACTTAGCATAATGCACGCAAACCCGCATTTAAAAAATAAAAGAAAAAGGGGGAAAGCAAGGGATACATGGAAGAAAAGGGGGAAAAGGGAATAGAAAAAAAAAGTAAATGCAGAAAACTTCAAAGAAGACAGGAAAAAAAGAGGGAAGAAATAAAACCGAAGAAAAGCAAAAATTGCCGCCCAGCTCTGCAAATCCTTCGGGCTTTGCACAACTAGTGTGAAATCGCCTTAATTTTTTGCCAGAGCAGTCAACGATCCAGTGTTGTTTGAAGCATTGCAATGTACTTCACTTGTCTGATGTTCACATACTTGTTCTTTTGCAGGGTTCCAGTGAAACCAGTCATAGAAAGCATAAAAAAAGGTCTGGCTGCTTCGAACCCTGTGAGTATGAGCCAGAGCTTTTTTTTTGTGCTGCACAGTGCGACTGTTCACCACTGTTGTTGCGTAAATGTTGCATTTTGTGTGTGAGGACTTGTCTGAGGAAAGTGCAAAGAGGGCGCAAACGACGGATGGTAAGACAGCAAAGCCAGGTGTTTCCGCAGTGCAGGGCTTGCGATTACCACCATGGCTGTGGAAGCTTCCTATTGCTTTTGTGTGAAGGTTTCTCTGCGCATTCACTAGTGACTGTTGGGTATTGTGAACACAAGTGGCTCCATCCTTGTAAACTGTTTGTTAATGGAGACCTTTTAATTTTACATTTTCTTTTCAGTGTTGATGCAGACGTCCTAGCTGCATTTTGCGATGTCAGACGATCACTTCAGTAATATTGAATGAGTGAATTTGACTCTTGTATGAACAGGCAGTCAGAACAGCGTCCATAACTCTGGCTGGTGTTCTGTACCTCTACATGGGCAAGACGCTGAGGACCTTGTTTAAAGGGGAGAAGGCCGTCCTTGTGCAGCAGCTTGATGCGGAACTTGCAAAGGTTGGTGGCGTCATTACACACCTCATGCAGGTTGATGGCGTTTAGCCAGTGTTGTTTTAAGCTCTTATGAAAAGAAAGCGCCATTGCGGAGATTCGCCGATTACCTTTCAAGTATGGATGTGCGAATATTTGAAAGTTTTGAATATTCATCAAATAATGCATTTGTGATGTTAGTATTCAATTCGATAATGCATATTTGATAATTTAAAATATTTGAACAATTCAGAATATTCTTCAAATATTCTATCTTCACGAATATTCTGTCACATGTTTCTGCTGTGAAGAACATCAGATTTGGCACATTTCCAATAACAGCAGTGTTTACTTCATGCAGTGATTACTAAGTTCATGCAGTTCATGCAGTGATTACTAAGACTTCGGCCCGAGTATTATATCGCCTGCACAGCAATTCATGGAAGCTTGGTGACAGCTATCGATGAATGCGGTGACAGGTCATCGTGACAAACCTACCTGTGATAAATATCTCAATTTAAATCGTGTACTGGTTGCTCGGCAGTATGTGGGGCTTGGTTGTTTAGCGCTGTTACTGTTCGTGTAAGCGTACCAACCACTCCATCTGTTGCTGCATTGCTCATCGAAACGAAAGCAACTCGTCATTGCTGCATTGGGTCGACAAAATAGCTGTTGTAGCGTATTTCGGTTCCGTGGTGAGCGAGTACGAAGAAAAAACGTCTCTGCACAAGGGCAAGTGCACGCGTATATTACAGAGAGCGGCACGGACTAAGTGAGCTTGGTAGGTGACGCACTGCACGCAAGTATAGCACTCGGCGTGACGTGATGATAACGCGTTTCGTGTGTAGCTGGGCCATTTTTCACTAATGAATGGCCTTGCAAACATGCGCAACAATGCCTTACAAGTCGTCAATCGGCTGTGCCGCTACTTCAGCATGTATTCTCTTCATAGTTCCCAAATTATTTCATGGTCGCACATATGGTCATGTGAATAAGTTGGTGTTTCTCCGTGCAGTGGCAAACAAAAGGCCACGCACTTTTTTGTGAAGCAGCTTACAATGGCGTCCTAACATATAGTTCTGTAATGTAAAGTGGCAGGCGGAAATTTGAGGCACTTAATGCGTAGTTTCACTGTGTTCCCGACAGCACCTTCGGGAATGCGTCGTTTACACATCGCACTCGCGCGGCAGCGTCTCCTGCAATCAATCCTCTATAGCTTCGTCTGTGTGATCTCGCTCTTTTGCCAATATCAGTTAACTGCCATTAGCAGCCAGTGCGCCGAAAGGGGTCGCGATGCAGCTTAACAGTGCCCTCGTCGCTGGGAGTTGTGGCTGCGTTAACAAAAAGGTGTGATTGGGGTGTCTTTCTACCGCACATCAATAATCGCCTATCTCACATGTGCGTCTTGTGCTATCACAGCGCCTGGTACACCTTGGCAACGATCGTGTAGCTATTAGCGTGACAGAGTACTCTTGATCGGAAAATGGGGAGTGGGCAGTCCTCGAGAAAGGGAACAAAAACAAGTCAAATAACGAGTATTGCTGTGTAGTTGAAAGACTCCCCAAGTTCTCCTATTTGCCTCAGTGGCTTGACCGGAGAGAACAGGAGCACAAATTAAAAAGAAAATGATAAAATCTGGGGTTTTACGAGTCAAAACTGATAGTGTGAGAATCTGGCTGAATTGTGACCACCTAGGCTGCTTTATAAATCGCTTAGTCTTAGGTACGCGTGTGAACTGTTACATTTCACCTCATCTGGATATGTCTGCCATGGAGGAATTAAACCAGGGGCCTCATGCTCACTACCACTAGTCATCATGGCAGGTAGAAAAGCTTTCTTATTTTGTAAGAGCAACCACAAAAAATAATTAAAAAGCAGTACGAAAATTTTGTTCAACATGAGAGTTGAACACAAGACATCAGAGTCGCAAGCTCAATTATTAGTCATATTCTTCCTGGCAAGTACTGGTGGTGGGCATTTTCGTTTTTTGTGCAATAACAGACTACCGTATTTACTCGCGTTATGATCGCACCCCTAATTTTTGTCACCTAAATTCGACTTTTTTTCCCCGCGTAATGATCGCACCCTGAACTTGCCGTATCGACATGTCATGTGCCAAGTCTAGCTGAACACGTCTATCATTAATTCTGTGATCTGAAAGTGGGCATCACTATGCTAATGTCGTAACTTTACTGAATTAAATGAAAGCATTCCTTATTTAGATGGAAGAAGCTGTTTTGACGCACGTGACGCACTCAAAACCTCCATAGCTGACGCAAATAAGAAAAAGAATGGGTAGCTTTGCTCCACGGAGTGCTTCGCTCCGTCAGCCATGTTTGTTTTGACATCCCGCACTGTTACAGCGGCGGCCACATGTTGGTCGACCTTTGTTCATCCCGCAGCAATGTTTTTTTTTTCTCTGAGGCCACATTTTTTTTGTGTGTGTGCCTTGTAATCGTCTGTTGAAGCACCAGTTCACCATGGGGCGGTATGCGAGCTTTACTGCCGCGTTCAAGCTGAGGGCGCTTGACTACCCGCTAGAGCACGGCAACCGCGCTGCCGGCAGACATTTCGGCGTCGACGTAATCTGGATTCGATATTGGAAAAAACAGCGTTACATGCTCATGGCTACAAACAGCACGCGATGGGCTTTCCGTAGACCCAAATCTGGCAAGTTCCCCGATATTGAAAAGGCAGTCCTCGGATACGTGAAGGACATGAGCAAGGACGGTTATGCAGTGTCATTAGACATGATACGGACGCAGGCGTGCACAGTTTCCCGGAGGTTGGGAATAGCCACAAAGGACTTCCGCGCCAGTTCAGGCTGGACGACACGCTTCATGCGGCGGAATGGACTATCGCTGGCATTTCCAACGCGCTCGACGGAACGGAAGATGACCTTCTGTGGGACAGTGAAGACACTGCCGGCTCCGACAGGGAATCGTGTGGCGACGGCCCTGCCGCCAGTGATGCTTTGGAGTCTGAATGTACGTTAGGGGGTCAGAGAGGTAAAAAAATATAAGGGCAGTGTGCCATGCATGTAGCTCCTGCGTAATGTGTGCATTTTATTACAAAGGTAAGCCTTAATTTACTTTTATTTTTAATTAAGTTCATGATAGCTACCGTAAGAATTCTGATTAGCGACTTTTTTTACGTTTTCTGTGCTCAGAATGTTTTTTCACGGAAAATTTACCCCACGTAATGATCGCATCCCGAAGTTGGAGTAAATTTTTTTGCAAAAACAAAGTGCGATCATTGTGTGAATATATACGGTAGAGTAGCTACCATTGGTACTGTTTCCAGCAGAAATATATGATTGAGTGAAAGAATACTGGCGAATAAAATTGCATCTTTTTATTATTCGATTCTTATTTGGAACTATGTATTCATATTCAAAAATTTTGATATTCGCGCACTTCTAGTTTCAAACTACCACTGAAATTTTGTGCGCTGAATGGTACTGGCCGTTCGATCTCACTAGCTCTCACCGTATATCTAAAGACATTGCAATCGCATCATGAACCACCATTCGAGTGCTACAAGCACCACCCACACCCCATTTTCTTAAAGTAAAGCCACCTCAAGCACTTGCGTTGATTTCGTACGAAACCGCAACTTTGATTGCTCGCGGCCACCTACGGTTCAGCATGTTGCGGGAACTTTGTACAAGACGTTAAGATTGGGCGCCGAAAAGATCGCACTCGAGCATGGATCCAGGGGTAGCTCGCGTGATACAATGTTTAGGTTTGCGGCCTGTCTACGGCGACAAAAGTCCACAGCGATAGTGCAAGTCTGCGTAGTGATAGCGCAGGCTAAAGCTCGCATCGGAAAGCCGAAAAGTTTCTAAATTTGTGAAGGAGGTAGCAAACACAATAACGACCACATTTTTCCTAACAGGAAACTGAAAACGCACTTGATGGGGACGCAATCACATGATCTATGAGGAGGACGCACAGCCGAAGCCACGCCAGCACTAAGGTTACCCCGATATCCAGGCAACCGCCCTTCATCCTCACTTGGCGAGCGCGGCAGCTCTGCCGTGGTCTTTCTTCTTTTATTTTTCCTCGCTCCAGTTAACATAATAGGGCATCGAATCGCAACCGTGCAAGTGCGATACCAAGCTACTGATTATGTCCAACTATTATGGGGTGCACCTATTATGTGCGGGAGGAAGAAAATCTTATTTCTCATGACCAAACTGGGTGTACGTCTATTATGCGAGTAAATACGATACTCCAAAAGCGGCCCTGGCCTACTTCACCCTTTCCTTCGCTACGCTTCGTTCATAGGCTCGTCTATCCTCCTCATTATGCGAGGGCAAGAGGGAGGGGTGCACGTACCTGCAAGCAGACAAATTTTTGTGTGTGTGTGTGTTGGGGAAGGGGATACTCAAGTGGTGACATTGTTCAGTGCTGAGGATAATTAGATTGGGGGGGGGGGCAAAAAATTGTTTCTTGAAATAATTGGTTCGCCCACGGCTCGGGGCACTGCCAGATGTGGCACTGTTGATCTTAATGGCATTCTGAACTCAATGCGCGAATTTACTTTAGATCTTGAAAAAAAAATATTGGAGATGTTTTAAAGGCCCTTTAAGTAGCGAATTTGGATATGAATGCTCTTTTGGACCTGCCAGGTTAACCCAATCTTTTCATGAATTATAAATTCGCCTTTCAAGAAGGTCCTGCTCTTCACTGTTTCACTGTACCTTAGGGAGTTCTCGGCTTGTGAAAAAACACTTGGTGCCTCTGTGGAGTCATCGTAGATTTACGGCGTTTGAGTAAAGGAAACTGCAATGGATTACTGTGCGTTGAAGGAGATTGAAATCAGTTCAGGGTGTGCCTTTTATGTGTAACAATTCAAAAATGTTTCAATAAAAAAGGAAAAAGCTGTTCTGGAAACAACTGTTCTGGAAACAACAGTTGGAAACAACTGTGGAAACAGCTGTTCTGGTGCAAGATGCATTGTTTCGTCCAAGTGTTCATAGCTTTGCACTTTCGATCCTCCAATTGCAATGTTATCTTTCACACGTCCAGCTGGAAGGTCAAAAACCTCCCGCGCCCACTCGAGGTGTGCCAACTTCCTCGGTCAACGAAGGTGGAGGTGATGCCCCGGAGGCTGCACAGGAGGAGCAAGAGGCTGCCCTCGATATGGAGGACTTGGTTCCTCGAACTGACATCAGGCAAGTTGTTAGAAGGCATGCTGGACTGATGCTTTGCTGCTGTTTACCTTGGGAACATTGTGAGCAATTAAAGTATTTGGAAACGTTCAATTTTTTAAAATTCGCATTTATTGAAGGGAAGAACTGGTAAACAGAGAGAAACCATACTTAAAGTTGTTCAATTGAATTACAGAAGGTAACTTTAAATTTGTAGACAAGACAGCTCTGCAAGTGGAAGCTAAACCCACATCTGCTGCATTTTACTAGCAGCGTCTTTTCCATTCAGCTACTCACCATTAGCATTTTCATAGGTGTTGGTGTACAATATGGGAGTGCCTTGCCAGGGCTGTTCATGGCCATGAGGGCCGATAAGGTGCTTTCTCCACGCATCAGGTGAATGCTTGTTAAAATGCAAAGGCTGGTATGTATAGTATGATTTGAACGGCAGCATGCAGTCATTCGAAAACTGGCCGCATCGACTGCTGCCACATGTGTGTACGTGTGCATGTGTGAGAGAAAGTGCATACTCGCTCTGTTACACGTACATTATTATTCCGTGTCTATTGAGAAGCCCAAATTGCGAGCTTCATTTCAGCTAGTGTGCCGCTGCTGTAGCAAAGTTTTTAAATAAAGGTGGTACGGTTTAAAAACAAACTAAATAAAGCTGTTAGTTACAGTGAGGAACAATATTCGTTGCTTGGCAGCCCAAGATGCATGTCGAATGTTTGCAGTGCGGAGATAATCGCACTTGGTCTGAACGCTCTGTAAACTGGTTGCCTCTGTCATTTGAGGTTCTCCATTCATGCCAAAATATCTACGTTCTATTTATTTATCCCAGCTTGTACGCACCTTAAAGGGACTTTAAAGAGATCTAAAAAGATCAATGACTAGTTAAATGTTGAAACTACGCTACATCACCACTCTACTACCCTACGCTCACCAAAAAATTCCTAAAATACCCTAAAAGTAGGGAAATTACCCTATGGTTGGCTACCCTGGTCCACTTGTCGAAACTCATGCTCGAGCTCACAACCCCTGTTTACGGATTTTATCCTCCCAAGCCTCCATCATCCCCTTCCTGCCGTCTCTTACTCGTTAAAAAGCTCGTTTCGCAGAAATTATGGCGTCAGCATGGCCTTCATGGTTTACAGACATCCTGTATATTGTAATGTCACCGTAATCTTGTGTGTTAGAAGTGTACACTGCCACCGGGTGTCGGAACACGCGATTATCATAACGACTATGTGGTTTAAAGGTGGCACCCCATTATGAAAGGCGCACATGTTGCTATGCATATTTCCTTAACACCACGTAGTGCGTCCGCAGCAAGTTAAAAAACATTACACGCGCGTTTGCTCGTGGTTCAAAGCGTGCCACTGATCACACAGAATGTGGCCATATGCGATAGCTTCACTCGTACAAGCCACTTTCAACTTTATCGATTGCATTATATAATCCTCATTTTAAACTTTTCGAGCAAGATGAAACAATAAAGGTAGCTAGCATTAAGTTGTTGAAGTACGCACTAGAGATAGGATATCTCTATGCACTCAAACATTGTTATAACGAAGTTGAAGGGGAGCCACAATTATTTCATTATATTCATTATTGCGTTATATCGATCATAACAGTTTCTGGCAGTTATGCTCAGATGGGCGCACACCTATAAGCATGCAAAGAAGGAAACCGCCTTGCGGTCCGATTTACCGCAGCGCGACTACGCGTGCCACGGAAAATAAACTTAGTCAAATCTCATTAACTCGAACTTTCGGGTAATTCCAACTCACACTGAGGTCCCGTAAAAGCTATGTGTATTCCCATGGGCGAAAACGCCCTGTAATTTGAACGGGCAAGCCCTTCCGACGGTTAATAAGAACATTCCGCGCTCCGAAAATGCTCTCGGCACCATGTCCAATGTCGCGGCGGCACCTCTAAACGCTGCGCGCGAAGAAGGAAAAGAAGAAAAGGAAAGAAAAGACTATGGCGGATTGTTTGCTCTTCTCAAATGCCGCTCTGCTACACGCCTGTTCCACGCTTCTCCCTTTTCAGTCTCTGCACGTAGAGACCCTTCTCCTTCCAAGGCCAGGCGCGCAGAGAGAGGGAAAAAAAAAGAAAGCTGTCGCGGAGAGTCCACCTTTCTCGGTGCAGATAAGCAGCCATTGTAGCAGCAGAGACTCAGTCGTTGCCGTTGTGAAAGGGAAATCGCTTTACACCGCAGCGCCGCTTCTCTGTCATGTGGCCCGCTGAGCGCTTCCTCAATCGTCTCCGCTGGCTGTGTGAGGAGGTCGGCTCTCTTGGCCACGCGGGGCGTGGCTGTAGGTAGGCGCGGAAGTTTTGAAAGAGCCGTGCCGAACGAGCGTCAAACTTCGCAGAAAACGCTATACAGTCGAGCCCACTTAAAACGGCCCCACCTAAAACGAACTTTCGCTTAAAAGAAACAATATCCGTGTGACCGTGAAAATATACATTGGTTCAATGGCACAAAACACACAACGATTGTCCCCGAGCGCCGCTGGTCGGGTACAGCAAACGGAGTCAGCGGTCTGCCGATTTCCCGGGAAACAAATTTCGACCACAGATCAGGCATGGCCGATGTGCCCATACCTTCTTATTGTCAAACGCCGACCCTGCCTCCGTGACCCTCTAGTTGCCGCTCTCCCCAACCCATGGAAGAAGGAAAGCTGTTTCCTTCCTCCATGCCCCGACTGCTTTTTGTTATGCACCCCTCCGTCCTTTGTCCCCCCGCTACTCTGAGCACCCCGCATCGCCAGACGAGGCCAGAGTTTTTTACACTGCCACCGATCTTTCGAAGACAGGTCGGCCATCTACCCTGTTTTTGATCGCTGGTTGGCGTCGCCGGCCTGGAGGGACCAGACCATTTGCCAACATTGTCGGCCACCGACTGTATACGATAGTCTGCGTCTAGTGCACGCGCGTACTCTACCCCACCGACTCTGCGATTTGTTTCATGTTTAGGACTTGTTCTCGCTCACTTCGCACTCTGCCCCGCATGCCTTCCGGGCGCGTGCGGAAGAGCGAAAATGGCTGTTAATTTGCGTGGAACAAATTGCGAAATATCGAAGTTCGTGAAGCCACGCAAGCCCGCCGGTGCAACAAAACGATTTTTTTACCACGGCCACGCGTACAGATCCCGTTGGCCATGCTTTGACTTTTGCGCATGCAGGCACTCTTTCCAAGTTTTTCTACGTGTGAGTTTCGCGGACCTTTCAAGCAAGCTACCCAATCTCCTTCCTTCCTGTGTGTTTCGGTTTTCAAGGTCACCCCTCCCGCCGCATCCTCCCCTCTTTTTATCGCAACTCCTTGCCCTTCTCTCGCAAGTCTGCTCTCCTTTCTTTATCACAGCCCCTTCGCCCATGAAGGAAGGTTCCTCCTTGCCTTCGCCTGTCTCCGCCGCTCCGCGACGCCCGCCACGCTGGCTTGAATTAGTTTCGTTTTCTGGCTGAAAACGGGCCAGAGCTGTTCCACGCGTTCTGACACGTGTGTCGCGTGTGCACCCCTTGATTGCTCTTGGTATGCGTATGTAGTCAAGATGGCAGACGGTAAGACTAGCACGCTTTTTCCTGCCGCTCAACAAAACCTCAAGCCAAGTGTGACCGCTTGGCTTGAGCGTAATCCGCGCGTTTGGTGCCGCGTTGCTGAGTGCTTGCTCATAGCTGTTGGCCATCTGGCAGCCAACTTGCCGCTTTGGGCGTCCCAGTATTCAGCTGTGGAGATGGTGAACATTTCGTGGGCGGCGGTGACGGCTACTTGCGCGCGAAACCGTTTTCGCGAGGCCGACTTCGTCGACGTCGGTGTTACGTCCTAACAGGACCACTGCGGCGGGGGTTTGTGGCAGTGCATCGTCGGCTCCGACCTGGTAAAGGTGGTGGACAATCTGTTGAGATTGTTTAATTACGGCGGATGATGATGCCGAAACTGCGGAACCATGCACTAGTTGGGACATTGTGAATGAAGTACGTGGCTAGAGCGATTTTGAGGAATCGGATTGCGAGAACGACGAAACTTTGGAGCCACTGCCTCATGCAGCTTATGCCACGGGCCTCGGCAAACGAGCACCCTGCCGTCTTAAATGAACTCCAGGCCGCCCTTATCGCTTCTGCTCTTCGAAACAAGTGCATCACGGACTTTTTTGGGGAGAAAATTGTTTTCACTCGCAACTTTTTTCAAGAGATGTGTTTAATTTACTACGAACTTCAGGATACAGCGAACGGATGCCGCGTCACACTCAGGTTTGTTATAAGCGAGCTTGACAGTACCTGACACACTAAGGTTGATTTTTTATAGACTATTTGATGGACTAATTTAGTTTGTTATATCTATTTACCAGTCAATTTTAGTTCGTTAAAATAAGGTTTAAAATGTATGGTTCTTAATGGAGATTTCAAAAGGAACTTCGTTTACTTCGTTATATCCATTATTTTCTTATATCCAGGTACGTTATAAGGAGGTTTGAGAGTAGTGCTCAGCTCTTAAAGGCGAAGCTTAGGGTTCCCCCAATTTTTTGTAAAAGCGCTTCAGTATTTCCGCAGGCGAACCTTCTGCAATGAAATTCATATTGCTTTGTCTTTTTCAAAATTAACTGTACCCTTCAAATTATAAATCAAACCGATTTTTAAGTTGAAAATTGTAGTTACCTCGCTTCTCACAGTAGCAAATGATCACCGCGGGTTCGCGCTTAGCGAGCCACAGGGCCTCGACTTCATCACCTACTCGCGTGTAGCGCACCACTCTGCGCGCGCTCAACTAACAAGGCGTTTAGCGCGGCGCGGCAAAACAGACAGTGTTCGAATAAAAAAAATACACAAACACTTTATTGCCTTTGGCAGCACCCCGAACAACAGTACAACGTCCGCTCCCGGGATGCGGGGAGTAAAGGCTCCGGCACGTGGACGTTCACGATAAGGGGAAACCGCGAGCACGTCACAGCTGGCAATGGCAAGCTTTGACACGGCGGTCGGGTAAAAGTTCCTTGCGGCTGTGCTGCGCACTCTCACGATGGCCACTGGGCCTGGTCGCGAGAGCTATGGCAAATTTTGTACGCGTAGGCCTATGGCAAGTGCTGCTTGATGTGGTGCGACCACACCAAGCCGCACTTGCCGTAGGCCTACGCGTACTCAGGCTAGCACTCAAGTAAAAACGCCTGCCTGGGATGCTAAGGCCCCCCAGGCAGGCTACAAAGGAGACGCCGTCGAAGGAAACACGTGCTTACCAGGCGCCGACGAACAGAGGAGAGAGACTTTCCGGCGCGCACATGACTTGGCCTCGCTGATTCTCGCAGCCCTCGAGAACACGCGCCCATGCGGGGCGCCATCTATCACCACACACCGTTACCAGAGCACGGGAAAGGGAAAAGGAGCGGCCGTACGGCGGGATGCCCTCGAAAAGGTCGCGGGCGTGCTTCAGATCCCCACACAATCAATCCCATAAAATCGTCAGACATAAGCCTCTTCCATTAACTTACATAATGTTCCAAGTTCGAGCATACTTGTGCCTGCAGATTTTGTTAAAACTAACTTTAACGTATTCTTAAGGGCTGTATCATTTCACTGGAGAGTGCAGTGCTGCTTGGGAGTGTGGCATCATTATGTCAACTTAATCTCCAGAGATTGCGGCTCTTTGAGCTCACGGACAGTCATGCCAGCAGGCAACAAACACGTGTACATTTATTATCCTGCTTTTAAATCGCAACGAGGTTACGAGCCGAAACTAAAACATCACTATCGACAGGCATAAATAACCTTACAAAATATGCCAAATAGCACAAGCAACATCATGCTTGCAAAGTAGGCTTGTGCGAATTGTAAATTTTTTGTTCAAAGTGAATACTGATCTGATTAGAATTATTTTGAATTGAATTTTAGTTGTATATAGCGCATATTATGAAGAAAAATTAGCATATTTTTCATGATCTGACCAACCTGCAAATTTTTTAATTGAAACGAAGCATGTCAAATGACAATCTTATTGGTTCACTGAGAAGTTGAACAAACTTTGAATGGCAGCAGGATTTGACCATCGATAGAATGCAAGTGACTTCCAAAATGTGTTATGCTTTAAAATTTCTAATACCGAAGGAATATGAGCCATTATAACAAGCTTTTAAACTTCAAAAACGAATGGATGCGAAGTTAATACATCTACAAGTGGGGCTTCGCGGCATTCCAGATTTTTTTTTCGAAAAGATGTTTTTTTGTTATAGCACTTCTTTACTGCAACGGAACCAGCTTTACAGGCAGGTTACACTTAAAATAATTTATTCGTTCATTTCGATCTTCAAAACTTTAAATAAGTTCAATTCGAATTGAAGGGCATCTGAACATGTTAATATTTGTTTGAATATATGCACAACCCTAATGTACAAAGTACCACAAATGCAGTGTCACCAACCTTCAACTCGTCGGGAGGAGTCCACGGGAAACGAGCTGTGGTACTGTCTCCATGGGCCCACTGCAGGAGAGGTCCGTTCCTACCAAACCGTAAAGACTCTTTACTGTTTCCTGTGTGCCGACCTAACCTCTCCTGCCAGGCGGTGCCACCGACATCACTGTGCTAATTCTATCTCGCGCGACCACACAGCCACCTCTCCTTGGCCGCTGTCAAACCTAGCTGCGGCTAATATGCTAGACACGCGTGCGTCATCAGGCGCAAAGACTTTAATATGGGTGATAGCACCTCCGCGTTATACATGTCCACATGCGCTGTTTTATTCCTAGAAAGGCCATTTTCACGAAAAGGAATATCGAGGGACAGCTACAGTGTCCATATAAAGGGAAATCCCAGCTTTTGAATATTATCGTGCATTTTTTACAAAAAAAGTTACCAAGTCTTTCAGTTTTAGCTGGATGCTGTCGCCACTATTTTCTTGGCAGAAGTGACCTGAAAGAGACCGCAAACATTCAAATCCTAGGTAATGAACCAGGAAAGTGGTCTTCATACTTTAACCTTATGCCTTCCAAATTATACATTTTTTAATTAGGGAAGCAATTCTGAATGACTTTTTTTATTTTCCTCTGTAAAACGGCATTAAGCAAAGTAGACGCATTAAAAAGTATTTTGTATTGCAGAACACGCTGACGAAAGTTGACTATAAGAGAGAGTTGGCTTTTCTGCCAACTGGACAGGGTTGCACTTTTCCTTGAAGTATTTTGTGGAAAATAATAAAATGGTAATGCAATCTGTGCATGAAGACGATAACTAAAATGCACTGACCTGATCAGTCTTTGGTAAGGGACGACCTCTGCTAGCTCGTGCTAGTTGGCATGTGAAATTTTTGGTTCAGCCAAGCTAGTCTAGGTAGGATGAAAGGTTAATGAAAGTGAACACATGCATTCATGTTGTAAATGGCGGCAAACATTCGAGAGGTTCAGTATCTCTTGACACACTGCTACGTGCCAAAATATAGCGGAGCTAGGCTTCTTTCGTAGTGAGCTTAGTGGCATTTCGCTTGAAAAATAATGACAAAGCCTCAAGGAGGTTGCTGCAATTGAATTGGAGAATCCGGTCAAAATGATCGATTTATGGATATTTTTTTCTGATCGTAGTAAAGTATTATAATGATTTACGCTGTTAAAATCAAGGAAAAATCACTTTATCAGTGTGTTATCGTCGAAAACCACAAAAAATGTCTTCAGGAAGTAGACTAAATTGTAAGTGAAGTAAATCCTGAATCAAAGAGGGGTCATCTGCAAGGCGTTCTGGTCCTCAGTGTTAGGTTATCGTGTTTGTGTAGAGGGGGGGGGGGGGGGGGCTGACGCAGACGCGCTTCGCTATCAGCGGTGACCCGGACTTGGACTGTTGGGCTTCGTGATGTCAATGCTCGGTGTGATAGTGGCTCGATCATGTATATAAGCAACCGCCCCTTTTCCTTCCGGGTGGTAAAACAGTTGGTTGTGTGACCGAATAAACATTTGTTGCACTTAGCCACCGTGTGCTACCTGCCGGTCTCGCCCCTGTTTAGACGAAGATATAATAGTGGCGACAATGATGGGATCCGAGTGAATCAGCACTGCCGACAGACGCCAGGCACTTTTGGGAGCGGAAGATTTCAACTTGGCAGCGGCTGGCAATTTGAACCCTTCCTCGAGGACGGAGACGAGGCTTTCGAATCGTACATCGAACGGTTCGAGCACTTCCTTCGGGTGACCCAGGTGAGCGACGACCTCAAAGTTTTCATGCTGGTTATCGCTATTGGGAAGAAAACCTATCGCACGCTTAAAAATCTACTAGCTCCCGCGAAGCCCGAGGAGATAGAATATGCGCAACTAATTCAAGCCCTCAAGAAGCATTATGCTCCGGAACCCATGGTCATAGCGAAACGTTTCCGCTTCAACCGCCAGATTCAGCAGGACACAGAACTGGTGGCTTTGCGTTAGAATTAAAGAGTCTGGCTGCCTCCTGCAATATCGGGGCATTTTTGAATGAATCTTGGCGGGACCGTTTCGTTGCCGGGCTGAAAGACGAGACAACGCAAGCAGAGCTTCCGAAGAGGGCCACAGTGACGTTTGCAGAGGCGTGCGAACTAGCCCGAAGTATTGAACTAGCCCGTTCCGAGACGAAAAAATTCCAGCCCGAGGGGCAAGAACTGGGTGTCCACGCCGTACAACGACAAGCTCCGAGTTCAATGTCGGGACAGCCGCGTGGAGATTACATGGAAACCAGAGCAACGAAAGAAACCACCGGTTGGGCTTGCTACCGCTGCGGAGCCACCTCCCACACCGACGAAAGGTGCCCGTTCAGGAAATACCGCTGCCGCGCCAGCAAAAGAGTGGGCCACTTGGCAAGAGCGTGCCGATCGTCCGCCAGCACAGCGCACTATGCGGAGGACAGTAGTGGTGAGGACTATATTTTGCTACAAAATAAATTTTCGTGTGACGAGAGTGTCCGAAACTATACTGTAAACGGACGGGTCGGGGGTCGTAATGTGCCGACGCAGATAGATACGGGCGCGTCTGTTTCTATCGTCCTCGAGACTCTCTATCAGCGACACTGGGCCGGGAGACCGTTGTTGCCGTGTAGCATAAAGCTAAAAGCCTATGGGGGAACGCCGTTAGCGGTTCTGGGCAAGCTGGTGATGCCGGTAGAGCACAACTACCAGACAGCGACGCTGCCTCTGATCGTGGTCCGTACGTTGCGAAAGAGTGAGACTGCGTTGCTAGGGCGAGACTGGTTGGAATCTCTTAAATTGGAATGGTTGAGTGTGAGTGGGGTGGGGATCGATCGAGTAGCTTGCTTGATTGAAAGGCTCTCGGAAGTGTTTGAACTAGAGCTCGGACAGATAATGGATTGTCAAGTAAGCTTGTTGCTCAAGGATGGCACAACACCGGTCTTTTGTAAACCTCGACCGGTGCCCTTCGCACTTCGAGGTCCCGTTTCCCAACAATTGAGGGCCTGGCAGAACGCAGGGGTGATAGTTCCCATTCTAAAAAGCGACTGGGCCACGCTACTAGTGGTGGTTCCAAAAGGAGACAAAACGGTCAGGATTTGCGGAGACTACAGAATGACGGTGAATCCCTGCTTGCGCACCGATCATTATTCGCTGCCAGTCATGGAAGATTTGTTTGTAGCCTTGCATGTGTGCAAATATTTCACTGTGCTTGACCTTTCAACCGCGTATCAGCAGCTGCAGTTGCACCCTGACTCGCAGTTTTTGCTCACAATAAATACGCCCATGGGGCTGTTGAAGTTTACGCGCCTACCGTATGGTATAACCAGTGTACCCTCGATATTCCAGGCAGTCATGGACCATGTTCCAGGAGGCCTAGATATAGTCGCCTGCTACCTGGGTGATGTGTTGATTGCCGGGGAAAGTTTTGAGGAATGTTGGGAAAAGGTGGAAAGCGTGCTGACAAGGTTCAAGAAACGAGGCGTTAAATTGCGCAAAGAAAAGTGCAAGTTTTTCGAAACATCGGTGGCGTATCTGGGTGACGTGCTGGACGAAAATGGCATTCGAGCATCCGAGGATAAGGTGCGCGCTATCAAAGACGCGCCAACACCCAAGAACAAACAGGAGCTTCGAGCATATTTGGGCATGTTCAATTTTTATGCCAAATTTGTTCCGAACATGTCAGCAGAGCTGGAACCATTGTACGTGTTGTTGGGCGAAAATGTTAAGTGGCAATAAACGGACCGGGTGGCGGATACTCTTAAGAGATCTAAGGATTGGCTTATGCATCCCAGAGTACTAACACACTGCAATCTGGATCAGGAACTGGGTATGGTATGCGACGCCTCGGCATATGGACTAGGGGCGATTTTATTCCATAAAATCGCAGGGGTCGAAAGACCGATAGCGTTCGCATCGAGGACACTAAGTCAGGCAGAGTAGGGCTACGCCCACCTGGAGAAAGAAGCTCTTGCAGTTATTTTCGGTCTAAAGAAGTTCCACAAATTTTTGTTTGGTTGAAAATTTTCCGTTTATTCAGATCACCAACCCCTGGTTGGAATTTGCGGGCATGGCTAGCCAATCTCTACAATGGCAGCAGCACGGATACAGCGGTGGGCCTTCATCCTTGCAGCGTATTACTACCGATGGGTCTACCGAAAGGCAAGCGAAATCCAAAATGCCGATGCCCTTTCACGGCTACCACTCCGAGGCAAAGCAGAGGAGTCAGAGGGCGTTTATTTAATTTCAGTGCTAGACGAGGCTCCATTGTCGGCAAAGGAAATCAGATCGGAAACGCGTAAAGATCGATTGCTGTCCAAAGTGCTGTTTTTTACGCAGAACGGGTGGCCTTCGCGTGTGTCGGACGACGATCTCTCATCATACTTCGTTCGCCGTAACGAACTGTCGGTAGACCAAGAGTGCGTAGCTAGGGGCAATCACGTGGTTATACCAGTTTCGTTGCGACAGAAAGATTTAGAAATGCTGCGCGAGGAAACGCAGAGATGACTCGAATGAAAATGCTGTCAAGGAGTCATGTCTGGTGGCCTCGCTTGATGCTAGACAAAGAGCAAGCGGTGAAAGAGTGCATCACTTGTCAGTGGTCACAGAATGCGGCAGCTAGAGTGCCACTAATGTCATGGGGCTGGCCAACGCGTAGATGGCAGCGAGTTCATCTGGATTTTGCGCAAAGGGACCAGCATTACTTTTTGGTCCTAATGGACGCTCATTCGAAGTGGGTTGAGGTGTTTGTCATGACAACAACAACAAGTAAAAAGACAGTAGAGAAATTGCGAGGTGTTTTTGCGGCCCACGGACTACCAGAGGAGATCGTGACCGACAACGGGCCCCAATTCACATCGCAGGACTTCGGAACATTCCTGAGCAGGAATGGAATTCGTCATTCCAAATCTCTTCTCTATCACCCAGCTTCGAATGGTAGCGCCGAACGGTGCGTTCAGACCATCAAGAAGAACTTGTTTAAACAGATACTAGACGAAGAAAGAAAAGGAGACAAGAAGTCCATACAACATCGCATAGACCAATTTCTCTTCAGTTATCGCAACACCCCGTCCAGCACCACTGGTGAGACCCCGGCCCAGATCTTCTTGTCGTGGCAGCCAAGAACCAGGCTGAGTCTGCTGCACCCTGAAATGAAACAACGCATGCGCGAAAGGGGGAGCAGGCGAAGCTCCGCGCAGACCAGAAACGAGGGCCATGGAGAGACTTTACGGAAGGTGACCAGGTTTTGGTAAAAGGGCTCCGCCCGGACGACGACAAATGGTTGTTGGGTACAATTGCTCAGCGGTGCAGCGCCTGACGCAACTTTTGCAACACTCGCTGCAGCCACAGATTCACGAGCAGCTGACGAAAGGAAGTCTGCTAGAGAAAATGAGGCAATAAAAAAAGAAATCGAGGCTGTCACATCATCATCATAACATCATGATAAAGTGAGGGAAGAAAGGTGAGTTGCCATGGGGTCACTTTTGAAGGTGTCAATAGCGCGTGCACGCAAATTTTACAATTTGTGTAAAATACCTTTCAAGGTGTTCTGGCTGCATGATATGCACATGTTCGCGGGAATGGATCCCACAGGCTATCTCGGCTGCTAAATTTTGTGTCTGTACCCTTTAACTTCTTGCCCGACCATTGACGAGTGTAGTCGAGATTTTCTAACAGTGACCGATGACCACTATAGTCATCGGTCATTTAATTTGTTTGAAAATTTCGTGACAACTCCCAAGAATTAGGCGTGACCGAAATAATGCTCACTATACTTGCCACATTTTTGTTTGTTGACGCTAGATTGCCGCACATCTAAGACATTTGTGTCCCAGCTTTAATTTATTGCTTTTTTTCATTCTATTGTCTCTCAGTGAAGCCACCTTTTATCATTTTCCACACAATTAGTGAATCAATGCTATTGAATTGAAAGACTGGTACCTTTATTTACAAATAAAAAATCTTTACAAATTGAGCAAAATTTTTTTTTCAATGATCCTTGCAAGTTTGTTTCTTCTGTTGTGAAAGGGTTAAATTGACGGCGATCCACTTAGTAATTACCGCCTCACCCTACTTCTTTGTACCACTTGCTCAAACAGTGAATGTCGGTACTGCTTCATGTCTTGATAATAGGCTACAAGCGACCACGCAGCCTCGTTATTAAGAGGGATGAGGGTCTTGAAAAGTTTATTTGTTCTATTGTCATGAAAATTGCCATGCATGTGTATCACTGAACGGAGATTTAAAATGTGGAAGCAGATTTCAAATATCTCGCTTAGAAAAGAAGTAATGACAAATTTTCACAATATAATTTGGTAATTTCTTATGGGTGATTATAGTAACTTGCAATAAAAAATTAGTTTTCGAAACTTCATAGTTCCTCTACAAGGTTCATTCCACAAACTAAAGCGAACTAGACTTTAAAACGACTATTCAGAAATCGGGAATTCAGGATCAGGAATAATATTTAAACATGGAAGGTAAAAATGACCTTCCAGTAATCGGCTGCTTTTTATCATATGGTTACATTTTCATCAAGGTTGAGAGAGAAAGAAAAGCTTTCACTTGCAGTTCAAGTGCTGTGGAAAAGAGTGGAGCCAAGTTTGTTTAGATATCTTCACAGAAACTTTCGCAAAACTTTCGTAAGGCAGATCCACTCCAAATAACAATGCCAAAAAAGTTAGGTTTCAAGTTTTAAAAACATTTGTAATTTCGTCTATCAAGGTTTTACCAAAAAGAAATGGTTTTCTGCCATAATAGAAAATTTTGCCAAAACAGAATTTGGACTATAAATACCACAAATCGCAATTTCCGAAAGTCCAAGTTTGTCATGGCCCCGCAACACTTTTTGAGCATGATCGGGAAACGCTGCTGATCGGTGGTAGAGACTCCCGAGAATACTCAAGCATAATATTATAGCGCAGCACACAGCACCTGGAATTCACATAAATTCTTAGTCAGCGAAAGATCCCTTTCTTCTCTCTAGAGTTGATAAAAGAAGCTAAAAATCTCTTGTCAAACCTGTTCTACCATCATTGGTCTAATTGAACCGGGCATGTTCTGTCGTTGCAGAGATCGTTGTCGTAGGCCAAAACTTGTCCACGCGTGCGCATGCGATTGCACTTAAAAAGCTGCGTATTCGGGAGAGAAAAAAGTGCTCTAGGTCAGGGCTTGTGTGACTTGGGTATTTTCTCTACTCGTGTCATGTCTCCCTGCTTAGCTTCCAGCGCTTTCGTCGGGAGGAGAGAAGAGAGCATGCAATTGCAACGTGCATCAAATCTTTGCAACTCCGCTCGTACTGGACGGATTGATTCTAAAAATCTTTGCGATGATGTTTTTGTGAGACAATAAGCTTTTTTAATAAACTCCTTAGATGGCTACTTGAAAAGTGTTGCAGGGACCCTTTATTAATCAATTCTCTGTTTAGTACGCTCCTGTTCTTTCAGAATTTTACACTTTATCGGTCACACCTATGCTTGTTTCCACTATTCTACCCTTTATTATCACCCCTTTATTAATCAATTCTCTGTTTAGCACGCTCCTGTTCTTTCAGAATTTTACACTTTATCGGTCACACCTATGCTTGTTTCCACTATTCTACATCTTTTTCACACAGGATTTCACGAAGACTTGACGTACAGAATGCGGAAATGCAAATATTTTACTGTACTCTTTAGAGGGTGCATTGTAACAGTGGTGCGCGCTGTGGACACTTGCGACTGCTAACTACTGCAGTGGCGTCTTGTCCACGTTTACGTTGGCGCAGGCGTCCCAAGAGTGGCACTCCTTCTGGAGCACGTCCGCGGTCACTGGGCGTCACTCTGAGCTCCGACTTGGAACGCATGCTGGAGGAAGCAGCGGTGGTGCCGTCCAAAGCTTCAGGCATTCAAGAGGTGGATGTTGACGCCATTCTGGCGGAACCGTCCGTTCAGCTGCCTCCCCGCAGGCAAGCCCACTTATCGAACCCCTTGCATTTTTTGTCGTTGCATCCTGGATCTTTCGCATTTGTCACCAGGCTGGCATTGCCATCTTGTTCTCTGTTACTGTAAAAGCTCAATAATTCGGGTTTCATGGAACTGGAATAAACTGTCCAAGTACATCATTGGTGAATTGTCTACGCGATAAGGAACCAAAAAAAGCATACTAAATCAATACACTTTCATTTTCTTGAGGATTACCTTCAACTCTTAAAGTTCATGATAACAAAGTTACATGTTTCATGAAAATAAATTCGTTATATCGGGAAATTCGTTCCTGAAAGTATATTCCTACTGCTGTATCTATTTTAATACTGTTCTTCATTTGCTTCGTTATAGTAACATTTACTTCATTTTAATGACCAATATTTCATTATGTTCTGGCTTGTTACCGAGGTTTGAGTGTATATCTAGCATCCATTTTGAAAATTAGTTATGTAGGCTGTAATTTTCTTCATTTGCAACATCACAATGATACCTTACTCTTGAGCCGAAATGTGCTCTGAATTCATGCCTTATCACGTATCAGTAATGGGATCATATACTCCTTTCAGAAAGCCTGCAGCTGTTTCAGTTGTCTGGAATGCTGTTTTTGTTCCTTTGCGTCTCACAATTGCAGTGCTTTGCAGGTGGAGAATGCACGTCGACACGTGTTTATGTGACGCATGTTTATCTCTGCTCTAGCTCGGCTGCGGTTTTTGTCAGGACAGGCGTGAGCGGGGACCACGGTGTGAAAGCCAGGCGATGGATGCGTGCCTCGCAGCGTTACTTTTAGTATGGATGAATGCTACAAGTGTGGCTGAGGCTTGGGTCAAGGTGCCAACATCTAGGCGTGTTGGAGCGTTGACAAAAATGCACTTCTTGCATTAGAAATGCGGCCGAATGGGATAGGTGCGCAGCAATGGTGCATTGCAAGAGTTAATGACTTAGGCCACGGTCATGATGCATTGCTTCACTTTGCCACTACCAGAGGCCACGACACCCCGTCAAAAAAGAGCACTGTCGGAGAAAAGTGGTGTATATAAAAGATGCGATTATAAAGCTTCTGCAGTGTGTGACCATGGCACCGTGAATAGCGTGCCTGGAATCTGTTGTGACTGAAGGAGAGATTGTGGGTACGACTCCGGCTGATAGAACTTTTTTTTTCATCATTTCCGGGACAGAAGTAAGTCGCTGCAGCCTTACGGGCATAAAACACTTTCGTGTTAAAAAAATATATAAAATTTCTTCACCTTTTCATAAATGCCTCCCTGGGCGCCGCCATATAGCCCTCCTTGGGCTGTGCAAATCGGCGCGTCCCCTCGAAAATGCACTGACAACGCTGCGTCCTTAGCCTTTGTACATCCGCGCACAGCCCATCATGGCAGTGGGACACTCTTTTTCACTTCTTATTGGAGATGGCTTTCTGGTTGTCGCAAGAATATGTTTCACATTGTTTCTATTTTGGAGAAATCCTTCAGGCTCCTGCAGTTTAGTCGAGAGTTGTGGAGATTTTAGTTCCATTTGGTGATAATTCTTTTTAATGACAATGTACCAAACCAACCAATTAAGAACTTTTAGTTCAATTTGTAAATTTTTAAGTTGGGGAGATTTTACTGTACAACGTTCTACTAAAAGATTTAAACACTGACCTATTTACACAGCAGGCTCAGTAGCTCATTAGCGCAGACTGTGCTGACAAGTTTTTCGTATTGTGTACTAGTATGAAAGAGTGGGCTGTAATATTGATGCAATATGTCCAGTCTTCACTGCGAGCTGATTCTTGTAGCTTTAGAGATCTAAGCCCACTCGCTCATTCAGTTACCCTGCTCTCTATGCATATGTAGATGTGCATTCTAAAGTTCAGCAAAAAGATTGTTTGATATAGTAAATGCACCTTGCTCTGAGCAGTAGCTTAATAGTGTTTCTTAATCCTATATGAAATATGGGTGCACTGTACGGTGTGTAGCTTGCTTGGTGGCTGTGTGGGGACCGGAAAGAATGCATGGACGACACGAGTGCAATATTCCCGATACTAAAGGAACCCACACAAAGGGGGGAGAGAATGCATGACAGCATGAAGAATTGTGCCTCTGTTCGACAGGATAAAGTGGTACCGGATGAGTATGTTTTGGGCTTTGTGCTTTCTCCTGAAGTTTTTTGTTCTTGCTAAATAAATTCTAATTCAAATTATTCATTTAATATGTTCGCGCTAGTATATATTGACTTTGCTCTTCTCAGCCTCTGCAGATGTTGCATTGCTGTGTTTGTTTCACTTCACAAGTGCCCTCAACTCTTCCTCAATTCGCTCGTTCTTTTACAGATGTCTCAAGAAAAGTGCCAGCCCCCCCAGCCATACCCGCAGGCTGCCCCTCGACACTGATTCCCTGGGCCTCATATCGCGGTTGTCGTCGCAGGAGATTCCCGTTGGGCTCGAAGGATTGGCAGAGGTACGCTGCATGTAACATTGCTCATCAAAGTGCTTTGTTCCCGCTATTGATAACAACAGTAGTTCTCAGATTAAAAAAAAACTACTCTGCCTGAAATAAGCCTGTTAACAGTTCCCCAGCTAACATTGATTGCCTTTCGATGAAGTGACCTCTACTGTACAGAGGGCATACATGTATCAAGTCTGAATGCATTGCACAAAGGTGAAATGCTCAATTCTCATCACGTGCAACATTATGGCTGGTAGTGCATCAAATCTTAATCTTTCAGCCTCGGCTTGTAAAAAGGGCCCTGTAATACATTTTCAGCATGATCAGATCACTAGTCGACACCAATGAAAACACAATAGCCAAACATTGCATTATAGCACACCAAGCAGCATTTCGCAATTAATTTTCAGTCAACTATAAATTGTTCTCTCTCCTTTCTGCAAACAATGCCATATGACTGCGCAGTGTCCCCAACTGCACGACCATCAGCCGATTTTAGCAGTGTGAACTTCATAGTCACTAAAGCGACCACATGCCTGCCCGTGCAATTCCACTGCAAGAATGCTGTGCATTCAGATCATGACAGGCCTGCAACATCATTTTGTTTTTTTTTCATACTATTCCTCCCACTTAGCAACAGGTAGTTGTCTTCAAAATGTGTTGTTATTTCAATAACAGCTCACACTTTCCCTTTGCCATTGTAACTTACAAGGTATTTCTTTTTGTTGCAGATATTCAGTGAACCGCTGCATGTAACTGAGGCAAGGTATCAGCAGATGATACAGCGATCCGAAGAGATGACGAAAACAGCGTTGCAGATAATCGCCGACTTTTGGAGTCGTGATAGAAGTCAGGAGGACTCTGAATGCTGAGGAGCACTGCAGTCGAGTTCTTCTTTTAGGGTTGACAGGCGGGCTAGTTGGTACAATTGTCCCCAGTTGTTTCCTTTTCTTATCTTTCTGGCATATAACTTCTTTTCTGAATAAACTGAGTTTCAGTCTGCGCTTGTTTGTCTCTTCTCCCGTGTCCCGTTGGTTTGCGCTTCTAATTATTCCATTATGAGTTCTTGTTTAGCAGACAGCGGACAGTTTCGTCTGCAGCACGCATTTGACGAATAAACTACGCATCATGTGTAAATACGTGTTGTACCGATTACGTTAGTTTTTTGTGAACGTGCTTTTAGTTTATCTGCTTTTAAATGTGCTTTTAATCGCGTGAATAAATTATTCCACCGATGGAGTGTTGGTGTTTATTTTCTGCTTTGAAGGCGTTAAGCATGGAAAGAATGTATTGGTGCTGAAAACTGTTAAGATATATTTATTAAATTATTTCAGAGGGTTTGAGAGTTATTTTTTTCGAATACGTGAAAACAAGGACTGTGTTGTTTTGAAAACCTTTGCTGTTGTGGTAGTTTTTTGTGCACTTTGACCTCTTGCCCTGTGTATTCTCAAGTCCCTTGGATTTAGCATTAATAGGTCAATTGACTCGAAGGTCATGCGATTGAATCCCGGATGCTATTTCTGCATTATATGTGAAAATACTTGTGGCCGATGTACTTAGATTTAGATGCATGTTGGAGAACTCCAGTTGGTTGAAATTCCCAGAGCCATCCTCTACGGCATTCCTCATTATCATGCTGTGGTTTTTAGATGTTAACATCAAGAGTTATTACTAATAAAGTAATTTTACTGCAACAATGAGGCCACCAATGCTATGCTTGCCTCTAGTAAAGCTTCAATAATCTTTCGAGTTGTAGTATATGACACGACCAGGTGTGTGTTTACAGGTGTTATGAGCAAAAATGTTTTGCCTAAACTTCTGCCCACTACTGGTCTGATCCATACTTCATTCTAACATGCCGAGCGAAAGTGCAATGGCTTATGTGAGCAGACTGCAAGATATTAAATGCGGAGCATTTCTTAGTCGCATGATGTTGCGCGTCGGCGTTGTCCACTCCCCCACTTCCCATACTCTCATCTTGTGCTGGCCCAGGAAGACACCTGCAAAACTGTCACTCCCTTCACCCTCTCTCGCCTTCCAAGGCTGACGCAGAGAGTGTCTGCTAGTAAAATGACTGCTCGTGCTGCACAACCATTCACTGGCCACCCCGTATCATTAGGCACTGGATCGCACGTTTGGAATTCAGTCAAGGGCATCTTTACTTGTCTTTCGCTCGACGTTGAAGGCAACGATTTTTCTTCTTCATTCAATAAACAAGAACAATAAAGGCAAAGTAACGATTAAGTATTCCCAAGCTATACCCAACTGCGCAACATTCACCTGATACCCCCCAACTCTGCGACCCATTTACTCGCGTTCCATCGTGGGAGGATGCAAGCGGCAATTTTTTTTCCAGTCATTCAACCGTACCTAGAAATGCGTGGTAATGCTAGGTTTGAGATTACGTCTTTCGGGACAGGTAGGTGCCCACTTTGGAAGCTGCCATTTGCCGTGTTTTATTCACGATTCTTGTCATCGGAGCACTCATCTGATCAGCTTTCTTTTTTGTCAGATGGGAGAACCTGACTGGGAGAACCTGAGCTCAACAAGCGATCTTAGTTCCTCAGTTGGAATAGTATCCTGACGCCAACTTCTAAGCAGCCTGTGCAAACCTATCTGACACAGCCCACCGGTCGGGCAACAATGACTTTCTTTGGCATTGATTTCGTCTACTAACATGTTATACTTGTGATATAATCCCTGTGATATATTTACTAACTGTTCCTGTTGCAGCTGTGTAAGTTATCCTGCTGCTGAAGACAATATTTACCTGTGACCTCAAAGTAGTTTATTATCTGTTCGTTACCACATTACCTGAGCTTATTAAACAGACTTGCTCATGTACATGTCAACTCTCTTTTGCATGATCAATGTTACCAAAGTTTAGTCGGACATCTGCTGTTACTGAAAGCACCAATTGCTATGTTATGTGTGAATGAATATCCGAAACTTCTAACTGAAATCAGATAGGCTTTGCCATTCAATATGTGAACTAAGTATTATAAATTGTTAAATGTCTAATTTAATTTTAGTACCACAGATAAGACTTGCGGTCGTCTTCAGGGGCCATGACTGATGCAAGGATTGTTTCTGAACAATTCTGCTGTATTGCACCAGCACAGTGAGCTTCAGCATGTGCAGTGAGCTTCAGTACATTAGCTTCAAGCCACTGAAATAGAAAATCATTTTGCAACCTGAAGAGTTAGTTTTAATTAAGCTAATGCATCTATGTAAGCCACACCATGTTTGTACTTGTTTGGGAAAAATATGCAGCAGTGTTGTATTGGACACAGGCTGCAACCAGATTGGAGGAATACTTCCACCTGTCGTGGGGATAATGCCCTAGACATGACCACCATGTCGGTTCCATACTTACAAGCTCCTAATCTGTATGACATAACAATACCGTTTGCTTTCTTTTTTTATCAAATACAATATGCACAGCCTCTATTTAATCACCTGTTTACAAACGACTTATTCAATCAACTACTGTAATGCATTTTACCTTATATTATTCTTGGAAAAAAATGTTAGACTAACACCCCTCATCACTGCACAGTGCGAACATAAACTCAATGCTGAAGCTTTGAGGAGGATTTTTAAAAAATGAGCAAATGTTAAGGCAGTGCAGCGTGCAATGAAATGAAAAATGACTGGCGTAAAGAAACTAGCAATCCTTCTGTTTACGAATACAACTGATGAGCGAAGCTCCTTGGAAGTGGCACGCAAACGACTATGCGGCTCATTTTACTGCTCACTTTCATGAAGGCGGTAGGGTGGGGAAACGTATTTAGAACCAGTATAGTTTCACATCTCCGCTCGCGAGCCAGCACACATGCCTGACGCGTGAACACAGAAGCGACGCGCATGCTGTGGCGAGCTGAGCCGCGCGAAGAGTAGCGTCCACACGAGCGATCGCACTTAAAATAAGTCGCATATACAAAAAAAAAAGGAAGAGGTGCTCAAGGTCACTGCCTGCGCATGACGTAATTTTTTTACCCGTGCTTCCCTCGCTGCTCAGCTTCCTGTGCTTTTGTCGAGACGAGAAAATAGAATGGGCATTTTTTTTCCAAGTGCTTTCTTGTGGACATCTTGAGCAACATGCGAGTCACAAAGGATGACTTTTTCGGCAAGAAACACCCCAAACTAAGAACGAAAAAATGAAGGAGCACGAGAAAAGTGGATAGAAAGAGAGAAAGGAAAGAAAGAAGAAAAAAAAACAAAAACTTATAGAAGAAAACAAAAAAGAGACAGAAAGAAGCAAAGAAATAAAAAGGCCACCCAGCTGAGTTTTTCCTTCGGGCCTGGTATTGCTAGTGCGAAGCTGCCATAATGCTTCTTTATTTTTTCGCTCTATGCTTCGTGCCATGCAATACCACCTACCAATTACAATACCAATTAAACCAAAAAATTTAAACAAAAAAAAATATCCACGACACCCCCTGAAAGCGTATACAAAATCAAGTGAAATGCCTATCTACTTTCTTGGATAAGCGCCATCCAAGATTTGGCGAGGTCACCAAATCTAATTGGAGGCTCTAGAGCGGTCAAGCGTTCTTAGGCGATTTGCGCCCTCATTTATATATGCGCGGCTTGATACCATGAATGAACGGCGCCATTTCTGCCCACAAACGCCATTGGTAAATGACCGCTCAGCTTAAAATAGTTATATTTGTGTAAATTTAAGGCATCTTTGTGCAATATGCCTGCCGTGATAGCTTATAGGGGCTCAAGTTTTCAACTGTTAAGCTCGAGAACACCGTTTCCTTCTTTTACAGTCCCGGCGGCCTCATTTAAATGGTTGCAACTGCAAGAACAGCCTTGTACTGGCACTCGGGTGGACGTTAGAGAGCTACAGGTGGGCCAATGTTCAATCCCAACTTCCTTTCTTTGTCATATCACGATTGAATGAATGCCTAGCAGGTAACACTTGCCAGAATGCAATTGACCTTTAAAAAAGGTGAACCGGTATTCTAATCAACTATTTTCCAAATAAATAAGCAATGTGACGTGTTATTTTTTGGTTCAAGCATTTTCGTGCCAGCTAGCTCGGATTGCGAATGACTACACTAAAGTAAATCAGAAATGAACATGCGACTACGACTTCACTTTTCCTTCCTTTTTTTGTTCTTTGCTTTTGCATTAGTGGTTTTTGTTAGCCATTGCGCTCGTCTTGAATATTTTGCTTTATCCTCATAGGGTAATTTGCACTGGTTTTCAAAGTGTGTGCGACACGATCACATCATACGTACTCCATACCTATGTGATAAAAAAAGAAAATGAAATGGCGTAAGATATTCACAAGACGCGCCGCGCCTCCTGGACACATCTCTTTGTAGTGACACTGTCTCGTGCACCCAGCAGTATTGCATGCAACATTAAAAATGCGGAGGTAAAGAAAATCAAGTCTACATAACAAAAGAATAATCGCAGGTTCCCGTGCAAGAGCAGATCCACCTCCAAAATTTCGATGTCGCGCGGCACCACGTTGCAGTTTGTTTAGCAGGAAAAGATTAAAGCATCAAAAAGTTCAAGCCTTTTCACAGACTTGTAAATACAGTAGATATTTTCGCATTTTTTTCTTTCTCTGATGAACTGCTCACTTTTATTTGGTTAAGCATTAAAAAAGAAGACAGCAATGGGAGATATAATATTCCTACGGAAATGATTCAGCCTTTTGTTTTTTGAGATACAGTAAGCATGCATATACGTGCATGCGCGAGTGAGCTGTGATTGACAGATTTCGTTCTAGAGAGAAATGCAACTGTGAGCTACAATGAGGCCATTCTACTACTGCTTTTTTTTTCTTAGTTTGGTTACAATGCGATGGTGTCTGACACGATAGGTCATGCATCACCACCATTACTTCTTCGTACCAAGCGACCCTGCAAATAATTCCTGTGCAACTTGCATACTAAATAAAATGAATTATATTATTTACAACATTTTTTTTACCCTAGGAAATCGTACCACGGCAATTCAGAAAAGCCATTGTGTTTGTTACGGTGGCAGCAGTCTTGAGTGTGGTTTCGAAAAAGAAAAATACAGCAAAGCTCGCACTGTGCAGTGGAAGCCTTGAAACAGCAAAACTGGACGATTATGCAGACTATTCTGGATTGTTTCTATGCCTTAGTTAGGTCATCAGTTTGTTTCTAAGTCGTCACCAGGTTGTAGTTAGGGGATTCCAAGTTGTGTGTATGTTGACTCTCAGCGACGATAGGTTCGAGTTAAAGCACAGACTCATAAAAGACACGATACGGACACATTGTCATTTAATGCCAAATGTTGCCAAGTTCTATTTGAGACCAGCACAGGCACCTTTAGTCATTTTGGCCGTCCACGGCATTGTATACGGCTGGAACAGCGAGCATAAATGGCTCGACTTTGCACATTCATCAGGAAAGGCCATGCGAAAAGTCAGCGGGATTGCCTGGGCCGTCTGAGATGGCCAGTTCGAACGTACAGGGCAGGAATCGTCCCATAGTCGCAACGTACCAGCGGCATTCCCAATGCACTGGAATCCCAGGCAGCTACCCAGGGACCAGCTGAAAACAATGTAACAGCCAGGAAAATGCTGCGCCCGGCAACGTAACAGCAGGATTCTAGTATAACACAAATAGGCAAATCATGCACCGAGTAGTAAATAGTGGGTGCAATGTTCGCTTTATTTTTGCCAGTGGTCCAGCCTTCTTCTTTTGCCAGTTTTTCACTCGTATAAATACTGCAGCCATTTGACAGACAGGCACAGGAGCCACTCAACAAATATGCAGACTGGGTCGCAAATACAATATTTTCTCTATTCTAAGCACCGTTCCACCCCCACCCACCTCTTTTTTTACACAAATGTGGGAAAATACACACAAACCTGAGCAGCCCTTTTCAGCAAGAAAGAGCACTCAAGCAAGTCCACCAAGCGCATTTTGTCATTCCGTCGTTGAGCCAGATATTTATTTTTATTATTTTTTCCCCAGGTTTTCGGGTGGTTCGACATCTCAGGCACCACGACATCATCTTGATTGATATGTGGGGTTTAACGTCCCAAAACCACCATATGATTATGAGAGACGCCGTAGTGGAGAACTCTGAAAACTTCGACCACCTGGGGTTCTTTAACATTCACCCAAATCTGAGCACACGGGCCTACAGCATTTTTGCCCGCATCAAAAATGCAGCCGCCGCAGCCGGGATTCGATCCCACGACCTGTGGGTCGCAGCCGTACCTTAGCCACTAGACCACCATGGCGGGGCACGACATCATTTTCAGAAAAAAAAGCCAGGAAATGATTTTTTTCCTAAATATGCTATAGTAGAGTCAAAGTTAAACGGTAATGACATTGGAGCTGATGCCAGCCTGAATTTTGAGTCGTGTGGCAGCACCACCTGGGAGCATTGCTCCATGAACCTGTTGGCACGCTGTCGAAGCTTTTGTTGAAAACATTTCAAGGCAATCTTATACCAGAGTTAACGTCAAGTTTCAAAGCAGCAAATGTGACTTGGTCGTGATTCAAGATGGCACAATGCCTGTGCTGCAACGGCTGAACGTTGCAGCCAACAAAACTTTTAAAAGTAACCTTCGACAGAAGTACATACAGTCGGTGCACATCCTTAACCAAAAGGAGATGCCGATGCGCAAGCTGCAGAAAGCGTCCCTGCCAACCATCGCAGGGTGGATTTCAGATGCATGAAAGCAGGTCAAAGGTGATGATGTGGCCAAGTAATTTAAAATGAATGTAATTACAAAAGGTTTTGACAGAATGGAAGGCAACCTACTATGGCATAGCGAGATTGTTGCTTCAAGCGGTGCATCAGACTACAGTCAGTGAGCGACGGAGTGCCAGACACAAGCAGTCGGCTCTCTGTCTGCACCAATTTTTTCTTTTTAATATAAGCCAAATAAAATGATTTATGTTTTATCTTGTTCCCACCGTAATGTTGCTGTCGTGAAAGTAAAAAGGGGTGAAGTCAATTTACACTTTTTAAATCTGAGAATCAACCCCCTCCATTCGGGCATCACAATCATAAAAAAGTTTGATTTAAATAACATAAATGTGGTACGTGCCCAGTGAAACAAACCGCATGAAATGCCAGCCTAAGCACACAAGGTATGTTAGCACATGCAATGAGCAGATTGACGAATTTCGTCTACACCAAACTGATGTTTGCTTGGCAGCTGCAGGAATCATACCATAAATTACTCTTATTTTAACCAAGGGGTTGAAAATAAGTAAAATTACACCGATGTAAAAGTCAGTGTTAGGTTTACGAAATATCTTGCATTGCATTGTTACATTCAAAGCAGGATCACATACTCAACAAGCATATGTAAGTATCATCGGCCGAACAGACACAAGTGCACAGAAGAGCTAGTTTGAAACATGTACCAAAATGTTTCAAACTAGCAGAAATACAAACAGTAGGCAATCAAAAATTGACAGACTTCAGGTAAAGATGAAATCTTGAAGTGAAAAGAAATTGTCGAACTGGAAACGTTGCAGCACTAAAACATGGCTTTTCCAACAAAATCACATTCAAGACAGCCCAGCCTATAAACAAAAAAAACTGAAGACAACTTTGTGTTTGTTAAATAATAATTGCTGAGATTTCACTAACCAAAGCCTTGATGTGACTATGCGGCATGCGGCACGCTGTAATGAGGGGCCCCGTGTAGTGTCTGCCACAAGTTTTTTTTAACAAGCATTGATATCACACGGTGCCTCTAGCATCTAAGTGATTGTGAAACTCAAGTGTCACACATACAAATGACTCATTAAACCACTCCTTGCAGCTGCTGCATAATGACATACAGCACACTCTTAATGACATTGTAAACCCATTCACTGGGTTCATGGCAGGAAAAAGGCCTCCCTGTCGACGATTTCCAGTCGGCCCGGACTGCCTCTATGGTCGACTCACTCCACCTGCCCATCTCGCCATTTGATATTCGGTCACACTAGGCTTCACTTTCCTTCCCCTGGTGTCCATATGATGGTGTTCACAATAGAAAACAGTTCATCGATCATGGTAGTCCTTCAGCTCGTTGTTAGGCTCCTTCGGATTCCACAGTCCCTGATAAGAGAGTTGGCGTTAACCACGGTGACCGGCGAATGAAATGTCCTGCAAGAACAGAAAGAAAAGGCCAATTGAAGTTTCCTTTAGTCTACCACTTCCCAAGGCAGCTGCAACGCCAGCCTCTGCTACAGGTTACGTGCAGCCATTGCTGCACACCTGGGTACTCAACTAGAGATGCACACAAACACCGCGAAAAATGAAGACATGTTTGGTACAAGCGATGACCCGAGTGATCTTACATGGTAGCACCCAACTGTTCACCTGCAAGCAGTCTCAAATGGAGGACATGCTTTCACAGTGTACGGGCACCAAGCGGCACGAAATGCATGAGCAAAATTGAGTGACATGTTGAATTCTTGGACCAGACTCTAAACGGTGTAACTATCCTATCTGAAGTGCAGCCAGTTGTGGAATAAATGGTGTCTTCAATAGTATAGCAGAGTAGAAAAAGGTTTTCATACATCACAGACACCAACCCATCTGTGACCCACATGTCTTACAAGCTGCACACTTCGTCTCATGCCAACAGTTGTTTCTTCCGCTTCTCTTTCAACAACATATTTTCCATACAAACATCCTTCATGCGGCAAGAAAGCCACAACTGCACCAAATTTGGAAAATTCATACAAAAAATGTGTAAAAAGGAATAATGAGCACAAACATGCCACTTTGTTTTCTCACTGCTAGCAGATTGCAATGAGCCAACCCAAATTCATTGTGGCACATTGTCAGGATACAATAACAAGCAGATGTACTGAATGCCATTCCCACTGAAGGCTTTATAGAAATGCCTCAACAAATAGCGCTATCCTTGGAAATTGACTTATGTTCCCCAAAGCAAGTAGAGCACTGGGCCGCATGCCAGAATTTCATCTACTGCGTGATTATTCTGCATGATTGTTGAAGAAGCATTGTGCTTAAATGAGGCAATTTTTAACATGCTGCCTATATGTTTTGTAATTTTTCTGACCGTGCACTCACTCAGTGCAACTCATCACGGTTAAGTCTAATTCACTTTCCTTTCCAAACATCTTTCTGCAATATTTCTATGAACACTTGCAGATTCCTATTTGGCACAAACCAATCACGTTTCACAGAGTCTGCAAGTAATCAAGCTCAGCTTTGCGAGAGCATAGCAGAGCGGCTTTTGAAGTGACGAACCTTTCAGTCGAGTTGGACACCCACCAAGCCGCACCGATCACATTTCCTGGTGAATGCGCTCACTGGCACTCATGCCCCCGTCCCCAGCCAGTGGCTGGAAGGCCCAGAAGGAAGAAAGGAAGACGGTGGGCCATTGACATCACGGTGGCGCTTGACAAAGGCACTGAACGATGACACACAGTTGCCCACAAAGTGGTAGGCCAGACCTAGAATGGCCAAGTCCACATGTGGCTCACTGGGCTCACGCTGCACAGCTAATGCCTGCACACATCTGGGTATCTATTAATCTTACAAGCCAAAAAAGAGAGTTTTTTGCATGCCACCCTTGCCCTACCGAGGTTTTTGGCCAAACATGATGCAAAAGCACATTTTTTTTATTTCCCATTTTGTTCTTCATCTCTTGAAACAACTAAAAACTTTTGAAAGCCACTTTATTCACAAACTCTAATAACTAAGAGAGCGCTGGGCACTCTCTTTGAGAGAGTACTTTCTTGTCCCATGTTTCACTCTCTTTTTCAAAGTAAATCACCTCCTTGTAAGCCAGAGCAGAGTGACTCCCCCAGAATGGGCGAAACCCCCCCCCCCTCTCAATAGAGTAATGTAACGCTGCCCAAAGCAGAATACCATAACGCCACCAAAAAGAGTTGCAGTCGACCTCACAGAAAAAAAAGCTGAAGTTGGGCCTTTTTATTGTTTTTGATGGATTTCATAGCACGCACAATGCCATCATCATCATCATCATCATCATTATCAGCCTGACTACGTCCACTGCAGGACAAAGGCCTCTCCCATGTTCCGCCAGTCAACTTGGTCCTGTGCTTGCTGCTGTCATTTTACACCCGCAAACTTCCTATTCTCATCTGCCCACCTAACCTTCTGTCTCCCCCTAACCTGCTTGCCTTCTCTGGGAATCCATTTAATTACCCTAATGACCAGCAGTTATCCTGTCTACGCACTACATGCCTGGCCCATGTCCATTTCCTTTTCTTGATTCCAACTATGATATCCTATACCCCAGTTTGTACCCTGATCCACTCTGCTCTCTTCTTGTTTCTTAAGGTTACGCCTATCATTTTTTTTCCCTTGCTCGCTGCGTCATGCTCAACTTGAGCTGAACCCTCTTTGTAAGTCTCCAGGTTTCTGCTCCGTAGCTAAGTACCGGCAAGATGCAGCTGTTATACACCTTCCTCTTGAAGAATAGTGGCAATCTATCTGTCATGATTTGAGAGTACTTGCCACATGTGCTCCATCACATTCTTATTCTTCTAGTTACTTCAATTTCGTGGTTCGACTCCACGGTTATTACCTACCCTAAGTAGAAATAGTCTTTTACAACTTGAAGTGTACTATTACGTATCTCGAAGCGCTGCTCTCTTCCGAGGTTGTATATTACTTTCGTTTTCTGCTGATAAATTTGAAAACCTACCTTTCTGCTCTCCTTGTCTAACTTCGTAATCATTAATTGCGATTCGTCTCCTGAGTTACTCAGCAGTGCATTGTCATCCACAAAGCACCCAATATAAGGTACTCTCCATCAACTCTTAACCCTAACTTTTCCCATTCTAGGCCTCGGAAAACCTCCTGTAAGCATGTGGTAAATAGCATTGGGGAGATTCTATCCCCCTGCCTTACACTCTTCTTGATTGGTATTCTATTGCTTTTTTTTATAAAGCACAAAGGTAGCAGTTGATCCTCTGCAGATTTCTTTCAAGATGTTTATATATGCTTCGTCGACGCCCTGATTCTGGAGTGTGTGCATGACTTCTGATAATTCTACAGAAGCAAACGCCTTCTCGTAATCTATGAAGGCTATGTACAGTGGCTGGCTATATTCTGAGCTCTTCTCTATTACCTGACTGAGTAGCCTGTTCGAAATCCTGCTTGTTCCTTTGGTTCGTTGTATTTCAATGTTGTCTAGTTCTATTAGCAAATACCTTTGTAAGTAGCTTGTATACGACAAAGAGCGAGCTGATCAGCCTTTAATTCTTCAAGTCCTTGTCATCTCTTTTCTTGTGTATTAAGATGGTGTTAGCATTCTTCCAAGATTCTGGTGGTGTTCCCGTGAGGAGACACCTCCTAAACAGGGTGGCTTGTTTTTCCAACTCAATCTGTCCCCCATCTTTCAGCAGATCTGATGTTACCTGATCCTAACCAGAAGCTTTGCCTTTTTGCATTCCCTCCAAGGCTTTTCTGACTTTTTCTATCATTACTGGTGGGATGCCATCTGGGGTACTGCTAGTTCTTATAATAAGGCCATGGGTGTTCCGGCTACTGTACAGATTTCTGTAAAACTCCTCTGCTGTTTGAACTATCCTATGCATATTGGTAGTTATTCTGCCTTCCTTGTCTATTAGTGCATACATTCGATTTTTGCCTATGCCAAGTTCCCTCTTTACTGCTCCGATGCTTCCTCCCTTTTTTAGAGCGTGTTCAATTCTCTCCATGTTATACCGTCTTACATCGGATACCTTACGCTTATTAATCAACTTCAAAAGCTCTACCAACTCTATTTTGTCTGTTATAGTTGAGGCTTGCATGCTTTGACATTTCTAGATGAAATTGTTCATCTACTGGGACAGCTTGTCAGTGTCCAGTCTAACTACTGTAACTAACGTAGATACGTACGTTACCCGTACCGCTTACCATACGCACGCTATTTTTCAGATTTAAGGTTACCGTAGTAGCGTAAGGGTACGTAGTGTACGTAAACATGGTGGCGCTCTCGGACGCCTGCTTCGAAGTGATTTTGGCGTAGTTGTTGAAAGATTTACCTTGTTCGCAGCAAAAGACTGTTTAAATTGGCTTCGCTTGCCTTCAGTTAGCTTTGTTGACCGAGTATAACAGATAAGATGGCGTAATTTTTGAGATAGCTTCCCTTTTCGAACTCATCTAGGTCTAACTACAAGATTGATGTAAACAAATCAGCAACATAATTTTTTTCGCGTTTTGTGCGTGGTTCATATTTATTTGCTTTTATTATAAGAAAAATAAACTTGTAACAATGCTTCACGCGGTGGCATAGGCAAACATTCTCGTTTTCTTTTACTTTTCACTGTCTTTACCTTATTAACCATCTGATAGGTGGCGCCACCATCCGAGCTGGGGCACGTTAACGCTATCCCGCCAAACTATACGACACTGTCCCCAACTTACATTTGCTGCACGGTAACGTCGTTCCCTTAACCTCCGCTATCACGCTAACGGTAGACTATAACTGTCTAATACTCGTCAATCTATCATTCATTGCGACAGCGCTAAGGCTGGTTTCCTCAATAAGAGCTGAGTACCTGTTCTGAAGCGAGACTCTGAATTCCTGTACTTTCCCTCTCAGTACTACTGGCTCATTGATTAGCTTCTTGCATATCAGTTTCTGTCGTTCTTTCTTCAAGTCTAGGCGAATTCGAGACCGTACCATTCTATGGTCACTGCATCATACCTTGCCAAGCACTTCCATTGATGATTGATTAATTTCTTGGGCTTAACGTGCCAAAACCACTACATGATTATGAGAGACGCCGCAGTGGAGGGCTCCGAAAATTTCGACCACCTGGGGTTCTTTAACGTGCACCCAAATCTGATTAACTGGGCCTATGACATTATTGCCTCCATCGGAAATGCAGCCGCTGCAGCTGGGATTTGATCCCGCGACCTGCGAATCAGCAGCCGTGTACATTAGCCACTAGACCACCGCGGCGGGGCGCCAAGCACTTCCACATCCTGCCTAATGCCTGGGTGTGCACTCAGTGTAAAGTTTATTTCGTTCTTATCTTCGCCATGAGAGTTCCTCCATGTCTACTTTCGGTTCCCTTGTTTTCAGTAGAAGATATTCAAAATCTGCAAATTGTCGCGTTTTGCGAATTCTACTAGTAGACCCCCTGTGGCATTTCTAGTACCGATGCCATAATCTTCTTCTACCTGGTCTTCAGCCTGCTTCTTCCGTACCTTTGCATTGAAGTCTCCCATCAGTATAGTATACTGTGTTTTTTTACATTACTCATTGTCAATTCACATTTTCATAGAAGCTTTCAACCGACGCGTCATCATGGCTGGATGTATCCACGTAAGCCTGTATCATCTTATATCTTGAATCTCTAATTGAGTTTAATTATAATACCTACCACCCTTTCAATAATGCTATTTTATTCCTTTGTGTTGCCAGCCACATTTCTGTGGATAAGGAACCCCACACCAAGTTTCCTTCTGCCAGCCAAGCCCAGATAGCAAAGGACGTGCCCATTATGTAGCACCGTATAGGCCTCATCTGTCCTGCTGACCTCACTGAGCCCTATTACATCCCATTTAACACCCTCTAGCTCTACGAATAGTACAGCTAGACTTGCCTCACTAGATAAAGTTCTTGCGTTAAACGTTGCCAAGTTCTGGTTCCAATGGTGGCCTGTCTGGACCCAGAGATTCTTAGCACCCTCTGCTGCATTGCAGATCTGACTGCCGCGGTGCTCGGTTGCTTCGTAGCTGCTGGGGACTGAGGGCTGTGAGTTAATTGACGTATGCCTGTAGGAGGTAGTGGCCACGTAATGCACCAGGGTGGCCAATTCTTCTCTGTTGAGGGAATGCGTTACCGGCAGTGGTCACCGGTGAGGTCGCAGCCCAGGCCTCTTAATGCAGTTCCATCACCACGCAGAATTTTTGAAAAATCTGGTTGGGAACTGCGCGGCACCGGGATTCGAGCCATGGATATCTTGCATGAGAGGCTGATGCACTAACCACTACGCCATCACAACACTGTAAAGATGGCTAAATACGAGCACTGCGACAAAAAAAAAAGAAGCAATAAAAAATTTTTTAAAAGTGTGCGAGTGAGACTTGAACCTGCGACTTCTAGACGCATTGTACATGACAAGCCCGACACGGTAACTACTGCACCACACTGAAAGACGGCATGTTAGTGTATAAATCTTCATGTCAAAAGCAATATTTGTCTGCATTTTCTTACAGATTACGTGCAGATTTAAGTGCCTCAGTGCTTTACAAAAACAGCCAGACTGTAGCTAACGTGTTTATTGTGTTTGTTTCGTGCTTCGTAAAATCAGAACGTCTATTCGAAACGTTTTTTAGCGTAGAAAAAACAGGATTAGTACGACCAATTATATTTACGGCATTTGCACTAACTCGCTAAGTGGTTAACCACTTATGCGTACAAAATATCGCGCTTCTGAAGAGTACTCTAAACAATTTAGTTGCTTTTTGTTGTCCCCCTTGGACATATTTTCAGTTTTTTTTGTTCGCGTTCTTCTTCACATTCTATGACTAGCCGTACAGTACGTTAGGCTTCAACAGCATCCCCATGCGTAATGGTCGTAGCGAAAACCACGAATATTATTATAAGGAGAACGTCACAGTCCTTTGCATTGAGTTTCGATCGTGTCTGATCGAATAAAGTAGTATTCACTTATTTCACTGTACACATACGAAACTAAAAACGCGGATATTAAGAGTTCCAAGTGCCCTCCAGTGCACTGACATTCACTGGCGCAGACTGGAAAGGCTGTTCTTATTGTTCATTGACTCTAACGCCTCAAGAAACAAATGCAGTACATTTTACTGCAGATATGTGTGGTTACTAGGTAGTGCTAATCACTCGCATTGTGCCAGCGCATCTAAATATAATCAAGGCCAGGAGTATAACCACGTTTTACGCGTTCAAAGCGAGGTAGAGTATAAAGCTGTTTCACTGACTCATCTCATATAGAGTGAAACTGTGTTTCACTCTATCTGATCTTTTGCAAGAGTTGAAGAACACTCTGAAGAGTAACTTGGCATGTTTACTCTTGCGATACCCTCCACAGTTTTTAGAGTGCATGATACAAGCATTACATTATTGCCAAATATGCAAGGGATTTCCTTTACTGCACTGCAACATGAAAAATGCCTTAATGTCTGCAGTCTTCAGTGTAGTAATTATGTCTATGAAATTTTAAAAATAAAGTGCAAAGACAAGCAAGTCCGTAAAAAAAGACACCTTGGATGTGTTGCTGTGTGGTTTTGTCTACATCTGTAGGATTCTACCGTCCATGCGTCAGGAGGTTAAGAATTAATAGATTGAGCGTGAGCTGGGCTTCGGCCTTGTGCTGCGGTCTAACCAGAACAACTGTACCAATGTTTTTTTGAACAGCTTGTAAATGACACATTTACACAGGGGCAGAAAAAATCAGCAAAACAGAAAAACACTGCTGATCAGCAATCCATGCCTACTGAGCTGATTACATGCAGACATAAGTATAGGTTGCCAAACACCAGAACCTCTCCTGTTGCTTGTGTTTCGACAGTAAGAGAGAAATTACGACATTATCAACAAAAACAGCTAGAACAACGTCACAACTTTTTTTCAGTGAGCACCAGAGTGAATAAAATATTCAGCATCATAAATGTGGGAGCCACTGCAATGACATTGTGGTAAATGTACTCTGCTTACCAATACCTTGCCTACGCATTCCTTATGTTCACTCACAAAATGGCGACCGAAAGATCTGTTTCGAAGCAGACTGCATTACATTTAAAGCTAGAACAGAGATTTCTGTTTAATAACATTATGTAACTACGTTTTTGGCTAACAGGTGAATTTATATGTGAACGGTGAATTTTATATTCAAAGCAAACAGTGATTTTGGTGGAATAATTTCGAATAGATTTGAATAGTGTACATATATCACATATTATAAAGAAAAATGGGCATATTTGTCATGTCGAGAAAAGCTTCATTGTCGAGAAAAGCAGCTATGTCAGCATTGTCGAGAAAAGCAGCATTCTCAGCATAGTCGAGAAAATGTCAGCATTGTCAGCATTGTCGAGAAAAGCTTCAACAAAATGGGGCATTCAAACACGCTCGCCAAAACATCTGGACGACGCGCATTGGGAGGGCGCTGACAGTGGCCAGGACCATGATGCCCAATCAGACATCTTGACTAGTGATTTCTACCTCACCGCGCATGACCGGATCTGGCTGGTTAAAGCACGTGCTGATTCTGTTAAACAAACAAGTGAGCTTTGTTTGTGCTCCATTTTTTTCATGTATAATCGGGCCCGTTAGGACCATATACTATTACAAATTAGGGAGTTTTAAAATAGCATACCCGAAGCTTTGCATTAGTGTTTGTTGCCACTGTGCATGCGCCGTATGCTATCCTCCTGCGGGCTCCCGTTAAGTGACGAAAATAGTGGGCGACCACAACAAACGCAAGCTTAGTGTACACTAATATAAAACTGCCTGTTATTTCAGATGAGTTTGCAAAATCTCCATGTAATTTGCGCATGCCTTTGTGAAGCCCCAAAACTGATAAAAAAGTGCGCAAGTTATGCGAGCAAATAAAGTACGTTAGGCACCTGTCGGCAACCTCCACTTAACTTCATACTAACTGACAACTGCCAATTTTCATCTCAATAAATGCCATCAATACCAACAAAGCACAGAATTATGGCCATGGCACGGAACACAAAGGCTTAAGGTGACTTGTCCAGCTTTCCTCAGTGCGTGTGCGTGCATATTAAAGACGAAACATTGTGCAAAATCTGTGCCACTTCTTTGAAACACAGCCTTTCCTGCCATATATAGCCAATCATTTATTCTGTACAGCACATCGCTTTAAGCTCATGCCATCACTGCTAGCATGCTTGCTTCAATATACAGTCGATTCCTGATAATTCAGACAATTAATTGAAATTTCCAGTTAATTAGAAGTCAACAAGTGGTCTCATCAATTTTGCATGCACGCCTATAAAAATGCGCAGTAATTCGAAGTTCAAAGTCAGTAAGTTTGGTTGATTAGAAGTTAATTTTCAGTTGAGAGCCTCTAGGTGACCGTAATGTTTCAATAAAATGAAAAACTTCTCACTGCAAAGACAGCTGTCAGACAGGCTGTTGTCGCCATTACCACTGCCCGCAGCACCACGGTTCATTAAGGGGTCACCTTGTTTAGTCAATACAAGGGCATCCCATTGATCACATCGGCTAACTAGGTCTTTTATTGTGAGGTGTCGAGTGCTTCATCCGCACGCTGGGTTGATGTCTGGTTGAATTTGGTTGAAGCCTGGGTGATGTCTAGTTGAACAGCGACACTCGATGCTGGCGGAAAAGAACGCTTAAAACACACGGGGCTGTGTGTGTGTTTATGTGTTCTGTTCCATCCGCGTCCTGTTGAGCTGTTCTAATATAACGTGATAAACCAACTAGCCGAACACTTGACCTGGCGACGAAAGTCGAAAAATCTTGAAAGAACTTGACCAGGGAGACACCCCCATGCAGGAAATCGCACGAAAGTATGGTATTAGGCCTATCAAGTGCAAACAGGAGAACTCCACGATGATAGTTTTGGGGCCCTTCTTAGTGACGTCCATTTAGAAAAATTCGTTGCCGTGGACAGCAACATCGATACATGCAGTCCACTAATGAACTGAAAAATTGTGCAATTGGTCCGGCTAGTGAACAACGACGTAAAAACGAATGGCCACCGAGGACTATATTGATGTTGCTGCCGGTCTTGCACAATGGTTTTCGAGTTCTGTTGAAGAAGACAATGTTGTAGAAGCACACTAGCAGATGTAGTGCTTAGAAAACTTGCTAGCAGCAGCCACGTTTGGCAAGAGAAGATGACAGACATTTTTCATAAAGAACTGTCAGGTTTGAAGCAATAAAAGTGCAGAATTCTGTGCATTTTGCCTAATTGGAAGCTAGTTTAATTTGATGTTTCTTGCTTTTTTCGTGAACCTATTAACGGAAGTCGACCGTGCACCCAAGTTTGCCATGGTAGTATTCGTCGTGCCCACTCCATTACCAAACGCACATTGACACAGGGATGGTGAGCAGCTTTAATTCCAGAAAAAACAAATCTGTAGGGCACACGTAGCAGTTTCATACAAAGAGGTAACAGTGAATGGCGGTGCAGTGAGTTTGGGTTTTTGCCTATTCAAAGCGAAACGTACGCTTACAACCACACAAGGCCGCAAGTACTACCAAGCAGTTAGCTCAAGACGCTTATCGTTACAGGGTTGTTGGTGCTAAAATCATGCTGACCCATTGCCACCAGCCACCATTCCAGTGCTTATCTAAAAGCATCACAACACTCGCACTGTGAAAATAGCCCTTTAAAATTCTCAATAGCTTTATCGCATGACACTTTGGCATTACGGCAACGTGATTTTGGAGTCTGCTACACCCGTTAACGGATTGACTCACAAAAACATTGCTTCAGGCATGCGATAGTGACACGCAACAGTGATGGCTTCAATTATTACTGTTTTGGAACTGAAACAAGATCAATATGTTTGAAAAATTGAACCCCAGACGATTTCAGCACCAAAAATGTCAGACTAAGAATAATTCAGACTAAGAAAAATGTCAGAATAAGAATAATTGTTAGGGTTTTACTTTCCAAAAGCTAAGATATGATTATGAGACATACAGTACTGGAGGGCTCTGAAAGTTTCGACCAGCTGGAGTTCTTTAACGTGTACCTAAATCAAAGCACATGGTCCTTAGCATTTTCAGCTCCATCACAAATGGGGCTACCACGACCAAGATTCGATTCAGCGATGTGCGGGTCAACATAAACACTAGATTACCCATGACTGACACACAATATCAGATATTCTTATGCACAGATTCTATGGGGCTCTTGCCGTGCTGTGAAAGCGTCTGAATTTTCAAGCATGCCTGACAAATTGGCTGTTCACTGCATAACTAAATTTCATTGAGGCATGAGTGTACAGTGCAAACTTAGCAATAATTAATTCAAAAATAAACAAGACAAAAAATTTTCCTCACACAAGAACCTTGCTGTCTAAAAGAGATAGTACAGACAGGTAGTACGCTGTAAAATGAAATTTACTATTGAAATTCTTCTAGCCTGCATAAACAAGCATTGCTCAAAGCTATCCAGAGCGGCATTGCTGACGACAGCACAAAGAGTGCCATTCTGAATCCATTCTGAATAACACTCGTGAGCCTTGCCTCTGTAAGCCCCATCTTAGGATTTTTGACTGACTCACCTGCAGAAGCTCAAGAACACGGTTTCGCCGGTCAAGCATAGCGTCACGGTCTGTGGCCACAAAAACGGAGCATGCTCGCAGGGCTCGGACAACACGCACCACCTGTCACAAGATAAACGAGTGTTTTGTCCAGCGAGTGACACTGCGCTCATTCGAAACACGGCATCTAAAATCATGAGGACACATGTGTATGCACCAAGCCCTCTTCCGACCCATTTCCTAACCCTTGGTATCCATTTTACTGCTCTAATTGATCAGCAAGATACTCCCTCACCTAAATTAGTCTATAATGACCACATGCCTGCTGAAACAAATAAAACTAGTTACAAGCTCAAGGGATCACGTGCCTTACATAAACAAGAATACTCCTCCTTTTTCAATTTACTTTACACAAAGTGCTTTATTGTTTAAGTTAGGATAAAAAATGATGATTGAGTACTATCATGTTTTCATATCACCTCAGAGCTCAGTTTTTTTAAACATCATACCATCAATTTTTTTTTTATTTTCCACAAGTGCTTTGTTAAATCACAGTCAAGATAAATACAATGTCTGGATTATGCAGATTTCACAGATGTCAAAGAGTGCAACAAAAATAAGTTTATTTAATAATATCTGGGGCTTCACATCCCAAAGCCAAGAGATGATTATGAGAGACGCCGTAGTTGAGGGCTCCGGAAACCTCAACCATCTGGTTTTCTTTAACCTGCACTGACCGCATAGTATACACGAGCCTCTACCAATTCGCCTCCATTGAAATGTCACCGCCACGGCCGGCATCGAACCCGCCATCTTTAGGTCAGCAGCCGAACACCGTAGCTACTCTTCACAGTAAAAAGTTTTACACCAAGAAGGGTGTAAATGAGCTTGTTCCATGAACGGCACCTTAAGGGTGTTAATTCAGCACCTTCCAAAAAGGGTGCTTTTCCACGCACCCTTAGAATAAGATGTACATGTAAAAAACTGTAGGGTGTTAGAAAAACACTCTTAAAGAAGGGTGCCTTCAATGTCCATCACTTTTTAACACCCATTGAGGAGGGTGCGAGAAGGGTGCACAAGGGTGTTGAGTGCCCATGGCAGGGGTGCCACTATTCTTTTAGACTGCGCTAATAGATATCAGCATGCACTGAATACGCACTACTTGAAGAAAGTGGCCCTGATTATCAATGGTGCACCACCTGTCGAGCTCCATTCATTGCGTGTGGGCAAAAATATAAACACGTACAATCGTGTATGAACTTCCGCCTGATCTATATATACTTCACAGTATATGCATAATGCGCGTTACAGAAAACTAAGCCTTACTCTCTTGCATGTTGCATTTATTTAATAGGCAAATAAGACTTATAATCTTTTCTTCTGCCACACAACTTTGTCACCAGATGTGTGACATGTTCACGTATACGTACACTACAGACGCAACACCTCAAACGTTTATTATATTTTTCAGTTTCACTTTATGGACAATTTTTTGAAACATACAAATGCACTGGTTTCAGTGTAGTATACTGCTTCTAGTACATAGAGACTACAAATGAAATACACGCTAATATATCCCTATAATTCTTTCAAGTGTCCACAATCTCAGTGGTTTCCAGTTTAATACTCCTTCATGTACACAATTGGTTAATAGGAATGAAATACAGGCACATATATACTTATAATTCTTTCAAATATATACAATCACCATGATTTCACTATATACGCCTTCATGTACACAATCGTTCCCAAGAAGTGATGCACGCAAAAATATATACCAATAGTGTTTTCAAATGTATACAATCACAGTGGTTTAAGCTTTGTATTCCTGGATGTATAACAATTAATTATGTGAAATGATGTACATGCAAACATATATGGGTTTTCGCACATATAACTTTAGCGAATACCTAAAAACCAATACAATGATCAGAAAGAAAATAAGCTAAAAACGAACACAAAACTGAGTCCGGACACACAAAAAACAAAAGAGATAATGCATAATTATGGCTAATGACACAGCTGGGTCATTTTATGCCAAACTTCCCAGCCATGTTAGCGACCATCTCAAGTGTATTCGAAAAACTCGTGCTGCACTGAAAAGAGGGAACTTCTGGAATATTTAGGAGAGGAAAAATATTTGGTCACGTGGCTGCCTTCTGAACTTCTTGGAATGCCATCTAGGTGTTGTATGGGGAAAATTTTATTTCAAAAGCACCGCTCCTTATTTATATACGAAACTCGGTCTACGTGTTAAGTAACAATAGTTTAATTTGGGCGAGTTGGTTCATCGTGTCGTGTTCTAGTCACAGAGCGACACCTTCAGGAAGAGACAAAAAGGACAGGAAAGAGCGCCGACTGTCAACTGAATTTAATGAATGTGCTACGAGCGCTTTTTAACGGAGTACAAGAACAGTGCTCATGCGCGACGACACGTGTGACCACTACAAAATAATCTTAACTGAGAAAAGAATACTCCCTCTCGGAAAGGATAAGTGAACGTGTAGTGATGCACTGATCATTGGTCTTCCTGATAAAAAATACTTCTACAAACTTTAAATTGGCATTAAGTAAACCTATTCTCATGACGAATGATGCAAGATTGACTATTCCTGTTGCTGTTTAGTACACACACTTTCAAAAGCCTGCGAGGGGTGGAAAACAACATTTTTATATCATATCTGCAGGCTATTTTTTTAATTATGAGACACGTTATGTGGTATAACATGCAAAGGTTTTGGTCATTCTGTTTTTTTGTTGGTCCTGTCTTTAACTTTACTTTCAGCAGGAGGGTTTCGCAAACGGGTGTGATGATTCTGTTGGAATATCCAACATCTTTTAGTCTTTTAGTCTGGTTTTTAAGCCTGACCTCACCCTTGCACTAACATGACTTCTGGAGGGTGGCTTGAATACATGTGGTGTCAATTTCTCTTTTTACTAATTTTGAATGCCCACTAACAAAAGGCAGAACATTCTTAGCACTCCTGGGCTGATAGCACCAGCCAATACCCCAACAGCATCATCACACTCGTTTCCGAAACCCTCCTGCAGAAAGTATAGTTAAAGGAAACAGGACCAAAAGAAAACCAGAATGACGAATGACCTTTGCTTGTCACACGGTATAGGTACATAAGGTGTCTCACAACTTTAGGAAAAGAGCCAGCAGATATGATATTGTTGTTTTCCACCCCTTGCAAGCTTTCAAAAGTGCATGTACTTACAGCAACAGGAATAGTCAATCTTGCACCATTCGTCACTAGAATAGGTTTACTGAATTCCAATCTAATGTGTATGATATACCGCTCACATGTGGAAAAGAAAACTTATGACAAACTGGGCAATGTTTCAATGATCGAGCAAGACAGCATTCCTTAAATGTTAAGAAGGGCTATAGTAGTCTTATGGCCGACACTGTAAAGAATGTAAGTGCAGTCCTATGTTTCATAAAACACGGTTTTTGAAAAAAACAAGCAAAAAATAAGAAAATTTAGAACTTTTTGTCAGGATGGCCAAGAATCAATGCATCAGTACACCTTCACTTATCTTTTCCAAAAGAGAGTATTCTTTTCTCGGTTAAGATTATTTTGTCATGGTCACACATATGTTGTTGCAGATGAGCCCTGTTCTGGTGCTCAGTATAAAAACGCTCGTAGCGCCTTCAATAAAATTCAGTTGACAGCGCTCTTTCCTGTCCTTTTTGTGATAAGATTTTTATTATAAAGAGAATTTTATTTTCTTACAATTTAGGTATAATGATGTCTTTTCATTGTATCACAACATGCAGCAAATTGCCTCTCAATATGGACAAAAATCACGATTTTGTAAAATTTGTGATATTTTCTAGTATATTTCAGCAGCTTGAGAGGTATAAAGATATTTTTTCCTCAAAATATACTTTCTGGGGAGTAAGTAATCACTGCTCAGATATTCATACAAAGTGCAATATTGCAATAAAAAATGCAAACATAACACACTTTGCCTTGATTTTTGGAAGCGAATGTGCAAAAAATTTCACTAATATTATTGAGCTTCAAATATCTTACACAAGCACATTTACTTACCATGTAGACTGATTTTGCTTTAGAAAAAATAAGCGGTAGTTTTAAAATGAAATTTTCCACAAACAGCACCCAGACGGCACTATGCCAGGAAGATCAGAAGTCAGCCACATGAACAAAACTTTTTTTTCTCGCTGAAATATTCTAGCAGTTCACTGTTTTCAACGCAGTAAGTCAGCACATTTTTTTTCAAATCCAAGTCAGATGGTCGCCAAAGTGGCTGAGACGTTTGGCATGGAATGGTCCAGCTATATTTAAGCAAAATAACTTACACAAATAAGAATATTTGTTCATCTACCATGACCACACTAGAAAAAGTTGTTCAGGCATTGTGACACAAAAATTTTCAGCGTCGTACTGCCTGAACAACTTCTTTTATTAACTCCAAGCTCACGCCGAGAAAAAGCCGCTCTATCACGGTGGTTCTTAAAGGCCTTGCGGCTGTAGACAATGTCAAAAATGAAAAAAAATGAACTTGTCTGTGCTGTCATTCCTTCTTCGTCATTACTGACACGGAAGATTTTTCGGTAATCCACGTGAAGGTTCAGTAAGTAGGCTTGCTCTAGGCTGGGGCCGGGGTAGACTACGCAGGGCGTCAGCGGGACCATCTCGCCCTGTAATAAGAGCAAATATGATTTCTCATAAAATGATGTTCGTGCTGTTTCGACAGTACCATATATGAAGAATGTGTAGTGTGTATCCTTTGAAATTGACATTACACTGAACTCGAAGCATACAACCCATACATAGCAATAATTTCGTATGATAAAGATAAGATAGTTTTCCAGCATACAGCGAATTCCCGAATTGAAGTGAAGTGTAAGACTACAGCTCGAAAGTGGCACTTACCAAAGCCTGAACTCACCTAAGAATCAAATTCCTTATAGGGTAATGAGCCAGTGTGAAAAAGAATTCTTAAAGTACAACGTTCAGAACATGTAGCATTCATCAAAACGCACAAGAAACTTACCTCTTCATGTACAAACAGTGAAGGCATCTCTGCTTTCTCTTTAACATGAGAACAAATGATCTTGGGCGTGGCACAAGCGAAAAGGTCTGAGAAAAAAGTAAAAGATTTACTGACTTTAATCACGCCTCTAACAATTGGAGGAATTGTGGCAATTCAGCAATCAGTGTAATTCTGACTGCCTCTATAAGGACATCAAAAATGAACAATTTTCTCGTTCTCTTTACCCTCACAAGAAGCTCCGTCCATGGCATCTTATCCAACTTTGACGCTGTGCTTCCTATTTGCCTGCTTTCTAGACGTACGACTGCGACCATGTATTTTATGCACCTAATCTAGCACAGAAATTCGTCATCTATAACTGAATCATCTCCATTCATTGTAATTTAATAAAAGATGTGATAGCTAGCCCAGTTTTCAAAGAGTTGCGGGCCTGTAATAGGCACTGCCTAGCACGTATGAAAGTATTTCTTTTTAAAAAAATTTCTTCAAAGCTTGCTTTCAGAAAAGCGTCTGGCATATTTCAACAGCCAAGCCCATCCTCTGATAGCAATCAGGGGCACGCTATTAGTGATTATTGACCACGGGATTTAAAAACGTAACCCGTGCCTAAATACTCAGTTAAACACAATCAAGCAAGAAGGAGCGCTCGAACGACACCTACGCGCGCGGACGCCGCCTACGTTCTATCAGCCATGGATTATGCCGGAGCTACCGCACATAGCTCCCACAGTCACGTATACTCTCTTGATTCTGTTATAACGCCGAACGTTATCGCAGATGAAAGCAAAGCACGAAAACAGCAAACGGAAACGAGGGAAAACAACGCACGGCGATGGACACAACAACGCGCCTTTGGAAGTCTACTAGATCTTTCCCTGTCGCTGGCGATACGTGTCCTAAATATTGTAAAAGACCGACCCGCACGTGCTGGGAGCATCGCAGCATATCAGCACCTTAAACTATACAGCCTTTAAGGGGAAAAAAAGGTGATTTCGCACAGTGCGCCTCTATATATAAACTTTTCTTTTTCTTTCTTTTTTGTACGCTTACACCTGCAGAATCACGTTGCACATTTGAGTAATAATAGAAATGTTATTACGATGTAGCTTAAAGCGCATCTTGAAACAATATCAATCACTTTGAGCTGTGTAGAGACAATTTGCGATCAGCAACTTATCGCGCCCTTGTTAAGTGATCACATCACTCACTGTATGAGTGATGCAGGCACTTACTCAACATTGCGCACAGCAGTGTGAACTCGTTAAGTGACACGTTTCATTGGACATCTGCAACAGGACCGCGAACGCAAGCTGTTGTAAAAGGTAGGCAGCCTACTTCGGCAGAGTTGCTGCAGGCGCCCAGCTAGCGCTGTATGATTACTACCTACGAAAACGGTACACTCACCGTTAACAGGCCCATGTTGTCCGTGTCCGCCACCCCATGAATATTCCTTACTCCGAGCGTTACTTCGAACACGGTGTCATGCGTGACAACCATTGAAGATGTGCCTGTTCGCTAGAACTCACACAGCGACCAAGACCCCAGACCAACGCAACGCATTTGAAAGACGGATGAGACAGAGAGAGCAACGTTGAGAGAGAGAAGGAGGAGGCACTGCCGGTGGCGCCGCAGCTGTCGACGCAGGTGTTCGGTGACGCAACTATTCGCTTATCTACACCACCGTTGGTAGGGCAAGGCTGGCCCGGGTGAGCGGGGTGAGCGGGAAACCCGCCGAGTAAGCGCCGAAAGGCAAACGCTATGGCGCATAGGGCGGGCGGCGGTTCGACACGGAAGGCAATTGAATTGCGCTTCAAGAATGACTCCTTGTAAATGGCAACTCTCCTTCCAACCAGCCGCACAGGGGCGCAGGTTATTTACCAGCCTCGGGTTCTTTGAGTATTTCCACGGAATGCGACTGCAGTGGGCGAAAAATTGTGAAGCAAAACTTGCGGAAAACAAAGTGCACCCTGTAATGGCAAGAAACAATAATTATTTCGTCCTCGGTGGCATTAGCGGGAGAGAATCCCTGCCCCTTTTTTTAGGGAAATTTCTTTTCGCATTGTCCGTGTCTGGCAATTCCGCATATGATTCCGCAAACACTGAATGCGTAGTCGAAGCTGGAACAAATTAATCCACAGTCGCGGATGTTTAGAAGGCTTGTCACGCACCACGAAACGTGTCGAGGTTGTTATAACAAACTTCTTGCTGACCACATGACCAGCACATAAATACATATGGTTGCCCAATGAGCTAGCTAAGCACCTGTAGCAAAGGCAGAGCACGTTCTTGTTAAGTGTTGTTAATATAAACGATGGTTGTGCATAAGTGCAGTGACAGCTTTCCGCGTGAATTGTTCATAACCGACGTTTTCAAGCGTAGAAGCAACTCAGCGTACCTAATCAGCTACCACAGCAAGTTCGTAAGCAATGATGAGGTACGAGATTGTGCAGCTGTTTTCAGTGTACTGAATAGTCCGTGTACAATGCGTTGACCACCGCCATTCCTTAAGCTACCTCCCATGTAGACTCCCAGTCTGAACAGGTGTGGGACCTTAAACACTAAGAAGCAGTGCCCCCCCCCCCCCCCCCGCACACTCACACACACACGAAGTTCGAGGGCGCACGGGCTGATACACACGCATACTTATTCACAGGCGCACACACATACACGTATACACAAATACGGCTGCACACACACGCGACCATAAACGCACGCATGCATGTGCGTGCACATGTGCCCAGGCACGCTTAACACAAACATGGACTCGCACATACACGCGCACGCACACATGCACGGGTGTACACACAATCGCGCTTACACACGAACACATGCGCAGGCTCACGCACACACACCCACACTCGGGCGAACATTATGTTCCTGTATATAATCCATAGCAAACATGTAGCTTATAACCAACGCTAAGGAAAGCTTTCGTAACATGAATTGCAGTTATATGCCATTATAGATGAAACGCGATTTGCTTCTGCTGGCATTCTGCTGTATTTGGAGAGCACCTTCACACATTCTAAGTCAATTAGGCCGTCATTTAACGCGAGGTGCACATATTCGTGCAGTAGCTACGCTGCTCGGCCGCCAATCCGAAGGTCGCGGGTTCGATGCCGGCCGTGGCAGTCGAATAACGCCGGAGGCGAAAAGGTAGAAGCCTGTGCACAGTGCGATATCAGCGCTCAATAAAGAACACCAAACGATCAAAGTCTCTGGAGCTTTCCACTATGACGACCCTCATAATCATATCGAGGTTTTTGAGACGTAAAATCCCAAATATTATAATTATGTGTTCTTCTTTTGCTGCATAATCCATTTGATGAATCGTCAACTACACCCTTCTCAGGCACAAATCACCCTTAGAGTCTATTTTAGGGTGCTATCGAGGCAAGCACCCAAACAAAGGGATGATTTTTTTTATTCGACCATTTATGAGTGTTAAAGATGTTGCAAAGGGTGCTTTACCGTAAAAGCACTTTTTACACCCTTTTAGGTGTAAAAGTTTTTATTGTGTTTTGTCGAGGTGGACAAGACAAATTTCATGGTTCTAGCTTTCCTATAACAACAGTATGAAGTTTGAGAACTCTCATCTGAAGTCTGAGGAACAGCAATTTTCATATTTCACCCTTTCAAAAAATAGAGCCTCTTAAGGTAGCATTTGGCACCCTACTGCACTCAGTGAACACTCAGCTTTTCATCAAGACAAAAATTACGAAACTTGGGTTTGCCTAAGCTGAGCAAAGCTTCCTAAAAGATTCTAGGGTTATGGAAAAAAGAACACCACCTATTGCTCCTGAAATACTATGGGGTGATATGGCTCAAACAATGATTTAGAATTTCATTCATTTAGTTTATTTTATCCTCACAGCACATAAAGGCGTTATCATAGCTGCAAAATTCATGGATTCTAAATCAGGGAGATTTTAGCAGCAAGAAAAAGGGGGGTCAAACTGATTTATTTTTCCCCTCCTTTTCTTTTCATTTGCACCAAGAAAAAAAGCATGGCGACAAAATGGAGGCGGGGTGTAAACATTGACGTTGTGGTCTTATAATGGCTTGATGTGGCCAACCACAAGAGTGTAGGGTTTCCAAAATACAACAAAAACTGTTAGTCTCAAAGGCAGTGTGCAAACATTCGTACCTCCCGAAATTTTGCATCATCAAAAAAACAAGCAAAATATATTTCAATCAAAAGTACTCGCGTATGTCTCCCCAAACACACGTAAACAGATGGGACGACGCAGCCAGCTGCCAGGAAACCACGGGCCGAAGCTTCACTTGAGGACAACTGAAAACTGAACGCCAAAGTATAGCGAAGTACATAGGTCGACAGAAATTTTACTAGATTTTTTGGACAGGAACACCAAAACACTTTTAGCCTTTATTACGTCTTTATTGCCTTTAATTTACCGCTGCGTTAGCTGGATGCCCTCAGCGAGTAGTCGCTATTGATGATTGTGAACCTGACTTTGGTACCGCACGGAGCGGTTGCGAAAAACAATAGTTAATCTTCGTTTTCAATCTACCTGCGCTGGCTGTACACGTACCTTCAAAACCAAGTCTCTTTTTTTCTATTTATAGCCGCATCTGTCGCAGTATTGTCCACAGCGTTTGTGGAAAGCAATGTCCCCTTGACTGGTCGAGCATTGGGCGCGGATGCACTTTCGAAGTTCTGCCAACTACGTCGTTGCCACACATGGTCGTATCAAGAGCCACAGTGGTTTCGTTCACAGCGGTTGTGGCAAACAATAACCACAGTTCTGACAGTGCGTGTGTTCGCCGCGTCATCTTTTCGAAGCTTCAAGCACGCTGCTCTTAACCTTCTTTCATCGGCTTCAGTACTAAAGTTCATACGACCCGCCACGATGATGGAAAGTGCTCGGTTAGTCCGAACTTCGGCCTAATAAGCATAGTGAAATTTGGCTGGGAAAGTTCCCAAATTCGCATCTGCTGGTTCCATTGCACGTTTAAGATGAACGCTTCTTGACTTCGTTTACAATAAAATGTGATGGGTTCACAAAAAGTCTGGATCCAATTGGGCTGCATTTTTGTCAATGCGGCCAAATAACACACAGAAATTTTGACTTGCGGGAGCTTTTTCTAACTGTACTAACGTAAGAACTGATCGAAATTCGGTGGTCCCTCGAAAAATCCGGTACGCGTTACAGAGGGGGGGTGGGTTATGCAAAAACAAATGCAAACAATATAATATATAAATACAAATAATAAATGAAAATACATGTTTAAACAAACTACGCTATTAACGACTTAAGACTAGGCTTGTGCGAATATTCGAATGCTTTGAATATGTAAACAAATAGTACAGTATTTGAATTCACTTCAATTCGAATTTAAATTATCGAATATTTCGAAGTATTCAGTATGAACGAATAGATCTATATTAGTCCGCATGTAACTGCTTGTAAGGGTGGTTTCACTGCAGTATAGTGTCAAACTGTGAAAGCACCTCTCCAAAAGAAATCTACCGCGAAGCTCCACTTCAAATTTGAAGGGCCCCTGCAACAATGAATAATCATGGCCAGGAAACGCTGCCGATCGGTAGTTGAGACTACCGAGAACATGTGAGCTTATTATTATAGGACGGCACGCGACCTAAAATTCACAATAAATTCTCAGTCTGATAAATATTGCTCTCTTCTCTCGGCAAATGATGCCACTATGTCAAAAATCGTTCGTCACAACCGTTGCACCAGCCATTGGCTGATTTGAGCAGGGGGCGCTTGGTCGATATTTTGGCCGCCGCGGGAGGCCGCGACTTGTCCACGAGTGCATGCGCAATCGCACTGAAACCCACGTACATTTTCAAAAAAAAAAAGAATATTCAAGGTCACGCCGCGCACGTGACGTATTTTCTTTCTCATTGCAATTTCTCCTGGATTTGCATCAAGCGCTTTCGTCGAGACAAGCAGAGAGAATGCAATTGTAGCATGTGAAAAATCGCAAAACTCCACTCATACTGGTCAGATTCTAAAAGTTTTTTCAGCAGTTAATTCGTGAAGCAGTAGGCTTCTTTAGTGAATTTATTTCATGGTTACTTGAAAAGCTGTTGAAAAGCCCTTAAATGAACATATGATCCTCAAATTGATTGATCTTTTTTTAAGCTTAAAAGCTTGCTTTGCTGACTTTTACATTCTAACTGTAATGAATATAGTGCTACATATTTTACAGGTTATCACTTGCATCCTACTGAAAGTTAAATCTTACTACTTCTCGAAGTTGTTCGGACTGCTTTTGATCGAGCAAAAAAAGAAAGCACTTGCATAGAGGCCTTCTTTCAATTTAAAAAAGATATTAAGCAGGTTAGTTAGGTCATGATAAATATGCCCACTTTTATTTATACATCACATAGTCTATTCGAATTATATTAAAATTATGCGACAAAAATCACTATTCGTTTCGAACCTAACACTTACTATTTGCACAAGCCTACTGAAGACAAAGTCGGTTAGTGCAGCCTTGCATGATGAAGCGTCCCAATGCAGGAAAAGGAGGAGGAAAGGCGGTTCCACTCAGTGCTTGTTTTTGGTAAAAAGGACTCAGAAAAGCATTATTGCGGCAAAAAGGAACGAAAACTTTATACTTACGATCAAGATGCGATGATACATATGAAAGTGCTGAGGTGAGTTTTTGTGTAAGGGAATTATTATGGTATACGATCGTTTGAAAAAGACAAAAACGATAATTTTTTTTCCCGAAACTTTAGATCTGCAAGTCCAGGATGCATGAAAGCCGGTAAGGTTACACATAAATATTGGCATAATCCAAGCATAACATTCCCCTCTTCTCCACCCGAAATCAATACTTTCTTAGCAATTTTTGGCCTCAAAAAGCAGCCCGCAACTGGTAAGACTGAAAACCTTTGGCAGCATATCGTGAAGTGTTAAAATGCACTAACTTGAAAAGTACACATTAGGATGAGAAATGTACACGTTATGGAGCAGGACATGGGGGACCTCCACAAGAGGTTTTAGAGTGATGCTCAATAAAGCACTCGTACCTGCTGTGTGACAACTTTGAGTGTGGGAAGGCAGGCTAGTGGGGGCAATGGGCATCGCTCTCCCATGTAGCCTACGCATTGAGGCGCTGAGAAGAGCAGGGGACTTGACTCCAAGTGTTCACAGGCACCTACCTGCAAAGCGAGCGCAGGCAACCAGTGCAATGTCAGCACTTTTCCTATGGTTGCGTAAAGTGCAATGCTGAAGTAGAAAAAAAATGCCCTGTAGTGAAGCAAAAGGTGGATAAAATCGTGATATCAGTGAGGTGACAAGTTCTATCACTCGTAAGACACATTGTTGGAACCTGGAATTAAATGCGAAAAAAAGCTGGTTCACACACTGTCCAGTTTCTTAACCATTTGCTGATAAGCTGTTAGCTATGTTCCTGTCTCTTTCAAGGCAGCAACTTGTAAAAACTGCTGCTTGGGCGAGTTGATTCATGATTAAGATAGACTTACTAGCACCAAAAAGTGCCGATTTAATGCGTGCCATGCAAAAAGGCCTTGCGTTGGAAGTAATAATCAGTTGTGAGTTCAGTACTGTGTGTGTCTGTTTCTCCTTAGATGTTTTGTTGTTTTATGCCGGTAAATCTATCTTAGGCAACTTGTTGCTGCTTTGGGAAACACAACAATGTCAGACAAAGCCTGTCGCTGCCTTAGGGAAGCCAAAAAACAACAGGCCTGCGCGCTAGGCATAGCAACTGTTAAGGAATTTGGATGGAGCACTTACTATTCTTGGTTTTCCAAATAGCAAAAGTCCGAAAGAAATAAGACTGGTACAAAGTAAACTGCTATGAAGATGACGGGGTCAGTGGTCAATCAAAGAATGAAGACGAGATAGCCTCTTCTTCAAGGCAGCCTTGAAGAAGATAAGTCTGCTGGTCAAAACATTGGCTTCTGCGGTGACACCCCACTTTCATGAATCCCCCCCCTCCCCAATATGCCATCGAGGTGCATACGAGTCTCCATGCTACTCACACGGTTAGGAAATAACCATGGCTTTGCACGAACAGACCAGATGACAAAGTACAACCGACTGGTTCGGTGGGTGAACCGGGTTTTTTTTTTGGGGGGGGGGGCGTGAGGACGAGGTGAGTGGCTTAAAGGGGTACTGACACAAACTTTGGCTTCCCGTTTTTCTGCTGCAATATGTTGCTGAATGCCTGTTAGTCATAACACAACACATCATTTGCTGCAGTATGCGACAAAACTAATTACAGGCCCCTCATTATCGACCAGTTTAGGTTGCGGTTTGAGAGAGCTCCAAAAACGAGGAGCCGCCAGGTGCAACTATCGCCACCTAGTGTGTGCAGCTATTGCCCACGTGACTACACAGAACTGTGACACACTTCCGCACAATTTTCATCAAGATTTAATTTCAAATAGGAAACGAGACTGCAGTGTCGCCAAACACAAAACATTCGAAGCGTGCGCCACGGTCACGAACATGCGACCAGCCACTGAGAACTATAGACTGTGGGAACAAATGCGGCAAAAGAAAATGACAACTGTGACGTCCTCATAACTTGTTTTAGTGACTTCTGCGTGGCGACGTGAGGAAGTAAAAGGTTTACAAAGGGTCCCCTTCGAAGGTATCAATGGCACGATGGAGTTGAGCGCTCCCACAAATTCCAAAATTCTTTTAAAATACCTTCCAAGCCATATTCGCTATTGATATTTTGAAAATAGCATACAAATTTTCACACCAATCGACCTCAACGAATATCTCAGCCGCGAAATTTTGTACCAGTACCCCTTTAGCAACTCTCCCCCAACAATTAGCACTTTTAAGTTTGCTGTTTACAGGAGTCCTTAGACAGGATACAGGAAGGACATTCGGGGATCATCAAGTGCTGAAGACTAATGCGACTACTATAACTTACAGTTTACTTTACAGTTTAGACTTACCAAAGCCACCGCTAGGCTCGTTAGGTATTCTGTAAACAGTGAGAAATCCCTGTGGCAGCGCCACTCAATGCTGGTCATCGTGCGATTTGTGCACAAACGGTGGCCTAGGAGCATAGGCCAGCAAAACTTGTGGAGCTCACACAGACTCACAAACGAAACATATTTTGCGTTTAGCACTCGCACGGACTCAAAGTCATCTAAAATTTTCTGAGCCGCACTCACTCCGATTCACACTCACGAAAATTTTCTTCAACCGGACTCACTCAGACTCAAACTCCCGAAAATATTACTCATTCGGACACACTCAGACTCACGTCTCAATCTGAGTCAAAGTGAGTCAGAGTGAGTCGACTCATGAATCCGTTGGCCTAGAATCATCTTTTTCGACCATTAGAATGTCCATGTTCTATAGTACCAATATCTCTGGTAATCTGTGCTCTCTTTGGAGCCTTTTGATATATCACCTTCAAATACAAGTTGTGAGTGGTTTTAAACCAATAGAGTCATTTTTCTTGAAAAATTTAACAACAGAACATATGTGTTAGGTGCAAAACGATGATGATTCGGGAGACACGAGTGAAAAGACTGGCAGAGAAACAATGTTACTTTAACAAAACGACGTTTATTTAGGGCAAAGTAAAGAAAACTGCTGGAGAGACAAGAATACGGCGTCTCTCCAGTTGCACAGCCATCCCTCTTCTGCCTGCTCTCAACACCAACGCACAGTCACACACCCGCGCTCACCACAGGGGGCTCACTTTGGTGTCACATTACAGCTCCAGCCTCCGGCCGTCTCCGCTCGCGCAGTGGGCATTGCCTGGCGCCATCTTTCGAGTTCTGTTTCGTGCAACAAGGGCGCCTAAACTCGGCCGTTCTGCAATTACCGACCATCCCGGTCAGAATCTTCTGTTTGACCTATCAGAGTCTATCTCATCCTGGCCCCACAGCTTAATACTGTCCAGTGGAGCGATGCTGCTGCATGCATTCCTCTCATGTCATGTACTGAGCAGCCTCTCAATGCGATATCGCCCATCGGTTAGTTTTGCTGTTATGCTACCTGATTCGCCATAATATGTAGGCTCTCGCCTGGCCAATACGACATACCCTGGTTCGTAAGTCGTCGCACGTTTCTTGCTGTATCTTGCCTGCTGTTTCATACGGTCTTCACGAATGCTCGCTATCCTCAAAGGAAACACGACATGGGCGAAACCTTACGCGATCTCCGGTTGTTACTTTGATATTCCTCTCCACTGAATTGGTGCGGCCAATCTACAAGACATCCGCAAAGCAGTCGCGACACTCTTCGATGAGTCGGTCGAGTTTCTCATGGTGCTCCGGGCTGAAGCTTGGGCCCGTTTTGACATACGTGGTCGCGGTTAAACATGGTTGCGTGGAACTGCAGCTTGATTTCACGTCCTGCATCGCCCCTTCATTGAGATAGCAAACTTCCGACTGCACAGCCCGCTAGATGGCTTGTATATTCGGTGCCTCGTACGAAACGTTCATTGCAGGAAGGCAGGTCTCATTTCCCACATCTGCGTTCACGACGCAACATGGTAAGCAATGGTCCTGCCCCTCTTGGTCCCTGGGCTGGTCGTTCACGAAAACATCAGCGTTGGGTTCGCTGCCCGTAACGTAGGACTTGACAAATCCAACGTAGTTTGGCAGAACAACTGTCAACTCTTTGGCCCAAAGGAAGGCCAGGCGCCTCGGAAGATCTGGAATATTGATGGACTCGAGTGTGTCATCACTTTCGTCCAGATTCTTCTTTTCTTCAAAGATACGCACGGTGTTTCGTCGCCTTACGACCATAACATGACGTTGCTCGGTGAAGGGCTGCCCCACGATGACAGGAATCGCCTGCGACTCATTTGGCACTATCAGCACGAGAACGTCGGCTGTTGCTTTGTCGACTGTGAGGTTAACGTTTGCCTCACCACACGGCGTCCCACGTCCTGACCCATAGCCCTCGATGGTCAGCAACTTCTCCATCACCGTGCATTTGATCTCGACCTGATCAGCATCCTCACGCGGAATAGTGACACACTGACTGCCAAGGTCGACGTACGCTCTTACTTCATTCCCGTTAACTTTAGCCAGCATGAAGTACCTTTCGTTCGCTGCGTCTGCTGCCTGGAAAGAAATGCGGTTTGAAAGAAATGCTGCCTGGAAGAAATGCTGCCTGGAAGAAATACGCTTTGAAAGAAATGCGGCTTGCTCTCCCTTTCCCTGCAGTTCTCGGCTTCGTGTCCACTTCGGTTGCAAACGTTGCACCTTGGCATTTCAGAGAGAGGTGACCGTTCTTGTTACAGTTAAAACATCATGGCCCTCCTTTCTCGGGAGAGGGGGATTCGGTCTTCGGTTCGGAGAGTTCGCTCTCTCACCTTGGTTAGGAGTTTTGTTGGTTTTGTTTCCTCTCGTTCAAGGCCGCTTCCGTGGCTTGGTTTTTCTTGTTGCCGCAGCCCGCTAGATTTTTAAATTCGCTCGCATTGGAATATTTTGAGTCCCGGAAGCCAACGGTTCCAACCCGCTCTTCGAGACGGTTGAGGCAACTCAGAAGCTCCTCCGTAGAGTCGTACGTGCAGGCGCTGATGTCTCTGATGGTACTCTGATTGTCGAAGATCAAATATTTGATGTAAGCTTCCTCGCTGAGGTTACAATGACATGCTTTCACCAATTTGACATAGCAGTAGCACTCCGTAGGCTCACCTCACTTGTATATTCGGTCCTACATTTGTCGGTGAAGCCTCTGTATTCTTGCTGTCCTGGCCAAAGCACGTTTGAGCTCCACCTTCCACTCGGGGCAGGTTTTGTTAACAGACAAAAAGCAGTCGTACCACGTCTTCGCTAGTCCATACAACTTCGAAAGTGCGTGGCAAGATGTTACTCTGTCTGTTCAACGGTAGACTTCCGCTAGGTCGTCCACAAGTGGAATCCAAGCGCCTATGATTGGCGAGTCCGACGATGTTGGATCAAACAAAGGAACCAGGTGCGATGTCTCCCCTGCGCTGATTACAAGTATGGCTGCTGTCTGTTGCGACTTGAGATGCGCGATCCGGTTGATGGCTTCCTCCACTGCTGCTTGTACGGTGGATTGAAGTACGGCCGCCAAGTCGAACGCTGGTCCGCGTGTCGTAGTGGTGCTGCTGCGGGGAAACGGGTATAGCGCGGTACAACGCCGCAAACTTTTCTTTTCTCTACTGATGGATCGCGTGTGAAAACCATATAGTTGCCGGGTGATAGTTTCAGCACTGCCGAAGGCTTTTTATTTTGTTCTTTTCAGCAAAGTGAACTACATGAGTAATTTACTGGTCAGTTGTGGTTCACCTTAAGATTTGAAAGGAATATTTTCACATGATATTTTTCTCGTAACTTGCGCAAAAGAAACCATGTACAAATCACGCACTTTACTTTATGAAGAAAACGGTACTTTTGAAAGGACATACTGCTGCGAATAGCCACAAAGTGTGTGCTGATTTGACAAATCAAATAATTTTAACACGATAGCGTTAGAGAGCTCGTTTTGCAGAAATTCCGATGTCAGTGGCAGAGTCAATGGCCGTGGGCGAAAATTCGAGGCAGATGAAAATAAAGATTGTAAATAATTATGTTTTTGTATCTTTTGTACATGATGTAACTTTTTTGTTATTGTTGTTTTACACCTGTGTGCAATGTTATGATCTTTGCCCCTCCTGCTGGGGCCCTTAAATGGGCCTGCAGTATTTTGTAAGTAAAATAGTATAAGTAAATAAGAGCCGGAGGGCGTTCGCACTTTGGCATTTCTTGCGGCACAGTTTAGGTCTCCACCGAGAAGCGAAGGGAGGCCAGCGATTGAAAAATCGGGTGAGCGTGTGCGCGCGCGCATGCGTGCGTGCGGATATTGCTGTCACGTTCAATTCTTAAGTGGGAAGCATAAGGGTTCCCCAATTTATTATTTCAACAACAGTTCATCAAATTCATTTAGTTTGCCAAACTAAATATCAGGGTTTTTTTTCTATGAAACCTGAAGCCAATGATGTATGTGAATAAATATATAAAAGTCGAAGGGAGATCACTCTCTGGGAAGCACAAATAATGAGCACAAGTAAAATGCATCAAAAGGCAGTCACAATGAACATTTAAACCAGAGTTTTAACACACAAATAAACGAAGACAAATAATACATTAGCATTGGATTCTCACAGAATGTAAAGACAAGCGCAGAAAGGAATTTTACGCAAATGCAGAAATGGTGTAAATACTAGCCTCCTTACAACAACTTCCTCACATTGAACAAACAAACATGTTTTTTTCCTGCAAAGATAACATCAAAATGGGGGTGAGAGTAGTCTACGTACTACGGCTGAGCTTTAAGTATTTCGCTGTTTCACGTTTTTGCACTCTGGCTCGATTGAGGGATTTTACAAAAAAGTGCAGCCGAGTGGTAAAAAAATTCCACCATCTCAGCAGTAAGCACTTGAGCATGCTCAGCACATCCGGCACTGTCCCGTCGTTTGGACTTGACAAGCGATATTACATCCATGATGCTTTCATAATGTAGTTCTTGTGCACTGAAGCAGCCTGTAAAAAAGATTCTCCAGATTTTGTATGAACCTGAGTAGGAATCCTGACGGACACAACAGGCCGCCATTATCCTTCAGCTGTGTAAATTGAGCAGCACGAAGGTTTTGGAGCTCTCTTTTGTCTGGAAGCAGGACCTTCTTACGTGCATCACAACTGGTTTTGGCCAAGAACATTCGTGCCACATATCCAGTGACACAAAAGGTTAAGCGTTGGTCGCTTTTTGCAGATATGCAGGCAACATTATCTGGTGCACTTTTTTCCAACTTGTTCACTGCAAGTTCAGCACTACAAAGATCGTCATTAGCAATGAGCTGGTCAAACAAAAACTGTTTGTTGTGCTCATCCCTATCTGTGGCGTCAGCCCCAAGCAAAGCAGTCAACATACCTGGCTCAGCATTACCATTTGTGACAGACTTGGCAAGGCTATAAAAACTCAAACAAGAAACTGTTATCGAAAACAGCTGGGGAGTGGGGTGTGTGTTACAGCCTGACGCCTGCCTTGAAATGACGAAAAAGTTTTCAAGCGGTTTCTGGCTCAGCCTTGACGTCATCAGGAACTTGTACTCAAGTTGCTGACTCAGGTAGTACAGCAGCGACAAGACACTTGCAATGGTGACCCTACACTTAACTGTCATAGAGGCCGACAAAAATCACCACGGTCCGCTGCTTGAACCTCCCACTCAACGAGGTAAGCGAGAAATGACAGCAACTTGTCCACGGCAGCAGAGTCCGGACGCAGAGCCTTGGCCGGAAATCGAGATCACATGATCTCAATGAGGTCCCTGATCATTCTGAAACGTATAAAGCAAGTAATGAGATTTTAAAACAGTGAGCCGATGTGCTGGTTGCTTCATTTTAAATAAAAGGTAAATCACAAACAACAAAACGTAATGAAGGTGTGCTGCTAACCGTGTAAGTACTTAAAGCAGTCACCTTACCCGAAAAACGTCAAGACGGGCTGGATACTCCCACAGATGGCCTCTATGTCATTTTTGTCGAGCCGCAGGCCATTCAGCACAGCGTCACTGAAAAGCTGGTAGGCAAAGGTCACCCGCATTTTCTCGAAGTTGTTAGGCTGAATATACCGTGTCGTGATACCAGGCATGGCCTGAAGGGTCACATTCGAGCCATCCCTCTTTAGAGCCTCATTGACGGGATGAAGTGAAACCTGCATGGAAAAACAAAATATTTCATTAGATTCTTCACAACTACCACTTTACTTTTGCTTTAAAAAATTTAACTTCAAAACATGCTCGTCACATTAATAGAATAAATTTCTGCACTTACTGGCCCTGTTGGTGTGTTGAAGTTTGATTTGAGCAGCCCATTTTTGATGCATTTAACAAGACGTGGGCAGTCAGAAATGAAATGGATTGACCGCTTGTTGTCAACTGGATGTTGAACTTTACATTTCGTTCTGGACACAGTCGCATGAATACCCATCGTGGCCCACATGTTACGGTTCCAGGCCGCACTGCTGCATATGATGAAGTCTACAAATAGCCTGGCTTTCTCTGCTAAAATAACAGCCACCAGCATCACTTTTGAAAGAAGATTTCCTTTCATGTTGACCTGTGTGGCAAAAGAAGCAAGTATTTGTGTCCATTTCCCATTGAACGGAACAAACATTATAACCATGCCATGGTCTGTCACTTTATGCTTGGCACTGGGAGGAGTAAACTGACCCATATCGACGAAGCCTTCTATATGGCCTGACGATGACAATGAGAGATTCTCGGAAAGCTTCATCTCATCAATGATGAGACCCCCATGCCTTTTGAAGGCATCCATAGTAGATGTTTTCTCCTTCAGCACGCTCATTACCTTTGCATTGAAGCCAAATCCCATCCTGTAAGGCCTCATATATTTCTGCAGGGTCACCTTGCTTGGCAAGACAAGAATGTTTTGCGTACGCATGTCTTCATACAGTTTAAGTCCTTTCATACGCATGATCAGACATTCCAAAATTTATTCCTTCGAGTATCTTACGCCTCCAATGATTTTCCTCTTTGCAGCCTTAAACATGTGCAGAGCTCCTTCTTGGTGCTTTTGAGGCAGTTCTTTAATACGGCGGAGAAAATATTCATTGCTCAGCTTACAGTTTTTTTTCTTCCGTAGCTAGGATTTGGCCTGCCAGTGTACACAAGCGTGAAGCACTTCGCTTTGCCTCCTGATTGGCTACTCGAAGACTGTGGGGCCAATTAGGTGCGAAACGTTTTTTCTCCAGCTTGGATTTCCGGACCAAGAGGACTTTTTGCAGGTAGCGACAATGAATGCAGATGCCTCCTGCAAGATGTAAAATACAGAATGAGCTATTTACTAAAATGTAGCCAAGTGCAAGACAGCCGAAAAGACAATAAGATAATAGAGCAAACAAACAATGAAAAAATAATTGTAGAGCTATTTGGAACGTGTTTATAAAGTCTCTGTGCAGCACTTTTTCATGAATATTATTCACTTTATTATAAAGAATGTGATACAGCTGGTTGAACATCAGGTTAAGAATAAATTATGATGCTTTGTTAGCCCCAACAGGAAATGCTCTTCTTAATTAAAAGATAAGCTATTACATACCTTTAGCTGTTACCACTCCAAGGCAGTTCTTGCTGAACACACCATCATTTGCAGGAGTAAGCGTGCTTTTCATCTTGTCAGTCAGGTTCTGAGCAATGTCTTCATAAGCGTCTCTACTCATTGCACCTGCACAAAGCAATGCAGAGTCTTCTATTTGAAAAATGTTACTTGCTTCAAGAAGGGAACTAATTTTTCCGTACTTCTTCTCTCTGCCATTAAAATAGCACCTTGCAACAATGTCATTGTGCTGATCTAAGGTGAAGCTCATCACTTTTTTATGGAAAATACCAAAAGGCTCCTTTCTTGTGCGTGTCGTGGCAAACAACAGGACATCCAGGTCTACGGTAATAAGTTCGTCCACAGCCTTGAAACATGCAGTGAGTCAGCCAGGGCCTGCAGATTAGTTGGTACAAATGAATTCACTTCGTCATTTTCAAAGGCCCTCGAATTCGGGCTGACATTTTGGTCTTCGGACAGGCTCGCTTCCTGCTCATCGCGGCGAGACAACCGCACTTTCTTCGCCGATTCAGACGAGGGAACACCGCGACGCTTTTTTTCTGCTCTTGGCTTCACAAGTACTTTTGAAAGGTATGCAGGCAGGTCGAGTAAGAGCGTCGGCACCGCACCTGTTGCAAGAACAGGCCTTCCCCGGAGGATTCGCACTTCTTTACCACCGATAAACTGTACGTAATCATGAATATCAAAATGCTCAGCAAAGTGCTTTTTGCACACCGTAGATGTCTTGGCTAGAGACTTGTCCTTCCGTTCGAAGTTGCACTCCCAATCCTTCCGGTGGTCTTCCTCTTTTGGCACCGAAAACAACGAAATCTTTCGTTCATTTTCCACGCGATGGCCGGGGTAGCCTGTATGATAACCCGGAGCGAAGCAATGCGTGTCCGGCTTTCTTTTCTTCTTATTGGTAATAATATAGGGTGCTTCATCGACTCCGAACGCACAAAATATGATAAAAAAGAATCACCACAACGCCAATATGCACCCACAGCGGCCACTCGCGAGTTGAGCTGCGCCAAGCATTCAATTGCACGTGTTGCGTCCAGCCAGTCCAGTTATCTCCTTGGATGGATGGATGGATGGATGTGGCGGTACCCTTTAGATCAGGCGGTGGCTAACGGCACCTAGCCATAATATTTAGTGAACTAACCACTAGATTTATCTTTTTTTCTTTAAATAGTAAAGTTGAGGACTGGTACTTTCCAATGAAGGGTTTAATTTTCACTCATGCATTGACTTGAGCCACCAATCGGACAACCCTCTTCTAGTTAATTCTACCCGCCTAAAGTCTATTTTGCCCTCCCTGTCCCTAAACCCCAGTTCTTTGAAAAACTCTGCGCCATCATCCTGAACTATAGGGTGAAGCCCTTTAAAGAACATTATCAAGTGTTCGACAGTTTCTTTCACCTCTCCACACGCACTGCATACCGTGTCTACCCCTTCGTATTTGGCCCGATATGTCTTGGTTCACAATTTTCCCGTCCTGGCCTCAAACAGTAGTAGGAAAAGACTACCACATCATTGAGGTAGACAAGGCAGCTCTTTGCCACTTCAAGCCAGCGAGAACTGTGTCCATCATTCTCTGAAAAGGGCTGGTGCAGAACACAGGCCGATGGGAAGAACTAGGAATTCGTGAAGTCTGTCTGGAGTCACAAACGCGGGTTTTTCTCAGTCTTGTTCATCCACTTCGATTTGCCAATAGCCACTCGTTAGATCGATGGACAAAAAATACTTCGCGCGTCGTAACCCGTCGAGATAGTCGTCGACCCGTGGAACGGGTAGACGTCTTTTTTTGTGACGCTATTAAGCTTCCTGTATTTAATACAGAATCGCAGCGTTCCGTCTTTTTTTTTTCTCTAGAACGACTGGCGAGGATCACGGGCTGCTGGATAGTTGAATAATCCCGTCATCGAGCATCTCTCTTACTTGTGTCTGAATAGCCTTGCGTTCTTTGGCAGAAACGCAATGAGGCTGCTGGATGGGGTGGACGTCATCGTCGGTAATAATTCGATGCTTCGTGAGGTGTGTTTGACGGACTTTGGAAGAAGAGGCGAAGCTAGATTTAAACTCCCTTAAAAGGTCATGAAGTGCAGCCTTTCTCTCGTTTGACAGCGTCAAATTATGTCAATGTGGTCTAGAAATTTCTCATCCTCATGTGTTTCCTCGGACGCGAAGCACTCCGTGACGTTGGCAACAGGGTCTCCATAAGCTATGGTGGTTCCACGGAAAAGATGCTGGTGCTCGTAATTGAAGTTCGTAACTGGTATCGTTGACTGTCCGTCACGGACACGCACAACACTTCGGGCGGCGCGTACACCTTGGAGCAGCAGAAGTGATAGGTTGCTTTCAGCCGCCACGTCGCCGTCTTGGAGGTCTTCACAAGTGACTTCGATGAGAACAGTCACTCGAAGAGGCAGCATGACACTGTCGTCAGCAACCCGCAGCGCAGGTCTACGGCAGTTATCAGCGTTTCGATCTGTTGCGCCTTGAGTCGAGAAGGTCACAATGCGCTCACGGAGATTTATGATGGCACCGTATTCCCGAAGAACGTCCATGCCGATAATCAGCTGACGCGAACACTCGCGAAGAACGAGGCAGCTGAGCACAAACGTTGACGCACGAATTTTCACTCTTGCGGTACAGCGACCCAGTGGTGTTACAACGTGTCCTCCAGCCGTTCGAATTCGCGTTCCATTCCACGGCGTGATCACTTTCCTGAGATCTTTAGCTAGCCTCCCGCTGATAATTGAATAGCCTGCACCAGTGTCTACCAATGCACTGACCTGAAGACCGTCAATCAGCACAGGTATGTCGAGTGACACGCGGTCACTGGGTTCAGATGTGGATGTCGGCGTTTCTTCGGTACTGCGAATATTCTCTGACGAAATTCCTTCGGCGTTGCGTGCAAGCGTCGATTGGAGGTCTTCCGCACTTTGAGTCCAAGCGACCTTGCCCCCGACGGCTGCTGCCTTCAGTTTTCCCCGACTAGGGCTCGGCGAGCGTTCCTGTGCCGTCACCCCGAAACGTGGCTGAATGGCTGCGGGTCTCCTCGGAGATGGTGACCGCGATTGCCGTCGTGTAAAGGGTGCACGCTGTTGCGCGAGATACTCTTCGATATCTCTTTGCCTTTGACCAATTCGGGGACGAGGGGAATTGACGGAAAATCCGGGCAGTCCATGTTGCCGGTATGGGCATTCGCGGTAAATGTGACCAGCCTCACCGCAATGATAGCAGAGGGGTTGTATGTCCGGCGTACGCCAGAGATGATACTTGCACGTTGGTGCACGGCGACTATCGATATCCAAATCAGCGTGCGCTGACTGAATCGCGACTGACGACATCATTGTCTGGATCGGGACGTATGGCATTGTCGGGATTGGGACGTGCGGCACTCTCTGGATCGGGACGTGTGGCAGTGTCTTGGTCGGCACTCCTTGACCGGAAAGAGGAGTGGCAGATCACATGGCTTCCGCGTCCGTACGATGGCGACTTTCTGTAGACACAGGAGCCGTTTCCGCATCAACCGACATCGGCGGAAAACGATGAGCGTGCAGCACCTGCTGGACCACGTCACGGATGACACTGATGATAGAACCGACGTCTATTTGCCTTGTCCTGTACATCTCTTTCATTTCTTCCCGGACAACGGAGCGGGTGACCTTGCGAATCCATTCGGAGCTCTTGCTCCCAGAGGCGGCGAAAATTTCGGGAGTTGAGGTAGCATTCACTTTACGGTCAAACAGGGCATACCGTTGGTGCAGTACTCGCTCCATTGTTGCAGCTTCAGTAAGGAACTCAGCAACACTCTTGGGAGGACTACGCACCAAACCAGGAAAAAGTTGTGACTTCACACCACGCATGGGGTGGCGCAACTTTTCTTTCTTCTGCCATAGCAGAATCCGCTCGCTTGAAAAGCCGTGTCATGTCCTCGACGAACAACGAGACGGTCTTGTTGGGCTTCTGGATGCGTGATTGTAGTGCACGCTCCGCCTGTTCGCGGTGGTCGGAACTCCTGTAGGTCTCCAGAAGGCGACGCTGGAACTCGCGCCAAGATGTCAGAACATCATCCCTGTTCAAAAACCATGTCTTGGCACCCTCCTTTAGGCAAGTTTACACGTTCCGGAGCTTCACGGCATCATCCCAGTAAATGATCACTGCGACACGTTCGAACTCCCTCAGCCAGTTGTCAACAACTTCATGCTCTTCTCTGTGAAAGAGGCTAGGCATGAGCGGGTTCTGGACGGTGCAATAGATCGGCGTGGAAGGTGTCGGAGCATGCACGGAATCTTGTGTTGAAGTCATAGTCGCTGCGTCAGTGGTTGGTGTCTCAGGCGGTAGGCCTCTTTAGCGGTGGCTTACTCTGTGAACAGGTGTGTCCACGGGTGAAGGGCTTGTGTGGCGGCTGCTGGGCGGGATTTTGGGCATCGGTGGATCGTGAGACGTTGTACCCAGCACCTCAATCAGTCTTGTCACGTTTCTCACGACAAACTTGATACAATGGGTTCGTTGACTCGACAAGCCAAGCAGCAGCTCAAATAGATCGTCTTTGTCTTCTTCCACTCTTCGATCTCACCCAAGCGAATCATGTGGCCATATTATATGTTGCGAAACCGGTATGGTATGACATGGCTGCATGGCGAACACAAGCGACAGACCCTAACATCAAAATCATGACATGGGTGTCATGTAACAACATGACTACAGGCCATACTCATGATGCGCTGGCGGCCATTTCGCTAGCTTTGCATATACCATATTTGGTATTATGGGACGCGAATGGATGACGAAGGTTTGTGTCTGGTGCAAACATAATAATCATGAGATGCCTGTCAAGTAACAACACGACTACATGCTTTGCTCATGATCCGCTCGCGGTGGTATCGCTAGCTCACAATTCATTAATACACAATCAACACAATTCATTATTACGAGACGTGAATGAGTGACGAAGGTATGTGACTGGTGCAAACACGATAATCATGAGATGCGTGTCATATAAAACCATGACTACATGCTACTTTCATGATGCGCTCGCAGTCGTTTCGCGAGCTTCACATGTAGCGAATTTGGAATTATCGTCACGGGAACAGACGACATAGGTAAATGACACGTCCGATTATGATTATGAAATGTGTGTCATGTAACAACATGAATACGTTCCACACTCATGATGCGCTCGCGACAGTTCTTGACCTTCACATATGCCAAAGTTTGGTATTACGTAACGTGAATGGATAACGAAGGTATGTTACTGGTGCAACCATTATAATGATAAGATGCGTGTCATGTAAGAACATTATTATACGCCCCACTCAAGGCGCTCATTCACTTCGACGTAAGCCTGCGCGCGTGCGCGCTGGCGTTCGTTTTAGCGCGTCACGCCGGAGATGTCACGTCAGGCGCCGATATCTCCCTAGTTGAGATCAGTGGATCTGCCCACTGACTTTCTTTGTCCATCTGCATGCCATATGCTCTTAGGCGCGCGTCGCGCTGCGTTGCTTCGACGCATGCGCGTTTGAGCGCCTACGGCACCCCTCCGTCACGAAGAGCGGCCGACGCGGTGCTAAGTAGCGTCGTCGGCGCGAATTACAGGCTGTCGCATTTCGCGCCGGTTGTCACCTGGCCGCGCAGACGGACGCTGGTTGCGTCTGGCGTCACACTATCATATGCTCGAGTTTTGCTAGCGTGGCGTCGCTGCGCCCAGACTGCGCGTGTGTCAACGTAGCTTCGGAGTATGTTGGCCCTTCATGACGCGCTTGCCGCCGTTGCGCTAGCTCCACATGTAGCAATTTGGGTATCATGGGAAGTGAATAGACGACGAAGGTATATGACACGTCCAAACCTGATAATCATAATACGCGTTTAATGTAAAACATGACTGCAAGGTACGCTCATAGCATTCTCGCGGCCGTTTCACTGGTTGTACACATACCGAATTTGGTATTACGTGACGTGAATGGACGAGGTATGTAAATGGCACGTCCAAGTATGATAATTATGATATGAATTTCATGTAAAACACGAATACACGCTGAGCTCATAGCACGCTCGTGGCCGTTTCGCTAGCTCCATATACAACAAAGTTAGTATGAGGTGACGTTAATAGATGACGAATGTGAATGAGACGTCCAAAAATAATAGTCATGACATAGAAGTCATGTATGGCATAATTTAACTCCGCCTCTTAAGGTTGTGCAGAATTTAAAGTGACATTTCACTCTTCCTCATTCGTGCTTCGCATATAATCAATTCCCACTGTACGTGGCATCTCCCACTTTTTTCTTGCTGGCGTTCTCGCTTGTCAGACCACATTACGTTCCCCGCCGCGGTTGTCTAATGGTTATGGCGCTCGACTACTAACCCGAAGGTTGCGAGATCAAATCGCGGTGGTGGCGGCTGCATTTAGGATGGAGGCGATCATGTTTCGTGCCCATGTGCTTAGACTTAGGGGCACGCTCAAAAACCCCATCTGAATTTGCAGAGCCCTACGTTACGGCGTCCTTCATATTCAAATCGTGGTATAAAGATGTGAAACCTTTTATAATAATATTGTAGAACGCATTGCGATTCAATCTTGTGAGATTACCATGAAAAAAAGTATTATCGGAGACTGTCCGTTTTTTTTTGCAAAAACGTCTTGGTTTATCCTTTTACCAAACAACAAATCTCTTTCTCTCACGAAAGAAAACTATCAACACGCGCAGTACGCCGCCAACACAAAACATAGAAAGTAGCGTGCATGTCAATACGAATGCGTTGTAGGCGCGATGCAAAACATATGTAGAAAGAAAGCACTTTCTAAGAAGTTTCAATCAACTTTGCTCAAAATAAAATAAAAGTCTTCTGTGGGACAAGAAGCGAAAACGTCGTAGACCCTTTCACATGCTAGAGAAATGAAAAAAAAACGAAATTTTGAAACCGAACACGCGTCGTAGTTTCGTCGCTTCAAGGGCTGTTGGATATGCTCTCGAAAGCTGCACAGACATTAAGTGCCTGTTTGGTTTCCTCACAGAACAACTTTCTGGGAGGGGGGGGGGGGGAACAACTCTATGTTGCACTTCTGTTAGCGGGATGGCTCAGTGCTCTCCCATAACGAAGTACTAAAAATTGTTGCAAAAGTTTTCTAAACACACCAAACATAACATATGCCAAAAGAAAAATCAGCTTAGAGATGGGCAAAACGACTCCATTCATGAGTGGCTTGGCACGGCTCAGCTACCCACATGGTCCCCTCGCCTCGTTTGGTGTCGGCAGATGTCGAGGCTCGAACCTGGCCGTTACCAGCCAGATCGGGCCGGGTAAAGTAGTTTTCATAGGTTCCATGCTCATGGGTTCCATGCAGTTCCATGCTTGTGGCTGCATAGAGAAACATACTTACATGAAGAGCGGACACTCCCGTAGGGCCATGCGGCCGAGCTACTGCGCTGCTTTCAGCACTACGAGTGGCTGGTCAGACCCTATTGTTTTCAGCATAAATAAAATAACAAACCTTTTTCTTTCCGATCCTGGAATAGAAACCCGAACCCTTACGCTCCAAAAGCGTGGACTTTACCACTATGCTACACAATCATGCTTCTGCAAAGGGAGTGCACGTGCAGTACATCTAAATCACATGACTGTGTACTCTGTGCAAAAAAAGTGCAGAAATATAACACTTTCTAACAGGATGGAAAGGTGGGCTTGTTGGTAATTCATAATTCAAACCACGCGTGAAATTTCTGCAAAGAAATAAGGATCAATGTTTCAGCCGTCCGTCATTGCCACTACTCCACTATTAATTCACTTTAGAGATAATTCTTAGGCAAGTGCTTTGAATGAACGCCAGTACACTTCTCACGCTATCGTCTTGTTCTTGTTGACATGCGCACGCTTGTGTACTTACATGTCCTTCAACGTGAGAATAAATCAGTTCTTTATGAGCGCTCGTGCTGTGTGCCCCCTCTTTACTTCGTGTGCGTGCGTGTGTTCCTCCCGCGCTCCCAGTTCACCGAACAACACTTTCTATCAAATTTTACTGATATTTGTGGTAAAGCTTTAAATGACTTCAGTTGGTCTCATTGTAGAGGAAATATGAAAAATCGCACAAATCAATAAAATTTCTCTTTTAAAAAGTTTGATGCCAAACTTGTGATTCAATTGTTTTAAGGAATCGGCTATTACACGCCTTGACAAAGGAGTACACGCAAGCATGGGTACGCGTTCTAGTGGTTTCTCAAACCATTTCTTGCCCCGCCACGAATTGGCTTGAGTAGGCACTCTTTATATAGTGTAATTCATTATAGGGGCTAGGCCCAGTACTGAGGTGCGACTCGCACTTTGCTGAGTTCTTGAGATCGTTCTAGAACAGTTGTGTTACGGCGGGACTGTACAGGCGCGCCGTGGTTGCGGATATCTACTGTATGTTCCACGTATTACCTCCTGTAGGTTCTACGTCAAAAGATACCCTCTGTAGGTATACCTCCTGTATGTTTCACGTAACTAAAAAGAGTGCCTCTTTTATGAGCAAGCTATTTGGGAAAGCTTTATCAGAGACACGTACTGAACTTTTTTTTCTAGCATATGGGGCTGCCTGATGGACTAAGTGCTTATACAGTTATTCTCAATATACTTCTCTTCATTGCTTGCATTTGCTACTATTTTAAATCAGGAATGCCAATTTGTAATCGCAGTGATAAATGTAACCATAAACACATATAACAACTATATGCCTATTACTAATCATCGGAAGAGTGATCACATAGCTCGGAGGCAGGGCAATATTGTTGAAAGTTCCCAAAGTACACCAGACAAAAGGTCTGAGTGTACAGTCTAGGGAAGAATCGCTATGTAGACACGTTCTTTTTCTGTGGCTTTGTCATGGCTCTAAGTGGGCATTTGACGTGATCTCGACATGCGCAGTCCACATTGTTAACGTCTGAGCTCTCGTCGTGTCCCTGTGTACGATGCGAGAGCTACATGATATTTTCTCAGCAGCGTAGCATTGGTCCATTGGACAAGTAATGGGGTCTAAGTATCGTTGCTTGACGACATATCTGGCTTGAAAAAACACAGTTACGAATTCCCTACCGGGTGATGTCTTCTAATGAAAACTTGCAAAAAAGAAGCTCTGCAGGTAGCATCGGACTGAGCGGAACTTTGTTATGGAGAGCTGCGCTGTCTTCACTCTAAATATTTCGCTCTTGAGGGGGAAAAATTCGAAGCCCTTTTCTTTGGTTTCGTTGTGTATTACACTGCACTAAACTTTCTTTACTACGATTCTTACAGGCTCTTCGACATTTATGTATTCAATAAGCATGTCTGAAATGTGAGCGCTAAGCGGTTACCCTATCAGGATTTCGAAATATCACCTACACTCTTCCCATTCTCACTTGCGCAATCGAAAACTTACAAAATGCACCGAAATCACAAATTAATCGCGCATGATAATCCTGAGAGATGCGAGGACGAACAAGGATGGCTGGTGGCGAATGCATAGCAAAGCATGGTAGAATAGAATTTACAACTGATATTTCTCTTATATCGACGTTCTAGAGTATGTGCCCTAATCATGTAACGTGAATCGCTGTTCTGGCGTCATGAAGGACACCAAAAAAACGAAAAACGACTATAAGAGAAAATACCACACTCTACTGTGTATTATCCGAAGCTGTCTTACGACCAGTGTATAGACAAGGCACGCCAACACGGAAACAAGAGAGCAGTCGAGACATTGCGAATTCCGCTGTAAGAAAGCCTAAAGCTTCAGAAAATAAGGAGACGTGATGTATTTTATGCCCTGATTTCCCGCTCGGGCAAAATTGGACAACGGGCGGTGCACCGCAGATTATTGTGCGGCGGAAGCGGCGGCGTGGTTTCTCTAGGAACTTCGTTGGTGGCGCGAACACCAGGAGCAAACACTAGTGGCGGCGCCGGCTCACCGCTCTGATAGATAGATAGATAGATAGATAGATAGATAGATAGATAGATAGATAGATAGATAGATAGATAGATAGATAGATAGATAGATAGATAGATAGGTTGATAGATAGGTTGATAGATAGATATATAGATAGGTTGATAGATAGGTTGATAGACAGGTTGACAGATATGTCAATAGATAGATAGATAGATAGATAGATAGATAGATAGATAGATAGATAGATAGATAGATAGATAGATAGATAGATAGATAGATAGATAGATAGATAGATAGATAGATAGATAGATAGATAGACTGCGTACCAAGTCGCAGCCTGCGCAGCAGCCAACGGAAGGGTAGCTGTACAGTGCACTCTAAAATATCCTAACTCATTTGCAGTTTGTACGTATTTCTATGAGACATCGCCGTTTATTATACTGTTCTGAAAGTACTGCCTTATTTTTCTTCCCGTCTCTTCTTCTCTCAGCTGCGCGTGACGTATGGTAATCTTAGACTAACAGGAGCGTTGCCCCTTAAATGTGCTTCATATTTGAACCCGCACCGCGCTGTAATGACCGAGCGGAAGCTATCAGCTCGCACGCTCAACAAAACTCGGCCATAACAACAGTCCGGCGCGTGGCTATAAGCAAGGTGTTATAAGAACACTGTTTCCAAGACGCGAGTCAAAGACGCGACAGTGTTGTAAACACTTGTATTTTTGAACATATTTTTTGCCACGCAGCAACGTGATTGCGGGCTCAAATCGAAGCTTATATTAGTAATCGTACTACTCATATCTCCAAGAAATTCGCAAGCTTCCGTCTAGTTTTTTCAGATTGACTTTTTTTGTCCCAAAAAATAAGGTAAGATTTTGGTACCTTCCATATGGTCCCATTGTGTAAACAGAATCAGAAGCCCCGATGTTTTTTTTTAATTTACACTTCTACGATTTTTTTTCGAAAAATGACGTCATCCCATTGAAAACATGAGAGTTGGCAGCCGTATCTGCGTGGAGCGCTGATCAGTCAGTGTCCCTGAAAGCTGGATATGTGTAGTGGGGTGAAAGCAAAGCAAGTGGTTCATGCGGGAAAGTTTTACAAGCTTTCGCTGAGAAGTAATAAATGATAAATATAAACAATCATCTAATGGTTTCTATCGGCTTTCTGTCGTCACAGAAGATGAATACTTCAAGAGACGGATCGGTTTGTTTTGCCATGTCCAATGATTGTCGCGGGATTCAATGTAGTCCTATATGCTAACACCGAGTTTCTGTGCCGTGCCCTTTCGCAGACGCCGACCGGTGGGCAGTGGTACTTGCAGGCGCTGTACTTTTCCGTTGACGTGCTCATGCTGATGTAAGCTAAGCAAGCATGCCTACTGTGCGACACAATTACAGATTCGCGTCGCGGTGCCACACAGGTAAAAGCTATGTGAAAGGCGTGCTGAAGCGTTTTTTTCAATGTCGTTCAAGACAAATAAACACAATGGAAGAGAAACGGCATTTTGGGCCGCATTTTGTTATCAGAGATACACTCATAGTTGATGGTGAAAACGTGTGTATTCCTCGCGGAAGATTGACGCTGCCAGAAGGCGTTGTTACGACGATATTTCCAAACCTCCCCCCATGTACCTCAGGAAAACAACTCTTAAGTGCAGGGGCAAAACAAACCGAGAAAGTGACCATATGATCAGCAGCAACAGAAGTCAAGCCGTGAGGGTGCCACCTGCTGAAAATGACCTAAACGGCCAGTTACCATCGCATGAAGGAGGTATACATGTGCTAATGAAGAAGCGCAAAAAGGAGCCAAACTCGGGTGGAGTACGGGACGATTCAAACTTTTTCTTGAATAAGTAGGGTCGTCATTGCACTTGGACGTTATGCGAATAAGCAATTGTGGTGCTGAGAGAGAGGTGACTTTTTTCTGCTACAGGCCTCATGATGTCCCCTCCAAAGTGTATATGAAGTTATGAGCTTGTTGAACAACATTCAGTCACAGGAAGAGGCAGACAGCCTCCTCGAAAAACTGGAGATGCCATCGAACTTTGTGTTGGGGCCAAAACGTCTATATATGTTGTTTTTACATAAATTTGCTGAATGAAAAGGAACATTACGTATGGCCACACCATTTTACAACACATAAATTTGTAATATTTCTGGATTATTAATAGCTCTTTGACTGAATTCTTGTAATGGTCGATGGATGCCTTGTGTGCAATTACTATGCTAATTTTCTCCGTAATAAGTCGCTCAAAGTAAAAGTCAAACTTGAAAATAAAATTATGTTACATTTATATAAGGCAATGCGTTCGCCCACAAGGAAACTGTGCTCAAATGGAACTATTATGACATAAACAGCTGGGGCTGTGCTTGTTTGAAACTTCAATATATTAATTTCCGACAAACCAAATGGATGTTGTGGAGGCCTTTTATTGTTTTCCTGAAACCATGCCGGCCTAAGTGTATGTAGAGCATTTGTTTAAAGAGAAAAACGCACTGTTCTCTGAAACTTCACTGGCAAGAGCTGTCCATTTGGGCCAACGGCCACTGTCAAACTCTGGCAGGCGTCGAGTGTGGGTTAAAGGTACAGTGAACACTTCTAGTACCCTCTATTCAGGGCACATACAACCTTCAAAACGCCTGATAGAGCTATACACAAACACTAGCAAAAATCGCGCTTCTCCGAATCATAACCTGATAACTTTGGCGACGAGCCATTCCTGAATCGCGGCTCTCGGGTTCACAGCCGAAGTATCTCGATCCTGTGCTACAATCATAGCACCAACGTGTTTCTATTGTATTACTTATCAAGCAATGCGAATTGTTGCGGAAATAGTTCCGACCGTATGGATAACAAGAGCGGCTTCAGTATAACTCAATCCGCTAAAATAACCAGCAACGCCCACTTGGCATAGGTGCGGAACTTGCAAAACCACACTGATTTTCAAGAGGAAGTGTTTGTGGTGCCAGGTGCCATCGCTCGAAGGCAACATGAGGTGCCTCAGGCGTAGCATGCGCTTGAGTCCACTACCCCTATTCTAGTACACTGTACACCCATATGGCACACCTATGTCCCCGCAGGTCACGTTCCGTCGCCTCGGTTATCGCATGATACATTGCCTGATTTTCTTTCACATCCTGATACTGGCAACTTGCTATCTATCGAACTGACAGAGAACAACAAATAAGTGAGGTGTTGAATACGCACACGTAGGTGCTAACCCTTACAGATGAGTAGCCGTCAGCTTGGTTTTCTGACGATACACTGCATAGTTTCAATACTTTCATCCTTTGAGATGACTGACCAAGCTTGCTTCGAAACACACTCGACCTTTCCTACCTACTGGGCCAGCTGTGCTTTTTGGAGCCGATTTTCTCTCTTTTTTTTTTGAATTCTAAACAACGCTTCTATGTGAGTAGAGCTCAAGCAAGCGTCGGACCGTCGTAATGAATAATGGAGTGAATGAGAAAAAACTTGTATACGATACCTGATCGGGTAACGCCGCGCGGTTTTCCTCACAGAAAAACGACGTATCGTAGAACGCACAACTGTTCTCGAAGTTTGTGCGTGGCGGCTTACGAATCACTGGCTTTGAGGAAATCAAGCAGATGCGCTATGTCCTGATGCCTTTTCGATAGCACGAATATTTAAACAAGCACTCCTCTGTTCTCTGCTGCTCTTCCACTCCTCGATAGCTGCCGCGTCCACCACAACCTACAGTATCTACTGCCGCAAGCTAGTGAGCCGCACCGATGGCCGCACCGAGCACTACCAAGCAGATGGGAGAGTTCAAGACACGTCACAGGGGAGAGCGATGGGGCGGTGGCAAACGCGGTCACCGGCAGAGAGTCCACCCGCTCTGCTCCCAAACAAGTTTCTCGGCCCCCTTCTCCGCCCCACGAGAGCGAGACATCCGAGGAGCATTTTTCGTGGCAAGGACCCTATTCCGTATTCCTCTCTCAGGCTCCCCACCCTTGCGCCGCCGAGAACCAAGAATAGTTTATGTGGTAGTAGTTAGAAGATGAGAAAAGGTACTTAATTTCTGCAACCCGGTCGGGAGCACGGCACAGTGCCTGCAGGGAAGGGAAAAGGGAGAAAAGTGGAAGGAAGAGGAAAGATTAATTGAGCAGTGGAACGGTCGTCATCAACAGAAGCAGCAGTCCAGAAGCAAGGGTAGGGGTGGCAAGGGGCCCATCCTCAGTGGTAGGCCACGATTCCCGTCTCGTCCAGGAACTCCACCAGGCTCCGGAGCGCGGGTAGATGAGACGAGATGGGAACAGTAGGTGCTCTAGGGTGGTGGCAGGAAGGCCATGTCTTCGGTAGGCTGCGGTGACCCTCGAGCGTTCCTGGGCCAAGGCAGGGCAGTCACAGAGGAGGTGCTCGAGGGTGTCGGGGTCGCCGCAGCAGCTGCAGGCTGGGGAGGCGCAGCATCCCTTTAGGTAGCAGTGGGCCGCGGTCCACACGCATCGGGTCCACAGCCGCAGCAGGTCGGCTCGTTCTCTCCTGGTGAGGCCTGCTTCAGGAAGACGCCTGGGTCCCCGCCCATTGGCCACCCTCTGGTCCGGGTGGACTGAGGCGAGGAGCTTCTTGATACGGGCCTGCGAGTAATCTCTCACCGCCACGGCTTTGGTGATGGGGGTTCCCAGCTGATGTGCTGCCTTGGCCAGCGTGTCTGCCTCCTCGTTGTCAGCTATGCCCACGTGAGAGGGCAGCCAGTGGAAGGAGACGGACGTCTCGTCTGCTGCTAGGGCCCAGTACTTGGTTGCCAGGACTCCCCGTGAGCCCGGCGATGGTTGGCCAGTGTCTGCAGGGCTGCCTTGCTGTCACACAGGACTGCGACCGGTTGAGCCGGAACGTCCTCGGCCAGTAGGTCCGCCACCAGGTGTAGCCCTGCCAGCTCCGCAGCCATAGAGCTCGCTGAGAAGGGTGGTAGGCACTGCCTGCTGATGGCCCGGGATGGGATGACGCAGGTGGCCGCCGCTGAACCGTCTGGCATGACGGATCCGTCAGTGAAGACCTGGAGCCGCCCTGACAGTTGCTGCTGGAGCTTGGAGACGGCGGCCAACAGTGTTGCAGTGCTGCAGCAGGTGTTTGGCGCTTGGTTACCCCGTCCAGGTACAGGTGGACCTCAGGCAGCTGGTGGTGGATGGTGCAGGGGCCACCGGGACTGGCTGGTCCGGGACCATCTGGTGGTAGAGTGCACAGAGACCACCCATCCGTGACCTCAGCTGGCTCCGAAGGTGCTCCAGGAGGGTTCTGCCGTCGGCAGCACGGTGTAGGCACCAGAGCATGTGCCCCAGAGCATGTGCAGAGACAGGGGCCACTCTCCAGCCTCGGCCAGGGTCGCTGCCATGGGGGAGTACCTGGGGAACCCCAGGATGACCCTCACTGCTCTCATGTGATGTCCCTCCAGGTCCAGTCTCCTGGCAGGCGTCAGGGCCACCAGTGGAAAGGCGTACAGCAGGACTGAGGACGCTGAAACCTGGTTGAGTCGAAGCGCCAGCTTGGTTGAGCAGCCGTATCCATGCTGCTGCTGCTTGCGGATGGCTCCCTGGACTCCCCGTACCTGTGTGCAGGCGACCTTGGCAGCTGGGACCCAGGTGAGACGGTGGTCGATGGTGAGCCCCAGGTACTTAACTGTCAGCTTCCAAGGCAGGTTGCGGTTGCCGACCCTCAGCTGCTTCACGTAGCGTCGTGCTGTGGCCAGCGGGTGGATCAGCAGGGCCTCGGTCTTGGTTGCGGAGACCTTGAGTCCGATGCCACTCAGGTAGGTGGACACCGCATTCAGGGCCGCCTGCCGTGACGTCCTGATGGCTGGAATGGACCGCCTCGGTGCTCGTGCCCAGAGTGCCACGTCGTCGGCGTAGACAGAGCAGGGGGCCGCGAACCTGGTGGCTGTCGGAAGAGAAGCGGGGAGTCCTGTCTTCGCCAGGTTGAACAGGAAGGGGCTCAGCACGGAGCCCTGTGGTACACCTGTGGTGATGTCCCTGGATTTGCTGGTCTCCTTTCCAACTCGAACCTCGAAGGTCCTGCCAGTCATGAAGGCAGTCACGAAGCTGTGGAGGCACCCGTGAACGCCAAGTCAGTCCAGGGACGTCACGACGACCTAGTGTGGGAGACTGTCAAATGCACTCTCCACGTCCAGCAGGAGCAGCAAGGCCACGTCACCACAGCTTGGCATCCTCAAGGGTGATGACGACGTCGGAAATGGAGTCGGCTGTGCACCGGTGGCGCCTGAAGCCAGTCAGTTGTTCCGGGAAGAACTCTAGTTGGCCAGCAATCGACTCGAGTGGCTCCAAGGCCACCTTCTCCAGCACCGTGCAAGGTGCCGAGGTGAGAGAGACTGGCCAGTACGAGGAGAGGGCCATGGCTTTCTTCCGGGGCTTCAGGATCGGGGCGACGACCACAGTGCGCCATGACTCCGGGAGGACCCCACTGCTCCAGACGTCGTTATAGTACTCGAGCAGGTGTTGGCGGCCAGCTCCGTACAGTTTACGGAGCATCTGGAAGGTGACACCATTAGCTCCCGCGGCACTTCGTCTTTTCGATCCTGCAAGGGCAGCCTCCAACTCGTGTTTCCTGATGGGTTCGCAGCACAACTCTTGTACTTCTGCGGCTGTCCACCCAGGATGGTGGCAAGTGTCAGGATACTGCAGCGCAGCAAGGGGAGGTGCAGCAGGCAGCTGGGCAATGTCCTTCGCAGAAAACTGATCGGCCAGCTGTTCTGCCATGTCTGATGCCTGGATGGAAAGGTGGATGGCCAAGGACATCACTTGGTTGAACGGCAGTGGCACCAACAGCAGGCACTTCAGCAGGCGCCAGGCCTTGGTGCCATCCCGTGATCGGTCGATGGAGGCACAGACGCCCACCCAGCCCTGCTTCCTGCGCGCTCGGGCGTGGCGTATGCAGGCAGCGTCGACCTTCCGGAACACTGTCCAGAGCTCTGGTTGTCCCTTCTTCAGAGCCTGGCGTTCTGCCCGCCTCCGCACTGCTCTCAAGGCTAGGTGCCGGATGTCTGGAACAGGCTGCCCTTGCTGCGCCTTAACAGTGGCGGTTGCAGCCCGGGCACTGTCACCCACCAGCTGCATGAGGTCCTTGTCACCGGTGTCCTGCCTGAGCAGCTGCCGGTATACCCGCCAGTCTACCACACGGTACTCTCAATCCCTGGGGGCCTTACCTCGGTAAGGGGTGAGTAGGATGGGCAGGTGGTCTGAACCCCAGGTCTCCGGGAACGGTGTCCAGGCGTACCGGCAACCCTCCGTAGCCACGCTGAGGTCTATGGCTGTGGTGGTGCTGTTGGCTCCGCGACGCAGGTAGGTGACGGCCCCTGTGTTCAAGATCACCAGGCCCAGCTGCAAGAGGACGTCTCGCACCTCTCGCCCTCGTACGTCGGTCCTGTGGCCGCCCCAAGCTGGATGGTGGGCATTGACGTCTCCGCACAGCAGGAAGTCCTTCCCCAGTTGGTGCGCAAGCTGCCGAAGACACCCGGGGTCCAATGGTTCCTTGGGTCTGATGTAGACGCTGGCCACCACAGTGTCAACACCGTCGAGGCAGACCCGGACGGCGCAGCACTCGAAGGGCCCTCCGGCCAGGTTGGCCACGAATACCTTCGCCTGCAGCAGGTCCCGATTGACGTAGATGGCACAGCGGGAAGGTCCTTGTGGGTGGTTGTCGTCCAGGCAAGGGGCAGCACTGCAGTCGGTCAGGGTGCAGCTGGTCCGGCTGCTGTAGCCGACGTAGCCTGAAAGTCGGAGCTGCTCTGCCTGGCTTTAGACCTCCTGGAGTGCAAGGACGTCGTGGTTGTTGTGGAGCAGGTGTTGTGCAAGGTCGTCTCTCCGTGGTACCAACCAGTGGACATTCCACTGGAGAACGCTCGGGCGTCGGGGCTGACGCTGCCTGGTGGGAGGACTAGCCATGCTGGTTGTTCTGTTGCCAAGCCCCTGCCTGCAGGCAGATGGCATGAAGCGGGTGCTCTTGTGGAAGCAAGGTAGCGACTGCCTGCAAGGAGAGCAGAAGGGGGACCAGAAGTTGTTCCACTATAAGCGTCGGGGCAGAGGTCTCAGCAGACTGGGCACAGAGAGTGGCGGCTGCAGGCTTGCAGACACGAGCAGGAGGTTGGACAACAGGAGCGGCCGGGGCTGCAGGCTCAGCCGGAGTGTTGGTTGCAGCTGCACGGGTTGGCTGGTGGACTGTCTGGAGTCCCTTATGGTCAATTGTCTCACTGGTAGGGGGAGCTGCGTGTCTGAGGGCAGTGTGGGGCGTGGGGGGTGGCCCCGTGGTTGTAGTCTGCTCTCACTGACTCCCAAAAGAGGGTGGGGAAACCGCTGCACTCTGCAAGACTGGTACAGTCCTCCTCCTGCGCCGATTCCTGTTCCTCTTCCTCCGAGGTTTCCCAGTGGTGTCGGCACTTGTGGCATCCTTCAGGAAAGCCGCGGCAGGGTGAGGGGACACGGTCTCGTGGCCAAGCGCTTCGTCCATTCCTTCGGCTTTTCCTTCGGGAGCATCAAAGGCAGGTACACCTGGAGGGCCCGTAATCACAGTAGGGGATTTTACTTGGATCACCAAGGCCATCCCAGTCGTAGGGCTGCTTGCTGAACTGTCGGTAGAGTCCTCAGTGTATTGGGAATCACAGGACAGCCGGGAATCCGAGCTGTCAGCACTGCTGTCACTCTGTCCTTAAGGGTGGGCTTGGGCCAGCTTGCGCCATGTGTCTGCTTCGTCATCGCTGCTGTCCTGAGGGCGGGGACGCTTCCGTGACGCGGACATGTCCATCTTCTCTTCAGCAAAAGCAGGGGCACTGGTACACATGGGGTCTCCGCGCGGGGCCTGCGACAAGTGTCGAACAGCATCTGTGGCAGCAGTCTTCCACGCCTTGACCATGTTGTCTCTGGACTCCTGTAGAGTCCAATATTGCAGGCTTTCCAGCTGGACGAATGGAATGCCACCAAAACTTGCGCCACGTTTGTTCTTGGGGTTTCGCACAGGTCGGGCCGGCAGTGCTCCTGGCGGCGGCATCACAGCTTGCGCTAGTGCCTTCGCGTCCTTGGAAGGTCTGTACCTGTCCTGGTCGTCCATGGTCGTGCAAGGGAACTGACTGAGGTCGGTCGGTTGTGCACGTACACACCCGCACACACACTCACTCGCGTGCACACACACACTTTCACGTACAGCACTAGTTGGCAGAGTTCTGGAAGGAAACACTTTTCGGCAGAGCCGATGGTTATCGTGAGGGGAAAGCACTGGTTAGTCACTGTACTCGCTACACGTGGTGTAGTGCGCTACAGAGAAAAAACACTAAAATATCGAGCACGCTATTATGCACGCTGCACAGAGGCAGAAGACACGCACTTCAGCTGAAGGCAAGAACGCAAACAAGCACACACACAAGGGCTAAAAACGAGTCAAGTAAACGCCGGCACAAGGCACACTTGCTAGGAGTAGTGAAACACCAACGGTACTCGCACTAAAAGTAGCCGAGAGGCACAAGAACACACTCGCTATAAGTAAAAAGCGCCCTGTAGTGAGCACTATAGGACTCTACAGGTAAGCGCGAACAACAAACTCGCTGGTTTTATCAACAAGTTAGCAGCTACCGAACATAAAAAAACGAAGACGGGTAGGCTGAAAGGGCAGATCGCACGGGTTCCTGAAAAAAAAAAGCGCACGCGCCCCGCCTCCCCCCCCGCCCAGAAGAAAAAAAGATAACGCTAGGCACAAAGCACACTCACGATACGATACATGATCAAACACCCGCGTTACTTGTGCTATCAGTAGCTCGAAACCTCGCGCTGAAAGTAAACAAACCTTAGCAGTGCACACGCTACGTCACTATAAACACAAGAACAGGGCATGCGGGTTAAATGTAACTAGCGGCTGGTGACTGTCAAAGAGCCTGAAAAGCAAAGTCAGGCTCGTTCCTAAAGAACGCTGGCGTTCCTAAAAAACAAACACTCGCGTTTCTGCAAAAAAACGAAGCCTGAGAAGAAAGTAAGACCGCACGTGTTCGAGACCGCTGTCGTCACACGCGGTGCGATGAGCCGCGCTAGTCGCTACACTCACTAGACGAGCATAAGAAAGCGCAACAGTAATAAAGAATTACTCACCAACCAGTCGATGCAGGCTAGAAGGCAGTGGCCGAAGTTCTATGTCGGCAATCTAGGGAACAGGCACAGGGCACATGCCTTGAACCACGGGCACGGCGGTGCTTGCGGCACGTGCGAGTACGGACAGCGTACTCGCGTGAGGCACCGGTGAAGCGACCGCACTCCTCGGTGGACTGCGCACGCCCGGCGCGAAGCGCAAGTCACGAAGCAACAGCTGAGGAGCGCGCGTAAAGACAACCTTCCCCTTCGACTGCCGAAACGGCTCTCCAAGAATAGTTTAGGTGAGAGAACGGCGCATAGGGGAGGCTTCGTGGAGAGAGGCGCATGCTGTTCTGGTTAGAAAACCTCTCCAGAGAGGGCGCGCTAAACTAGCCACCCACCCTCTACAAGGACTGAGCAGAGGGTTCCAAGTAGTGCATCAACAGGCCCAGATGGCATTCCAATTATGCTGATAAAGACACTGGGTCCGAAGTCTAAACAGACTTTGAGAGAGGCAGTGAGCAGAGCAATAATCGATGGTGAAGTCCCTGATGGATGGAAAAAACTTAGCAGGATGAGCATGATCTATAAAGGAAAGGGGGACGAAGATGACATAAACAACTACCGTCCTATAACAGTGACATCAGTGCTCTACAGGCTGGCGATGCAGATTATAAAGGAAAGACTGCAGGCATGAATAGAGGATGAGGGGGTGCTGGGGGAACTGCAGAATGGGTTTCGGAAACACAGGAGGTTGGAAGACAATCTGTTCTCACTGACGCAGTGCATCAAAATTGCAGAAAAGGAACTCAGGCCCCTGTGGCTAGCATTTTTGGATATAAAGGGAGCGTAAGATAGCGTGGTTCAAGAGGACTTGTGGGGGATACTAGACGCACTGGGTGTGAAGATGGAGTCACTAATCTTTATAAGGTAATCCATAAAAGTAACAAGGTAGTTAAAAAGTAGGAAAACAGGTATCCAAGCCCACAGAGGTGAAACGGGGACTTAGGCAGGGGTGTCCACTGTCACCCTTGTTATTCATGATGTACATACAAGGATTGGAGGCCAAATTAGAGGGAAGTGGACTTGGCTTCAACCTATCTTTAGTCAAACAAAGAAAACTCATTGATCAGGCACTACCAGCATTAATGTACGCAGATGATATAGTGCTAATGGTGGACAACAAGGAAGATTTGCAGAGATTGATGGACATCTGCGGTAATGAGGGAGATAGGTTAGATTTTAGATTCAGTAAGGAAAAATCAGCAGTCAAGATTTTTAATGATAACGAAGGTTAGAATACAGGAGGTCACGCCAGATATAACAGATAAATACAAATATCAGGGCGTATGGATAAGCAAGGGGACCGAGTACCTAAGGGAACACGAAATATACGTGACGACTAAAG